>NC_044399.1:3614890-4814890 GCF_006542625.1 Nomascus leucogenys
CAAGCTAAGTCTCATTAACGCAAGGGCACCTAGACAGTGGGAAATTCTCAAAAGAGCAGTTTTGGAGTCCATGTGGAAGGGGAGGGAAGATGCACACCCTCTTCTCTACGGCCGTGCAACGGGCTTGGCTTTGGCGATAGAAACCGTGGGTCTGGCGTGTTTCTGCATTGCCTTTGCTTGTTTAGAAACCGCCGCTTGCAGGCACTGCCCACCCTCACAGGGTATAGGTCATTGGTCAGCCCTGTGATTGGCGAGTGTCTATCTTGTGCCTGGCTGATGCCCATGCCCTGAGAGATAGGACTATTATTCTCTCTTCTAGAAAAAGAAGATGAGTTTAGGACATTTAAGAAACTTCTCCAAGGCTTCACTGCTAATTCAGCTGCTCAGTCAAGATTTGAATCAGGTGTGTGTGACTCGTGTGTTACTCCAAAACGGAAATGTTTGGTTCACGAGGACTGCTACTTTACTACGCATGCGTACTTCCAGAAGCTAGGGAAAAACAAAGGTATTTAGGCGTTGTTTTTTAAAAAGGTAGTATTTCTATTTTCCTTATCCTCCCCCCTTCAATATATTCCTACAAAAGGTTGATGGAAGGAAAGTTGACATAAATCGTAAAATCTCAAATGAGATTTGGGTACTTTGTGGTTTTGACTTACCTATACTGACCTTCCATAAATGCAGATAATCAAAGTTTGGCTTTGTCTTTCTATGTATTGACTTGGCTATCCAAGTGCTTATCTATCTGTTTTCTCTAATGTGGAAAGGGGTCACAGTTCATAAAATTGGGCTTGAAACTTCTGGCAATGTAATACATGTATTGGTTTTGTATTGTTCTTAAATGGATCATCTGGTGTCACTGAGGAATTTACCTTTCTCTGATATTCTCAATTGCTCCGAGTTAAAAAATAAGAAGTTGTGTGAAGTAATGTTCAGTGTCCAAGAAAGACGTTGGATGAAGTGGGAGTGAAGGGTGAAGAGCAGAGTTTTAAAGAGAAAAACTCACACAACTTAGGACAGGTGAAAATGGTGAAAGAAGCTGGTATTCCCACGTCCACCCTGCTCCCTATTACAGAACACCAGGCTAGAGTCACAGCTTGTAGCGTCAGTTTCAGACTTTTATCATGTTTTCAAGTGGGGCCAACTTATTGACATTTTGTCCACACGGTTCTGGCCAAAGCACTCCTGAGCCGAGGCTCGGCACTGCCGGGCAGCCCTCACTGTCAGACCGGCGGGGGCCACGCGGGCTGTGGACGCAGCCTCAGGATAGATGCAGCGGGGCTACACGCGTCTTCCCCTGGTTCAAATGTTTATCCAGAAAAGAAAAACGCAGCCTGAGATTTCACTCTGTGTGGCTGCCAGCCACTTGTTTCTTTTCCAACTGGCTTCCCCATTGAGGGATTTTTCCCTGAAGGTCCTGGCGGTTTGGGCTTAGATTACAGGGAGCAAGGCTGTATTTTTAAGCAGGCTGTGAGGGGCAAGGGGAGGACAGGTGAGGGCACTGGGATGGTGTGTGTGTGAAGGCGTGTGCTGTGTGGGTGTGTGTGCTGTGTGAATGTGTGTTGTGTGTATGTGTTTTTATGTGGTGTGTGAATGCGTGTGTGTTGTGTGTGAATGTGTGTGTTGTGTGTGAATGTGTGGTGTGTGGTGAGTGAATGTGTGTGTTGTGTGTGGTGTATGTGTATGCATGTGTGTGAGTGTGTGTGTGGTATGTGTACGTGTGTGGAAATGTGCATGTGTGTGCGTGTGTGAATGTTGTGTGGTGTGTGTGCATGTGTGTGAATGTGAGTGTGTGGTATGTGCATGTGTGTGTTTGTGGTGTGTATATGTGGTATGTGAATGTGTTCTGTATGTGTGTGTTTGTGGTGTATGTGTGTTGTATGTGCATGTGTGAGACAGTGTGTTGTATGTGTGAATGTGTGTGTTGTGTATGTGGTGTGCAAATGTGTATGTGTGTGAATGAGTGCATGTGTGCATGTGTGTATTGTGCGTGGTGTGCAAATGTGTCATGTGTATGTGTGTACATGTGCATATGTGTTGTGTGTGCATGTGTGAATGTGTGTGATGTGTGTGTTGTGTATGTGCGTGTTGTGTGTGCATGTGTGTCTGACTTTTTGCATGGTGTGTCTGGTGTGTGCATGTGTGTGTGAATGTGTATGACTGTGTTGTGTGTGTGGTGTATGTGTGTGTTGTGTGTGCATGTGTGACTGAGTGTGCATGTTGTGTGTGGCGTGTGCATGTGTGTGTGTGGTGCATGTGTGTGTTGTGTGTGTGAGACTTGTGTGTGGTGTGTGTATTGTGTGTGCGTGTGACTGTGAGTGTGCGTGTTGTGTGTGGCGTGTGCGTCTGTGTGGTGCATGTGTGTGCTGTGTATGTGTGTGTTGTGTGTGTGACTGTGTCTGTGCCACACAGAGTGAAATCTCAGGCTGCGTTTTTCTTTTTTGGATAAACATTTAAACCAGGGGAAGAGGTGTGTGGCCCCGCTGCATCTATCCCCAGGCTGCGTCCACAGCCGGCGTGGACCCCACTGGTCTGACAGTGAGGGCTGCCCGGCAGTGCCGAGCCTCGGCTCAGGAGTGCTTTGGCCAGAGCTGTGTGGACAAAATGTCAATAAGTTGGCCCCACTTGTGTATGTGTGTGTTGTGTGCGTGTTGTGTGTGGTGTGTGCATGTGTGTTTGTGTGGTGTGTGTGGTGTGTGTGTGTTGTGCATATGAGTGTGTGAGTGTGCGTGTTGTGTGTGCGGTGTGTGCATGTGTGTGCCTGTGTGCTTGGAACCTTAATTCTCAAGTCCAAATGCTGATGGCATTTGGAGGTGGGGCCTCTGGGAGGTGATTAAGGTTAGATGAGGTCATCAGGGCAGGCCCCGATGGGGCTGGCAGCTTTGTAGGAAGAGGCAGAGAGACCCCAGGGCAACACCCCTGCCCTTTGCCATGTGATGCTCTTGGCTAAGTCATGGTGCGGAGGGGAGGCCCTCATCTGATGCACCCCCAACCATGGAATTCCAGCCTCCAGAACTGTCAGATATAATTTTTTTCTTTATAAATTGTCCGATCTCAGGTATTCAGTTATTGCAACAGAAAGCAGACTCCGATGAGAGCTTTGGAGCAATGTAGAGCTGGTCCCAGAGGCAAGATGGAGGGAGCTTGTGCAGCTCTGGACGTCCCTGTGGGCACCTCTGGGCCAAGCCCAGCTTCACCTTCACCATCCTGATTTCCCACAGCAGGCAGGAGGGTGGTGGAGCCCACACTCTGGGGCAGGAGAGTCTCTCAGACTCCTGGGAAGGAGCAAGGTGCCCAAACGAGGACAGACAGAGGCTGCTTATCTCCAGCTGGAGTAAATGCGAAAGAGCTGGCCACTGTCGCTTGCATTTTTGCAGCGACTCAGGCAGGCTGGGTGTGGGAGCTTCCCAGGGGAAGGGAAGGCACCCGGTGAGCCCCAGTAGAGGCTGCTGGCCTAGAAGCTGGGGCGGCAACTAGAATCGGGGTATCCTGTGTGCGTTTAAGGGGAGCCCATTTGTCTTTCTTGCTTTGTCTTCAGTGGGATGTCAGGGCAGGAGCTGGGGCAGCTGGGAGTTATTAACCAAGTCTTGGGCATGTGGGACTGACTCTTACGGGTTGCTTGATTCCTAGATCAGGGCTAGAGATAGCGGCCTGACTTCCCACAGGCGTGACTTACTGAAGGCAGGCCAGCGTCCAGCCTGGCTGCTGCAGGTGACGTGTTGGCTTCCTGGGCTGGCTGCTGCAGGTTGTGGACCACAGTTCCATTTGTACAGATGGTCATGCCATTGTCTTTCAGACCACATTCCAGCCTCTCAGACCACATTCTGGCTCAAGCCCTTCCTGCTGTGGGACCTTGGACATGTCCCCTGACTGTCCTGTGCCCGTCTTCTCAGCAGTGAAGGGAGCAGTGACCATGCACACCACTGAGGACAGCCCTGGGGATGAAACATGGCAGGCCGAGGCACAGCAAGGTGTAGGGAAGTAGTTCAGAAAAGCCCAGCTCTCCCTCCATGAGCCTTCACTCCATGCTACCTTGGCTGGAATGTGGCCAACCTTTGTTTTGAGGCTAGAGCTTCTTCTCCAAACACATGGAATTAATCTTTGAATCACACATTCGGCAGCTCCAAGCATCCCCTCCAAGGTGGTCTGCTGACAGTCTCCTCTGCTGTCTGCTGACTGGACTGTGGGATGCTTTGTGAGGCAGTTGTGGGGTGGAGCAAAGAATAAAGGCTTTGGAATCAGAAGATTGGAGTTAGAATCTTAGGTCAGTAATTTGCTGCCTCGGTAACCTCCATCAAATTTCACGCCCCTGAGGATGAGTCTCCTCATCTTTATGAAGGGGTTGTGGTATTGGCAGCCCTGGCTTGGGGGGAGCATGAGGCAGCTACACGGTGCTGGCTATGGTGTCCATCTCTCAGCCTCTATCGTGATCTGCTCTCTCTTCCTCTTTCTTTTTTTTCTTATTTTCTTTCCGTTTTTTGTGAAAGTTACCCCATCCCATTTAGCTTTGCGAATGACCTGTGTTTCCCAGCATTCCGCACTTGATAAAACTAGTTCAGATTGCTTTTCTTAAGAAGCTATTTTGTAAAGGAGTTTGCTAGATATCTATCTAGATGGACACAGATGTATTGATATCATATATTATTTCTTCTTTTGGAAAGGAGTCAAAGAGCCTCCTGTCATCTTGCAGGTAGGTGGGCAGCCCAAGATCTAAACTTCCCGTGGGAAATCTCCACGTGTAAGCCCCACTCAGAATCCTGGGGTGGCAAAGGCAGGTTAGGACTTACCACGGCGTTCCAAGCTCCATGGCCATAGGTGGGTTGCTCTTGGTCACTGGGGGGCAGAAGCATTGATGGTAAGAGCTGCTTGTCTTAAATCTATCAACTGAAATTATAATCAAGGATGGTTTGATCACTACTGGGTGTTTTGGATCTACTTTTGCAAAGTTGGAGTCCAAGAGAGTCCCCAAAAGCCACCAGGATGACATATGGTCTCTGCAAACTTCCCATGATGAAGCATTTCATGAACCATCACAATGAAGAAGACCCAAGTCACAGCACCCCAGGATGAACCCAGCAAACACCACACAGTTTCACTCACCACACAGAACCAGAAGTTGTTTGCTGACAGCCCTCTGAGAGGCTGTCATAGTTTGTTCAAAATTTTTCAATCAGGAAACACACTCTGAGCTCCCTTCTGCAGCTGGGTAGGTGCTGAGCTCCAGAGGTTAAAAGACAAATATGTGTTCACATTCTGGAGGTTGTAGCGTGCTCACAGTTAAATGGATTTCATTTCAGAATATTATTTGTCCCAGATTGCACATGGCATGTGTGTATTACATAGACGGATAGGCAGATTAACATTTATGGAAACAAATCATTGTCTGGATTATCAGGTTGTAGTAAATTCTTATAATTTTGTGTGGCCTCAGCGTCTATTTTGAATACAAGTTTAACTTTCACAGACCAGAAGTAAGGCTCGGTCATTCTTGACACAGTTTCTAGTTGTACACTACACCAAAGTGGCTCAAGCTGGTGGCTCAAGATTCAGAATTCAGAGGCATTTCTCACCCAGCAAATGGAGCTTCTGCTTTCCTGCCCAGGCTTCCTTTTTAGACAAAGTCTCACCTTGTCACCTAGGCTGGAGTGCAGAGATGAGATCTTGGCTCACTGTAACCTCCGTTTCCCAGGCTCAAGTGATCCTTCCACCTCAGACTTCCCAGTAGCTGGGACTGCAGGTATACACCACCATACCCAGCTTTTTAAAAAAATTGTATTTCTTTTGTAGAGATGGGGTTTTGCCATGCTGCCCAGGCTGGTCCCAAACTTCTGGACTCAAGTGATCTGACCTCCTCAGGCCTCCAAAGTGCTGGGATTACAGGTGTGAGCCACTGTGCCCAGCCTAGTCTTCCTTTAAGGGAACCATTCAGGCCTTTGCCCAAGAACTTAAAGTATGTAAACCATTCCCACATCCTGTTCCCTTACACACACACACACATACACACCCACGCCCACACCTGCCCACATATATATATGTAAACATACTGCTAGTTCCCACTCACTCTCTCTGCCTGACTCTCATCCCACTGCAGGTGACCGGGGGACAGAGGACTGCCCTCCAATTTCTTACCCCCTCCCACATGCATCTGTGAGTAATAAGTCTTTGAGCTAGTTTCCTGTTGTGTGGATCGATTTTGTGTTTTCCAACTGAAGAACCAGGGACTGCCTCAGGCTGGGCTTTGCCTGGGATGCCGGGGAGGCAGTTGGTGGGGACAGAAGGTTGGACTCCCAGCACCACAGCAATGGCCAGATAGTCATAAACTGAGCACGGGTCAGACAAGAGCCACAGGGGTGTCTGCCAGTATAAACACGTTTCCTGTGTGAGGGACTCCCTGGTTGTGGGTTGAACAATGAGGCGTGAGGCCATCCACAGGTAAAGAGGCATTCCATGAAAGGTGCTCTGTAAATGCTTACACTCAGCTCCCCCTTCATCTCCCATTAGGGCAGGGTTGCCAGCCGCTCTGGAATGAAAATCTCAATTTAGCTGAGGCTCTGAAAACACAGGTACACTCTGATGAGTTGCCAGCAGACAGTGTTTACATAGCAAGTGCCATATTCATGGCACTGAAATCACAGCCATAGTTCATGGGGTGACTCCCTGTCCATGGGTGTCGCTGAAATCACAGCCATAGTTCACGGAGTGACTCCCTGTCCATGGGTGGCACTGAAATCACAGCTGTAGTTCATGGAGTGACTTTCTGTCCATGGGCAGTGCTGAAATCACAGCTGTAGTTCAGGGAGTAACTTCCTGTCCGTGGGTGGCACTGAAATCACAGCTGTATTTCACAGGGTGACTCCCTGTCCATGGGTGGCACTGAAAATCACAGCTGTAGTTCATGGAGTGACTGCCTGTCCATGGGTGGCACTGAAATCACAGCTGTAGTTCATGGAGTGACTCCCTGTCCATGGGTGGCGCTGAAATCACAGCTGTAGTTCATGGAGTGACTCCCTGTCCATGGGTGGCACTGAAAATCGCAGCTGTAGTTCATGGAGTGACTTCCTGTCCATGGGTGGCCTGGGCAGTGAATCTTCGGCTGTGCCCCATGCCCTATGTACTGTTATTACATTCAGCCTTGGAAGCCACTACAAAAACATTTGAAAACAAGGCAGATAGTTGGTTGCAAGGCATCTGTTGTATGTAAACCAGTAAATGAGAGATGTGTACATCTTCTTCAGTTTATTATTTTGATAATTTAAAAACCACCTTTCCTGTGAAAATATTCCAAATACTTAAAGGAACAGTAAGAGTCATGCAACTGCAGAAGAGCAGCAGAGATGAGGCAGAAGTGTGGTCTGTGACCTCTAAGAGTCTGCAGTTGGAAACAACTTCCCTGGAAAGTTATGTCCAGTGTAGACGGGATATATTCAGTCTTCATTTGGAAGAAAAACAAAATTTCCAAAAAAAGAAATGTTTTTTTAAAATGAAAAGTAACCAGTGTCATACCTTTTTGTAAATTTTTTTTTTTTACTTTTACGTTTTATCTGGATATTTCTTTCTTTAATCCCTTGAGCTCCCGTGAATATTTCTCAAGGCACACGGTCACTCTGAGTTAAAAACCAAAGAAATCAAATGTACTGCAATTCAGAGATGAAAATGCTTTTTGTTTCCCTCAAAATTAAACTAATGGAAAGTAGCAGGTACTCCCTAGCAAAAACATTGTTGTTACTGAACATAGTCTCAACTTCCATTGAGCTGGTTTGAGCCCACACAGTCTGAGAGCTCTTTATATAAGAGTCCATCACGACCAAGAAGCCGCCCAGTAGATCTTAGAACCACTGGAAAGAAACAAATAGAAATAAGAAAAAAAATCAAAATGTTATGGAATAGTTTGCATTTCTTTCCTATCTCCAATTTAGCAGCACGTTCTCATTCTGTAGAAATATCACCTTTCAAGTTTCCATGTTGTCAAAGTATTTAAAACTCAACTGCTAGGAAACCAGAATGATCCATAGGGCATATGGTGCAGTTTTTAACTCAAACACTATGAAGTGAGCTAATGTATAGATCACCTGAACCATGCTGGGAATATCTGTAGGCCTTGCCAGGTATGCAAAAGAAAATGGCACTTCTATTTTTGTCTGGATAAGTCAAATAGCAACCAGAGGACCACAGCATGAGAGTGAGGAGAGTGCTCAAAATATTATGTCATTCTTCAGCATTTAATAAATCCCTCCTGCAAATCAAACTTAGCCTTATCGATTGGACTCGTAGCTCTCAGTGGTGATTTTATCTTAGAATTTGGTAGCTGGTGGTACCTTGTGCTTAGCTTTGGAGGCTGGGATGCTGAGTCATTATTAGTCTGCAGCATCTGTCTAGCAAATTCAGACTTTCAGGGCTTACATTTTGTGATGTGATTTGACTTGCTTTACTTTCTTCCATTTTTTTTCTAATTGCCTTCATTTTTAATTCACTTTTTAAATACATTTCCTCTCAGTCTGTTACATTTACCCTTGGAGGCCACTTTAGTGACATTTTAAGATAAGGCAAAGAGAAAACGTTAGTACTTATTCTCATTACTGGTTCTGTGTTTGCTTCTACATATGAGAAGGTGAATAGCCCAGAGGTAACCAATGATCTAGATAGCACAAAGTTTCCTGTTTAAAGGATTCTCCTCTGTGCAGCTCTTCCTCTTTTCCTCCAAGTCCAGGTCATGGATAGTAAAGTATTAGACAATGCTTTCAAAATGTGTCAAGCAGCTTATGCTAAGTAAGATGCAATGCCATTTCTCCGGGGACCAAAGATCACTTTTCTACTTTGCCCAAAGACAAAAAGAGTAGCTATCTTATTCAGATATTTTGTTTTCATCCCCTTTGTGGTATCTTCTGTGGGAGGCAGGAGGCGGGTAATGTTTGGACATCTTCTCTGTGCTGGGCACCAGGCTGGGTTGTTTGTATGCATGGTCTTATTGAATCCTCCCAACTTTGCAAGGCCGTTTCATTGGTCCTATTTCACAGATGAAAGAACAAAGGCCCAAGGTGTTAAATATATTGTAGAAATTCCATTTAGCTTTAGTGTGCACAGTCCGCACTCTGTGATGCTGTCAGAAGAAATCGCATTTGCTATGGTCTGAATGTTCGTGTTCCCTCAAATGCCTACACTGAAACCTGAAAATCCGTATGTTGAAATGTAATAGTGTTGGAGGTGGGTCTGTTGGGAGGCAATGGGTCATGAGGGTGGGGCCCTCATGAATGAGAGTAGTGCCCTTCTAAAAGAGGCTCTGGAGAGCTGTGTTGGCCCTTCCACCCTATGAGGACACAGCAAGAAGGCACCATCTGTGAAGCTGAAAGCCAGCCCTCACCGGACACTGAATCTGCTGGCACCTGGAGCTTGAACTTCCCAGCCTCAGAGCTGTGATAAAGACATTTCTATTGTTTATGAGCCACCCAGTTTATGATGGTTATAGCAGCCCTAATGGGCTAAGACAGCATTGTTCTACTAGTGACTGACGATGGCTGACTCAGAGGACACAGGACCTGGCCCATATGTGCCTAGTAAAGTAGGGCTGGGGATAGAGGATTTGAACTGAGTCTAGGATCTAGAAATAGATCCTAATACTCAGAGCTAGAGGCAGCCAAAGCTTCCGCTGGGAAATTGAGCACCAGGGAGGGCCAGTCTGGAGTATCCAGCAGGCAGGTAGAGTGCTGCGGGGCTGCTGCTGCTGCTGCTACTGCTCCTACTGCTAGCAGCAATCATTCACATTTAAATAGAGCTTTACTTTCATAAACATTATTTAGTTGATTGTCACAGCAACATTGTGAGCTATTTAGGACAGGTTTTTATTATTTTCATTATAGGGTTTTCTTCCCTTTTCCTCCCTTTCTCCCTCTCTCATCCTTTCCTTCCCTTTATAAACAGTTTCTGGGTCAGCCTCATTCCAGACATCATTGTAGGTGGAAAGGACAGGACAAGGGACTGAGGTCTTGGACAGAGGAGAAGAGAGGCTCGATGTGGACGTCACTTGCAAATGCAGGTTGTTACGGTTTCATGCTTGGAAACCGTATTGATGGGTGCAACAGGAAAGGTGTTTCTGCTGATTACACGACAAAGAACAGATATAGGCTGCGTCTTCCCAGCGCTTCCCCCCAGCTCTGTTGCGGCAGCCTCACTAGTGTTTTCTTGGGAGCAGATGTGAGGTCTAGATGGGGAGACCTTTGGCTCTGACTGTAGGAGGCACTCTGGTTTCTGCCCCTGCCACAATAACAGCCATAGCTGCTGCTGGGGGACCCGAGACTGGAACAATGACCACCAGCTCTGCACGTGATGCCCCGTGTAATGGCCACTCACTGCAAACATTAGAATGTTACCCTCTGACTCCACATTTTAAACCCTGGCAGGAAACTCCTGCTTTATATTTGCTGTTATGTTTAATGATTTGTAAAATCAACAGCTACACAAATCACTACTCTGCCAGACTTGGGTTGTGATTCCTTTTTTCTGTGTCCACTGCCTGGCCTTGTTACCTTCCCTGAACAAAATATTTTTTTCCCTAGCTGTGTTATTTCTGAAATCAGATGAAGGGCTGCCCAGGAAAGCACTGGCAGGCATTTCTGTGACCTCTCCAGTGCTTTCCATGTGTGCACCTCTTGAGAGCATACCTCTTATGTACACATTAGGAAGTCACTGCATTTTGATGACAGCTGTGTGGAAGAGCCAGGGCAGGCTGTAATCTTCCCTCTTTTATAGATTAGCAAACTGAAGCTCAGAAGAAATTAAGTGGTGTGGCCGGACAATGGCAGATCCAGGACACAAGGCCAAGTCCTAAATCTCAGCCCAAAGTGGTGACATTGTAGAAGGAGCATGGACTAAAGAGGCCTGGAGTTCAGAGCTGTGTAGACCTATTTGCCTCCTGCACAGATCTGGGCTTGCATCCTAGCTCTGTCATTTAAATAATGGCTATTTGTGCAGGCCCATTAGCCCCTCTGAGCTTCAGTTTGTCATCTGTGAAGCAGGACTGACAACACTCACGCATGGGTGGACTATGTGGTCAAGTCAGCATCAAAGACAGAACACAGAAGAGTGGCAGGTGCAAGGCAGTTTGGCAAATGCTAGCGCTGTGTCTTGCCTTCAGATTATTAATTCTGATACCCCAAATACCCAAAAGTTTAGTGAAACAAGTCACAGTGCTAGAGTGCTGAACCCATTCTTAAATTTATTCATGGGGATACAAATTTTTAGAGAGAAAGAGACGGTTTTGAATTTAATCTGGAAGTTGCTCAAATTCTGAATGAACTCAGAGATATTTAGGACCCAAAGTGGGTTTGGCTATGCCAACACAAGCAACAGCACCTCCAGCCTGTGATGGTTCCCAAAGTGACTCCCATTTCGGATAACACCGCGTTCCAGATGGGGCTCCTGGCAGGCAGAACTCATGGTATGGCCTTTCACCCTCTGCTTGGTCCCACTCACACTCAGTCACTTGCACCCATGTCTCCATGTACAGCTCTTGCAGGCTGGTGGGTGGTGCAGGAGTGCACTTGTGTCAGTGGACTTGCTTCATGAAGGGCCCCGAGGAGCCCCCCAGCTCTCAATTCTCTGCCTCATCCCACAGTCTTCAGTGTCTGCCAGTGCAGCAAATTCCACCCACCACAGCTATTTTGACAATTGGATAAGGGGTTAGGAAAGAGAAAAAAAACAAAAGAAATGAAAGCGGACAAGAGAGGTAGGGAGTTAAGTGAAGGCATTCTGGAACTAAAATAGTTACAAGACCCATGTATGTTTGTGTGTGACCGAAAAGGAAATTGAAAAATAAAGATCCCAGGCAAAATTTTTAAAGAAAGCCAATTGCTTTGAAGAACCACACTTATTTGGAATTGTCAGTCCTTGTAGATGTGTGAGGAAAATCTGTCGAGACTTTATACCTGGTATTCAAGCATTCACACTGACTGATAAAAGGCAAGCTTGCACTCCAGGATGGATGCAGCTGCTAAAATGAGTGTGCTGCTCTTGCGTCCAGCCCGGGGAGACTTCTGATTTGGAGGCTTGAGGATCAAACTCAGTATGATGTGCTTTTGAACTCAGACACCATTTAAGTGCAAAGCTCAGAGGCTGTATGCTATTGTGAAATAATAGCATAACGATTCAAATAATAAAAAATAAGTGCATGCCTTGGTTTGTGTGTTTTAGGATACAAAGTGAGCTAGGGCTGCTGACCTGGCAATTTTAATAAAACAAAAATGTATTTTTCCTCTGCATCTGGGAGTATCAACCATTTATGTTCTACAGGAAAATTGATCTGAGATTAGCTTATTGGAATGGATGCCCTCTGCCGTTCTAGGCCATGCTGTCAATGACTATAGATGATGATAGAGTAGAATGTCTGGGTACAGGCAGGTGTAGGTCCTATTTCTTCAAAATCACTTCTTTAGTTTGGAATGAAGGAATTAAAGTAATTGACAATAAAAAAAAATTTAAAGTGGGCACATGTGGATTTAATCATGATAAAATAAGGGTGTGATTTCATTTAATCTATTCCATTCAAAAAACACTTGGGGTACTCCTGAATGTGTCAGGTATGGTGTTAGGTGCTGGGGGTATAAAAAGAGGTCACAGACATGGCAGTGGGGAGGGCTACCTATGAAATACTTAGAAATATTAAATATTGAATTTTTAGTGAGTAGCTAAGATCTCAGGATATGAAATGAAAATAGCCAAGGGTCAAAATGGAAGAGGAAATTGACCCCCAGAATGACAGCACCACCTTGTGCCCAGGCATCCTGAGATAGGGGTCAGAGGGTGCAGTGATTGCCACCTGCTCTGTTGGGCCTTGGGCTGCAATGCTAATTCAGGGAGAATAAGTGATGTCCTGGGCTGATGCACAGTGGGGAAACGGATTTCTTATCTCTGAATGAAGCCTCATGAGAAGATGAACTAAAAATAAACCCACCTTCCTTCATTAGGAGATAAAAGTAAAGATTATTTACAACCACATATAGTGTATAAACCTTGATGGAATCTGGTAAAGAAATAAAACAAAAACCAAAGTACAGAAGACCCTAAGACCCTTTGTGGACCATTGGGGAAATTGAATATAGACTGGATAGTAGATCAAACTAAGAATTTTTTGTTAATGTTCTCAGATGTAATAACATTGTCAGAATATTCTATTCTTAGAATTTGCATACAGAAGTATTCAGGGTTAAAATGTTGTGGTGTCTACAACTTACTTTCTAGTGGTTCAGCAAATATGTATACAGACAGTTGAATGTATAGATGAGACCATTATGACAAAATGTTAATCATCCAGGGAGTGGGTATATGTGCAATCATACTGTTCTTCCTACTTTTCTGGAAGTTTGAAAAATTTTGAAATAGAAAATTAGAAAATGAAGGAACATTGTTTTTCTTGATCTAGGTTTGGGGATGAAAAATAACCTCCCTGAGATTTTGTAGCTGTAAGCCTATCCTCATGAAGATTAGAGGTTGACTTTATTCTTTCTACATGACATGAGAATCCTTGGCCTGAGAAAATAACACAAAAGTAATAGAGGCTGGAGATACTACTGGATGCCTGGCAGAAGGAAACACAAACTGCCTGGAGGCACAGATCCTCAGCTGAGAGTGTGCAGTACATCCTAGGTGAAGCCAAACACAGTAGGCATGCAATCCAAAATTACAAAACAGGAAGAGACCGCAAAGAGTTAAACGTGAAAAATAACAGGATCCAATCCTGAAGGATGTTTAAAGATGTCAAAGGCGTCTTGGAATTGGAATAAAACATGCAAGATAAGCCACAGAACTTTTAGAAATAAAATGTAAACTCACTGAAACAAACAAACAAAAAACCTGATCAGATTATTAAGTGAAATGAATAATCGGTGATGTGAAATGTGAAACTGGGAAAATTACACAGAATGCACTGCAGAGCACAGAAGAGATGGGAAGTACCAGAGCGAGCCTGGGACACTGTGGACAGCGAGATGATCAAATGCACATCTAACAGAACTCAGTGCAGAACAGGAGGAACGCAGAGCACGCAGTGTGCACAGAGCCATGGCCATTCAGATTCTGTTATTTCAATGAGCCCAAGGAAGGGTCTGCATCTCAATATGGGCTAATGAAACAGAAGAACTCCAAAGACGCACTGTTAGAAGAGAGAATAGGTAACAGCTGCAGTTAGAACAGTTAGAAGGACAGCAGTGTCTGCAAGAAACAATAGTAGATATAAGAGACAGAATTCTGTATCTAGGAAAACCATTGTTCAGTAATAATACAAAAATGAAATGTTTTCATCTACTTAGAAAATTAAAAATTTACCCAATGTGAAACAAGAATAGACAAACATACTTCTACCATTAAAGCCATTGTATTAGTAGTTTAAATTTGTTCCAAAAACAAATTACCTCCCCAGTCACCAGGCCTAATGGCTTCTGTATGCAAGTTCCAGCAAATAGTTAAGGAATCCAACATCCCAATTTTGGGAGAGCAGAATAACAAGAGATATGAACCAATTCATTTTATGTGCTTTACATGACCTTTTTATTAAAATCAGAGAAGAATAAAAAGTTATATACCTCTTTTATGTATATAGACTGGGATATCTGAAATAAAATATTAGCAAATCAAATCCAGAAACATGTATAAAAGTGTAGGCTGACAAAGGTGGGATTATCGTGGGAATGCTGAGTTGTTTGCAACTAGAAGTATAGATATAACTTATTAAATGATTAAAAGAGAAGAAAGCATACATCACTTTGAGAGATACAAAGGAGAATTTGGTGTATTGCACATCATGTCAGGAAGACTCAGTATTGGAAAAATGTTTGTGTTTGTCTCAAATTCAAAGCAATTCTATGAAACATTTTCCAAGGGTTTTTTTTTCTTCTGTAATTTAATAAGCTGATGGAGCAGTGAAAGGCTCAGAATATTGTTCCTGTTGCTAGGGCTGTGTAACAAATGACCTCAAAGCTCAGTGCTGCAAAACCTTTACCTTGTAACCCTTATAAAATCCTTGAGGAATCAACTTTGGAGGATATGTCACTTACGTTAGATCTGGGCAGGGACTGGTGGGGACAGCTCATTTCTGCTTTCCTTGGCATCAGCGCTAGGACTTGCGGGCTGCTGGCTGGGATGATCTAAGTTCACTTTCACTCATGTGCCCAGTGCCCTGACTGGGAGGACTGCACTGGGCAGGGGTGGGGGTGGGTGGTGCTCCTTGGGTGTTTCCCTCTCTGTAGGTCATCTTCCCACACTGTCAGGGTGGCTGGACTTACATGTCAGCTCAGGGCTCTGAAGGTATGTGTCCCGAAAGAGCCAGGCTGAAGCTGTATCCTTCTGTGACATAGCTTTAGAAGTCACAAACGCATCATTTGCACCACTTTGTATCGGGTGTTAGTCAAAGGACCCTGCACAGATTCAAGGGAAGGGAATATGCACCTGCCTGCTGGTGGAAGTAGTGTCAGCAACGTGTGGCGTGGACATCATGTGTATGGATGAGTGTGAGTGTGTGTGTCTAAAATATAACCTGCCACAAATATTCCATACAATTTGAAGAACAAGGATTTATTCCATTATACCCCATGAGATGATAAAGTTGAACCAGTTTGGAGGTATCGTACTGGTACGTGGGTAAAAGCCAAAAGTTGGAACAGTAGGTAGAGCCCTGAGATAAGCCCAGTCACATAAGGGAGCTTCTTTATACCAGTGTGGAAATGTGAACCATTGAGGGAAAGATACACTATTAAATTACTAATGATGAAGTGACTAGGGACTAAGGCCTGGTAATTGTCCAAGCATGTGGAGAAAAATAGGTATCACTACACCTTACTAATAGTAATAGTCATAGCTAACATTGATGGAATATCTAGTATGTGCCAGGTATTTTGCATGTGTTATTTGTTATCCTTATAAAATCCTTGAGGAATCAACTTCAGAGGTCACTGTCACTCACATTAGATCACAAGGATGGTGAGTTATGGAGCTAGGATTTGAATCCAGATCTGTGCGAGCCACGTGTTTTGTACCTTCGTTTACCTCAGATGTTTGTTCTTGCCCTGGGACTTGTCTAACATTGTTTATTTCCTGAAATCTCTTTGGTTTCAAACACTTGCATCATTTCACTTTACCACATTACCTTCTGCTCATCTTTGAATCATGGGCTTAGTCATCAGGCCCTGAGGGAGTTGTTTCTGACCCTTGTCTTCTCCAGGATAGAATTTATACCCTCGGCCCCATTCTTTTAAACCTGCGTCTGTCATCCCATTCATTACCATGTGGGGGATAGAAAAGCAGGATTCACATGCTCTTCTCCTCCCCAAAAAGCAAATATTTGCCTGTCAGAAATAAGATAAAACTGTCAAAGGCATACAAAATCACTGTTTAAAAATTAGTGTAAATGTTAAAACAGCAGTAAACTATTCTGTTAAATAATAATGAAAAAGCAATATTAAAAAAACGAAGATTGAGATCAAGAAGAGAAGAACGCTGAGCACTTTGGTGGCACGCAAGTTAAGATGACACTTGCAGGATGCCGTCTCTGTGACGCTTCCCTCTGTTCTCGGAGCCCGGGGACAGGGTTTCTCATTGTCAGCACTTGCCCAGTAGTGGGTGCATTCTTTCAGTCACGGACACTGTGGCTCTTTGTGGCTCCTTTCTTGGAAACTGTAGTTATCTGAAAACAATGTCAGACTTAAGGTCTGTTTTTTTACTCCCAAGCAATTCAGTGTTTTCTCTACTGATTTATCTCCCTTTTCTACCAGAACTGCATTTCCTCTCAGTGGTTCAGAATGTCAGATAAATTGGGGGAGAGAATGCATAGAAGAAAGACCCCAGGCTGAGAAGATAGAACCTCATCTTTTCCTGAAGTTCATGAAGATACTCTTCTATTCAGCAGTTTCCCCTTAGCCACAGCTTTGCTTTCTGTGGTTCCAGTTACCAGCAGTCTGAAAACACTAAGATATTAGAGAGAGAGAGAGAGAGAGAGAGAGACCACATTTACCTTTTATTACAGTATATTGTTCTATTTTGTTATTAGTTATTGCTGTTAATCTCTTTCTGTGCCTAATTTATAAATTAAAGTTTATCGTAAGTGTGCATGTATGGAAAAAGACATAGTATATATAGGGGTTGGTAGTATTCCTGGTTCATGCCTGTGGATAAGGGAGAATATTGCCTTTTGCATTTCGTATGCCTTGATTTCACACTAAGATTGTTAATTGCACCGAAGTAGATTTTGTGCATGGTTTGAGGTAGGGATCCAATTGCATTTTCTTTCATATGCATAATGAATAATTGTCTCATTCCTTTTAGTTTGCAATTGTAGCTCTGTCATAAATTGAATTTTAATATACTCACGGCTGTGTTCCGTGACTTTCTTCTCTGTTTCATTGGTCTATATTATTCACTGCATCAAACCCACAGCACCTTAGTTACTATAGTTTTATAAATGTGGTCTCTCTTAGGGCAGTTCCCCCAGTTGCCTTGACAACCATAGTCCCTGCTATTGATCTTCGTAAAAGTTTAGCTATTTCTGAACCTTTGTCTGTCTTTATCAGCTATTAATTAGCTTTGTAAGTTGTGCAAAAGTCTGTTGGAATTTTGGTAGAGGCTGCTTTAAAGAGAGATAAATTGGGAAGAATTTATGTTTCCTATCCATGATCATGAATATTTCTCTCAATTAATTAGATATTTCATGTATTAAAATATATCATGAGGCCGGGCGCGGTGGCTCACGCTTGTAATCCCAGCACTTTGGGAGGCCGAGGCAGGCAGATCACGAGGTCAGGAGATCGAGACCACGGTGAAACCCCATCTCTACTAAAAATACAAAAAATTAGCCGGGCGTGGTGGCAGGCGCCTGTAGTCCCAGCTACTCGGAGAGGCTGAGGCAGGAGAATGGTGTGAACCCGGGAGGTGGAGCTTTCAGTGAGCTGAGATTGCGCCACTGCACTCCAGCCTGGGCGACAGAGCGAGACTCCTTCTCAAAAAAAAAAAAAAAAAAAAAAAAAAAAAATATATATATATATATATATATATATATATATATATATAATGAAAAAAAGATATCCTCAATATTCACAAAGATACTTCCCAAAAAGATGACCAATGTCTTTCAATGGCATTTAATATTCTCCATAAAGATCTTGTACATCTTTTGTTAGATGTTTTTCTTTGGTATTTTTGTTATTGTTGCTACGGAGAGTCATAAGTTTATCTTTTCTACTGTTTATTACTGGTTATAGAAATAGCGTTGACTGTTGCATATTGATTTTATGTCTAGCAATCTTGCTAAACCCTTATTAATTCTAATAATTTAACTTGATTCTTTTGACCTTTTCATGTGCAATTTTGTTTCTTTTATATCCTTTTATAACTTTTTAGTTTTTCATTTTACAGTTCAGCATTAAATAAAAGTGGTAACAGTGGATATTCTTGTCTTACTCTTGCTCTTAAAGAGAATGTTTCAAACATTTTACTGTTGAATTGTTTTTGAAGCAGTTTTTTAAAAACTTTCTATTAGGTTGATCCTAGTTGGCTAATAATTTTTATCCTTAATGGATATTGAATTTTATTAAATTCTCTAATTGCATCTATTGGGGTAGTCTTGTGAGTTTTGTCATTTATTCTGTTATACCACGAGTTACATTAATAGATTTTTAAATGATACATCAATGTTGTATTCCTAGCATAAATCCAATTTGGTTATACTTTTCTGATTCAATTTTAAAAAATTACTTTCAAATCCCTGTTAGTGAATAAGATTGACTTGAGACTTTTTCTTTCACATATCGTTTTTGTCTAGCTTTGGTATCACAGTTTTGCTGAACTTATAATAAATTGGCAAGTAAATTCTTGGATAGTTTAAGTCAAGTATTATTTGCTCTCATAATTTGTTAGAACTGTCTGGTAAAGTTGTTAGGCATGCTGTACTCTTTGGGGAGATATTTAACAATTAATTTGCTTTATTTAATAGAGTTATTCAGGTTTTAATTTTTTAAAGTAATTTCTACAATCATATTTTATCTAGGAATTTGTCCATTTCCTATCTTTTTATTTTTTGGCAAACAGTTATACATAGTATTATTTTTAGGCACTGTAGCATGGAGGTATACCCACTTTGCTTGCGTCTTCTCACTTTTTTTTTATCCTTATAGCAGCACCCCACTTCTTACACAATTTACTGTATTATCTGGTTCCCATGTTGCTAATAAAGACATACCCAAGAGTGGGTAATTTATAAAGAAAAAGAGGTTTAATTGACTCACAGTTCCACATGACTGGGGAGGCCTCCCAATCATGGCAGAAAGCAAAAGAGGAGCAAAGGCGCCGTCTTACATGGCAGCAGGAAAGAGAGCGTGTGTGGGGAAACTGCTCTTTATGAAACCATCAGGTCTCATGAGACTTATTCACTATCATGAGAATAGCATGGGAAAAACCTTCCCCCATGATTCAATTACCTCCCACCAGGTCCCTTACACAGCACACGGAAATTATGGGAACTACAATTCAAGATGAGATTTGGGTGGGGACACAGCCAAACCATATCACATGATTACTTTCAGTTTTTCTTATTTTATAATAAAAGTGCTTAGGAATATAAACTTCCCAAATACAATATTTTATCAGCATACCACAAATTTAGATATATAGTATTTTCTTAAGTTAAATCTTTAGTAGTTTTTCATTTTTATTATGATTTATTAAAAATGTTACAAGAAAAATAATAACAAAAAAACAGTATTTGGCATTGCTGTGGCTTGTCACTGATTTCCAGCACAATTGTACTGTAGTCAGAAACTGATCTGTAAAATATCAATTCTTTGTCATTTGTTACAACTTGCCTTGTGGTTTTTTAGGTATTTAATTTTTATAAATTAAATGTTTCATGCATTAAAAACATTCTATAATTCTTGGTTAAAATTCTCTATTTATGTTTATTTAGTTAAGATTGTTTATGAGTTGTTCAAATTTCTCTACTGTGGCCAATAGCCTTTATATAAGAATGTGATTCCTATCAAGATTTGAAGACACAAAAACACCTTTGAGAAACTTTGTTAGTGACTTCCAATTGTCAGCATGGAAAGTGTCCAGAAGTCTATGGGAACTTGCCAGCATTTGGCATTGTCAGTTTTTAAAAAATATTTTGGCCTTAAGTGTGTTATTTTAATTTGCAGTTTTCTAATGCAAGTGATATTGAGAACACTTTATATGCTTATTTGCAAGAAGGGCGTTTCCTAAGTTTTCTTCTCAGATTTTTATAGTTTGAGGTCTTAAATTTAAATCTTTAATCCATTTCATGTATGTGGTGAAAGATATGGGGCTAGTTTCATTCTTCTGCATATGGCTAACCAGTTATCTCAACACCATGTAATAATAATAGAATTAAAGTGCACAATAAATGTAATGTGCTTGAATCATCCTGAAATCATCCCCTACAGCCCAGTCTGTGGAAAAATTGTCTTCCATGAAATCCATCCCTGGTGCCAAAAAGGCTGAGACTTCTGCCTTAGAGATTGCTTTCCAGTTCCACATCCATTGGCTCTTCAGCACTACTTGAATATGTTTCTTCCTCTAACCATGAAATCATCCAACAGTGGAAATGTGTTAAACAAGTATGGATTTTGGAGGCAGACAGCATATTTTTTACAACGTAGGTTTCAAACTTGATGGTGCTGCTTACTGGATATTGGACCTTAAACAAGCTGTGTGATCTTCCTGAGCCTCGAGTTTTCTCATGTAGCAAATGTAACTTATAAAACAGATACTTGTGAGGACTAAATGAGATAATAGGTAAATCATCAGGCCCACTGTCCTGCCTAAAAAAGCCATCCTCCCTTACTGTTGTCTACATTTACTCAACGCCTCCCCCACCATATTCTTCATCTCGTCTCTGTATCTGGACTTGCACAAAATCAAGGCTTCCTGCATCCACAATGTGATCTCTGATTTCTAGTGACAGGTCAGGCCCTGCCTAGACCCTCCATCCACACAAAGGGGACAGCATTAGCAAAAGGAGTCATGGTGTGGGAGTGGTGGGAGTGCAGTGGAGTGCTCGGGAAGGGAGCTGCCGTGCTAACAAGTGAAAGCCATTCTGTAGGTCAGGGGAGCACTTCATTCTCAAAAAGGAAGAGTTGAAGTGTAACTAAATTGGTGCTAGTTTGGGGTTTGACTGGGGGAAGAAATGAGAAGAGCACCTCCCTCTTGGTACCAGCACGGTCCTAGCACAGGAGAGCCGAACGCAGCCTGGCCAGCAGCGATGCAGAGGAGGGTTGGGAAGTAACTCGGGAGATGTCTTGAGGTGGAACCCACTGGACTCAGAGATCAGGTGAGTGGATGAGTGTGCAGGAGGTGAACAACAGAGGAGGCAATAATCTGAGTTTCTAGCTTGGGAAACTTGGTGATGGGTAAGACAGTATTTCTGCAAGTGTGGTCCCTGGTCTAGCAGCCACAGGTCACCTGGGAACCTGTTAAAATTGCACATTCTTTGGTTTACTTCAGGACTACCTAATCAGAAACTGTCGGATGAGACTCAGAAATCTGGTATACGGAGCCCTTCAGGTGATTCTCATTCGTGCTGAAGTCTGAGAACCATTGAGGGAGGTAATATGGGTGAAAAATCAGGTCTGGATGAAAAATGTTCTTGGTTTTGTATATTTTGGGGCTTGAGAAAGCTGTGAAGCATCCAGGAGACCATGCCTAGCGTGTGGTAATTGTGGGGCTAACTGGTGATTAAAGGAAATATTACATTTTTAGATCTAAATTTGCTAGATCCAAGTATATAAATTTTGAGGATTGGTTCATTGTGCCAGGAGTTCTCATAATTGTATTTCCCCAACTCAAATAATGTAGGAAGATTAAATAAACACTTTTGATACATTGCAGAGTTTCTTACCTTGTACTTCAGTCAGAAAAGATATTAAATGAAGAGAAAATAAAGCTTTTATTCCCTATGCATAATTAAAGTGGTTGATTCAAATAATATTTGAATTTCCATTCTGGAATCAAATGCTAAACTGAACTTTAAAACTACCTCTTGAGCAAAGAGAGGATATTTCTTCCTGACATTTCAGAAAGATATTTACACCCTGATGCCATTACACGTTGTAATTATGTAATTGCACATTCTAATTACATGATCACATATGTTATGCTAATTATATAATTAGACTTAATTATAACAATTGTGCCAATACATAGTATCAGAATCAAAACGAATGAATTAGAAAAACTAGGGTGTAAATGAGAATGACAAATTTTGTAAGAAAATCTTCAAAAAATTTAAAGCAGCAGAGAGTGGTCATTTCAAAGGATTTAACTGATATGGACATAAAGTACCGTCTTCGCTCACTGGCTGTAACACACTCTGAAATTTTGCTAAAATTGAGAAAAGATCATGTAAATTGAAAAATGTTGAAGAAGGAGAATGTAAAGGGGAAAAAGAGGCAGAAAGAAGTAATGATGAGTGTGAAGAGGATTTAAACCGAGCAGGAAGAGTTCTGCTCCGCTCCTCATTTGTATTCCCCCTTATGCTTGGACAGTCAGCAAGGTTTTTTATCGTATCGGAATTCCTGAGCTTTTGTCACTTAACTGCCAACTTAAAGATTCTGTGAATGGAACAATTCACTGTAATTACAATTATCTTGAACTTTTTCAGGGCATCAAATCTTTAGATAGTATCTCAAAATGTTGGAATGTTCATTTTCAATAGTTTCAGCTGGTCTTGATCCTGGGAAAATAAGAGTTTGCTAATAGTTATTCCTTTAATGTGGTGATTTGATCGCCTTTACTTACTTTTTAAGCCAAGTGTCTTAACTAAGAAAAAGTCCTCCCACAGTGGGCTGTGAGTGCCCTGTTAGCAAACGACTGGTGAAGGAGGGCAGATCTTCCTTTAGGGGTTTTTCCCACAGCTAGCTACACAGCACAGAGATGGAAACGTCATTTTAAAAAATTGTAATTTTAATTGCATGTTCTCCTACAGATTCACCAAGATGGCTGGTTTAATTTCCCAAGGGAGCCTATTTCTGCCCTTCATAGAATATAGAGACTGTCTCCTGGCTGACAGAGAGCATAGATTTATTCTCTTTCTTTTTGCTGTGCAGAAGTAACCTTGCACTAGCAGTTACTGCCTGGAAAATGAACAGACCAAATGCCTCCTATGTTTTATCCTCTCCTCATTAGGTTACCCAGAATATCTTCCACCTTCTATCTTAGCCCCTCATTTGTCCTGAGTGGATGACACATTCCTGTAGCTCCCAAGGTGGAAATGGAACCGGCATTCTCTGTGGGCAGATCATTATGCTGCGGCAGCACTTCGCTTTCTGCCTTGTGTTGAGTGTTACAAGCACGTGAGTGTCAGTTCAGCCTTTATTACTTCCAGAGGTGGCTGAAGCCCATGCCTACAACCTCATTTTCCAGTGTACAACACGGATAGAGCGGAAGTGCACACCCCGAGCATCCCCTCCCCCAGGCGAGGTGCACCAGAGGGTCATACTCGAGCTTGTGATAAATGGTGTCCTTACTGGAAATAGAAGAGTCCAGCTGCATTTCAATTTGCTACCTGCCAAACGTGGACAATGCTGCTCTCTGTGCATTTGGCAATTTTATGTCTGGGTGCTATCATCATTACCACGTTGATTATCAGGACATACCAATTCTGGAATTGTCATAGGCCTCAGAGATTTCCTGGCGTCGAAGACTTTATACCTACATGGTGTCATATTCATTTTCTTGCTGTAATTCAGAATGATTAAACCCACCTTGTAAAAAAAAATGCTGAAATAGGATATTGTGAAACATCGGTGAACTGGAAGTCAGCTTTCAATTGCTTGGAATTTTTACTGTATGTGAATTATTAGAGGAGTAGAAACTTTAGGGAATATATATTATAAATGCTATGTTTTGGAGATGCACCTTAGTATGGATTAAAGTGATCATCTAAGGTCACACAGTCCAGTAGGTAGGAGGGCCAGAATTTGTGTCTTCTGAATTCTAACTCTGGACTGTCTCCATCATACTCCAGCCTCTCTCCTTTGACTCATGTTCATTCATTCATTCATGTACAAACCCATTTATGAAATATCTTTTATTACGCCGAACACTGAAGGAAAAACAAAGATGAGTAAAAGGTGCTCATTTCTCTGTGGAGCATGTGGATTAATGAGACAGATGTAGCCACATTCAAATGTCCCAACGTTAAGGCAGAGTCAGATAAAAGCCAAGGCAAGGTTAACAAACTGTGTAATGAGGCCGTGAGGGTGAAGGACAAGATCCTGGAAGACTTTGTGAGGGGCAGTTCTTTGAGTGTAGCCACATGAGAGGGATAGAATTTCAATGTCAGCTGTAGGAGGCGTTCCAGGGAGTGTGAGCAAAGTTGTAGCAGTAGCGTGAAGAGTGTGCTCCAATATCAGCAAGTCCTACAATTTCACCTGGACCTAGAGGAGTTGGCAGAGGTAAGTTTTTGCCAAATGATGAAAGTCTTTCTTTTGGGCTGATCAGTTTTAATTTAGTCTGTAGGTGAAGGGGAGACATTGGAGATTGTTGATCAAGAGAGAAAAAATCTTAAGGTATGATTTGTAAAGATCTGTCTGTCTATGGAGAATGGATTGGAATGGGTAGATGGGAGTCAGGAAGCCCCCCTTCACATTTCACCTGGCTGGTCCTACTTCTTTCTCATGGTTCACAATCCTGCACATGGCTGACACCTCCTCCATCCACAAGGACCACTTGTCTCTGTCTTTCCCTTTTTTCCTTCTCTCTCACTCTCCCCACTCCCTGCCTTCTCCCCCTCCCTCTCCATCACCTGTTTCTTCAGCAATTACCTATGGAATCTAACTGCAACTAAGTGCCGTGCCCTGTACCAGGCACAGATGAGAAGGACAGTGGTGGAACACACCCATGGGCCTGGAGGAGCATGCTTTGCAGAGGGACAGAGCAGCGGCTGATGGACATTAACAGCACTTGCTGAGGAGAGCGTGGGGGATGGGCCCCAAATTCTGATCCATCTGAGAAGGGTGCTTGGAAGACTGGGCTGTCTCTCCGAGTCTTGAGGGTGAGCAGTAGCTAGGACAGTGGATGGGGTGTGGGGGAAGGCCCTCCAGACAAATGGAACCTGGTGTGCAGGGAACTAATCCAGTGAGGAGCCCTCCCAGGCAGGCAGGCGGTCGGGTGCACATCTCCATCCCTGGAACAATGCCTCTTCAACATGCACACATCCCTGGCATGGTTCCAGAACATGACCTCCTTCCCTGGCAGTCTCTGCATTTCCCTAAAAGTCCCATCCAGACCAACGTTTTCCAAACTGTGTCACCCTCACGAGCAGATTCCCCTTATCCTGTTCATTTATTTTTCTTCTAGTATTTCCCCATCTAAAATATTGTGACAGTTAACTTTATTTTAAAATGTGTCTGCATCCCATCCCCACCCCCACTCCCATCCACTCCTCACCTCCCTTTCCCTCACCAGCAGAACAGAAGGGCTTTTTGTTCTGTTCCTTGTTGGTTCCTGGCACCCAGAAGCTCTGATGTGCCAGTTGGCTGGGTACACCTTTGTAGAGTAGATTAGCAGCCTCCCGTGCTCCTCTCTCCAAATGGATTCTGTTTGCTGGTTCTGCCACCTCTTCCCAGGAGCGACCCCCACCTGCATTCAGCCTCTTCTCCTGCCCGAGGCTGAGGTCTTCCCTCACCCACAGTCATCTCCATCAAGACTTTACTCCATCAGTAAACCTTCCTCTTCTGCATCTCCAACTTCTCGCTTTCTATCAGGTCCTTCCCTTCAACATGCCCATATCTGTTCATAAAACAAACACACAGACCACGTTCTACCTCCAACATGTATGTCCTCATTAACAATTGCCATTGTTCTTCCGACCCCAACCAGGCTTCTTGAGAGGGACTCTTCCCCTGCCCTCCCAACTTCCTTACATCTCTACTGTCCTTACCTGGCTCTCTCTAGCTGCACGATCAAGAGTAGTGGGAAGACCACCAGTGGCTTCCTTATACCCAAGTCTGGTAGACGTCTGTTGTGAGCTGACTTATGCCTCTCAAAAAATATATGTGGATGCCCTAACTCTCAGTCCCTGTGGCTGTGACCTTCTTTGGAAACAGGGTCTGTCCAGAGGTAATCAAGTTAAAGTCAGGTCATAATGGCTTAGGCTGGGCCCTTATCCAGTGACTGATGTCCCTATGAGAAGAGGGAAACGTGGACCCAGACACATAGAAGGCAAGATTGCCATGCAAAGATGGAGGCAAGTGCTCAAGCGACGTCCACAAACCCGTGAACACCAAGGGCTGCCAGGCATGTGCACGGAAGAGGCAGGGGAGGAGTCTACCCAGAGCCCGAGAGGAAGCGGGGCCTGCGGACACCTTTGTTTCACACTCCCAGCATCCAGGGCAGGAGGAGATGCACCTCTGCAGCTGAAGCCGTCTGGTCTGTGTGGCTTTGTTTCAGCATTCCTGGGACTCAAAGACAGAATTTTTTGGACAGCATTTTTTTGTTTTAAGCTTAGTCAACCTCCGAACCATTGGGCAGAATTGATTCTTCTCTCCACTTTAGGATGCTTCCTCCAGGTCCTGCTGACCTGGCCCTTTCTGCTTGGCCTCTGATATGGTTTGGCTGTGTCCTCACCCAAATCTCATCTTGAATTGTAGCTCCCATAATCCCCACCTGTCATGGGAGGGACCCAGTGGGAGGTAATTGAATCATGGGGGCAGGTCTTTCCCGTGCTGTTCTTGTAATAGTGAATAAGTCTCACAAGATCTGATGGTTTTATAAAGGGCAGTTCCCCTGCACATGCTCTCTTGCCTGCCACCATGTAAGAGGTGACTTTGCTCCTCCTTCGCCTTCTGCCATGATTGTGAGGCCTCCCTGGCCATGTGGGACTGTGAGTCCATTAAACCTCTTTCCTTTATAAATTACCCAGTCTCTGCTATGTCTTTGTTAGTAGCATCAGAACAGACTAATACAACCTCCCTTAACCACTGAAAACATTGGTTTTCCTCATGATTAAGGAGAGAAATTGGAATGACATATTGTCAACAGGAAGTCTGACTTTCCATTTTTTAAAAAGATTTCAGTTAAAATTAACTGGAACAGTTAGTGAGCCAGTCTCCCCCCTCCTCCCAATGATGGGGAGCAGCTTTGATGACAGCAATGGACCGAAGCTTCCATGTAGAATTTATCTGGACAGTTCATGGGAATAGACAGGGGATAAACTGAATAGATTTCTCCCTCCTCTGTTGAACATGTGTCTTATACAAATTAATCTGGCAGTGTGAGCAAGAGGTAGAAGGGTAGAGGATAGTGGTGGTTATTATGGTGATTGAAGGAAGAAATGTATTTTTTTTCCCTAAGACCTCAAAAGGTAGAACGATATATGAACCCTGGTGGATGGTGTCTAGAGGATGTCTGAGGCCCAGGAGGAAGAATTTTTAGGGCTTCTCAAATAACAGCAAGCAGGCAGCTGATGTCTACTCCCTGGAGGCCCCACGTTGTTGGCTGTGGGAAGGAGACAGTAGGTAGGAGCCTTTTGGTTACCTGGGCACCTGTCTTGGCTAATAGAGCGGGGGAAATGTGTCAGGGAAATGGGGTGCATGGGAGTCACCTGGGATGCAGGAGATGTGGGTGCAGCCCAGGCTCTGCCACTCTCTTGCATGGGTGTCGAACGCCTCATCTTCCCTGGGGCCCCACTGCACGTAGAAAATGGAGAGGCTGGGCTGTCTCCAAGATTCTTGCTAACTTTTCACTTTATAAGTAACTCCTCACACCTTCCTCCTGAGCTATGAGCCCAGCTTTGTTCATGAGAGAGGAGGCAGCAAAGCAGATGAGAAGTTAGGGAGGTTGTGGGGCCCATCCTTACCTGTGTAAATGCTTAACTTTGAGACCTCGGCTATGTGACATTGACTCAGCTTCCTCATCTATATGGTGAGAGCACTGGACCAGAGAGGTGACCACTCCAGTTACTTCACAGTCCAAAGGCGGATTCTGTGGCTCTGTGTGTGCCCTCTTCACGGCATGGGGTATGGGCACACTGGGATGTGTTCCTTGGCACGTGGCCGAGATGTGCCCTGCAGAGCGTCCCAGATGTTGGTGCGGCTGAGGGTGGGGGGGCCATCACCGACTCTGAGCAGATGCACAGGACTTGGTGTTTCAAGGACATTCTCTGGGGTGCTTCCTGCACTCTACTGTGCACAGAAGCTACCGTGGATCTTGTTACAAGGCAGCTTTTGCTTTGGTGGGTTTGGGTGGCCCCAGAACCTGCATTTCTCTCAGGTGACCCTGGTGCTGCTGTCCCAGGATCCCTGCTGGGAGTAGTGAGGGTGTAAACAGAACGAATGAACTAAGTCACTTCCGAGCTTTCTGGCTAGACATTGCGCACCCAGCAACGTGGGTGACGGGTCCTGACATGGCACATGTGCCGAGCTTAAAGAAGAGGCCTTGGATGGTGAAACGGAAAATGAAATGAGCACTTTTTATTTTACCAGATCACACGAAGGGACAGCTGCCTTTCCTCCTCTCCTCAGTGGCTTTCTGCACTGTGAATCTCTGCCCACTTTTCTTTTGCCTTTTATGCTCCAGTTAGCACCTCCTCATTCTTGCGTTTTCTGGAACGAGGAGCACTGGTGTCTTACAAGGTGGGGACCAGTTGGTTAATGCTCGAAAACAGGAGCAGTGGTAATATCATTCCACGTTCTTAAACTCAACAATCTGAATAAAAGTAGGTAATGGCACAGCAAAGCACCTGGGTCATGAGACAAAAATGATTCTTGTTTTCAAATTTAATTCAGTTTTTCTCCTTAGGCCAGCTGAACTTGCCGAATGATCAGTGAGTTCATTCTTATGGATTCTTCTTTTTGGGCAAGGCTTGAGTCTCCCTGGTAGTACCTTGGTCCTGCAGTTACTTCATAAGAGCAGGTGTGGAGGGCAGAGAACTCATATCTGTGATCTGGTGCTGCAAGAAAAAAGTTCATACTCTTTCATTTTATCAACAGCATGTTAAAAAAATCTCCATCTTGAATGCAGTGACTTTGACTCCTTTGGGGGGACTTTCATCATGTCCCCAGGTCCAGAAAATCTTCTTTTTTTGGCTGATAGCTTATGACATTAGACACCTCTGGTAGTGGCTTTGCTGAAGCTGGTCTGTTTTCGGATTAATGCCGAGGTGACTATGGGATGTAAACTAAAAATGACACACACATGGAACCTCATGCCTGCCCAAGCCTCTGGCTCAACATGGAGGGCTCCTGCAATAGCTGTGAAAATGGGACTGAGCTTAAAGGTACTGTTTAAATAGGAACTTTTGTTGTTGTAATTAAGAGGAGTCTAAACTTAATAAGAAAATATCAAGGAGGTTCTCTAGTGAAATATTTCTTGGAACCTGGAATGAAAATTCAATTGCTGCATTCCTCTACTCTTCAAACAGTTTGATGCATGATTTACAACATATAATATTTTTATACATAATGTATTTACTTGATCTTATACAGGACGTGTGTGTGTGTTTGTGTGTGTGCATGACATACATGCACACATATGTAAGATATGTTCTTCTTGATAGTTCCTGTGGAAAATACAAAATGTGTGGTTCGTAATATGTTTCCATTGTAAAATCTGAGTGATGAGATACAGTAAAAAATGAACTTTGTGCTTTAGGCATTTATGGATGTGGAAATTTTTCCTGAGTGAAAGCTGTACATTTGGGTAAGCGACCCAGTCATCTGTGATCTCCGGAAAGTTGTGCAGTGATGCATTCCGACCTGGTCATCTGCGATCTCTGGAAAGTTGTGCAGTGGTGTATTCCAAACTTTGTTCTTGGGTTTCTCCGTCTCTTGGTTGGAAAGATATTAAATAAGGTTTTAAGTTTGAGCTTTTGATTGTTTTATTAGCATTTGAAACCATTATATTTGTGGAATTTGTGTTTCGTGATGTCATTAGAATAATAATGGATGGATATAAGTCGGAACTCATAGATTCCAGATCTCCACTGTGTATGTCATAACTTTGTGGCTGTGGGTGCACATCTGCCATGGGTCAAATGTGTCACCATATGTCTAATATGGAGACACACTCTGTCACTATCATCATCATCATAGTTATTGTCATTATTAGCGTCGTTGCTTTTGAGTTCCTGTTGTGTGCTGTTTCCTTTTTATTTCATCTTATATCGTCTCATTTTTTTTTTAGCTTTACTGCAGTCTTAGGACTGATTTTCAGTTCTAGGAACTGGGCACAGGACACAGGGTCATGTGCAGATCAGTCAGCTTCCTGAGTGGTGAAGACAGCTCTGGCACTGCCCACCATGGGACCCCTGCATCAGACTGTTTAATCACTCACACTCTTCTGCTACTGATGGCTCTGGGTGCATGTGATGCCTCTTCACACCCGCATCTTAAGTTTCTGGAGTGTAGAGACTGTGCCTTATGTTTGCTCTGTGTCTCTCAAACTGCCTTGCATGGGACTTTCCACTTGGCAGGTGATCAGTGAAGATTTAATGAATCAATTGAACAGATACAGAACTAAAAAGAGCAATCTCTGCTTATTATGTTTTAAATGGATACTCACCCTCCCAGGCCCCAGTATACACCGTCATGCTTCCCATTGACTTCCTGGCCTCCTGAAATGAAGTACCATGCTTAGCAATTCAGAGTATTATCTTAGCTTTCAAACACATGGGCATCCTGACAGTATACACACTCCATTTTAAGCACCTGTGTGGATTTTCTGGATTCTAAATACCTGCTATATTTAAAGCAGCCTGTGCATGTGATATTCACCTTCCCAAGCAGCCTGGTCCCTCTGGTGTGGTCCTAAGGCCCTGTCTCCAGTTCAGTTTTCAATAACAAGAGCAACTTGCTTCTCACAGCTTCCCAGGGGAGATCACTCTGCAGTCCGGCAGCATCACCTTGGGAAAAATGATGCTTAGGACGGGCTGACAGCTGCCCTCTGTGAGCTGGTAGGTCTCAGGTAGGGAAATAAGGAAGCTGACTTATGTGAGCCCTGAAGAGTTTAAGAGAGGGGAATATCAGAGGATAGCATGGAGGTGATGTCTTTAGATCGGATGCTGGACCATTTCTATTGAGTTAAAGAAAAGCTTATACATTTGATATGAATGTGATTGGAGGGCGAAGGCAATTGTGCTAGTATCTAGCTTATCTCTACTGCAATGTCTGCATCTTAGCCAACTCTGTTAGCTGCGTGGCTCTGTTAGCATTGGGGCAACCTCTCTGATAGGCAGAAACTGACATTAATTAGCAGAAGCATATACCTTCATGGAAGTGATAATTGAACACTCATAGCAATGAGTCAGAGGGCCTCTTGGACCGAGAAATGCCTTTGCATCATAAAAGATAAGTAAGTTATATTTCGTATAGTTTTTATATTGAAGTTACTTTTGTAATGGATGGAAATCGGCAACCCATGTAGCTGTGTATTAATTCTCTAGGAAATAGGAGCCTGTATCTCCTCCTGAAAAGCACATTTCCACCCCATCAGGGAGAGCAGCTCTGGTTCTCAGGCAGCAGCCCGTCTGCCGGCACAGGATGTGGACTGGGTGAATGTTCTGTGGTTCACTTCCTGGTACTTTCATGCCTCGTTTACGTTCTGCATCTCTAGCTCTCACCCTGTGTTTCTGATTTTTCCTATTGTGAATTGTTCCTTATATCCTGGGAATTTGGGATCGAGAAGGTCCCTAACTGAATTAAGTGACAGGCAGGCCTCATGGAAAGACATTGGTGAGAAATGAGTTCTAGTTTGAGTCACTCTTTTGTATCTGTGCAGCTTTAGATAAAACAGTGACTGGTCTTTAGGTTTAGTTGCTTTATTTGTCAAAGAAGAATGCAATCCCTTTGCAGCACATCTGCTAAGAGACAACAAGACGATGCCTGTAAAAGCAACGTGGACACAACTGAATGACCAGACACACACCAAGAATTACTTTTGCAGAGTTCTGCCATGCATGGGCTTTTCTGCTTGTTGCCTCTTATCAGGGATGGTTCGGCCCCTGCCTGAAAATGCTCGCTGATGGGAAGGCCTGGAGGTAGATTAGTCCATCTATGTGTGATCTTGGACCATTATCAACAGCAAATGTTGAGCCTCCCAGCAGATACGTTAGGGGGCTAAGTAGTAGAATCTAGTCCTGAGGGAGAACACGGAGGTGGTGCTGGAAAGGCTTGTCCAAGATGTGTGTTCAGCAAAGGGGTCTGGGCTAGGAATCAGGGAGTGAGCCTAGGTGGAGCATGGCCTGTAGGAAGGTGGCCTGAAGACTTCTAGAGGATGAGAGATGTTGTGTGCCTTTGAGTGGATGGCTTTGTGGCAGGCCAGTTCTCCCTGACAATCACACAGACAGGCATGCGTGACAATCACACAGACAGGCCTGCATAGCCCTCCGATTACACAGACAGATTTCCACAGCACTGCCTTAACACTGGGTAAATAGTGAAATCTAGGGAAGTCAGTGCCCAGACATCAAAGCTAGAAAGGAAACATAGTGTCAGTAGGGGCCTTGCATATGCTTCTCCCTAACCTGGAGCAAGCCAAAAGAATAGAGACAGCCTTACATTTCCAGTGCCAGGACCTGTATTCGGTCAACGGGATCTGAGACAAGTCAAGGGAACATAGGCAGCTGTTTGAATAGATTCATTGGAGAGTCTAAGGCAGCTCTCTGGACCAAGCTGGAGAGGAGATAAGACAGAAACTGTCACTCCGGTACCACAGTAGACAGGCCTTGAAGTTACTGGGGCCCTTTTAATCAGACTTCACAAGCATCCTTTGCCTCTGACCTTCTAGTTGAGACAAAATTAGTTACCAATAGACTTAGGCAAATGCTGTACTGCACGTAGGCACATAACTCCAACCTGTGTAAGCACTAAGAAAAGTGTAACACTTTGAGTTGGTCTGGTGGAATTATCTCTGGCCTTCTTCCTATATCCGGTTATAGCAATAAATTCCTTCTTTCCTAGTTTGTCTGCTTCTCATTATTGGGCCTCGAGAAAATGCAGCCAGACCTGACTTGGTTCTGGGAACAGCTTGAGCCTAAGTGAAAAGCCTGGGATGGGATAACATCTACATGGTATGATCAGAACAGCAACAAGTATCCGGGACGTGTACTCGATGGGGGTCCAGGGTTTGGGATGGGATGGGGGTATCAAGTAGTGTCCTAGGAATGTGAGCCCAGCACTCTCACGGGTAGGGTGTAGTGCTTAGCAGGACTGTCATCTTAGCAGAGACTGTCGAAAATTTAATGAAATTATGCTCTAGTGATAGAATACCAGGTAGCAGGTAAATTGTCCTCATTCATGTTCCGGCTACCAAGAAGCCACTCCCTAGGATGGGAGCAGATGGGAAACTGGGGACCAGAGAATGGGTGGCTTTGCAGTAAGAGGCAGGCAAGTCTGAGTGGGTGTAGACTGGATATTGTTAACATTGAGCTTCATTTTTTACTTCTTTTTTGTGCCCACTTCTGCGAGCTTGGAAGTGATTCTGAAAGTTCCCAGAGTTCAGCGGAACATGAATGAGGACAATTTACCTGCTACCTGGTATTCTATCACTAGAGCATAATTTCATTAAATTTTCAACAGTCTCTTTGAAATGCATGCTCTTGATCAAATTCCTCATACCATTTTCCATGAAGTTTGAGTGACATCAAAATGGAAGAAAGATTGATGCTTAGAGGGAGAATGTAAAGTGTTAGGTTCAAGAAGGTGGAAAAACCAGTGCTCTCTGAACACAATCATTTTAGGGAAAGCTGCAAAGGTGTTTATTTAGGACCATCATTCTAGTGTTTCAGCAGCCAATTTGTCAAAGCACATGGCAGAGTAGACTAATGGCCTTTCAGGTCATGTCCAATTCTAGGATTCTGAGACTCTGGACATTTGCTTATTGAATTGTTATCATCTTCCTAGACATGAAACAGGCTGTTTTTATAGCCAAAGGAATCTTATGTAGGTTTCACACATCCGCAGCTCTTACAAACTCAGAGAAGCTTCACTGGACAGAGATCAATACTTCTAACACTAGTCCATTTCTTATAAATTGGGGTATCTCCCTACCTCTCTGGAAATGACTTTTCGCAATAGTTGCATATCTTCTGAGCGATTGGTTTGTTTTTATCTTATTAAGTATGCAAATTGTATAATTGTGACTCACAGAAATATAAAGCTATTTTTGTCCAACTTTATTAATATAAAACCCTTAGTACATATTTTTATAGGCTTTATAATTAGTCACATTTTATGTCTTTATTCTTCAAAAACAGCAAACAAGCAAAAACTACCAATAGACCACATAGATTTTTTTCTTACATCCGACTAATTTGTTACCTTCTTGTATCTTGTAACTAACGTGTCTCTTGATAAAAATTATTTGGAAGAAGTCAGTAAAATATGAGCAAACATTAGACCTGTAGAAGGATGCCACACAGACTGTGGTGTCCATTTGAAATGGTCTTGCAATATTTTTCACCATAAAATAAAATCAAGTCCGCAATGATTGCCTTTAAACCTGACCGTGCAGCAGAATAATTTGGATAACATTGAAGTAATTTCTTTATGTATTTGTATTTATTTATTAAAAATCTAGGCTGGGTGTGGTGGCTCATGCCTGTAATCTTAGTACTTTGGAAGGTGGAGGTGGGAGGACCTTTAGGGCCAGGAGTTTAAGACCAGCCTGGTCAACATAGCAAGACCCTGTCTTTAAAAAAAAAACTAAAAAAAAATTCACACATATACCTAAAAACAAACAGTACCATTGGCTTATGATAAAAAAACCCCAAAAAACAAAAAACCTCTCTTCACTCCTCAAACCAGCTTCCCAGTGATAACTGCATGTAACTCTTGTATTCTTTTGGTGGTTTCTTTTTTATTTCCATATAATATGGTTTGATTGGTTTTTCTTACTTAATTAAGCTGAAACATACTCAGTTGATTTCCTGCTACAGTAGGTGACAATTTAGCTCTCTCTGCTTTTATGTCTCTCTTCTAAGCCACTAAAATAATGCTATTTTACCTAAATCAGAATTTACTCATTATAATTATATAAATACTATTTGTTGCAAAATTGCATTGCGTACTAACATTGCATTTTCTTTTCTACATAGTATTTTGCTTTTCTTGGGTTTTCTCAAATTTCTTCACTTGGATGATTTGCTAGCCACAGAGCATTTTTAAGAACCACATTATGTCATCCAGAAATTTTCTTTTCACAGCCCTCCAGCCTCCTCTCCAATGTGGACTGAGTTCTACCTAGGTGTGTAGCATGGATAGCTTCAAAGATTCTGCTTTACAGATTAAATGACTTGTGTCTTTTGTCTTCTAGGTTTTCTTTATTTCTTTTCTTTGGTTTCTATATTCCACCTTCCTGTCTCTCCTAAGAAATATTTCATGACCATTTTTGAGTCATGAAATGTCTGATGATGTCTTTCTCAGCCATCACACTCAACTAATAATTTGGCTAGGTTTCAAATTCTAGGCAAAACAAATCATTTTCTTAGAATTCTACAGATTTTCTACATTATCGTCTCCTTTCAGTGTTGCTGTTGATATATTTAAGCATATATATTAAAATAACGACTCTAATTCTTGATCCTTTTGTATAGTTTTGTTTTCTCTTTGGAAGCTTTAAGGATTTTTTCTTTGTTTTTGATCTCCTAAAATTTCACATAACTGCACCTAGTTACTGTATTTGTGTCTTCTATTGTATTGGGTATATGATAGATCTCTTAGATGGAGAACTTATATCTGAAAGTTTTATAAAGGTTTTTTGTGCATTTTCTTAGATAATTTTCTCGACACCTTTTCCTTTAACTCTTTTTCTGGTGGTTTATTGGTGTTGATTCTATTGGTCTCTTATCTTTTCTGGTCTATGTTTTTGGCTTCTTTGTGTTTTATTTCTGCTTTTTGAGATATTTGGTTGACTTCATTTCTGACCCTTTTACTGATTATTTTATGGGAGTACCATTTATAAATTTCAGAATTTTTTTCTTGTCATATTGCTCTTTTTCTACTTTTTACTTTTTTAAAAATGATACATAATATGTACATATTTATGGGGTACATGTGATATTTTGATACATGCATACAATGTTTGATCATTAAACATTGTATGCATGTATCAAAATATCACATGTACCCCATAATATGTACAAATATATACAAATATTCTGTCCATCACCTCAAACATTTATCATTTCTTTGTGTTGGGAACACTTTAACTCTCCTCTTCTAGCTATTTTGAAATATATAATAAATTGCTAGCTGCAGTCACTCTGCTGAGCTATCGAACAGTAGAACTTATTCCTTCTATCTAGCTCTATGTCTGCACCATTAGCCAGCCTTTCTTCATCCTCACTCTACTCCTTCCCAGCAGATTGGTCCTTTTTAAAAGATGCCTGATCCTGGCTTTTTTGTTTCTGTTTGTTTAAATTTTGGATTTGATATCATCTTTTGTCTCTTTGAAGTATATGTTATGAACTTGAAGAGTAATCAGTTATTTCTGTTGTTTTTGTTTTCTTCTACTTCAAACATCATATTTGTGTCCATTCTTCTATTCGTTTAATTTTATCTTTTTCTATTATTGGTTTCCCTTGAATATTTGAGGATCCTAGCTATTAGTTAATAGTTTAGGCCAGGATTGTCAGATGTGTTCTGTAAAAGGCCAGAGAGTAAGTTGTTTATGCTTTGTGGCTATTCATTCACAACTATTCAACTCTGCTGTTACAGTGAGAATTCAGATATGAACAAAAAAAAATTGGCATCACTGTGTTTCAATAAAACTTTACTTACAAATGCAGGCTGTGGGCTGGATTTAGCCTGCCATAAATTTGCAAGCCCTAGGTTCAAATTAGCTGATGGTATTAAAAGAGCTTTTTGAGACCTGCGTGTGCATAGACATGGATGTTTGACCTTGAGGGTGATGGGGGCAGATTCCTGAGGTTTTGCTCAGGGATCCCCAGCTGCCAATATCTGGAGATCTTTCCTCTAAGCCATTCTGTTTTTCCACAGCAGAAACCTCTGACGGCTGGCCTGGGTGTAGAAGTCAGCCTGTGTTCTGCACACAGGCTGGGGTGAGAGTGCATGTCATTCCTCAGGGACCTTTTTCCTGTCCGCCTTGCCTCTGGATCCTCTCCATAGAAAATACGGGCTTGCATTACAAAAAAGTGTCTTGGACTCTACCCCAGAACAACTGCATTAAAGTATTGGAGGGTGGAGTTCAGGCATCTTTACTTTTAAAACATTCTGTAGGTAGTTTTGAGGGCAGACAGAGGGAAGAATTGGCTCTCTGAGGGATGGTTATTTTTCTGCGGTTTTGAATTTACAATTCAGAGAGGTTGCCACCTGCTGGCAAAGACATATTTTCCTAATATTTGAAAGACATTTAATTTTTTTTAAAAGTCATCTTATCTAAATTGGAATAATTTATTATAAAATGAGAGAAGACCTTACTAGGGGACACACATCTGTTAACCACTACTATTTAGAAAATTAGATGCTTGGAAAATTGTTTGACTGATGAGAGAACAAGTCAGGGAGTTAGCACTAGACGTTTAGCTTCAGGATAAAACTTAGTGGAACTGTAATCCCAAGGGCCATAGAAACGACACAGAAATAATTGGCAAAATGAAGTATGACTCAAAGAATGCACAAACTGTACAAAAGCGTGATGTGCGAGACAAACTCTCTGAGTTCAAATTGTTTTCACACAGGCTGCTTGAGGGTCTGTATTTTCCAAGATAAGACAGCAAGCAAACATTTCACAGCAACAGAGCATGGCTTCATGTGTTCCAAATGCTACAATAACCTCTGATCATCTCAGACCACACTGAGTTGACTTCTGCCTAACACTACCCTAGTCCAGCCCTGCGCACCCTATAAGCCCCCTCCCCTCATTTTCCCCTTCTGAGATGCTACCGAAAGTCTTCTTCAGTGGCGAGAGATGAACTGAGCTTTGTGTAATCACCAGGTCTCCGTGGTCCGCCTTGCACGGAAGCACTGGCAGTCAGGAAGCAGTGGCTGTCGCAGCACCTGCCACCCAAGAAGCTGATGGTGAAAAGCAAAACAGGAGGTCCAGATGCTGCCCAACCCCAGCACTCAGCCATGGCGGGGGGGTGTCCTCAGCCTCCCTTCTATGTTCTAGCTTCGTCCAAGTGAGTCTCATTGGCAGAAATGAAACTGCATCCAAACCTTGGCGGCAAGCAGTCTTGGACTCCTAGGTTTGAGCTTTCTTGTCCTTAGGATAGGAGGGAAAGGAGGGGAGGGCGGAGGGGAAGTAGAAGCCAGCGACAATAGATAATATGTAGCACAGGCAAGGTATACAAATCTTCTAAAAATAAGAGACACCTGGAGGTGATGTTGTAGTGGAAACATTAGTGACCTAGAGATAGAAGACCCGAACTTGGCACCTTATTAATTATAACCTCGGGAAAATTCACTTTACCTTAAGGTATTAAATTTTCCCCCTGTGTATTGGTTATAATATTTATTTTCCAAACTTTTTTATGAGGATTGGATGACCCCAATTCAAAATGTGTAAAATGTCTACACTTCTTGAAATGCATTAGAGGCTTCAAAGACAGAGATAATAGGAGTTTAACGTAACACAATACATTCTCCATTACCAAACTGTGGACAAATAACAGACATTACTGGTATCACACACACTACGGAAACGTTAAGGAGCTGGCTCAGGGCTAGCTGCACTTTTCCCATGGACTACAGCTTCTGGCTTCCTTTCTGTGAAAGCAGGGAAGCATTCCCTTTTCGTTAATTACTCTACATCATATCATCTGACTTTCTCATAGGGCTTGCAGCCTCAACCCAAGGGACTTCGCTTGCTTTAAAAAATTGTCATTCTGCCGATCACATTACACGTTTTAAACAATATAATAAAATTACTTTTAAGCAGATATACACATTCATTTCCTGAAAAGCTCAGGCATACTATATGCATATTATTACTTCATGATTAGTATTGATGAGAAGGTCACGATGTCCAAGGAGAAAGAAAATGCACAAGATTTCTGCCTCTTAGATGCTTGGTTCATTTCTCACCATGGCTTATCTGAGAAAAATAATTTCTGCCATGTGGTTAGGCTTTAGGCTCTATCTTACACTTCAGTGATATAGGTAAAATATTTAGCTTCGAAGCTTGATGTAATTTAAACAATTATTTTATTAAATTGTATTAAAACAATTAACTACTCATGCATGGTCCAGAGAAGCCAACGGTTATCTAGAAAGGGCTTTAGATTGAGAAATCACTTGATTTTTACTATGTCTCCAGTCTAGAATTAAGACTTCATTCAGCAAAGTTTCTTCCTTCTATCTCACATATTTTGACTGTTGATGACACTTTCATTTATTACTCATTAAAATTTTCTGTGAGTTATGAGAATGCATGATTGCAAATTCCTCCTTCTTCAAAGTAAATGGAAGCAGGATTGTCTCAAATGCCTAAACTCATAACTGGATATAGCCCAATAGATCAAGAGAATAATGCCACAGAATTGTCATTTTCTTAAAGTCTATCTGATAACTGGTCAAGGCCAAGATTGTGCATGCGTGTGTGTGTGCATGCATGTGTGTGTATGCATATGTGTGTGTATATTTGTGTGTGCATATCCCTTCTATGAGATGATGCCTATGGATTCTGTTAAAATGTCTTCCATTTGCATTTTAAGTAGAATTCTTTTCAGTTCAGAATTTTCTTATTCTTTTTTAGACTTCTTTTAAAAACATCTTCCCTACTCTAAAGTGAGCTTTGCTTCATGAAGACTCTCTCCTATGCTTATCTATATATCCTTATCGCTATCTATATTATGTGCTTCTGTAATACCTAGTCATCATCTGTTGAATATAATTGAATATATATGTTGTGATGGTTAATACTGAGTTTCAACTTGATTGGATTGAAGGATGCAAAGTATTGATTCTGGGTGTGTCTATGTGGGTGTTGCCAAAGGAGATTAACATTTGAGTCAGTGGGCTGGGAAAGGCAGATCCCCCTTAATCTGGGTGAACACCATCTAATCAGCTGCCAGTGAATATAAAGCAGGCAGAAAAACGTGAAAAGGCTGGACTGGTTAGCCTCCCGGCCTACATCTTTCTCCCGTGCTGGATGCTTCCTGCCCTTGAACATCAGACTCCAAGTTCTTCAGTTTTGGAACTAGCTTCCTTGCTCCTCAGCTTACAGACAGTCTATCTTGGGACTTTGTGATCATGTCAGTTAATACTACTTAATAAGCTCCCATTTATATATCTATATTCTATTGGTTCTATCCCTCTGGAGAACCCTGACTAATACAGATTTTGGTATCAGGAATGGTGGTAGAGGAACAGAATATTAAGGATGGAGTTCTTTAGTTGGTTTTGCGATTTCTGCACTTGGCTGCTTAATACGATTAGACCCCAAAATGCTAAGGACTCCACTGCTAATGGTATGGAGAACACTGAGAGTCCTTGGTGTGAACTTTCAGAGAGTTATGCAAAATAAATGCATTTGACGCTCCTGATTCACTGTTCGTGAGAGGCAAGGAGTTTGTTGACTCTATACTTAACACCTTTGACCATATGTAGAGAACCCAGGAACATAATGAAGCTGGTTGGTTCCTCCTAAGTTCAGTGGACAAAGTGATGAAAGAAAATGATGAACTCAGAGATTCTAACTCCTGGCTTTAGAAGCAGATACTGAGCCTCAAATCTAAGATTGTCCTGAGTCAGAGTCTTATTTCCTGTAGAGAAAGATCTGAAATTGTGGCAAATCAAACACAAGCTCTTATCATGTGAGTGGCTAACCTGCAACTTAATGTGCATGCACAGCCTCGCCAAGTGTCTACTGTTAAAGTGAGGACATTGATTGGAAAAGAATGAGGCCCTGAAACTTGGAATGGGGACGTGTGGGAGGACCCTGATGAAACTGGGACACTGAGCTTATAAATTCTGATGAACCTTTCTTGCCAGAAGAAACAGCTTCCCGTCCCCAGTAGTGCCAACATCCCCTCCCTGACCCACGCTGCCATCAGCCTTCCCGCTTTTGTCTGAGGAGATAAACCCTGCACTACCTGAGGCAATGGTGATGGCTTCCCCTGAGGCAGTTGCTAGGCAAGATAATACTGATTCTCCTCAGGAACCAACCCCAACACCCTTGTTTGCTTCTAGACCTATAACTTGACTAAAGTCCTGGCAGTCCCCTAGAGGTGAGGTTTAGAGTGTGATCCATGAGGAGGTGCGTAACACTTGAAAATAATTGCTTGAGGTTTGTAATTTATATATACAGAAATCTGGAGAACAGGCATGGGAATGGATATTAAGGGTGTGAGATAATGTTAGAAGGAACGTAGAGTTGGATGAGGCTGAATTTATTGATTTGGGCCCACTAAGTAGGGATTCTGCATTTAATGTTGCAGCTCAGGGAGTTACACAAGGTTCCAATAGTTTATTTGCGTGGTTAGCTGAAACATGGATTAAAAGATGGCCCACTGTGAGTGAGCTGGAAATGCCTGATCTCCCTTGGTTTAATGTAGAGGAAGGGATGCAAAGGTTTAGGGAGATTGGGATGGTGAAGTGGATTAGACACTTTAGACCTACTTATCCCAGTTGGAGGGTCCAGAAGATATACCCTTGACCAATGCTTTGTGAAACAGATTTGTGAGGGAAGCACCTGCATTTCTGAAGAGCCCTGTAATTGCTCTTCTCTGTATATCAGATCTAGCAGTGGGAACCACAGTCATTCAACTACAAAAGTTAAATACAAAGGGAATAATTGTATCCCGAGGTGGCAGGGGCCAAGCAGTGGCATTCAACGGTCAAAGGCAAGGTAGGCATAGCTACTGTAATGTACAGCAGAGGCAAAGCAGCAATCAGAAGAGTCTCTGGCATTGGCTAATTAATCACAGTGTCCCTAGAAGTGAAATTGTTAGGAAGACTACTGCATTCCTACTTAATTTATATAAACAGAAAATGTCTAGGTCAAATGGACAAAAGACTAATTTGAATTAGAAAAACAGAGTATCACAGCCCCTCAATCAGTTTCCAGACTTGAGCCAGTTTACAGACACAAAACCCCTTGAATGAAGGTAAGACTAGGTCCCTCCTCAAGGAGACCTTTGATTTGCCACAATTTCAAGGTCGTGACAATTTATGCTGTTAATCTTTCTCCCATCCTTCCCCAAGGAGACCTCCAGCCTTTTACCAGGGTAACTGTGCATTGGGGAAGGAGAAATAATCAGACATTTTAGGGACTCATGGACACTGGCTCTGAGCTGAGGTTGATTCTAGGAACCCAAAACATCATTGTGGTCCTCCAGTTAAAGAAGGTCACCTAATTAATGAAAGCTCAGGTCTGACTTACAGTGGATCCAGTGGGTTCCCGGACTCATCCTGTGGTCATTTCCCCAGTGCCAGATGTATAATTGGCATAGATACACTTAGCAGCTGGCAGAACCCCCATATTGGCTCCCTGACTGGTAGGGTGAGGGCTGTTATGATGGGAAAGGCCAAATGGAAGTCATTAGAGCTGCCTTTACTTAGAAAAATAGTAAATAAAAAGCAATATCACATCCCTGGAGGAACTGTGGAGATTAGTGCCACCATCAAGGACTTGAAAGACCAAGGGGTAATGATTTCCACTACATCCCCATTCAACTCTCCTTTTGGCCTCTGCAGAAGACAGATGGATCTTGGAGAATGACAGCGGATTATCATAAGCTTGACTAAGTGGTGACTCCAATTGCAGCTGTTGCACCAGATGTGGTTTCATTGCTTGAGCAAATTAACTCATCTCCTGGTACCTGGTATGCAGCCATTGACTTGGCAAATGCCTTTTTCTCCACTCCTGTCCATAAGCCCCACCAGAAGCTATTTGCCTTCAGCTGGTAAGGCCAGCAATATACCTTTACTGTCCTACCTCAGGGGTATATCAGCTCTCTGGCTTTGTGTCATAATCTTATTCAGAGAGACCTTGATTGCTTTTTCTTCTGCAAGATATCACACTGGTCCATTACACTGATGACATTATGTTGATTGGACCCAGTGAGCAAGAAGTAGGAAAAACACTGGACTTATAGGTGAGATATTTGCATGCCAGAGGATGGGCAATAAGTCTGACAAAAATTCCGGGACCTTCTACCTCAGTAAAATTTCTAGGGGTCCAGTGGTGTGAGGCCTGTTGAGATATTCCTTCTAAGGTGAAGGATAAGTTGCTGCATTTGGCCCCTCCTACTCCCAAGAAAGAGGCACAATGCCTAGTGGCCTCTTTGGATTTTGGAGGCAACACATTCCTCATTTGGGTGTGTTACTCCAGCCCTTTCATTAAGTGACCCAAAAGGCTGCCAGTTTTGAGTGGGGTCCAGAACAGCAGAAGGCTCTGCAACTGGTCCAGGCTGCTGTGCAAGCTGCTCTGCCACTTGGGCCGTATGACCCAGCAGATCCAATGGTGCTTGAGATGTCAGTGGCAGATAGGGATGCTATTTGGAGCCTCTGGCAGGCCCCCCTAGGTGAATTATAGCAGAGGCCTCTAGGATTTTGGAGCAAGTCTCTGCCATCTTCTGCAGAAAACTACTCTCCTTTTGAGAGACAGCTCTTGGTCTACTACTGGGCTTTGGTGGAAACTGAATATTTGACTGTGGGTCTTCAAGTCACCATGCGACCTGAACTGCCTATCATGAACTGGGTGCTTTCTGATCCATCTAGCCATAGAGTGGATCATGCACAGCAGCATTCCATCATCAAGTGGAGGTGGTATATACGTGATTGAGTTCAAGCAAGTCACATGAGGAAATGGTTCAAATGCCCTTGGTCTCCACTCCTGCCACCCTGCCTTCTCTCCCCCAGCCTGCACTGATAGTCTCATGAGGAGTTGCCTGTGATCAGTTGACAGAGGAAGAGAAGACTACGGCCTGGTTTACAGAAGGCTCTGAATGATATGCAGGCACCCCCTGAAAGTGGACAGATGCAGCACTACAGCTCCTTTCTAGGATATCTCTGAAGGACAGTGACAAAGGGAAATCTTCCCAGTGGGCAGAACTTGGAGCAGTGCACCTTCCATGGAAGAAGTGACCAGATGTGCAAATATATACTGATTCATGGGCTGTAGCCAATGGTTTGGGTGGATGATCAGGGTCTTGGAAGAAGCATGATTGGAAAATTGATGAGAAAGAAATTTGGGGAAGAGGTATATGGATGGACCTCTCTGAGTGGTCAAAAACTGTGAAGATATTTGTATCCCATGTGAGTGCTTGCCAACAGGTGACCTCAGCAGAGGAGGATTTTAATAATCAAGTGAATAGGTTGACCCATTCTGGGGATACCACTCAGCCTCTTTCCCAGCCACTCCTGTCATCGCCCAATGGGCCCTGAACAAAATGGTCATGGTGCCAGGGATGGAGGTTACACATGGGCTCAGCAACATGGACTTCCATTCACCAAGGCTGACCTGGCTACGGTCAATGCCAAGTGACCAATTTGCCAGCAGCAGAGACCAACATTGAGCCCTGGATATGGCACCATTCCTCGGAGTGATCAGCCAGCTCCCCGATGGCAGGTTGATTATATTGGACCTCTTCCATCATGGAAAGGGCAGAGGTTTGTCCTCACTGGAATGGAAACTTACTTCAGATTGGGTTTGCCTATCCTGCATGCAATGCTTCTGCCAAGACTACCATCCGTGGACTCTTGGAATGCCTTATCTGCTATGACGGTATTCCACACAGCATTGCCTCTGACCAAGGCATTCACTTTATGGCTAAAGAAGTGTGGCAGTGGGCTCATGCTCATGGAATTCACGGGTCTTACCATGTTACCCCCATCATCCTGAAGCAGCTGGATTGACAGAATGGTGGAATGGCCATTTGAAGTCACAATTACAATGCCAACTAGGTGACAATACTTTGCAGGACTAGGGCAAAGTTCTCCAGAAGGCTGTGTATGCTCTGAATCAGTGTCCAATATATGGTCCTGTTTCTCCCATAGCCAGGATTCACAGGTCCAGGAATCAGGAGGGGGAAGTGGAAGTGGCACCACTCACCATCACCCCAGTGATCCCCTAGCAAAATTTTTACTTTCTGTTCCCGTGACATTACGTTCTGCTGGCCTAGAGGTCTTAGTTCCAGGGGGATGAACGCTGCCACCAGGAAACATAAGGACAATTCCATTAAACTGGAAGTTAAGATTGCCACCTGGACACTTTGGGCTCCTCCTAACTTTAAGTCAAGAGGCTAAGAAGGGAGTTACAGTGTTGGCTGGGGTGATTGACCCGGACTATTAAGATGAAATCAGTCTACTACTCCATAATGGAGGAAAGGAAGAGTATGCATGGAATACAGGAGATCCATTAGGGCATCTCCTAGTATTACCATGCCCTGTGATTAAGATCAATGGGAAACTACAACAGCTCAATCCAGGCAGGACTACAAATGGCTCAGACCCTTCAGGAATGAAGGTTTGGATCACTCTACCAGGAAAAAAAAAACACGGCCAGCTGAGGTGCTTGCTGAAGGCAAAGGGAATACAGAATGGGCAGTAGAAGAAGGTAGTCATCAATACCAGCTACGACCACCTGACCAGTTGCAGAAATGAGGATTGTAATTCTCATGAGTATTTCCTCCTGCTTTTGTTAAAAACATGTTTGTGTATGTGTACACTTGTACTAAGAAAATATCTTCATTTTATTTCCTTTTTCCTTTACCATGTGACATAAGATTTATTGACTTCATGTCGGCATTTAAGTATTGTTACCATTACCCAGACTGGGCTCAAGCAATCCACCTGTCTTGGCATCCCAAAGTGCTAGGATTACAAGCATGAGCTGCTGTGCCTGGCCATATCAAACCTTTTAAGAGTCCACTGTGGCCACTGGAAATTTCTGGAGTCTGGTGAAACTCACGCATGGGCCTTGGACCGTGGTGAAGATGGATGTAAAAGGCACTTTCACGAATCTCCTTGGATAGCAATTTACTTTCTGCTCTGTGATTGTCAGAAGCGGGTGACTCAAGGAACTGGCCATTTTTTTCAGACCATGTGAAAGTTCTGTTTGGGCAAAGCACCATGTACTACACATTTTATGCAATTATTAGTTACATGTAGAAAGCTGATTAGTCATGTTAAAAGGCCAGTCATGTCAAAAAGACTCATTTTGGTCAATAAAGGAAGTAAGTCCAATTTAGTTCTCTGTTCATTGAGTAATATCTGGATAGTTTTTTCTTTACTTCAGGAAGAATTTAAATATTACACAAGATAATCCAGTCTCCTGGATGTTGAAATTAGCACTGAGAGTCAGGCTGGAACCTCAAGTTGGGGGGTTTATAGGTTTGCGTGTGTTTTAAATCCTTAGATAAAGGATTTAAACACCAGTCTCTTTACTTATTGGCTGTGAGACTTCGGCCACTTAATCATCTTGTTTCTCCATCTGTGAGTTGGGCATGCTAATAGCACCTACTTCATTGAGTTATTAAGTAAATTAACCTGCACAAAGTGTTTAAATTCTCCCTGAAACACAGTAAATGCTATGAAAGTGTTAGTCATTGTTATTCAGAATTTAGCAGAATAGAATAAATACCCCTCCATGAAGAAAGCAAAAACACAAAAACAGTTTTGAGACTCTGGGAGTCACACCCATACAAATGGGCCTCAGGGAGCCATGCGCCTAGGATCCCGGAGTATTCTGTGGGGAAGGGACTATGCAGGAGGGCTTCAGAAGGTGCATTTGAAAGTTGAAAGTGGTCGTGAGGCTTTTGGTCAAGAAACTGGAGTTCCACCAGTGGTTTTTATCTCCTTTTCAGGAAGACGTTTGGCAACAACCAGTTTGTATTAATAGCACCATCAAGGATGACATATTTCCCAGATCCTTTAAATCAAGGCAAGGGTATGTGTTTTACTATAGTGCTAGCCATGATAGTTACAAATAATTAGAAAAAGGGAACTGTTGCACAGATGGAACTCTACTTGTCATTGACTTTTATTATTTGTTAGTTTTTATAAAGATTTGCTGCCGCCTTCATAGTGTTTGAGCTGGAGGGGAGTTCTGTTTACGATTGAGGGACTTCAATTCTCTTGTTTTCAAAAAGAGTGCAAATCACTCTCTCACTTTCTTCTGTTTTCTTTTTTTTGTTATATTTTAAAATATAGACCCAGCATACGTAAACCAAAATTCATGGCACACTGAAGTTATAAAGCGTGACTGTCATGAACACTTGTAAACCCATCACCTTCCCAAGGGCTAGAACCTACCTTAGTCTCTGTCCCCCATCTCATACCCATTCTCCTGCCAGCCCCTTGGAGCTGGACTCTGAAATGTATGTTTATTATCCACTTGCCCTTTTCAATGGTTTTATCACATATGTATTTATTGTGTGTTGAATTTTGTTCCTCCCCAAATTCTTACTTCCTGTATCTCAGAATGTGACCTCACTCAGAGATAGGGGCTTTATAAAACTAATCAAGTTAAAATGGGGCCATTAGTGTGGACCCCAATCTGATATGTCTGGAGTCCTTATCAAATGGGGAAATTTGGAGACACAGGCATTCTAGGGAGAGCATCATGGGAACATTGAGGCGGCCATCGCAAGGCGATGAGAGAGACTTGGACCAAATCCTCCCCTCAACCTCAGAAGGAACCAGCCCTGACAACACCTTGATCCTCAGACTTCTGGCCTCCAGAACTGTGGGATGATAATTTCTGTTGTTTAAGCCACCTTGTATGTGGCACTTTGTCATGGCAACCCTAATGCAGTAGTACCTAAGTCTAAAAACACGTTTTCTTTTGTTGATTTCTGAGCACCATAAACATGGTGAAAGGTGTCTTCTGGGACTTGCTTTTCTCACTCAACATTGTGTTTTTAAGATTCACCTATGTTGTCATATGTCTAATGCTCTATTTGTAAAGCTACTGGAATTTATTTTCCTGTTGATTGTCATTTGGGTGGGCTCTCTTTTATTAAAAACTTTATCAGCCTTTCTGTCTCTAAATTCTTCACTAACCATTGAGTATTATTTAACCAGTGTGATCTGAGCTGAATTGGAGGAGTGTCTCCAGCCTCTCTTTTGTCCTACTTACCTTCCTTCTTCCCTTGCTTTCTTTCCACACCAGAGCTCTGCTCTTTTGGACTTCTAAAACATTTCCAGGATTGAGGTCAAGACTGTTGGTTTTTCTTCCTTTATCATTTTACCTACATGGAGATGGCTCATAGGAAAGAGAGATGCACTGCAACCCAAGGGCTTCCAGAAAGCAAATAGAATCCTGAAACTGCAAAAGCACAAGTGAGAGGAGGAGGAGGCCTGGGGAACATGTGTGTCTCACCTCTGGACCCAGAGAGGCAGGGATAGGTTTTCTAATGGGGGCTTTCTGATTCCTTGCTATCATACTTCAGTTCCTGGTGAGGTGTGTCTGTGAGCTGTTGATGCTTGAGTGCATTCTCCCATGTGCCTTAGTATAGATGGAAGATCATAAAGTTAGGTCCATAGATACCAATACAAATGGAACACCATGATCAATGAAAAAGTGTTATAGATCAAGCATTGATATTTTCCTGATTTGATTAAATAACCTGTCACTTTACCCAGCAGATAATCATTATTTTAATAAAATGAGATTTATGATATTCATAATCTGTTTATTGAATTCATATAAAATTATTGAAAAGTAATATAGCATAACTCATCCTTTTCTTTAAAACATAAATATTCAGCATTTATATCCTTCAAATGAAAGGGAATGTTCTCAGACCTGGCAATGAATATCATTAACTTCTATCTCACATTATATACCAGCTAAAGAATTGAGAAACCTCTTTAATAAAGGCAGTGCAGACTGCGGAGACTGTGGAGATTGAATTACGAGTTTTAAGAACCACCACTGCAAGTATTTGCATATTCAACTTGTTCAGACGTTACTGATTTCTTTGCCCTCTACACGTGGAAAATAGATTGGAAAGCATGATAATAGGCCTGCACTTCTCTATTCTAGATTATTTTAGGTTTGGGGGAAGGAATCCAGCTCCAAGGGGGTGGGCGGGCACTGGAAGTGACAGCAGGGAGCGCTCCCAGCAGGCAGGTGGGATGGAGGCTGCAGATTCCCCTAGACCAGCTTCCCACCCACCCACAACTCTCGGGCGGCCTGAGGCAGATGGAACTCACCCTTGATTTCTTAACAATTGACATCACGTTGATCACTGACTGAAGTGATGCTGAAAATGAAATCACTCTGGGTTTTGTTCCTTCCTTCAGCCTACGGCTAGTGCCTAGTCAATGGCACCATGCTGCCATGCAGAATGACCTGCTAATGTGTCTTTCTCGTGTTTACTCCTCCATTTAATCCAGCGCCCCACTCCCACCCTCGACAGTCCCCAGGCCACTGGAGCTCAGTTGATGGGATAAATCCACTCATACTCTATCCAGACTTAGAGATGGCCAATGACACTGACCGGACAGGCCCTTCCTGATCCTTTATCACCTGTCCCCAGCCTGGCCTTCCAGCCCCCACTATTGCCACAGGCCATGTGGGCGCTGGCTCCTGTGGTCTCCTCTCCCTAGAAGACTTTCCTCTCCTCTTCCCTTTCTCTTGGTGAGTTCAGACTTCCCACATCCATGTCATTACTACATAGCCCATCACAGAAAAAAATGTTTAAAGGATTTTAGGTAATTTGAATTTTCCCGAAGTATATCACAATGAGAATGGTTCCCTTATTCACAGTATAATAACAATTGAATACTGTATATACAGAAAATAGAAGGGAAACCCAGGGAGGTTTTTTTTTTTATTTTTTAATTTTACTTTAAGTCCTGGGATACATGTGCAGAACATGCAGTTTTGTTACCTAGGTATACATATGCCATGGTGGTTTGCTGTACCTATCAACCAGTCACCTAGGTTTTAAACCCCACACGCATTAGGTATTTGTCCTAATCCTCTCCCTCCCCTTGCCCCCGAACCCTTAATAGGCCCTGGTGTGTGATGTCTCCCTCAACCCAGGGAGGTTTTAATTGTATGTTTAAAGATGATTATCTAGTTATACACATAGATTTTTTGGGATAATATGATTTATTAAAATGGTATAAAACTGTAAAACATTTTCATATTGTGTGATAACTAAGTTATTAACAGATGAACATCCTTTTCATGCCGAGCTGCTGCGGAGCTCTTACCAATTTACTTGGAGTAGAAACCAACTTTCTATCTCACGGTGATCTTTTCTGTTGTTTTATGGGGAGGAAGTTGTCACAGATAGGCTAGATTGTGTAATACACTTGGAGTTAGACTGCCAGGTTTTCTTCTTAAATTTCCAACGTGCATCCTTTCCTCAGTTAGCGTTAGCACTTTCTTTCTTTTCTTTTTTCCTATAGCAGTCTTGGAATAAAGATTAAAATACTTTGTACAATTCATGATGCAGTGGAAAGAAGAGGCCCTCAGTACTGTGAACCATAATTCAGTTATTAATAAATGGTTCTATGGGAACAGGAATGGTTCCACTGGATTAATTCTATTAATTATGGGTGGAAAGCCTACCATGTAAAATTGGATTATGATTATTTTTATTAAAAATGAGAATAATTTAAATTGAAAAGTGAAGCAGCAATTTCAGAAGTAGGTCATGGAGGAATCTAACATTTTCTCTTGGGGGGTGAGGACGAGTAGCCTGGCCAGGGCTGGAAGCCATAGGAGAGGAGCCCTGCTTAGAGGTCAGGTCGATCCTTCCTGGGTCTTTGATATGGTTTGGCTCTGTGTCCCCACCCAAATCTCAAATTGTAATCCCTGGCCGGGCACGGTGGCTGATGGCTGTAATGCCAGTACTTTGGGAGGCCAAGGCAAGTGGATCACCTGAGGTCAGGAGTTCAAGACCAGCCTGGCCAACATGGTGAAACCCCATCTCCACTAAAAATACAAAAATTAGCTGGGCGTGGTGGTGAGTGCCTGTAATCCCAGCTACTTGGGAGGCCAAGGCAGGAGAATCACTTGAACCTGGGAGGCGGAGGTTGCAGTGAGCTAAGATCGTGCCACTGCACTCCAGCCTGGGTGACAGAGTGAGATCTGTCTCAAAAAACAAAAAACAAAAAAAGCCAATGTAATCCCCATGTGCCGAGGGAGAGACCTGTAATCCCCACGTGTTGAGGGAGAGATGTCATTGGATCATGGGGGTGGCTGCCCCATGCTGTTCTCGTGATAGTGGGTGGGTTCTTACAAGATCTGGTGGTTTTACAAGGGGCTCTTCCCCCTTTGCTTTCTTCTCTCTCTCCTGCCACCATGTGAAGATTCTTACTTCTTTTTTGCCATGATTATAAGTTTTCTGAGGCCTCCCAGCCATGTGGAACTGAGTCAATTAAACCTCTTTCCTTTAGAAATTAGTCAGTCTTGGGTAGTATCTTTATAGCAGTGTGAAAACGAATAAAGTGTTCCGTTGCCACCTGTGTAGGCAGTGGTCAGAACAGTGCCTGTAGCAGAACAAGCACTCAGGGAAGGTGAGCAATTTTATGCCTAATTTCTTTTTCATTTCCTGTGTATTTTCACAAAATGATAATGACTCCAGCTAATTAGTCTAAAGCTTGACAAGGGAGTTTGAAGGTCAGTTTTTTCTTGACTATTCAAGATATGATATCACGTTTGCCACAGCCATTTCTGTATGGAGTGGCCTTCAGACCGAACATACTTAAGCAATCATTTTGTTTGCCATATGTTGATAAAGACATTAGGTCCACCAAATTTTAATCCTGTAATTGTTTCCAGATAAAGTTTGAATAGTGTTTTTCACTCCACATTTTAAGCAAAGCAGAGGTCCCATTTAGAGCCAATGATGCCTCGTGAGAGGTTTCTCATGCCGTCCAAGCCCACAGCCTTCAATCTGTTCTCATGAAGAATTTATGGACCCTGGTGGTGCTTCATGGGCGGGAACTCAGGTGGCTGCAAAGGAATCTCTTATAGATTTGGCGAGGCAACGTACACAATCTAAGTTAATTTTGTTCCTGTATTAGCGAGTGAGTTCTCATGAGATCTGATGGCTTTTATTAGGGATAATAAAAGGCATTCCTTTTGTTGGAAAAAAAGAGAGTTGTTAAGGTTCAACAAAGAGGACACATTTTTACTTGTGCTTTCTGGAATTCTTTAATAGTGATCAAGTAACCGCCAGAGCGCTGCACTGGCATTCAGGCACGTCCTGGGTTTGCACAAAATGCTGCAGTAGCTGATGAGTGTGCACATTTGTGCTTGGGACAGTCCTGGGAGTTGAGGTGGGTGAGGGGTTGGATATCCCTGAGCAGGGATGCCAGGAACCTGGGTGCCTGAAGGAAGGTTCATGGACTCCAAACCCTGTGTCCTTCTCACCACGTTGCCCTGCCTCCTGCTTCACAAAATAGAGGCAGTTAATCAAAATGTGTAACTCTTTTTTACCAAATTAAATTATATTTTCATTTTGATTTTTATGTCACTGATGACTTAGTATCTGATTGATCTGTAATTGCCCCTGGGGCCATTATTTCAGTTTTGCTGGTCTATTTGTCTTTCCAGCCACTTTTGTAAGCACTAAGTGGGAAATGGCAAAAGAGACTGCTTTTTGAAAAAAGCCTTGAGAATCATTTTGGAAGTTTGAAAAACCAAACTTGGTTTCTTTCACAAATCTTTATTGGGGTTTCTTAAATCATATACCCATAATTAATGCGATCAATAAAAAACTAATCATAATAATTAGCAATTACCTATAATTAATTACAGTATAGCTTATGTTAATGTGGCATATGCATTAACATTGTATATTATGTATAACATATTATGCATTAATAGTATATATAATATGAATACATATGACACATGATATATACAATATATTAATATACAATTGTTATACAGAGAATATACTAATATAACATTAATATAGAACATAGCAACATACTACCAATATTATATTAAATAAATTATAATGATAAAATTGTAATTATAAATAATGATTAATAATGGCCAATAATATGGCTAATAACTAATTATTAAGTTGGTGCAATAACATGGCACCCTGTGTTTGAAAAGTCAAATGGAACTTGCCATCTGATTTCTTACATCTTCTCAGGATCCTTGTGAAGTTACTGGCTGGGGATGGGAATAGTTACAGTGCAGAAACTGAAGCACAAAGATTTATATCCAGGCAGAAAGTGATTCAGGGGTGAACCTAGGGCGCAGAGTAGACAAAACAGACCTGCAAGCCTGCGTCTCAGCCTTCAGAGGTGCAGGGAGGGTGAGGCAGTCCAGCATGTGCCTTTCCCATGCCCGCGGCTCCACTCCTTAGGCTACAACCAACGTGGCCTGTCTGGCCGTTCCTGGGTGGTCTCTCTCACTGGCACTGGCTATTCTCATACCTGCTTAGAGTGAAAACGACTTCACCATTTACTTTGAACACCAATTGCTAGATTTTTCCAACACTTAATGCCTTGCTTTTTATAATCCATTTGAGTATTACATGAATTCCTTCTCCTGCCCCCCCTCCCACACACATCCTGGGCTGAATAGCTTTTGGTTTGCATTCCTGATGCAAGTGCCCAGAGCTGGTGTTCTCCACGTTTTCTTTGGACTAAGAAAGCTTATACATGAAGTATTTTTCTTCTGCCTGGCTGAAACCTGCTGAAATGGTGCAAATCAGATGTCACGGATTTGTTTTAAACAGCAGCATTTAATGAAAACCAAAACAAATTAATAAAACTACAGAAAACAGAAATACTGACAGGCTTATCAATAATGGCAAGTAGTACCCTCTGCTAGAACAAAATACTCATTTCAAATCATGAACACTTACAACATTTTAGAAGGCAAAGTACTTATTTTTGACTCATGGATTCAATGAATACTGGGTCGAGGAAACTGGAAGGTGAAAGTGCAATAAAAGATATTTATTTGTAAGTGTGCATGTGTGTGTGGTGGGGGGTGGTGGGGGACAGATGAGGCATAGAAAGGGGAGACTAAAGCGAGGCTATTTATGTTTTTTTACATTTTTTTTTTTTTTGAGACAAAATCTTGCTCTGTTGCCCAGGCTGGAGTGCAGTGGTGCAATCTCAGCTCATGGAAGCCTCAAAGTCCTGGGTTCAAGTGATCCTCCTGCCTCAGCCTCCGGAGTAGCTGGGGCTACAGGTGTGCACCACCACGCCCATAATTCAGTTATTAATAAATGGTTCTATGGGAACAGGAGTGGTTCACTGGATTAATTCTACTAATTATGGGTGGAAAGCCTACCATGTAAAATTGGATTATGATTATTTTTTATTAAAAATGAGAATAATTTAAATTGAAGAATGAAGCAGCAATTTCAGAATTAGGTCACGGAGGAATCTAATGTTTTCTCTTGGGGGGTGAGGACGAGTAGCCTGGCCAGGGCTGGAAGCCACAGGAGAGCAGCCCTGCTTAGAGGTCAGGTCGATCCTTCCTGGGTCTTTGATATGGTTTGGCTCTGTGTCCCCACCCAGATCTCATCTCAAATTGTAATCCCTGGCCGGGCATGGGATTTTTTTGTATTGTTTTCGTAGGGATGGGATTTTGCCACGTTACTTAGGCTGGGCTATTTAAGTTTGAATCAGAATAATACATAAATCAAATCCACTTATTTGTAATTACTTTGTAAATTCAGATTGATTGGGTTATTCAGAAAAAAACAAATCCATATGTGGAAAATCAGAAAACTTAAGTAACCCGAGTAGATTAAACCTGGAAACAGATTTTCAGATGAACAGCCCCCCCGCCCGGGCGATAATGAGATATATATTTAAAAATATATAGATATGTTTTTTATATCTAGCTATATATGTTTATGTAGAAAGATGCTGTATTATATATAGATATATATTTTTAAAAATATACCTCACAATGATGATAAAAGCAGATCTCTGTTTGCGTGTATACATATATATATATATATATAGAGAGAGAGAGAGAGAGAGAGAGACAGACAGGGAGAACAGCTATAAAATTAGCTCCTGTTTGTGGGAGGTTTTTTTTAACTTCTATAAAACTGTAAACATGAGCAGCATTGCTCCCTTTAGTGGAGACTCTGCCTTGCCCTCTTTCTTTAAGGGAAGCTTAATTGAATGGAAAAGCTGTCCTTTGTGCCTGGAGGTAACAAATTTGGGTCCTGGTCAGTTGCCAGGGAAGTAGAGAAAGTCAGTGCTTGGGATCAGGGAGGAGCCTCCAGGACTGAGGTCCCCCCGTAGCTGAACTGAGGCCCAGCAGAAGAGGCCTCAGCACGAGAGCAGACTCACTGTGGCCCCGTGTGCAGCACCGGACAGTTCGAAAAGGGCTGCATTCTGTTGAAGTGAAGATGCTTGTAACCCGTGAACTCACAGGCCTGCTTGGCTGTGCGGCAGGTACCCAGGTCAGGACACAGGGTTTCCTAGTTACCTACTGAATGCTGAGGTTCACACAGGTCCTAGGATTTGCCAAAGACCTTGAGGCCAGAGGGGGGACAGCCTGGAGCAGACAGCCCTGTTGCCATGGGGTGAAGGTAGGGTGGAGAGACAGTGTGGCCTGCATCCATATTCTGCCTGTGCCAGTCACTGCTTGTCAGGCAAGTCTCATTTCCTGCCCAGGAAATGGGGAACAGGATGGCATCCACCTCGGCAGGTGTGTGGGCAGTGGAATGTGTTCACATGTGCAATATGCTCCAAGCAGCGCCTGGCACTGCTATGTGCCACGAGTGTTTCCCTGTCACTGTGATGTGCTCTTTGCTCGCATAATCGGGCTCATGTGAACTTCAGCCCATGGGCTCCATAGCATGTCCTGAGAAAACACCAAAGTCTGCATTTTAAAGAAGATAGGACACTTGTTGAATTAATTAGGCTATGGAATATGTAATTGATAGCTGATATTCAAGCCATTCTATAATAGATGAGTCTAAACATCTTTTAGGTTTCCCTCTACAGCAGGGGTCCCCAACCCCCAAGGCCACTGTCTGGTAGTGGTCCATGGCCTGTTAGGAACCAGTCCACTCAGCAGGAGGTGAGTAGCATGTAAGTGTGAGAGAGTGAAGTTTCATCTCTATTTACAGACGCTCCCCATTGCTCGTATTACTGTCTGAGCTCTGCCTCCTGTCAGATCAGCGGCTGCATTAGATTCTCATACGAGTGTGAACCTGTATTAGTCCATTCTCATGCTGCCATTAAAGAGATACCTGAGATGGGGTAATTTATCAAGGAAAGGGATTTAATTGACTTACAGTCCAGCATGGCTGAGGAGGTCTTAGGAAACTTACAATCATAAGGGAAGGGGAAGCAAACATGTCCTTCTTCACACGGTGGCAGCAAGGAGAAGTGCCAAAGGGGGAAAAGCTCCTTATAAAACCATCAGATCTCGTGAGAACTCACAGTCATGAGAACAGCATGAGAGTAAACACCCCCATGATTAAATCACCTTTCACCAGGTCCCTCCCATGTCACATGGGTATTATGGGAACTATATTTCAACTACAAATGAGATTTGGGTGGGGACACAGCCAAACCATATCGGAGCCCTACTGTGTACCGTGTGTGTGAGGGATCTAGGTTGTGTGCTCCTTATGGGAATCTAATGACTGATGATCTGAGGTAGAACTGTTTCATCCTGAAACCATCTCGCCCCCAACCCCTGCCCGTTGAAAAATCATCTTTCACAAAACCGGTCCCTGGTGGCAAAAAAGTTGGGGACAGCTGCTTTACAGAGTATTCATTTTCACTTCTTAAAATCCTTAAAAGGTGTTTACTAATAAAAAAACAACACAGGCTCATTTCGTTTTCTTAGACTCTTATGCAGTCAGGAATGATGTCAGCATATCAGAACACAAAGCCTGTGTCTTGGGATCACAGGGACTTGGTGTGACTACAACCGGGCTCAGACCTGTGCTGCTTACATGGCTTTAGACACATGGCTTCACTCCCCTGAATTTCACTCTACCACCTGGAAACTTGAGATCCCAATGCTAATTTTGGAAAATTCTTCTAGAGTTGAAGGTAGCATGTGTGAGGTTCCTCATAAACAGTATTTCATACCTCCGTTACTGTTATTGTGGTGAGGGACCAGGTGGCTGAAATCACACCTGTGAGTATCTCTTTGAAATAAAAGTGAATTCATGTTAGTTTTCTTGGGGTTTTGCAGCAAAGTGCTGCACACTGGGGGCTTACATGACAACAATCTACTCTCTCACAGTTCTGGAGACTGGAAGTCTGAGATCAAGGTGTCAGCAGGTTGGGCTCCTTCTGAGTGAGGGCTGTCGGGGAGAAGCTGCTCCAGGGCCCTCTCCCTGGCCTGGGGATGGTTGTCTTTATGTTTCTATGGTGCTGTTAGGGTGTGTGTCCAAATTCCCACTTTTTATAAGCATACTAGTCATATCAGATTAGCACCTCCCTAACCACCATATTTCAACTTGGTTACCTCTGCAAAGGCCCTGCCTCCAAATAAGGTCACATTTGGAGGCTCTGCTAGGTGAGGACGTCAGTATAGGAATTTTATGGGAACTCAACTCAACCCATTACAATTCTATTATGCATTTCTGACATCAGAGCTGGTTAAGAATATTCTTTTTTTTTTTTTTTTCTTATATTGCAGTTGTATTGTATCCTTTTTTTTTTTTTTTTTTTTTTTTTTTTTTTTTTTTTATTATACTTTAGGTTTTAGGTACATGTGCACAATGTGCAGTTTGTTACATATGTATCCATGTGCCATGTTGATTTCCTGCACCCATTAACTCGTCATTTAGCATTAGTTGTATCTCCTAATGCTGTCCCTCCCCCCTCCCCCCACCCCACAACAGTCCCCGGAGTGTGATGTTCCCCTTCCTGTGTCCATGAGTTCTCATTGTTCAATTCCCACCTATGAGTGAGAACATGCGGTGTTTGGTTTTTTGTCCTTGCGATAGTTTACTGAGAATGATGTTTTCCAGTTTCATCCATGTCCCTACAAAGGACACGAACTCATCATTTTTTATGGCTGCATAGTATTCCATGGTGTATATGTGCCACATTTTCTTAATCCAGTCTATCGTTGTTGGACATTTGGGTTGGTTCCAACTCTTTGCTATTGTGAATAGTGCTGCAATAAACATATGTGTGCATGTGTCTTTATAGCAGCATGATTTATAGTCCTTTGGGTATATACCCAGTAATGGGATGGCTGGGTCAAATGGTATTTCTAGTTCGAGATCCCTGAGGAATCGCCACACTGACTTCCACAATGGTTGAACTAGTTTACAGTCCCACCAACAGTGTAAAAGTGTTCCTATTTCTCCACATCCTCTCCAGCACCTGTTGTTTCCTGATTTTTTAATGATGGCCATTCTAACTGGTGTGAGATGGTATCTCACTGTGGTTTTGATTTGCATTTCTCTGATGGCCAGTGATGATGAGCATTTCTTCATGTGTTTTCTGGCTGCATAAATGAAAGGATTCCCTATTTAATAAATGGTGCTGGGAAAACTGGCTAGCCATATGTAGAAAGCTGCAACTGGATCCCTTCCTTACACCTTATACAAAAATTAATTCAAGATGGATTAAAGACTTATATGTTAGACCTAAAACCATTAAAATCCTACAAGAAAACCTAGGCAATACCATTCAGGACATAGGCGTGGGCAAGGACTTCATGTCTAAAACACCAAAAGCAATGGCAACAAAAGCCAAAATCGACAAATGGGATCTCATTAAACTAAAGAGCTTCTGCACAGCAAAAAACTATATCAGAATGAACAGCAACCTACAGAATGGGAGAAATTTTGCAACCTACTCATCTGACAAAGGCTAATACCAGAATCTATAACGAACCAAACATTTTCAAAAAAAACAAACAACTCCTCAAAAATGGCAGGACTGCACCTTCTCAAAAAATATTCCTTTTCCTTTGAAGTCCTTCCCTTTTCCTATATATACCTCACTTACTTTTAGAACCTACCGAACTGTAGGCCCCTCTTTTTTCTCCCTTCCGTTCCCTTCCTTCCCTTCCCTCCCTCCCCTTCCCTCCCCTCCCCTCCCTTGTTCCTTCCCTCCCTCCCTGCCTCCCTCTTTCCTCTCCTCCTCTCCTCTCCTTCCTTCCCTCCCTCCCTGCCTCCCTTTTTCCTTCTCCTCTCTTTCTCTCTGCTCCCCCCTCCCCTCCCCTGTTCTCTTCTCCTTCCTTCCTTCCTTCCTTCCTTCCTTCCTTCCTTCCTTCCTTCCTTCCTTCCTTCCTTCCTTCTTTCTTCTTTCTCTCTCTCTCTCTCTCTCTCTCTTCCTTCCTCCCTTCTTTCTTTCTTCTTCTTTCTTTCTTTCATGATTATACACTCGTAACAAAGGATGTGAGTACACAAGGCAGTTTTCTTGCTTCGTAGAGTTGAATCTTCTCTGTGTTAAGACAATGTACCCTGATGCAGTTCTAATAGTTAATATAAACAGGGATAAAAGTTTGACCCTGGCTACTCATTGAACAAATAAAAATTAAGCCAGTAGGGAATAGCATTTCTCATGTATAATATTGATAAATATAAAAATAATCATTTCCTGTGTAGGAAAGTGAGCACTCCCTTCTACTTGGGTAGGCCTAGGTGTTGATGCAGTTTTTCTGAAGGACAATATGGCCCTCAGATGTGTTTGTAATACATCTGCAAATGTCATGATTAGGCACTATTCAAAGGAAATAATTAACAGTTAAAGGCAAAACTTTTAAATTTAGATGTTAATAATATTTGAAATGGGGGATTTTCTAAGTAATGATATGGAGATGATTAAATAAATATGGCCCACCTATACACTGAAATACTATCCAACCATTTCAAAATTTTATAGATGAATATTTATTGACATGGAATGTTGTTCACAAAGTTGTAAGTTTCAAAAGGTAAAATGGGTTATAAAATATTATTTATATTACAATTCCATTTTGGTAAGAACATGTACATGTGAACATAAAATTCTGTCTGGAAAAATACATACTGAGGTGCCAACAGAGGGTGTATCTGGTATTGTGAGCATTTTTGTTTAACTCTCTTTTTGCTTGCCTCTTATTTTTTCTTTAGTGAGAATGTGGGTTTTTTTATATACATAAAAATGATTTATCAGTACGTAACCCCCTTCCACCTTCAACCACTTTTCTCTAGGTCTGAAGCCTCAGCTGCAGTGGAGATTGTCATTAGCCCACTTATTGCCGGGAACCAGAGTTTATGTACTGTTTGTTGCTTTCAGGCTGGAAGTTACCCTCCAATGCTGTTTTCTTAACATTTCTAGATTTTATATAAATCAAAGAATTATGCTTTGAAGCTTGTGGGCTGGTACATGGGTGGCCTTGAGATGTCGATGCTGGGGTGGTCGCCCCTAGGAGGTCAGAGGAAGTAAGCATTTGACCATATTCATGTTTTATTCTTTTAAGAAAATGCTGCTTAAGTTGATAAGCATATTTCCTGAGCAGAGAGAGACTGCAAGATAACAGAGTGCTCTGAAGTGGCTTGGGAATACCATAACCTTGTAAATCTGATTTAACTGAACAGACATTGAAAGCATTAAACAAACAGAATACTCTCTATTGGAGCTGTGCCTGAATTAAAGAGTGTAAGAAGTACTGACTTTGTGGAACTCAATAGAACTATTATTTGTGATTGAATGCCAGATTAAATGACTGGAGAGCAGCCAAATGCCAGGTTGTAAATACACGAAGATGAGGGCAGCAGCCACCTCCCCTCTTATCACCCACTGCTTCATTCAGCTCCACCTGAGTGTTTGTGTCCTTCCTTCCTGCAATTTCTCACTTCCGTGGATGCAAACAGCCAGTCTCCTCTATCCAATACCTTGAGAGCAACTATACTATAGTCAGAATGCTTCTTTTAAAAGATTAAAGAGTTCATAAATCTGCAAAGTTGTACCTTTTGGCCTCGAACTATTTATCTAATTCGCTGATCACATTATATGACTTTAAGGAGCATGTCTAGCTCAGCGTCCGTTGTTAGCAGAAACAAAGCAGGGATCCAATGCTAGGAACATATATCTTTTTATAACTCTAGGAAAAGCACACACGAATATCTTGCATTCAGAAAAAATAATTTGTAGAGCACAGACAATGCTATTCTACACACGCTGGTCTTTTGCTAGAAACTCAAATATTCTGCCACTCCCTTTTATCCATGATAAATGACTAGCATCAGAGTAGCATAAGTAAGAAGTAACATTTATAGAGAGCTTTATACTTTATAAAATATATTGAATCTATGTTCTCTGCTTTAATGTCAATCTTTGTTTTATCACCTATCATGAATATCAATCTTTGTGTTATCACCTATCACTAAGTTTTCCCATTTTACTTCTGGAAAAAATAGGAAATATACTATTAGAGATATTATCAAAAATTAATTTTCAGCTTTCCAACTTCTGGAACTTTATAACCCTAGTTCTCAAAACTTGCTGGCTCTCGCCTTATGGTCTAGAGAACCAAGGTAAAATGGTCAAACATCTCAAGGGTTAGCCTTGATTTTAAGATTTCAAAATCTATATTCTAAATGATCTCCGTGGCAGGAGTTTCACATGAGAAATGCTGAAACCAAATGGGAAAGATGGTCTTCATAAAGGTAGGCAAGTCGTATTTACAAATTGAATTGGGAGCATAGCTTTCGACAGAAATTTTAAAATGATAATTGTAATTGCCCTCATGCTATTTGTTTTAGCTCTTAAAATTTCCCAGTAACAGAGCTTATTTATTCTTTAGGTTAAAACGAGAGAGCTCAGCTCAGCCCAAGTGGCAGTCACACTGGAGAACCCTGGCATGGAGAACGCTGCATGTCTCAGATGCCCTGGGATGGGGGGAGGAGGTTAGATGGGCCCATTATATATATGTTACTTCATGGTGTTGAAAAATCTCATCAGGAGACCCCACAGACATACTGACCTGCCTGGAAGATAAGAGAGGCCTCTGGGGTCTTCCACGTATGAAACCCCTTGTTAATGACAACCGCTTGGTGATGTGTGTGCAATGTTTTGGACGTGGAGAGGGTGTGATGGCGTCAAGTAAGGCTTATTCTTACAAAATTCCATGAGGACTTTTGCCAGAACGTGTGCCTGGGACATTTCATTTTTCTGCCATGACTAATACATTTTTAATAAAAAGTTGTAACTCCCCTCAATAAGAAAAATATTATCATTACTTAGCAAAAACTTTGGGGAACAAATTCCCTTAAGCCAAATATTAAAGTTCTGGAACTGGAGAGATCTGTATCTTACAAAGAGCAAGTACCCAGCTAGCTTTACCTTCTTCTGTTTATTGAATAAAGCAAAAACTTTACTTCTGAACTAAGGTGTAACCTGGAATTGGCCACACATTTTCCTAGAAAGGCTCCATTTCTCCAAAATGCCAATATCCAATTGTTTTATTCTTCAAATGTAGTTTGCTGTCTAAATATTCTTATGCGGGTTACCTCTTTATTGTCCAATGTGCCTGTTTTCATGTAATGCTTTTTTAAATTAAAAAAAAATTATTATAAAGTTCTAGGTTACATGTGTACAACATGCAGGTTTGTTACATATGTATATATGGGCCATGTTGGTATGCTGCGCCCATTAACTCGTCATTTACATTAGGTATTTCTCCTGATGTTATCCCTCCCCCATCCCCCTACCCCATGACAGGCCCTGGTGTGTGCTGTTCCCCTTCCTGTGTCCAAGTGTCTTATTGTTCAATTCCCACCTATGAGTGAGAACATGCGGTGTTTGGTTTTCTGTCCTTGCAATAGTTTGCTCAGAATGATGGTTTCCAGCTTCATCCATGTCCCTACAAAGACATGAACTCATCCTTTTTTATGGCTGCATAGTATTCCATGGTGTATATGTGCCACATTTTCTTAATCCAGTCTATCGTTGTTGGACATTTGGGTTGGTTCCAAGTCTTTGCTATTGTGAATAGTGCCGCAATAAACATACGTGTGCACGTGTCTTTATAGCAGCATGATTTATAATCCTTTGGGTATATACGCAGTAATGGGATGGCTGGGTCAAATCGTATTTCTAGTTCTAGATCCCTGAGGAATCGCTGCACTGTCTTCCACAATGGTTGAACTAGAGTCCCACCAACAGTGTAAAAGTGTTCTTATTTCTCCACATCCTCTCCAGAACCTGTTGTTTCCTGACTTTTTAATGATCGCCATTCTAACTGGTGTGAGATGGTATCTCATTGTGGTTTTGATTTGCATTTCTCTGATGGCCAGTGATGATGAGCATTTTTTCATGTTTCTGTTGGCTGCATAAATGTCTTCTTTTGAGAAGTGTCTGTTCATATCCTTTGCCCACTTTTTGACGGGGTTGTTTGTTTTTTTCTTGTAAATTTGTTTGAGTTCATTGTAGATTCTGGATATTAGCCCTTTGTCAGATGAGTAGGTTGCGAAAATTTTCTCCCATTCTGTAGGTTGCCTGTTCACTCTGATGGTAGTTTCTTTTGCTGTGCAGAAGCTCTTTAGTTTAATTAGATCCCATTTGTCAATTTTGGCTTTTGTTGCTATTGCTTTTGGTGTTTTAGACATGAAGTCCTTGCCCATGCCTATGTCCTGAATGGTATTACCTAGGTTTTCTTCTAGGGTTTTTATGGTTTTAGGTCTAACATGTAAGTCTTTAATCCATCTTGAATTAATTTTTGTATAAGGTGTAAGGCAGGGATCCAGTTTCAGCTTTCTACATATGGCTAGCCAGTTTTCCCAGCACCATTTATTAAATAGGGAATCCTTTCCCCATTGCTTGTTTTTGTCAGGTTTGTCAAAGATCAGATGGTTGTAGATATGCAGCATTATTTCTGAGGGCTCTGTTCTGTTCCATTGATCTATATCTCTGTTTTGGTACCAGTACCATGCTGTTTTGGTTACTGTAGCCTTGTAGTATAGTTTGAAGTCAGGTAGCATGATGCCTCCAGCTTCTTCTTTTGGCTTAGGATTGACTTGGCAATGCGGGCTCTTTTTTGGTTCCATATGAACTTTAAAGTAGTTTTTTCCAATTCTGTGAAGAAATTCATTGGTAGCTTGATGGGGATGGCATTGAATCTATAAATTACCTTGGGCAGTATGGCCATTTTCACGCTATTGATTCTTCCTACCCATGAGCATGGAATGTTCTTCCATTTGTTTGTATCCTCTTTTATTTCATTGAGCAGTGGTTTGTAGTTCTCCTTGAAGAGGTCCTTCACATCCCTTGTAAGTTGGATTCCTAAGTATTTTATTCTCTTTGAAGCAATTGTGAATGGGAGTTCACCCATGATTTGGCTCTCTGTTTGTCTGTTATTGGTGTATAAGAATGCTTGTGATTTTTGTACATTGATTTTGTATCCTGAGACTTTGCTGAAGTTGCTAATCAGCTTAAGGAGATTTTAGGCTGAGACAATGGGGTTTTCTAGATATGCAATCATGTCATCTGCAAACAGGGACAATTTGACTTCCTCTTTTCCTGATTGAATACCCTTATTTCCTTCTCCTGCCTAATTGCCCTGGCCAGAACTTCCAGCACTATGTTGAATAGGAGTGGTGACAGAGGGCATCCCTGTCTTGTGCCAGTTTTCAAAGGGAATGCTTCCAGTTTTTGCCCATTCAGTATGATATTGGCTGTGGGTTTGTCACAGATAGCTCTTATTATTTTGAGATACGTCCCATCAATACCTAATTTATTGAGAGTTTTTAGCATGAAGGGTTGTTGAATTTTGTCAAAGGCCTTTTCTGCATCTATTGAGATAATCATGTGGTTTTTGTCTTTGGTTCTGATTATATGCTGGATTACATTTATTGATTTGTGTATGTTGAACCAGCCTTGCATCCCAGGGATGAAGCCCACTAGATCATGGTGGATAAGCTTTTTGATGTGCTGCTGGATTCGGTTTGCCAGTATTTTATTGAGGATTTTTGTATCAATGTTCATCAAGGATATTGGTCTAAAATTCTCTTTTTTTGTTGTGTCTCTGCCAGGCTTTGGTATCAGGATGATGCTGGCCTCATAAAATGAGTTAGGGAGGATTCCCTTTTCTATTGAATGAAAAGGGATGGTACCAGCTCCTCTTTGTACCTCTGGTAGAATTTGGCTGTGAATCTGTCTGGTCCTGGACTTTTTTTGGTTGGTAAGCTATTGATTATTGCCTCAATTTCAGAGCCTGTTATTGGCCTATTCAGGGATTCAAGTTCTTCCTGGTTTAGTCTTGGGAGGGTGTATGTGTCCAGGAATTTATCCATTTCTTCTAGATTTTCTAGTTTATTTGCATAGCAGTGTTTATAGTATTCTCTGATGGTAGTTTGTATTTCTGTTGGATCGGTGGTGATATCCCCTTTATCATTTTTTATTGTGTCTATTTGATTCTTCTCCTTTCTTCTTTATTAGTCTTGCTAGTGGTCTATCAATTTTGTTGATCTTTTCAAAAAACCAGCTCCTGGATTCATTGAGTTTTTGAAGGGTTTTTTGTGTCTCTATCTCCTTCAGTTCTGCTCTGATCTTAGTTATGTCTTGCCTTTTGCTAGCTTTTGACTGTGTTTGCTCTTGCTTCTCTAGTTTTTTTAATTGTGATGTTAGGGTGTCGATTTTAGAGCTTTCCTGCTTTCTCTTGTGGGCATTTAGTGCTATAAATTTCCCTCTACACACTGCTTTAGATGTGTCCCAGAGATTCTGGTATGTTGTGTCTTTGTTCTCATTGGTTTCAAAGAACAGTAATGCTTGAAAAATTACAAAATATTTTGTAATTTTTCTATAAATATGTATTCTTGTTTATATTGACTGTGATTTATTTCAAAATAAGTCCATTGTAAAAGCTATCATGATAAGCACTGAGTTTATCATCTTGAAATATAATGGTATAAATACAAGTTCATAATAGGTCTATATTCTGAATATTTTTGCAGATGGCAGGAAATTTGGCACAGAGAAAGGAGTTAGAGGAGACACATTTGTGCCCCTGGAAGTGACTCTTCACAGAGCTACAGGATTTGGCCATCTTATGAGACCGCCTGGGCATGCAGGATTCTCAGCTTAGCGCGGTGCGTTGCTGGTGACAATGGGGAGTACCAGATAGAAGAGCCAGGCGGGAGTTAGTTTGGCAATCTAAACTTTCCTGTGTCACTTGAGAGGAAGAGAGAGAGTGACTGTTAGTGACACCCCAACAATGAATTTTCAGCTCTATATTTCCTGGGATTATATAACCATTTTTGTCAAAAACTGTGGGCTCTCACAGGGGCCCAGCCCACACCCCCATGTGCTTTCTGATGGGCATCTGCACATATTCTAAATGCATGATGACAAAAACACAACTTGGACAGTGTGGAAACAAGCCACCCTGCTGGAGGCTTCTGTCACTTTCTGCAGGGTCCCAACATGACACGCAGACTGGGATCTACAGTCCCCAAATTGAGCAAAGATAAACTTGCTTTAGCAAATCACAATCTCTATCCACAAGGGCAAAAGGGCCCTTTTCGATTACATATTGCTGTGTTATAAAATACAAAATGGGAGGAAATCAACAGCAAGAAGTAGCGCAAATGAGCAGGTAAGAAGGGCAGCATCGATGTGATTGAGTTTCCAGCCCAGGATGGCCACTTGTTTTAGTTTAAGTGCTGTGTAGCAATAGAGGAGGAAAACCACGGGCACGTATCTTAATGCCAGGTGGCAGTGTCAGTTTTATAGTCTTGTCTTTGTTCTCTAAAACTGGGCACAAGTTGGTTCTGATGAGCATTTTGGATGACCTGGTTCTTCCCAGAAGTCAGCTCCAGTGAACTCATCCTTTCCTGCTCTTGGTCTGGCTTTTAAGCAAACCTGTATCCCAGCTGCATCACGTTTCCAATGCTTAGGGCATCCTTTTGCTGTCCCTGTTTAAGTCTGTAACTCTAAAGCCACCTTGCTCCCTGCGCAGAGAGGCCTACTTAGGCAATGCCATGTCCCCAGTGCCAGGACAGGAGCTGCGTGTCCTGCTTAGAAAGGCTGGGCCCTTAAGCTGTCAGTGCTGTGTCCTCCTCGAGGCACCCACCTTTCTGATTTTGTTGGCTAGGATCTCATTCTCATGTGAACACAATGTACAGTAATGGGTGGTATACGTTGGACACATTCTATTTGCCAGGAATCTTGCAAATCTGATCTCATTTAGACTAGATTCAAATCCCTTTTCTGCCATTGCTAATGGTATGCCTGTAGTGAAGTTAATAAGCCTGTCCTTCAGTATGGGCTTGGATTAAGGTGGGCGAACAGGAGACTCAAAATGTGTAATGGCTCAAACCCAAATAGAAGTGTCTTTCATGCTCGCCCATCTGTCAGTCATCCAGGAGCCTAAGCTGATGAAAGTTCTGCCCACGTCAGCATGTGGCTTTCTGGTTTGCTCTGGGGTCATTTTCCTTCCACATTTCTAGGAGGATGCTTGAGTGTGATGGAGGAGGTGGGCGGGCTATTCTTACAGGCCAGGTCTGCAAGATACATGCCACTGCCATTCACACTCTGCTGGCTCTCAATCAGTCACATGGCTCTTCTGGCATGCAGGGAGTCTGGGGATGGATTCTACCCATATACCCAGAATAAAAAGATAGTGCAGTCCTGTTGAACAACTAGACATCTGTAGCGATGCTATGGGTTTGTTATGGAGAATAAATGAGCCAAATAGTGCAATGATTACAAAACTGTCTGGTAAACAGTAAGCATTCTGTAAGCATTAGCTACCTGTGTTTATTATTATTAGAAGTAACTCAATGTGTGAAGATTACAAGTCTGTTTTAGAAGATGAGGAAACAGAGCCTCTGGCTAAGGTTGAGTAGTGGCTAGGAGATCGATTCGGGATTGAACCCAGGTTTGCTAAAGCCCATGATTTTTTTTTCACTGTTTTGGGATTGATACTATGTTTGCTGTAAAATCCACTGTTTTCGGGGCCTAGACCATAAAGACAAAAAAAAAATTAGTTAAATCCTTCACTGATGTTGTGAAGAGCAAATCTCCTCAAAGCACTTTTATTTACTTTCCTAACAAAAGGAGAAGATATTCACTTGTGTAAAAACTAAAGCAGTTTAAAAATCGATTGTCTCTTAGAAAGCTTAAAATCACTTGCCATGTTTTTAACATGCTTAGCACAGTCCCTTGCATGTAGTGAGTTCTCAAAGCCATTTCGTCTGTATTCTTGCCATTTTGTAATTTACGATGTACTGACATAAAGCATAAAAAAAATACATGTTAGGAAATTTTGCCCAAAGGCAGTGAACACTTTCAATGAACCTTAACATATACCCTTTGTTTCTGCACACCACCCGTCAGTGTGTGGGAGCTCCATCTCACACCCCCTTGCTATTTTCCTTATCGCCTTAGTGAGCGCTCTCATCCCATTTCCGGGTGGAATGCAAACAGTAGATATAATGTATGGCATTGAGTGAGTTCCTCCCTGTCTGCCTACTAGGCTTTTCTGCATATTCGAGTTTTTGCCTAAGCCTTCTAAAGGAGCAACTGTCTTCATTGCATTTTACGTATGTGTTATCACATCAAGTTCTTGGGAGATATTTTGGATGACAAGGAAATGTGTGTTGCTGTGACTGAAGTTGACAACTGTGTAAAAGCACATTTCCTTTGTCTTTTAGACACATCGTGTTTTAAAAGCTGTCTGTTTCATAGCAGTGTTTTTTTCTTGTCATGGGGAGCATAGAGAAATGCTGGCATTGATTTTTAAGACACATTAGAGTTCCTGGAAGGTCTGTCGTGTCTGAGGGTCCCGGCTGCCCAGTGAGCAAGGAGAAGCTGCTGCCCACTCGTGGGGCCCCAGGCTCCACCAACCACCGCTCAGAAGCTCTGGTTGGCACCTTCATTTGTAGCATCTTGCCCTAGAGTTTGAGGAGGGGCCCAGTGTCCGGGATGCCACACTGTGGCTGGGATTACTGGGGGTCACAGATTGACAGAGCTCTCCTGTCCCTTTGTGACATCAGCAACTGGGTTTATCTCAGTAAATTATATTTATACACAGTTATTTCTATTAGGTGTGATCATAAATTATGGGCCTGCCTAGAAATCATCCGTTTATTTTCTAGAGTTAATTTTAAGAAAACATGAGTCATTGCTGCTGAAGGTGAGAGTTAACTGGGTAATTATTTTGGTTTTAGTTTCTGCCAAAGGAACAAAACAGATGCAGATGAAGTCCCTGGAGAGTTACAAATTCCCATAATCCATTTATTTGACTAAACCTTCAAAAACATGAAGGGTCATTACAGAAAAAGTGGCCAACCCTCTTCCACTTCAGATGGAAACAAACACACAAAACAATACTTCCTTAAGAACGTTTTGTGTAGACGATAACAGTGCCCACGTGTTGGTCAAGTGTGTGCATGTTTTTATTCAACATTTACATGAATCTTCTGAGATAGGCAAGGCAGGTCTCCACTGGAGGGTTTGAGGCTAAAAGAAGTAAAGTGAGGAGATTGTGTGCCTTAGTCTGTGTGGGCTGCTGTAACAAACTACTGTAAATTAAGTGACTTATAAAGAACAGAATTAATTTCTCACCGTTCTGGAGGTTGGAAGTCCAAGACTGGGGTGCCAGCATGGTCGGCTTCTGTGGAGGGCCTTCTTCCAGGTCGCAGATGGCTCCGACCACTTGTATCCACACATGGTGGACATGTGAATAAGATTCCTTGGGCCCCTTTTTCAAGAGCACCAATCCCATCATGAGGGCCCCACCTTCATGGCCTCATCACCACCCCAAGGCCCCACCTCCTAACACCATCACCTTGGGGGTGAGGATTTTGACACGTGGATTTGGGAACACACTCAGCACAATGGCGTGGAGGCGGCTGCTGGGAAGCATGGTACTGCTGGCCCCACTGTCTTCACATCCAGAAGTCTAATCTGTGCTATTGTGCAAAAGAGATTCCAATATTGTCTGCTCTGAAGAGCCCTGTAAATGACACAGGTATCATTGAAAGTAGTATTAAAGGCCGGGCACGGTGGCTCATGCCTGTAATTACAGCTCTTTGGGAGGCCGAGGCGGGTGGATCACCTGAGGTCAGGAGTTCAAGACCAGCCTGGCCCACATGGAGAAACCCCATCTCTACTAAAAATACAAAAAATTAGCCAGTCTTATTGGTGGGCACCTGTAATCCCAGCTACTTGAGAGGCTGAGGCAGGAGAATCACTTGAACCTGGGGGGCGAAGGTTGCAGTGAGCTGAGATTGCACCAGCCTAGGCAAAAAGAGCAAGACTCTGTCTCAAGGAAAAAAAAAAAGAAAGAAAGAAAGTGGTATTAAAAAAAAAAAAGAGAGAAGAACTCCATGAACTTTCAAGGCTTCTTCTAGTTCTTGATGAATCATTGGATGAGGTAGTTATCAATCATGTTGTCTGATTATTCCCATAAACATAGCATAGGTTCATCATTAAGTTGCTAGTAAAATCATGACAAATACTACATAAATTTAATCAGAAAAGAAATTGGCCTTGTGCTTGAAGATGTTTATTAAAAAAAAAAAAAATAGAAGAGCTGGAGTCACACACACACACACCACACACACACACACACACACACAAAAGAATTTCCTCTATAGGTGGGGCAACTAAGCTGCTTTGTAAGGAAAATTATACCCACTTTAAAGATAGGTAATTTGAGGCTCAATAGAGTTAGGCAGTTTGACTAAGATCACACAGTTAGTATAATAAAAGAAGCTGGGATCCAAATCCAAGCTTGTCTGAACTCAGCATTGTTCTCACTATGCCACACCATCCTTCCTGGCTCCTGAACCTGCGAAGATGCCCTGTTGCCTCTGCCTCTTACCTGCAGCTACACTCTGCCTTGCAGGTCTCACTCTTGGATGGTCTAGAGCTACATTAAACAGTCAGAGGCTGATGTAGCCAGTTGTTTCTTCAGAAATGCAGCGATTTTCACAACTAGGGACTAGCCAGGAGTGGGGAAATAAACCATCCTAAGACTGCTTAAGTACTGATTTTCGACTGGTATATCTCATAAGAAACAGCTTTTCTCAGTAGGGTGCTGTATCATAGTAGGTGTACTCAGTAGGGTAATACATAACACATAACATATGTGTAGGCAATCTTCTCATTTTAGTTTCATTTCAACATAGCACCAAAATTCCTGGTTTATTTATTTTATGTCTATATCCAAATCTATGTATGTATGTAAGCATGTGTTCATTCATCCTTCCATCCATGCATCTACTCATATATCATCTACCTATCAATCGATCGATTGGTTGATTTACGTATATCTATCATCTATCTGTCATTGCTACCTGGTGGGCTATATGCATAGCAAGGGCATGTGGGAAGCATTGTCAGGAGAGAGGGGATTAGCCCGTTGTCATTGCCAACTGCCTGTTCCCTCCAGGTGTGTTTTACACCCCTCTTCTCTTTGCTCTGGCATTGTATGACCTGAGTTCAGCCTTGACTGGACTGAAAGTGCTCAAAGACCTGGCTTTTCCACTCAACACTGAAGTGCTTGGGCCTCACTTCCATGTCCACATGAACCACAACAAGGGAATGGAAAATGTATTCCAAAACACTGTTGAGCTTTAAAATTACTTATTCAAAGAGCTGCTACAGTAACTCTAGCCTCTGATGACTATGGAAGAAGCCCAGATAGATTCCCAGTTCCAAAGAAATCCAACCTAGCACGTTAAGGCCAGACTCCTCTTACTGGTTTTCAAGGCCCTGAGTCTTATGGTCTCAGCCTTCCTGTCCAGCCTGATTTCCCAGCATTTCTGGACAATCTCATCTATTCAATAAGCGTGCATTGTACCTACACAGTAGCCTCGGTAGGCACGTCCCTCCCTAGAAGTTTATGGACCAATGTAGTTTTCAGAGCTTCCCTCATTAGAAAGATCAGCCACACACAACATCTTGTGCCCAACTGAAGGGTAAGTAGTGATACTCAGAAGCCTCCCCTTAGACTCTTGGAGGAAGAGAGAGAATGGCTGCTATGTACCTGACAAGTGCCTCACTAGACAATATGAAAGTCCTAAAAGATCTCAGAAAATGGAGCAACTGGTGCTGCCATAGGACCCAGCCCTCACCAGGAGAATTGCTTTTGAGTTGGGTTCTAAGGGACAGAAATGCCTATGCCAGAGAGCGGGAGAGGGACTTGCAGATGTAGAAAGAGTGGGAGTCCAGGCGTGAACCTGTGGTCATTCTCTGCTTGGCAGGGTCAGGTAGTCCCTGGGGCTGGCATGTGGGTGTTCTGGGGAAGGGGTGTGAGGAGATGAGACCCAGGGGTCCCATTTCTGTGGGGCCTTTGTCTCCTTCAGGGCTAAGGGTGTGGGCTTTGCTCTGCATGTGTCAGGGAATCTAGACGTTTCTAAAGTGTGGAGATGCGACATGAAAAAGTGTGTTTTGAAAGATGTTTTGGGCATTGGTTGGAAGACAGATTAAGAGAATAAACTTTGTAAGCAATTAAAATGGGAGGAAAAGGGCTGAAGCCACAACGTGTGATGCATGTAAAGTTGGGAGAACCGTGAGACATTTCTGAAGATACAGTGAATGGGGTTCTCGGTGGCTTGGATGGATGAGGCAGCTGAGGAGTGACCGAGCACCATGAAATGTTTTAGGTTGAGGGACAGTGGAACGCGGAGCCACTGGAGAGAGGGGGATGAAGACGAGGCATTTGGGAGTGTGTGGCCAGGTGGTTCTGTCCAGTGTGGGTTGAGTTTGGGGTATGTGTGGGATGTTCACATAGAGATGTCATTGGCAGTTGGATGTGCATGGGACAGAAGGAATAGACAGGAGACAGATGTGGAGATCATCAAAGCAAGAGTGGAGTAGAAGCCCTAGGAATACAAACCTCTGTTTCCAAATGCCCTTTCTTGTGAATGTCTCACTGCTGCCGTCACCTCATGCAGGTACTCCCCTCCCCTCGGTGGCCCCCTCACCCTCTAAGGTGCTGGTGCTTCCCCCAGAGCTGCCCCGGGGCTGTGAGGCCTGCTTCCAGCCTCCACCCACCCAGGCACCTCCCTGGGCTCCCATCTGTGGCCATGGCCTCCAATTGTACCAAATGTTAATGCTGATATGTGAGGCCGTGGTGGCTCTGATTGTCCCTCCCTTCCCTCTTCCAAAGTGTAACGACTCAGAGCCAGGCTTAAAGTCAGAGCCTGAGAACCTTTCCTTCTCCTCTTGCATCCTGTTTTACAATCTCCAAGTTGGCGGACTCTTGGCTGATTATGCAGTCTTTTCCATTGGCAGTTTCCTATTCGGCAAAATGGGCTGTGGTATGAACTAAGTGAAACATTGCATCCAACGTGAGTAAATGGCAAGCCGTCTGTCAATATTAACTTTTCTTTTGATTTTCTCCAACTTAGATATTAGCATCTCTAGGGTTAAAAAAGACATGTCTCAAAGTCTCATGGTGTCTTTTACCTTGATACGTTCTGCTATGCTGCTCTTAAAAACAGTGAACATGTTTACTGAGTGCCTTCTATGCACTGGAGTCTGAATTGGGGATCTAAGGATACCCAGGAAGTCACACGAGGCATTGTCCCCTCCTTGAGAAGCATTCACTGCCACTGGGGATTTAGGATACGTTGACCTAAAACTGCAACGACATAACAACTAACAGCTAAGATACCTTTACCAGACCTGGGGGAAAGTGGCTTGTCATCAGGGCTGTGTATGTGACTTGTTTTCCTCGGGGGAGGGGAAGGTGGTGTTATTCTACCCATTGTCAGTTGTGATGGGCGCAGCACAGGGCTGGCTGTGGCAATCTCTGATCTCCAGGTTACCACTTGTTGCCAGCTCTGGGACAGCTGGAGGGTGCACAAGGACTTGAGATTGATTTCAAGGATGTTAAGAGGTGGTGGGCTGGGAGAAGTCTTCCTTTGCATATGATTCAAGTCTTAGTTACATGTAAATAAAACTTGTTGTTTTAGACCTGCCCTGAGAGCCGCAGGTGGTCTCCAGGGATTCTGTTGCTTGTTCAGGGTCCAGCAAGACCCAAGCAGGCCAGGCGCTGAAGGGTGGCCAGTCAGAGGAAATGATGAGAGCGCAGGGAGCCAGGATGCTTGGGATTTATGAGAGCATTTGCTGCTCTGTACCCAGGAGTTATTAAAGCTGTGAGTCTAGCCAGCGTCAGTACATTTTATTTAGAGGAGTCTGTATTTTTTTCCAGATACATTAATGTAATTATATCTTCACAAAAGCGGAGCTCACTTAAGAGAAGTAGCAGCCCATGCTGTAAAGAAGGGAGTTATTCTGACACTCAAGCTCTGTGTTATCTTGAACTGAACAAAAAAGAAATCAATGCAATTTGTGCTTAGGCTTGTGGGGGTCTCCTGTTGCCATGGCAACACGTTAAGCTATCGATTCATCCAGAGTGATTCCAAGCTTGGAAGGGGCCTTGGTAAAGTAGGAATAGTTTGTTCAGCAGAAATTAAACAGACCCCAGGATGTGGCCGACTCTGAGCATGGAATACATTCTCTGTGCACACAGCATCCCCAGGCTAATGTTATTTGAGCTGTCCCTCAGACGGTCCAGTGGACGACCTGGGGCAATTGCTGTTTCTGCTGTCAGATCAAGGGGAGCCTGTCACCGCCTCAGTCCTGTCAAGTCAAGGTGCAGGATATGGCTTGGGAATGGCTCCCGAAAAGAGTCAGTGAGAGATGAGAGGTAAATACAGAAGCGTAGTCACAGTCTCGCAATGAGTTAGGAAGATGACGGGCAGCTGCTGTGTCTCATTCTCAGCTTGGAGCCATCAGCTCACAGCAGATCATCCAACAAAAGGAAAATATTTTCACAGGCATTTTTTTCATTTATTTTTAGTTGTCATGTAATAATTGTACCTATCCATGGGGTACAGAGTGATATTTCAATACATGTACACAATGTTTCATGATCAAATCGGTAATTAGCATATCTGTCACCTCAAATATTTATCATTTATTCATATTGGGAACATTCAGAGTCTTCTCTCCTAGGTTTTTGAATATATACAATAAATCTTTGTTAACTATAGTCACACTACGGTATTATATAGAACACTAGGACTTATTCCTCCTATTTAGCTATAATTTTGTATCCAGCAACCAGCTTCTCCCTATCTTCCTCTCCCCTTCCCTTCCCCACATCTAATAACTATAATTTCACTCTTGATTTCTATCAGATCAACTTTTTTCCAGCTCCTTCATATGAGTGAGAACGTGTGGTGTTTATTTCTCTGAATCTGATTTATTTCATTTCACATAATGTCCTCCATGTTCATCCATGTTGCCAAGAATGACAGGATTTCATTCTATTTTATGGCTGAATAGTATTCCATTGTGTGTATGTACCGTATTTTCTGTATCCATTCATCTGTTGATGGACATCTAGGTTGATTCCATATCTTCGCTATTGTGAATAGTGCTGCAGTAAACATGAGGTTGCAGATATCTCTTCAACATACTGATTTTCTTTCCTTTGAGTAAATTTTCAGTAGCGGGATTGCTGGATCATATGGTAGTTCTATTTTTAGTTTTTAGAGAAAACTTCATACTGTTTTCTATAATAACTGTACTAGTTTACATTCCCACCAATAGGGTATAAGCATTTTTGTTTCTGCACACCCTCATAAGCATTTGTTATTTTTTGTCTTTTTGATAATAACTATTCTAATGGGGGTGATTGCATTCTGTTATTGACTTGCATTTCCATGATTACTAGTGATGGTGAGCATTTTTTCATGTAATTGAAAAATGAGACATGAGCAAGTATGTAGAGCCCAGGATTTCTGCCTGATGCATAGAAAATTTGAGACGCATTCTGCCGGTTATATCTGAGGTCTATGCTATGAGCATGCCTTCCTGGCCTTAGGATATTCTCAAAAATATTTTGTTTGGGCTTATCTTTGCTTTCTAGTTTTGTACAAGATGGAGTGTAATCTTTTCTTGTTTTCCTATTGATACCATTAAATTATTTTTTATGATGATTTCCATTTTTAAACTCAAAGAATGCCTCACACAGACAAAACAAAATGGGCCCAACCCTTTATAACTACAAAACAGTAGAAAAGAAAACAGATCTGGTCTTTGGTTTACAATCAAAAGGCAAACTCTAGTTTTCTTCTGGTTAGAGCTGGTCAATACACTTAGGAGAATGCATTTTAAAAATAGCAATTAAATGGCTATTTGTTGATGAATTATTTTGAAATAAGTACTTTATTTCCTTGTTTTGGACACTGTAAAAAGTAAGAGTGTCTGAAAAGCCCTCAATTGTTCATATTTTCAAAAATATTTTAAGGCACTTGAATTAAAAAAGATTTGAGCATGCACACGTTCATCTGAGTGTGCATCGTGTGTGTGTGTGTGTGTGTGTGTTTGCGTGCCACAAAGAATGAGAATAGAAGAGCCCAGAAGAAAGGAAAGCCAAGGGCTTGCTTCATAGTTATTTTTCTTAGAAGAGGATGGTGGTGCTGACTTCACTATTGGCAAGTAGTTGTCAAAATGGCATGGCTTCAGAAGTGGGGCCATTGCTCTCAAAAGTATCTTTCCCCAGGTTTTCTAACATCTGAAACTCTTATCTCAAGCATTTTGGACAGCCTTAAAGATATTTCTTTGAGTTCCTGTAATATTAGAAGTCATAGAAAATTATGTAGTTTGTATTGATGACTACATGGCTGACATCAATTATTTTAAAAGAAGATAGGCTGGTGCAGGAAAACACCCTTTTACATCTCAACACACTCTGGGCTGGCTGCCCCACGGGGCTATCAGGGCAGGTGATGGAGAGAGGACTCATCTAATACCCTAGAATAAAACTCTGCGTACCTACCTGATGATCACAGTTTTGTAATTCCACCTTGCTGTTTTAAATTGGCTGCAATTCTGTAGATGTTTCAGACCTGAAACTTGTTGTAGATATTTGTAATCACTAAGTAATGAGAACCCAATCATAGATTATTCTGTAATTAGCAACTTCTCTGTTCAGACCACCCGCTTCAGACATTTCTCCCCAGTCACTATTCTACTTGCAGCTTCCGGGAGGAAGTTTGAGCGGGGTCACCTGGAAGCCAGAAGATGTAGCTCTCCTCTTAGGCTTCAGGGCAGGTTATAAACTGGTGTCCAGGAGAGCTTCTGCTTTTGTGCTATTTTGCCTGCTCACTGGCCTCCAGTATGTTAAATTTGAGTTCACATTATTTCACGATGATTGCACAAATTCCTGCAGATGTAAGGAACCACGCAATTCTTAATTGTGCTATCTATACTGTCCATTTCATGTCACCCCAGTAGACACATAAGCGGAATGAATAAGAGGCTGTGCGTACTTCTCTGTGGTCCAGGACAACAAGGCAGAATAATAAATGCAAATAAATTACCCTGTGGCTAGGGATCATCAGTGTTCACTGGCAGCTGTTGGCAAATGGAATTCCGGCAGTTGCAGAAATTCCTGGAAATGGGCATCATTGGCATCACTGAGGCGGCGTGCTCCATAGAGGAAAATGCAATACTTTAGTATCTACTCCCTTTTAAATAAATGTAAATGGAGCCTGAAATATTAATGTAGCCGTTGTGGCCAAAGAACTGCTAGTTGATGAGCAAAATGCAGACAGCTATTCTTTATTTTTATTCATGAGCATAAATAAAAGTCACTCTTTGAAGCCAGGTGGCTAACACAGTCTGGTTCCTAAAAGCAGAGTGTTTTCTATAGTAGATCCAACAGTCTACTTCCTGGAAGTAAATATTTTATATTTGGTTTCTGTTTTTTTTTTTTTTTTTTTTTTAATTCTGCCCCTACACTTATGAGTAGCTACACACTTCTTTAAACTTCACATGGCAAGCAGACACATAAAATGTCCAGATCAGAATGTCTCGCCGTGAACTGTGCACAGCGCGAACGGGGCAGATGCGCATTCTGTGCACCCAGAGTCACAGAGCGTGTGAGGAAAGGGTCTGAGGAGTATGTCGGAAGAGGCCTCGGAGAGAGGAATCTGAAGGTCCCTGTGGGATGCATAAAATAGATTCTCATTACCTGAAGAGGGTCTATTTCACATCGTTTTGTTTTCTTCTCTGCGTGCATTTGATTGTGTCTGGGTTCCTGTGGGACGTTATGCTTCTTCTCATCGTAGCGAAACACTGGAAGGAGATTCATTCTCTCCAGGCGAAGTCATCATCGTTATTCTCATTTTCTCATGGTAGCACTGGCTTTACAGTTTTGAAAGGCTTTTCCCAAACATGACATCACTTGCATTTCACTATTTTAAGAGGTGATAGAATGAGTAAATTTATTGTTGTTTTAGTGACCAAGGGGCTGGAGCTCAGAAACTTTACACAGATTTGCCCACGGTAATGCAGGTTAATACATGGCGGATCCAGAACCAGAACCCCAGAGTTCTGCTTCCCAGCCCCTTCACCATCTTTGCTGCTGTATTACGCTGCTCCAAATATAAATGAAAATAGTAAGTTTTGGTCTACTCTGTATTGGTGTCAGTAGAATTTTGCATGTCTTTTAGGCAGTATTTGTATCAAGGAGTGTATGGCATCAGTGTGAGAAACATAGAATTTGGAGTTGGATAGACCAGGTTGAAATCCTAGTGCATTGTGGTTCTGTGATTCTATTTTGGAGAAATGTCCTACCTTCTTTGAGACTCATTTCATAATCCGTAAGATGTGACTACTTACACCTCCTTCCTAGGGTTGTGGTGGGTGCTCAGCCCTGGGCTTGGGACAGACTAAATGCTCATTGTGTAGTCAAATGTGTCTTTGAGCCTGAACCTTGGACTCTGGCCTTCCTGAGAGTATCTGCTCTGTTCACAGGGCAAGTGCCACCAGGCACCTGTATGAGTTATTTCTTCACAGTAGAGGAAAGGCCTGTGGGCACCTAGGTGAAGAGTCAAGGAAGGAAAGGTTGGCAGAGGCTGTTGAGGGCTCGGCCCATTAATGTTTAACTGTGGAGAGAAGTTTCATCATAAGAAGCGGAGATGCTGGCTCTCTGAGGAAGTCTAGAAAAAGGAGGATGTGAGCCATGTAGCCTTGGGGCCTGTGGCAAAGGGCATAACAAGGCAGGCTAGAGGGACCCTCACCTCACTTCTGGGAAGAAACTTTTTCTGTTTTTGTGCAATGTGAGATAAACTGTTTGCCACTGATCTTTGGTCCTGAGCCTGTAGCGTCGGGAACAGTGAGAAAGACCCCTCAGCACGGATCTCTGGGTTCCCCTGGATGTCCCTGGAGCAGAAATCTGGGATGGAGGTGAACTTCTTACAAGCGGCTTTGTGGAGGGCTGGAGTGCAGAATCTGAGAAGGCCGTTTGTGATAACTGAAACACCAGCGCCTGGAAGGACCCACGTAGTTGACGAGAATTTTGGGGGCTGGCGGAAAGGGTAAGAATTGTTCAGAGGATTTGTATTTTGCAGGTGGGTGCACAAGCCACTGTAAACTGAGTGATTCATGTTAATGTGACCCTGTGAGCACCTGCTGCCTACGGGGGACTCGGGGAATTGTTGTTACCTGAATGTCCATGAGCACAGATCCCTGGTTTGTAGTCTCGAAGCATTGGATTCATTTAGACCCCATAGTTAGAAGAGGAAGGGAGCTCATCCTCTGGGGAAGGCGAGGATATGGATGAGTGAAAATAGCAAATCCTATCAGGCCAAGGCCACTGCATTGAGGGGTGAATGGAGCACAGTGGAGGGAAGGGTGACTGGCCTTGGGGAGTCCAGGCAGCTGCAGGGCCTTGGGGAGCAGCCCCAGTGACCATGAGAGAGAAGTGGAGTGTGTGTGCCAAGCCAGCAACCCTGTGGCAGCCAGTGCTGGAGGTATCCAGCTGCTGTAGTGTGGAGCCTCAGGTCAATGGGAGTCATGACAGAAAGAAGCAGAAGTCTGTTTTGCACTAAAACCTCTCACATCTGGGTGTCCCTGTCCCCATCCTGGGCATTGAACCAGCTTTGCCTGAAGAGCTGTACCAACACAGGTGGTCACTATAATGTTGATTCAAGTATCTCCACTCTTTCTGCATTGAGGGCTGATTCTCTGAAGGTCAGATTCTTGACAAGTTAAGTTGTTCATGTCTCAGACGGAAGGCACAGAGCTTGGTTCTGCTGTTTAAGTTACAGTTCAACAAACGCAAAGAAAACAATTAGCATGTTTTTATTTACCTCCAATAGAAATCTCTGGTGTGATTCCTTGTGGCTAACTCTTAATTTCTCCCTTCTAAATGTTGCCCTAATTAAACCTTTCTCCAGAACTTTTGTACTTTTCAACGAAATTAGAATGAATGAATAAAAATGCAGATTCTAATTAGCGCTTCCTGCATATTAAAGAAATTACTCTTCCCCTTACTTAGAGAAGTGTTACTGGGAAGAAATAGATGATCTTTGAAATGCAATTTTTCTTTTCAGATAGTGGTGATAATTCTTAGCAAGGACAGTGCTGCTGCTGACAGCCATGCCCACCAGCCAGCATACTCTGCAACAGTCCGAGTGACAGACGGGCCACTTGGAGTAGAAGCTCTATTTACTGAGGAAAGAAAAAAAAAAAAGATCTCGCAATAAACATTTTTTTATAGGAAGCTATGCATGAATGCATTTGTTAAATTGTTTTAAATAACTCCAGCACCTAATAAAAATAGGATTTGAAGGACAGCTAAAGTTCCATTTTAAGATATGGCAACATCTGCATCTGCTGAATGATTTATATCTGTGACATTAACTAAGCATTATAGGAAAAAAAACACCGTTTGACCTCAGGCAAGCTGGCGTGAGACATGAGCTTGTTCCAGGTTGAAATTTTCCTCTTAAATTTTTTATGAAATTCTCTCAGCAGGGTCACTGTTGGGTTCTGAAAAGATTTTTAACTTCAGAATTGCTACAGCTCAGCCATCAGAAAACCATTTATTTCATTAGCACTCCCTCCCTTTCATTTTAATGCCACGTAATAGGATAGAATAGGTTTAAGGCCCATCAATTGTAAAATTATCATTTTTCACCGAAGCAACTTTATATTAAACACTTAATTATTCATTACTAATGCTTGTCATGGTGAAATATTGGCCTCGCTAATTTTGAAAGCACCAGGCCCAGCTTTTCTTCCTTGAAGGTTAATGGCCGAGCCCCTGTTTCATCAGATTTCCTAAATGGAGCACACCTCACGGGTCATGGTGTGGCTTTTTCGACCCCCAACCCTTTTAGCAAGTAAAATCCCTGCTGTTCAGAATGCTGTATCTATTGGGATGAGAAACTAGTTTTAATGGTTGCGATGGAGAGAGCAGAATTTGGGGTGGCACAGTTTTGTGAAATACTATCAATTGAACGATTTTATCAGGGATGTATTTTTAAAGGTAACACACCTCTTGATTTAAATACATTATTTACTTTTTTATTTTAAAAATTTGTATAAATGTGCCGGGCGCGGTGACTCACGCTTGTAATCCCAGCACTTTGGGAGGCCGAGGCGGGTGGATCACGAGGTCAGGAGATCGAGACCACGGTGAAACCCCGTCTCTACTAAAAAATACAAAAAATTAGCCGGGCGTGGTGGCGGGCGCCTGTAGTCCCAGCTACTCGGAGAGGCTGAGGCAGGAGAATGGCGTGAACCCGGGAGGTGGAGCTTGCAGTGAGCCGAGATTGCGCCACTGCACTCCAGCCTGGGCGACAGAGCAAGACTCCGTCTCAAAAAAAAAATAAATAAAAAATAAAAAATAAAAAAAAAATTTGTATAAATGTAAAGGGTACATGGGCCGTCTTGTGACATGGAGATATTGTGTAGTGGTGAAGTCTAGGCTTTTAATGGAACCCCATCACCCAAATAATGTACACTGTACCCCAAATTAGGTACTTTCATGCAAACCAGATGACTGACTTATGGTGGTGAAACGAGTCTGCATCGTTACAGCAGCGTTTGCCTGCCTGCATTTGGCCACAGTATTCAAGATTTCCATATTAGTCTTGCATATTTTACAACCCAGGACCCCTGCTGTGGAACATCTGTGCCGTGCAGGTTTATGGATGGTTAAAAAAGAAAACAACAAAACCCTCCCTGGCATCTGACTCTACATGGGATATCGCCTTCTGAACACTCCACGTGATTTTAATTCTGTTAACAGAGAAAAGGCTTATTCATAGATCTCCCAGGCAATCTCTGAAAGATGTTATTCGGGCTGGAAACCGTGCTCTCAACCCACGTGGTGCACCTGAGTGTGCAGAATGGCTTTTCTATACCAGGGAAGATGGTTCTCTCTAATCTGCATGGAGAACGTCTGGAGGAAGTGCAAGTCAGTGAGTAAAAAGACCTTAATCTGCCACTGAAATTAAGGGGACGGTCACTGTCCCAGGAGGATACCAGCAGCCACTTTGCCATTCAGGACGACTCCTGTCCTCCTGGCCCCCATTGGCCCAGGCTTGCATTCTTGAATTTGCTCAAGCAAGTCTCTGTCGGTGTTAACATCTTCCCACGAACCTCCCTTCCACATCCCTTACATCCCCATCTGAAAAACTCATTACCGGGATCAGAACCAGTAATACGATTTTTGAAAAATTCTTTGGATTCCAAAATTATCAGCAAGGAAAACAAACCCTAAAACCTAAATAAAAGAAAAAAAAGTACAGATACACATTTGAATTATTTTAGGGAGTATTTTTCCAATTTCTGTTTAACTTAGGTTGCTTTTATTTAAGCCATAAATAATACTGATTTTGATGACTGTAGTTGGATTATCCTGAAGTTCTTCTTTTCAGATGTCTTACTGGATTGCGGCTTCTCTACTTGGTAGTGTGGGCTGAATTGTATCTCCCCCAAAATTTATGAGATCCCCCTGGATCTCAGAATGTGTCTATATTTGGAAATAGAGCCTTTAAAGGGGCAATTAAATTGAAATGAAGTCATTAGGGTCACCAGTGTCCTTTAAGAAGAAATTAGGACACAGATTGGCACAGAGGGAAGCCCATGTGAAGGCGCAGGGCGACAATTTCATCCTCAAGCCGAAGAGCAATGTCCAGAACAGACCCTCCCGTGCAGAAAACCAAACCTGTTGACACCTCGATCTTGACTTCCGTCTTCCAGAACTGTGAGACCGCAGGTTTCTGCTCTTCAAGCTGTCCAATCTGGGACCCTTAACTCATCCACTCCGCCACCCCTTGTTATCTAATATCTTCTATTCTTTTCCTTTTATAAAAAAATCGAATGCATACTTGATTAATTTTGACATACGCACACATACACACACATATGGAGGTTAAACTCTACTGATAAAGGTTTAACTACACCGAGGTTAAACTTTACCTCTCAACTTTACAGGTTAAACTATACTGATCACATAAATGTGCATATACATTTATGTATCACATTTATACACATTTATGTGATCGATACAGTTTAACCTCTAAGGTTCCCTAATGCTCCTTCCAATCCATTCCCACCCCCATAGACAATGTGTCCTGGCTTCTATGGTGATAGATTAGCTTTGCCACTTTTTGAACTTCATGTAACAGAGAACTATGTAAACATCACTATCATGTTGATCTTTCTATTTTTCTCTTAATTGAAGTACGTTTGGCTTCAGACATCTTGAAACTCACATTTGGCAACATTAACCCCTTCTTCATTATGCATTTTCTCTCCTTATCTCTGTCTCTTTGCCTTGACTTTGGCTCTGTGTCATATGAACAAGCCTGTGAGCTTTTTTTTTTTTTTTTTTTTTTTTTTTGACAGAGTCTCAGTGTGTCGCCCAGGCTGGAGGGCAGTGGCTCGATCTCGGCTCACTGCAACCTTCACCTTCCGGGTTCAAGTGATTTTCCTGCCTCAGCCTCCTGAGTAGCGGGGATTACAGGCATGTGCCACCACGCCAGGCTAATTTTTATATTATCAGTAGAGATAGGGTTTTGCCTTGTTGGCCAGACTGGTATTGAACTCCTGACCTCAAGTGACCCACCTGCCTTGGCCTCCCAAAGTGCTGGGTTACAGGCGTAAGTCACCACACCCAGCCTCTGTGAGCTTTCTTATGCAAACAATTCACCTTGTAGGTCTTTCTTGTCATATTTTAACTTGTCTTCATGTTTAATGTGTATTGTTTATATCCACAAACAGTTAGCTTTTTTTATCCTGACAATTTATGCCTTTTAATTGGCATTCAGTCTATTGATATTTTAGGTAATTGTTGATGTAGTTTGTTTAAGTCTACCATTTTGCTATTTGTTTTACTTATCCCAGCTGCTTTTTGTTGGTTACATTTTATTGTTCTGTTCTTTTTCACTCCCTTCTGTTATTTATTTATCGTATTCCATTACGATTCCTCCACTCCTTTTAAGCTATAACTCCTTGTGTTGTATTTTTAGTGTCATTGTTAGAATTTTAATATTCGTCCTTAATTTTTTTATAGTCTGTCTAGCATCTATATGTATCACTTAATGCAAAGTTTAAGAATCTTATAACTGTAATCCATTTACCTCACAGTTTCAATGTGGTACAATGTATACATATTTTACACAATATTCCTAATAAACTCCACCATGCAATTTTTATTTTTGCTTTAAACTGCCAAAAGTCATTAAGAAAAGAGTCTTTTAAAATAATTGGGAAGGGTAAATACATACTCTATCATAGATTTTTAGGTCTGTGTTCTATTTCTATGTCTATGTTTGGTGCTCTTCATTCTCTCGTAATGTTTCGAACTGGTGTCATTTTTCTTCATCCTGAAGAAATTCTTTTACTCTTTCTTTTAATGCAGATATGTTGGTGACAAATTTTCTTAATTTTCATTTATCTAAAAGATACTTCTCTTACCTTAATTTTTGGGGGATGCTTTTTGCTGGTTAGAGAATTCTGGGTTCACCATACTTTTTCTTTTATTCCTTAATTATTTCATCCCATTTCTTCTGGCCTCCGTTGTGTTAGTGAGAAGTCAGCTCTAATTCATATCATTGTTTTCCTGTGTATTATATTTTTTCTCTTGTGACTTTTTAGTTTTTTTCCCTTTGTCTTTGGTTTTCAAGAGTTTGCTGAGTGAGGCGTGGTTGTCTCTGTATTTATTATGGTTAGGCTTTGCTGAGCTTCCTCGATATCTAGGTGGATGTTTTGCAACAAATTTGGGGAATTTAAGCCATTTATCCCCATACATCTTGTCCATTCCATTTTATTTTTCTGTCACACGGGGACTGAATTCCATGTCTGTTAGACATTGGGCCATCGTAGTTGAGGTTACACTGTGGATGGGCCTCCTCAGCACAGCGAGGTGGGCTCTCTGCCCTGTGTGACTGAGGGAGCCTGGGGAGCGTGTGGACCCCCTGCTCTCCTTCCGAGTTTTGCAGTCCTGCACTTTCTGCTGCCCAGACACTGAAAGCTGTTGCTGCTTCTATTTTGGCCAGTTACATAATCTCACATTTCTGTTCCCCTTCATACCTTCTTTTAAAAATTATTATTCTAGATTGGTTTCAAATTGTGCCAGATTTGTTATAGTCACATAAATACTCTAGAGAATTTTGTCACATGTTCCTATAATTCAAGTAGTTACATTACAGAGTTGTGTATGTAAAAAATGCTGCTATTGGCCATGACAGTTCTTTGTAATTATCCAGATACACCAGGTACTTAGAAAATTATGCCTTTTTATGGTCCTTAGTATGGTGCTTAATATGTTTTGTTTGTTTGTTTGTTTTATCGATGGAATGATCTGCACTAGTGGGGTGTAATCAGAAACCTAAACCACCATGTAAGCTTCCCCCATGTGGAAATAAAGTGTATGTGTGTCGGTGTGTGGGAGCATGCTACGGGTTACACACCACAGGAGTGCCCAGCCTTATTCCTGGCTTGAGAGATTTTCAGTTCTCTTTTCTTTTGGTGATCTCTCTTCATTACTTAAGAAAAGCTACTAACCCTCTAATTTTGGTATGGTGAAAATCTTCTTCCTTCCATTAACTTTTAGTGGCATAAGTAAGCCAAGAATGGAATCTTCAGAATAAGTAAAGCTGCACTAAAGACTCAGGAGGAAGTACCGGTTAAATCAGGGCATCGCCAGATGCTTGGGGGATCTAGTTTCTCTTTGGGGTTTATGCAGCTGTTTATGCCAAAGATTGGGACCTGCATTCTCTACATGGTACTGTCTTAGGTGCCATTCTCAGAAATCTCTTCCCTTAAGTCTCAACTCATGTGGTCAGACCCAGAGAGTCACAGGACACCCCTACTGACCCAGAGAGTCACAGGAGACCCCTACTGACCCAGAGGGTCGCAGGGCACCCCCACTGGCCCAGAGGGTCGCAGGGCACCCCTACTGGCCCAGAGGGTCGCAGGGCACCCCTACTGACCCAGATTCACAAGACACCCCTACTTCCAGACCACCTAAGTTCTTCTTTCTGATTTTTGGACATGGGGTAAGAATGGTGGACCCCAAAATGATTGATGCTGGGCCTGCATTTGAGGAGGGAGCAGGTGTTTATTAATTTAAATATATTAATAATTTTGATGCTCTAAACACATCTAAGCTCACTGCACATGCAGCAGCTACCTTTGGAAACTTGAAAATGTTACATAAATGCAGAGTATTCTTGCATTGCATGTTGTAAAATCATAACTGCAAGCAGGCGTTTCTTAAGAGGAAGTCTAAGAGTATAGATGTCTCTGCTCCAGTTAACCTCATATTAGTATTTTGTAGATTATACAGGAGATTCTTAATTATTTGAAGCCTTACAAAATTGTGTAGTCTTCACAATTGAAGCCAACCATTGGAAAGTTTAAACAAAACAAAACAAGCTAACCTTTCACTATTACGGTATTGTGTTGCTAGGGTTACATGAAGGTTTTATAAATATGTGTAAGAAAAAAGGATTATAGTCGTTTCTCAAAATAGTCACTATTTTCATATGGAAACAAACATTTTATTATTTAAAATGCAATCCTGTTCTTCTAATAACTGTTATAAATGAATTATTCCTATTTTGGCTCTCGTTTTTCTGTGTTGTTTTTTGATCATAGGTAGCTTTATAATATCATAAAACATGATTTGGTGACAATTGTGTTTGAGGAGAGACAGAGCAACATGTTCCCCAGGAATAATGATGCCCTCAATTGGAATATTCTGTGGACTTCAGTTATTCACACCGCAGAAGTCTTCCACAATTATTTATAATTGAGATCGGACTTAGGGCTGGTGCTGCGTGGATTTCACACCATTTGTTGTAAAGGACTATTTCAGATTGTTATTGAATGTGAATTGCCCTTGTAATTTTTGAAGTCACACAAATGTAGATTTTTGCTTAGGACAGGAAAATTAAGTGATAAATATTAACCACACCTTAATAAAAGGCAAAATAACTATTCATTATGTCAACCATTTTATAAATAAATAGACTATTCCATGATGAGGAATGGAAGGGGAGGCTATAATTTTCACCACACGTTACATAGTATTTAATGGGCCACGCTTAGTGACAGCATGTTTGTGCTGCACTCTGCATGATCAGTGACTGGGGCCTTTTTATTGCCTTGTCTCGGTGAATGGAGAGGAAAAGGAGGACAAAAGCAGACAAACTTCCCCACCAGAGAAGCAGCTTTGTCAATTAATTCCACTCCTTGATTCAAAATAAGATGTTAAACAAGTGCTTGTTATTTACTGGATGTGTAAGTTCCAGGCAAGACGAGGGAGAATGATGAATGAAACTTGTGGTCCCTGCCTTGAGGACTGGGGCTAGAGAGATGGGGTCCGTGCATAAGAAATGTTGGAGAATGGGCAGCTGTGGGAGGATGCGGCTCATGATTGGGCCAGAGGGGCCTAGACAGTGGGTGCTGCTGAGCAAGGTGGGGACAGAGCAGACAGAGACACAGCTTTGGAGACAGAGCACGTGGAGCTTGACTTTGATGTGAGTGGGAATGTGGTAGGGAGTTGAGGTGGATTCTCTAAAAGGAGAGTGGATTTGTGTCCTGGGGCTGCAGTAGCAAAATACCACAAGCTGGGTGCCTTCAAACAGCAAGGATGCCTGGTCTCACAGGCACAGGGGACCAGGGATTGGCAGAGCCGCGCTGTGTGCCAGCTTCTGGTGTTGCTCTGATCCTTGCATTCCTTGGCTTGTGGACGCCTCTCTCCCATCTCGGCCTCTGTGATCGTGTGGCCATCTCCTGTGTTTTTGTGTTTTCATGCTGTCCTCTTCCTTCTTATCAGACACCAGACATCAATTAGGGCCCACCCTACTTCCAAATAAGGTCATATTCTCAAATAAGGTGCTGGGGTTAGGACTTCAAGATATGTGGTGGACACAACCCAACCCATAACAGGGGGAAAAGTGGAGGTGCTCAATGCACATAGAGAATCTGGGGGACAAAATGTCAAGAAGAAGGAGGAAGAAGAGGTGAGAACAAGAGCTGATGCCACACGAGGGAGTCCTCAGACGCTGGGCGAGGGTGTTTCAATTTTACCCATTAGACCTGGAACCTGACGGTGAGAATGTGATGCCTTAAAATGTGTGGGTTCCTGGTCCTGATTCTGAGAGTGGGGTCTGTTAATGTGCTTTTTGAAGTGGCCAGAGAAGCTCTGCCCGTTTCCAGGTGTGGACAAGGGACACGGCCACCTGAAGATCACAGCAGCCACAGAAGCCGTCCCTGTAGGTTTACAGCTGTTCCCCTTTCTTCTAATTTTATAAGAGCTTTATTCATGAATCAAAACACTTCTCCAGGTAGAAGCACGTTGGAGGCCTTAGCCATTCATCTGGAAACAGAACCCAGCTTAGCAACTGTGCAGTTTTCTGGCCGAGTGTCACCTCCAAAAGAAACATAAGGGAGAGAAGAAACCATAAGACCAAACACCCTTCCTCCCCAGGGACTGTCACTAGTCGGACTCATCTGGGATAATTCTCCCATCAAGGGCTCCAACCTCACACTGTGGCCACTCCGTCAGCGGGGCACAGTCCTGTCCTCAGCGCCGCATCCTGCAGGGCGTGGTGACCCACCTTAGGGAAGATGTTGGTGAGGAACATATTGGCTGGAGCAGTAGGAACTTTATTTCAGCCTGGAGTGCCCCGGCTCGCTAGTGAGAGGCGAAAGCTGCCTTCTGTGGTCACGGTTGCTGTTTTGGTGCGACCTGACTGACTACAGAAGCTGTGCATCTGGTGGAGCCGGGCTTCCTCCCCACCATCCAATCGTATGAAAGTGTGACTCGCAAACACAGAGCAGGTGCTTATTCCTATTTCAGACGGGCTCACTGCAGGACTGGGGTGCCAGGGCCCCACACTAACTCTTCCAGAGGCTGCAGAGCCAGCCGTGGAGGGGGCTCCAGTGTCTGATTTGATCCTCTACAATTTAGTTTCCATTTAGCTTTGGAATACGTATTAATTGTACAGTATACACCCATAGAGTATACACACATACACACATGTTCATTTGTAAAGGGTACAGGGATAATTGGGATAATATTGTCATCATTGGCAATGGGTTGTGTTCCTGAGAGGATGGAGTGACAGGGTGAGCTTTTCAGCACACAGGCAGAAACAGTGTCAGGGTTTGTCTCCCTGGGGCATGTTTCGAGGCGTATAAAGTGTCAAATTTATCTGTACTATTTATTCCAATTAGGACTTTGGGCCCTTTAATCCCATTCAGAGAGGTTTCGTCACAACAGGGAGGGACTCAGCTGGCCTGTCACTGATGTCTGGCTGAGTCTATAATGCAAACAGCAATATGACCTGGCTGGTTCCTGGGGGCATTATTGGGTACAGAAAATGTCAAATGAGATCAGTCAAGGGTTGGTGAAAGTGTTAGAACCTTGGTGTGGCTGAGCCCACTGTTGCCCTGTGTGTGTGTTGAGGGGTGGGGTCCTGTGACTTCTCCATTGCCAGGCACCTGCCACCATGGATGGCCCTGCACACCCACCGATACTCTGCTCAGCCCAGTACATTTTAGGCGAGAGCCAGGACAGTGCTTTGAACTTCCTTGTCTTCCTCCTCCTCAGCAGCGTTTGTCTGTATTTTGTCCCTTTTTAACAGGTCCCATTGTTTGGCCAGTGGGTGCTTTAGGAGGCACATCTGAAGTGCCCAATCTCAGGAAGGCCTCTGGGATGGACCCTTGGTGAACGCGTTTCTTTCTACAGGAGCCATCCTTTTAGACAGGATACAGGACTTGAGCTCCTCTAGGATTAGTTTTGGATGATGGGATTGGTTAGGTCTGTATGAAGATTTCCCAGCAGGTTGTGTACGTAATGCAGGCTTGACCATGGCTTCCTTGGGACATCCCCCGACCCAAGGCTGACCTTAGTCCAGGGTTAGGGTCCTATTAGTTGATTTGGGAAAGGATTCCAGGAAGCATTCTAGGGGCTGGGGAAGTAAGACAGGGAGCAAAGTCAACAAGAGGCACTTTATGGAGCAGATGATTGATGTAGGAGATGGTTCCCGAGTTGCCTGGGGTCCTCTGAAAGCATACATGGGATATGCTTAGAGCCAGGCCCTGAGGGCAAGGGCTGGGGGCTTCATCGGATGACTCTCTCCTCTCCTTAGCTGAGGGCTGCTTTGGGATGCAGCGCCACATACCCTGCTGCTTCTCACCTGTCACTCAGAGTCCAGTAAGAGAAAAGCAGGGACTCATGGCACCATCGGAACTGTCTCTAGCTGACATCCAGGAACACCTGGGGAAGAGGGCAGAGCCCCCAGTGTGTCTGCTAAACTTCACTTCCACAGGGAGTCCTCTGGACACCATCCTTTCGTGTGCCGCCTTTGCCTTTCAGTGCTGACTGAGGTATCTTCTTCATGGGACTTGACCTGGTTGCTGCCCTTCCTTTATCTCTGTGTGTGTGTGTGTGTGTGTGCATGTGTGTGTAGGGGATGAGTGTGCTGTGCAGAAAATTAAGTGTCGTCCACTGTGAAGCCCACACCCTGGAGAGAACAGCACTCGCATTTATCACCTTCCTGCTATGGACCAGGCGCTCAGTACTTTAGTGACATGGTAAAGTACCAATCCTCACAACCACCTTATAAAGCAGATGTATGAGTCCACTGGGGCTCAGAAAACTTAAGTGCCTTCCCCAAGTGTGCAAAGTGGGAAAATGGTAGAGTCGGAGTTAGAACCCAGCTCCGTGTCATGCTGGGCCCATGCTCTTTCCAGCCTCCAAGGTTGCCACCGCCTGGGGAGATGTGGGACTGGTTTGCGGAAAAGGAAAGAGCTCTCAGCTCATTCTGACAGTAGCCAACAAAATCAACTTGATTTAAAATCTGTCCCTGGTTTCCACATTTTGTGGTAAATTGGATATCAAATGTACGCATTATTGAATTTCATGTTCTGAATGTTTAATTCTTCTCCAAGTGTCACATAATTAGCCATTTGTTATATAATTGTTTTCATTACTTACATAAATTGTTTTCATTACTTACATAAATTGTTTTCATTAGTGGCTCTAAATGGGTGAGTGACATTAATATGTAATAAATACAAGTCATGCTGCAGCAAGGGAAGTCAGTAAGAAAAGAGGCAGCCCGGGGCTCAGGGTTAGGCTCCTAATATCATGCCCAGTCCCTCCCCCGGGGCACACAACTGGGGAATGCCCGGGAGGGGCATAGGGCCCCTTCTATTCCTTGCAAGAGGGGAGAAGATTTCCTACCGTAAGACATTCATCATCTCTCTCCCCGATAAATGCAGTGGTACTAATAGTTACCATTTTACCCATCTTCAAGAAGTAAGGAACTTTATATACATTCTCCCATTTTCATTTAATCTATTTGATTCAACCATGAAGTGAACTGAGTCAGAGAGTCACCTGGTAACTTAAGAAACCCAGGTAGTACCTGGCAGAGCCTAGAATCAAATCCAGATCTGTCTGATACCAAAGCCAATACCCAGTGCTTTCAGTGTTTATGTGGGAAACCAAGAGAATGGGTTTATTATGAGATTTTCATCCTGAGCAGCTCTGAGATTTAGAAGATGATCCCTGTAACTGCAGAGCCCCCTACTCTGATACTTAGATGACCTCTCTGATGATTTGTGCCACTACCTCCCACGATCTAACAATACAAGGAAGGGAAATGTTTGAAAACCTCCAATGTATTAAGAGTATTTATCATTCAGACTCTTCCAAGGACCCAAGGATGTCCTGTGGGCCCTGGGGACCAGGGAAGAAGAACGTTGTCCCTTCCAGGTCGCCTGCAGGCCTTGCAGCTTCCTCTGTGGGAACACAATTGAAAAGGCAGGGAAACCCTTGCTTCATCAGGGCAGTGTTTGGGTCCAGAGCGAAGTCACCGTCTTCCGGCTCTCAAGGCTGCATCAGGGACCCTCTTCCGGCTCTCAAGGCTGCATCAGGGCCCTCTTCCGGCTCTCAAGGCTGCATCAGGGCCCTCTTCCGGCTCTCAAGGCTGCATCAGGGGCCCTCTTCCGGCTCTCAAGGCTGCATCAGGGACCCTCTTCCGGCTCTCAAGGCTGCATCAGGGGCCCTCTTCCGGCTCTCAAGGCTGCATCAGGGACCCTCTTCCGGCTCTCAAGGCTCCATCAGGGAGAGCAGAACACACGTCCCAGGCTTCTGCTTGTTCCCGGCACGACCCCTGCCTCCTCCTTTCCCTTGTCAAATGCCACCATTATCTATTTGGGAACCATTAGGATCACTTCTCCTGTCCCTTGTCCTGTGTTATGAGCCACCTCAGAAAGCTGTTGTAGCTTTCCAGGGCATCTCTCTCCCTGTGAACTGTGGTCCCCCTTTCTGACGCAGGACGCAGGCTGGTTCCATGAGCATCCTTCAAGGGCATGTGTAATGTGCAGTTTTAACTCAGAGCCCTGCACTCAGACCAAGGTCTGTTTTAATGTGCTGAGGTTGCCATCTTGAACTTCTTAATAATCTTTAACAAGGGATTTTCGTTTGTAGCTAGTTCTTTTCCAACCCTCAACTCTTCTTCTCAATTCCTAAAACCCACACAGGGTGCCCCCCGGAATGTGTCATTTGCAAACGCTCTTACCCCTTCAACTCTCCCGCTTCTTTCTGTACAGCAGCCTTGTCCTGAAGGGCTCTGCTTCCCTGCAGCCTCCCTAAGGATTGGCTGTTTTCTCCCCATGCTCTTTTGCCATTGGCCTGGATGTTAATGGGGTTCACGTCATCCTGGCTCCCCACCGTACTTGCGGACCATTCTCTGTTCTTCCTTTCTAAAACTGCTAGGTATGAATCTCACATCATCAAGCCCATGCTCACTGTCATCTATAGATGCTGGGCTTACCACCCCCACCCTCATTCCTTAGGCTCCAGTACTCTGTTACTCCCTTCAACAGTGCTTGTTTGAATTGCTGCTGATTTCAAAATCTTTCCCAGAACTTCTTGCAATTCCTGGCCTTTTACCTCCTTGACTTCTTCGCTTCCTATTTGTCCTGCAACCCATCTCAAGTGCTTGTTCACAAGGTCACACCCCTGACTCTACCATTGCCAGTAGCTGCAATGCCTTCATGGCATTGGTGTCTACTGTGAGGTCAGCTCATATTTTACCAGCTCAGTCCTTCTGGTAACCTAACATCAGCAGTGCTTTCACTTACGTTCCTTGAACGCTGTTTCTTATGTTTTATGTTGTCATATATTTCATGTTACATTACATTATGTTACATTAATGATATCAAGCATGCCATTGCATTAACCATAACTCTTTGCACATAACCATTTGCAAAGTCTCCTCTGCCGTCAGCTGTTCTCTGAATGCTTCTCTGCCTCCTCCACCTGCCCACAGGCAGCTTCCTTTTTGATCTGCTTCCCTCCATTCTTCTCAAGAACGGGCTGTTTTCTCTTCCACACTCCTCTCTTGCCTACTTGAAATAATACCTACCTCCATGCCTGCTCGTACCTGCACCACACAATGGAATGTGCCTCTGGAAAAGCCAGCTGCCTGCTGCCCCTCTGCCTGTAGCACAGTGGCCACTGACTTATGGTGGGGCCGCTGCACTGCTTGGTCGGATGTTCTGAATTTCCTTAGTACATTTGTTTTCCTTCTATGTGATTTTTAAAATATCATTCTCTCTCTCAAACTGTCTTTTCAGCTGATGACCATGCTTTCTATTTTAGTGAGAAACTAGTAGAAAATAGAGAACTTTCTCAGTCTCTTACCCTAAGCCTAGCACAACTTGCCTGCTGGCATTGAGCTTATGCCCCATTCCCTGCCCTCCTTCCATGACAGGGGGTGGGCTCTGCTGGCAGTGAAGACCACCCTCCTTGTGGGGCCAGTACCCAAGCTCTACCTGCCCTTTGAAGGACATTGCTTCAGCCGTCTTTTTTCTTTCCCTCCCTCCCCTCCTCTCCCTCCCTCCCACCTTCCCTCCTTCCCTTCTTCTCTCCTTCCTTCCTCCCTCTCCCTTCCTCCCTCCCTTCTTTTTTCTTCTTTCTTTCTTTTTCTCTCTTTCTTTCTTTTTCTCTCTCTCTCTTTCTTTCTCCCTTTCCTTCTCTTTCTCTTTCTTTCCTTTCTTTCTCTCTCTTTCCTTCCTCTCCCCTCCCTTCCTCCATCCTTCCCTTGTTTCCTTCCTCTGCCTTTCCTTCTCTCTCTCTCTTTTTCTTTCCTGTATTTCTCTTCAGCATCAATGCTTCCCTCTTTATAGGACCTTCCCCTCAGCACATAGACATCCCTTTTCTGACTCTGTTTTCCCTTCTACCACTCCCATGTGTCTGTCCTTGTCTTCGTAACAGTGCTTGTGGGCGGTTATCCACGTGCGCGGTCTGCATCCTCTCCCTGAACTCCTTGGACGCCTGAGCTGTGTAAGTCTTAGTTCCTGATAACCTTCCTGTTGCCCACTTTTTGGTCTTTTCAGGTGACCTTGGCTCCAGCTTCCTCACTTCTGTCTCAGCCTCACTCCCTGTTCCTTCTCAGACTTCTCAGCTGCTTCTCATTTCCTTGAACTCTGAATGTTGAGTGACCCAGGACTCTACCCTAGGGAATCTCTGTCTTTTGAACCTCAGTATCACAGCTTTCTGTATCATTGCCCCTGACAACTCCCAAGTGTATTTCCCCAGCCCAGATATGTTCTCTGAGATCCCAAATCACACAGAAACTGCTTGCTGAGCTCTCTGCTTGGCTACCTAAGGGCCTCTCAAATCAGCTCCACCTGCATCTCAGTAAATAGCTTAATTCTTCCAGCTGCTCATGACAAAAATCTGTAGTCATCTTTTTTTCCCACCTCTTTTTCTTTTACCCCATATTCAACATGGCAGCAAACCCTAGTGGGTCTGTCTTCCACACAGACACAGACTCGGACAGCCTACTCCCCACCTGAATTGCCACCACTGAGGTCCAATTTCCTGGATGGCAGCAGTGGCCTCAAAGTTGTTTCCCCTGGATTTTCTCATGTTTTCTTTCCTTACTTTACTGTATTTTCAGCTTGGCAGGCAGAGGGATCTTTTTTTTTTTTTTTTGTACATTTTAGACAGAGTTTCACTTTGTCACCCAGGCTGGAGTGCAGTGGTGTGATCTCGGCTCACTGCAACCTTAGCCTCCCAGTTTCAAATGATTCTCCTGCCTCGGCCTCTCAAGAAGCTGGGATTACAGGCGTGCACCACCATGACTGGCTAATTTTTTTTCTTTTCTTAGTAGAGATAGGGTTTCACCATGTTGGCCAGGCTTGTCACAAACTCCTGACCTCAAGTGATATGCCTGCCTTATCCTCCCAAGGTGCTGGATTACAGGCGTGAGGCACCGCGCCCGGAAGGGATCCTTTCAAAACATACATTTTCCCATCACTTTTCTGCTCATAACCCTGACAGCTTTCCATCTCACTCCAAGTCCAAGCCGACCTTATGAGAGTCACCTACGAGACCCTGCAGGGTCCTTCCATCTTGGCTCACCTGCTTCACGTCCAGGGGACGCCAGTGGCCTCCATCCTTTCCTGAACTCCCCCCAGCCTTTGCCCTGCCCTCTCCCTCCTGCCATGACTTTCTTCCTGCAGATACCTGCAGGTGTGCTACATTGCTTCATTCAGGTCTCTGCTCAGATATATCTGTCACAGTTTCTATGGCTCTTAGCACCCTGTTTCTTCATTACTCTCATCATTTGCTAAAGTAACATATACCTTATGAATTTATCTTTGTTTCTCCCCTCACTAGAATGTGAACTTCATAAAGGCGGGAATTTTTGTGTCCTCTTTATTTCTTTATTCCTGCGTAGGACCTGGTCTGTAGTGGGTGTTTGGAGACTGCAGAGCACCACCATAACCCAGAAGGTATATAGGACTTGCAGCCAAGGGACTGGGGTTCAAATCACACTCCAGAGATAAGCTTTGAGTGTAGTGCTTGGCTACTCTGTCCCACTGTTTTGTATTCCATAAAAGGTTATTATTTATTTCTCAGGGGTCACAACAATAAGACTGTCACTGCTTGTAAACATTGCAGAGATGCACAATTGCAATGTTTTCTAAATAAAAGCAAAAAGGGGCCAGTGAGCATGCAAAATCAGTGCCAAATCCACGTGCTAAACTGTATGCACTTAACTCCTGGAAAGCTGCTTTTGGCCCATTTGTTCTCATTTAAAATCTTTAAAATTTCCAATGAGCTTGACCCCTTGCTTTCCTAGGCTACAACAACTGGAAGCAGATTGGGAGTGAGGAGGAAGTGGGCAGAGTATGTCTGGTGGCCTTGGTGACCAGCAGCTGAGGACTCATTGATACCCAGGTGGAGAGCGAGGTGCCGATTCTCCTGAATCATGAGAGCAAAGAAATCGCACATTCTGAGGCCACGAGCTGTCTGCTTTCACCGTGCCTCCCCACTCATCAGTACGGAAGAAAATCACCATATGTGTGAGTGTAACAGCTGGGGCTCATGAAGACCTGGGTCAGGAGAAACAGGATAATACGTATTTCAAATGTTCTCTTTCCTCAGGCCATTCCATGTGTAAAATGTTTTAGAAAGATTTCCATTCCGCATGGTTAATTTTTCTTAAGGCCTTGGTTTTTAAAGAGGTAAGCTTGCCAAATTTGGGCATTTCACTGACGGGGAATATATCTAATTCCCCCAAACCTGGGTAAAGTCTTTCCTAAATGGTATATGATCCGAAAAGGAGTTTCCCAACTGAGTTTAGGGAATAGATACAAACTACAACGCATACCATTAAAGAGCAATTAAAGCACTAGCTCTGCCACAACTATCAGGAATAACAGGATAACCGAAGCAGAGGACCTCACGTGGGCTGGGACAGGTGGAAAGGATTCCAAGACGGCACTGCACAATCGCAAGCTCATTGCAGGCAGGGAGCTCCACCTGGCCCTCTTTGCATCTCCTCTGAAATGCTTCCCTTGCAGGAGGCACTCTGAAAATGCTTACTGACTGACGTCTGCAGGGCTGAGATTTGGTGGGAGAATAATACAGCTAATTGTGTACATGCGAACGCGTTTGGTGTGAAACAGAGCGACTTGATCTAGATGAATGAAAAGCTGTGTGGGGGAATTTTGAGACATCCTTACTGCTATGTAGGCTGTAGCAGAGGATTGAAACAGCTGGTGGATAGGACAACACTCCAGGATGTTGGCGTCCATGTGAGTTCCTGAGCTGAAATCTGCAGAGCACCACCATGACCTGGAAGGCATACAGGACTTGGAGTGGAGGGATCAGGATTCAGAGCATGTTTCGTCTTCACACGGTAGGTGTATTGCCTGGCTTCTCTGTCCCACCATTTTATCTTCCATAAGCAGTTATTATTTACTTCTCGGGGACACAGCAATAAGATCACCAGAGCTTGTAAACATCGCAGAGGTGTGCTAGAGTGTGTGTGCACATACATGTGCACTTACTGTGTACCACACGTGATCTTAATCTGGTGAGTAAAGCGTGTCATAACAGTGGCGTATTTTGAAAGGTTTTTCTGGCTGCAGAATGGCAAGGCATGTAGGAAGGAATGAGGAAGAAAAAAATACTAAACTAAAAAGAAATTCCCTTCAGTAGCACTTTGTGTTGCCAAATATTTGGTTATTTTACAGTTCTACCAAAATGAACCGTAGAAACAAAGTTCTATTGAAGTGGCATCTAAATAATTTCTGAAGATTTATAGTTGCAGAAGAAGGTATGTAAATGTACATGTAAAAAATGTGTAATTATTAACTTAGTAAGAATCTGGCTTGACCTAGCAATGTGGACTTATGGGATGCATTTCTACCCTTGCCTGGCAACCTGGACAATTAGGGAGAAATAACTTAAAAATATCAGTATTCATCCACTGTATGTGTTGGGTCATTACTGTTCCAGAGTTACCTCTTAGTGTACAGGGCAATTCACTTTCATAAATGCCACGTTCAGCTGGGCACGGTGGCTCATGCCTGTAATCCCAGCACTTTGGGAGGCCGAGGAGGGTGGATCACCTGAGGTTGGGAGTCTGAGACCAGCCTGACCAACATGGAGAAACCCTGTCTCTACTAAATATGCAAAATTAGCCAGGCATACCTGAGAGGCTGAGGCAGGAGGATCACTTGAACCTGAGAGGCAGAGGTTGCGGTGAGCCGAGATCACACCATTGCACTCCAGCCTAGGCAACAAGAGCGAAACTCTGTCTCAAAAAAATAAAATAAATAAATAAATGCCACTTTCAGTTCAGAGCCCACCTCTGTTTTATTACAAAATATGTCCCAGTATTATTGGCAAAGGCAAGAGCACTGACTCAGATTATTTTTCTTTAATTAATTAATTTTTAAAATTTATTTATTTTATTATGCTTTAAGGTCTGGGATACATGTGCAGAATGTGTAGGTTTGCTACATAGGTATACATGTGCCATGGTTGCTTGCTGCATCCATCAACCTGTCATCTACATTAGGTATTTCTCCTAATGCTATTCCTCTCCTTGCTCCCCAACCCCTGACAGGCCCCAGTGTGTGATGTTCCCCTCCCTGTGCCCATGTGTTCTCATTGTTCCACTCCCACTTATGAGTGAAAACATGTGTTGTTTAGTTTTCTGTTCCTGTGTTAGTTTGCTGAGAATGATGGTTTCCAGCTTCATCCATGTCCTGCAAAGGACATGAACTCATTCTTTTTTCTGGCTGCATAGTATTCCATGGTGTATATATGCCACATTTTCTTTTTCCAGTTTATTATTGATGGGCATTTGGGTTTGTTCCAAGTCTTTGCTATTGTGAATAGTGCTGCAGTAAACATATGTGTGCATGTGTCTTTATAGTAGCAGGATTTATAATCCTCTGGGTATATACCCAGTAATGGGATTGCTGGGTCAAATGGTATTTCTAGTTCTAGATCCTTGAGGAATAGCTGCACTGTCTTCCACAATGGTTGAGCTAATTTATACTCCCATCAACAGTGTAAAAGCATTCCTATTTCTCTACATCCTCTCCAGCATCTGTTGTTTCCTGACTTTTTAATGATCACCATTCTAACTGGTGTGAGATGGTATCTCACTGCAGTTTTGATTTGCATTTCTCTAATGACCAGTGATGATGAGCTTTTTTTTCATATGTTTGTTGGCTGCATAAATGCCGTCTTTTGAAAAGTGTCTGTTCATATCCTTTGCCCACTTTTTGATGGGGTTGTTGTTTTCTTATAAATTAGTTTAAGTTCTTTGTAGATTCTGGATATTAGCCCTTTGTAAAATGGATAGATTGCAAAATTGTCTCTCGTTCTGTAGGTTGCCTGTTCACTCTGATGATAGTTTCTTTTGCTGTGCAGAAGCTCTTAAGTTAGATCCCATTTGTCAATTTTGGCTTTTGTTACAATTGCTTTTGGTGTTTTAGTCATAAAGTCTTTGCCCATGCTTATGTCCTGAATGGTATTCCCTAGGGTTTCTTCTAGGATTTTTATGGTTTTAGGTCTTATGTTTAAATCTTTAAACCATCTTGAGTTAATTTTTGTATAAGGTGTAAGGAAGGGGTCCAGTTTCAGGTTTCTGAATATGGCTAGCCAATTTCACCAACACCATTGATTAAATAGGGAATCCTTTCCCCGTTACTTGTTTTTGTCAGTTTTGTCAAATATCAGATGGTTGTAGATGTGTGGTGTTATTTCTGAGGCCTCTGTTCTGTTCCATTGATTTATATATCTGTTTGTTACCAGTACCATGCTGATTTGGTTACTGTAGCCTTGTAGTATAGTTTGAAATCAGGTAGCGTGATGCCTCCAACTTTGTTCTTTTTGCTTAGGATTGTCTTGGCTATACGGGTTCTTTTTTGGTTCCATATGAAATTTAAAGTAGTTTTTTATAATTCTGTGAAGACAGTCAGTGGTAGCTTGATGGGAATAGGATTGAATCTGTAAATTACTTTGGGCAGTATGGCCATTTTCATGATATTGATTCTTCTTATCCATGAGCATGGAATGTTTTTCCATTTGTTTTTGTCCTCTCTTATCACATTGAGCAGTGGTTTGCAGTTCTGCTTGAAGATGTTCTTCACATCCCTTGTAAGTTGTATTCCTAGGTGCTTTATTCTCTTTGAAGCAATTGTGAATGGTAGTTCACTCATGATTTGGCTCTCCGTTTGTCTATGATTGGTGTATAGGAAAGCTTGTGATTTTTGCACATTGACTTTGTATCCTGAGACTTTGCTGAAGCTTCTTACCAGCTTAAGGAGTTTTGGGGATGAGATAATGGGGTTTTCTAAATACACAATCATGTCATCTGCAAACAGAGATAATTTGACTTCCTCTCTTCCTATTTGAATAAACTTTATTTCTTTTTCTTTCCTGATTGCCCTGGCCAGAATCTTATTATTTTGAGATATGTTCCATTGATACCTAGTTTATTGAGTATTTTTAGCATGAAGGGGTGTTGAATTGTATCAAAGGCCTTTTCTGCATCTATTGAGATAATCATGTGGTTTTTGTCATTGGTTCTGTTTATGCGATGGATTATGTTTATTGATTTGTGTATGTTGAACCAGCCTTGCATCCTAGGGATGAAGCTGACTTGATCGTGGTGGATAAGCTTTTTAATGTGCTGCTGGATTTGATTTGCCAGGATTTTATTGAGGATTTTCGCATCAATGTTCATCAGGGATATCGGCCTGAAATTTTCTTTTTTTGTTGTTTTTCTGCCAGGTTTTGGTATCAGGATGATGCTGGCCTCATAAAATGAGTTAGGAAGGAGTCCCTTTTTTTCTACTGTTTGAAATAGTTTCAGAAGCAATGTTATTAGCTCCACTTTGTGCCTCTGGTAGAATTCGGCTGTGAATCTGTTTGGTCCTGGGCTTTTTTTTGGTTGGTAGGCTATTAATTACTGCCTCAATTTCAGAACTTGTTATTGGTCTATTCAGGGATTCGACTTCTCCCTGGTTTAGTCTTGGGAGGGTGTATGTTTCCAGGAATTTATCCATTTCTTCTAGATTTTCTAGTTTTTTTGCATAGAGGTGTTTGCAGTATTCTTTGATGGCAGTTTGTATTTCTGTGGGACCAGTGGTAATACTCCCTTTATCATTTTTTATTGTGTCTATTTGATTCTTCTCTCTTTTCTTTTTTATTAGTCTGGCTACCAGTCTATTTTGTTAATCTTTTCAAAAAATCAGCTCCTGGATTCATTGATTTTTTGAAGAGTTTTTCATGCCTCTATCTCCTTTAGTTCTGCTCTGATCTTAGTTATTTCTTGCCTTCTGCTAGCTTTTCAATTTGCTTGCTCTTGCTTCTCTAGTTCTTTTAATTGTGATGTTAGACTGTTGATTTTGGATCTTTCCTGCTTTCTCCTGTGGACATTTAGTGCAATAAATTTCCCTCTAAACACTGCTTTAGCTGTGTCCCAGGGATTCTGATATGTTGTGTCTTTGTCCTCACTGGTTTCAAATAGCTTATTTTTTGCCTTAATTTTGTTATTTACCCAGTAGTCATTCAGGAGCATGTTATTCAGTTTCCATGTAGTTGTGTGGTTTTGAGTGAGTTTCTTAATCCTGAGTTCTAATTTGATTGCACTGTGTTCTGAGAGACTGTTATGATTTCTGTTCTTTTCCATTTGCTGAGGAGTATTTTACTTCCAATTATGTGGTCAATTTTAGAATAAGTGCTATGTGGTGCTTTTTGTAGGTCTCTAAGAACATGCTTTATAAATCTGGGTGCTCCTGTATTGGGTGCATATATATATATAATATATATGTGTGTATATATATATATATATACACATACATATATATGTATGTATGTATGTGTATGTATATATATATACACACATATATATTATATATATATATGATAGCTCTTCTTGTTGCATTGATCCCTTTACCGTCATGTAATGCCCTTCTTTGTCTTTTTTTATCTTTGTTGGTTTAAAGTCTGTTTTATCAGAGACTGGGGTTGCAAACTCTGCTGTTTTTTGCTTTCCATTTGCTTGGTAAATCTTCCTCTATCCATTTATTTTGAGTCTTTGTGTTTCTTTGCACATGAGATGGGTCTCCCGAATACAGCACACTGATGGGTCTTGACTGTTTATTCAATTTGCCAGTCTTTGTCTTTTAATTGGGGCATTTAGCCCATTTACATTTAAGGTTAATATTGTTTTGAGTGAATTCAATCCTGTCATTATGATGCTAGCTGGTTATTTTGCCCATTAGTTGATGCCATTTCTTCACAGTGTCGATGGTCTTTACATTTTGGTATGTTTTTGCAGTGGCTGGTGCCGGATTTTCCTTTCCATATTTAGTGCTTCCTTCAGGAGCTCTTGTAAGGCAGGCCTGGTGATGACAAAATCCCTCAGCATTTACTTGTCTGTAAAGAATTTTATTTCTCCTTCAGTTATGAAGCTTAGTTTGTCTGGATATGAAATTCTGGATTGAAAAATTCTTTTCTTTAAAAATGTTGAGTGTTGGCCCCCACTCTCTTCTGCTTGTAGGGTTTCTGCAGAGAGATCTGCCGTTAGTCTGATGGGCTTCCCTTTGTGGGTAACCGGACCTTTCTCTCTGGCTGCTGTTAACATTTTTTCCTTTTTTTTCCACCTTGGTGAACCTGATGATTAAGTGTCTTGGGGTTGCTCTTCTCGAGGAGTTTCTTTGTGGTGTTCTCTGTATTTCCTGAGTTTGAATGTTCGCCTGTCTTGCTAGCTTGGGGAAGTTCTTCTGGATATTATCCTGAAGTGTGTTTTCCAACTTGGTTCCATTCTCCCCACCACTTTCAGGTACACCAATCAAACGTAGGTTTGGTCTTTTCACATAGTCCCATATTTCTTGTAGGCTTTGTTCATTCCTTTTCATTCTTTTTTCTCTACTCTTGCCTTCACGTTTTATTTCATTAAGTTGATATTTAATTTCTGATATCCTTTCTTCCTCTCTATTGATTTGGCTATTGATACTTATGTATGCTTCACAAAGTTCTCTTGCTGTGTTTTTCAGTTCCATCAGGTTCTTCTGTGTTGATTTCGCTGGGAGCTGCAGACCAGATCTGTTCCTATTCAGCCATCTTCCTTTACTTTGTCTTCTATGAGTTAGACTGTTTTAGATACTTCATGTAAGTGGAATAATACACTGTTTCTTTCTATGACTGTTTTATTTCACTTAGTATAATGTCCTCAAGGAACATCTATGTTGTCACATATTGTAGGATTTTTTAAAAAGATGAATACTATTCTATTGAATATATATCACATTGTCTGTATCCATTCATCTGGCAATAAACATTTTACGTTATTTTCACATCTTGGCAGTTGTAAATAATGCTGCAGTCAACATGGGAATGCTAATATCTCTGAGATCTTGATTTCAATTCTTTTGGATAAATACCCAGAAATGGGTTTGTGGCATTGTGTGGCAGTCTTACTGTTAAAATTTTAAGGAACCTCCATACAGTTTTCCATTGCTGCTGCACCATTTTGTGTTGCCACCAACAGTATGAAAGAGTTCCAGTGTCTCCAGTCTTCATGAACACTTGTCTTTCGTTTTGTTGACAATAGCTATCCTAATAGGTATAAGGTGATATCGCATTGTGGTTTTGATTGCATTTCTCTGATTATTAGTGACATTGACCATACCTTCATATGGCTTTTGGGCAATGGTTTGTCTTCTTTGGAGAATTGTCTATGCAAGTTCCTAGCCTCCTTTTAACCAGGTTATTAGATGTCTTGCTATTGATTGGTAGGAATTCCTTATACATAATGAATAGTAACTGCCTTAGTTTGGTCTTTTTCTAGTTCCTTGCGATGTATAGTTAGGTTGTTTATTTAAGATCATTCTTCTTTTAAATGTAGGCATTTGTTGTCACAAACTTCCCTCTTAGTACTGTTTTTGCTGTGTCCCATAAATTTTGGTATGTTTTATTTTCATTTCCATTTGTCTCAAGATATTTTCTAATTTTTCTTTTAATTTATTCTCTAACCCATTTGTTTGTTCAAAACTGTGTTGTTTAACTTTTATATATTTGTGAAGTTTTCAGTTCTTTCTGCTGATAATTTCTAGTTTCATTCCAATGTGGCTTCACGACGAACTGAGGGTGGATTCTGGTCAACAGTCAGGGACAAACTGAGGTCCTTGGTCCAACAGCCCTAGAGGAACCAAGGCCTTGGAACTGAGCATGCAAGCAGCTCTTTCCCTAATCGAGCATTTAGATGAAACCACAGCCCTGCTCAACACCTCACTGCAGCATTGTGGAAGAGCATGAAGCAGAGGCCTTGTTATGCCACTTCCAGACTTCTGAGACACAGAAACCATGAGATTGTCAATGTGTGCTGTTTTAGGCCACTGTGTTTTGGAGTAATTTATTACACAGCAATAGATAACTAACACAAGTGACCTACCTAAGTCACATACCTTAAAATCTTATCTAAACTGAGATTAAATGAAAATAATGAAAGGATTGAAAATGACTGAATCTACCAATCTAATCTAAGAAATACCCTCAGCAAATTTAAACATAATTACATGCAACAAATGACAAAAGGTGTCCAGTAGGTTTTTGATATTGACTTTCAATTCCATCCCAAAGAATTTTTAAAAATTATTTGCATATAAGAGTCTTTGTTCTGGTCCTCTCTGAATTCCTCCTTTCCATGTTGCTCAGATTCTGCGTGGCTACCACCACCATGACAGGGTTTTCTTAAACCTGTTTCCTGTGTCTGAACCTATTTCTATTTTGGAAAGAAAAAAGTCTAATTTTATGTATTATGTCTTTGCCAGCAGAACTCCTAAGGAGGGCCATTTATTGTAAACGCTTTGAACTCTTATTATCTGAATACCTGATGTGTTTATGATTATTTCTAAAATGTCCCTTATCAAAAGTTGTATTTGAAATTAAAATGCTAGATGTTGTTATTCTCTTTCTGCCCTAGGACATTCTTAAGATGAGGATGTGTTTTCTGTTATTTCTACTGAAATATTTTGAAATAAATAATGAGCTAGCAGTTTTACATCATGCCATCTGTGCAAGATAGAACTTTGTAGAATACTACTAGCTACAAAACGCAAGAGCCTATAGCGCCTTCGTTATACACTGCAATAGAAATTGAATGCTGTTTTACAGAATTAAACAATATCACCCATTCTAATTTTCCTTAAATAACCAAAGAGATTGGTTTAAATTATTGTCTAACAGCTTTTTGATTAAAGGTGCATTTTAAAACTTCCAAAATGCATCTAATGAAACAAACTTTTGTGTAACTATTCTATTCTGGAAAAGAGATTGTGTTTTGTAAACATGTAATTCACATAATATTTGCTGCAGATCATGTTAGAGAGTATATATTTTTTTTTACTCACATGTGAAATAGGAATTTCAGGTCAAAGAGTCACCATGCATATAAAGAGAAAGATGAATTTAAAAATACATATCAGAACTTCGGTAAGTTATTCAATCTCTTTCGTCTTTAGTTGCTTCATCTGTAATCTAGGAATGAATGAATGAACAGCTGAGAGCATGAACAGCTGCTGAGTATCACATAAATAAATGCCCAAGGTTTTCATTAACATTCTTCTATTTCCTTTCTACAATGGTTTTATAAAACAGAAAATTATTTACATTTTATTGATGGTAAAGCTGAATCTCATCTTCCTTTTTTCTGTGAAGTGGTTAAGTAAAAAGTAAGATACAGTAAGTGAAAACATACCAAGAGATACCAAGAAAAAGGCTCTTTACGAATGTCTGAAGAGTGATTATTTTACATCTCATGGGAAATAATTGTTAATTTTAAAATAAAGGTTGTTTCTTTTGGCCAAGTCAATTGAAATACCTTTTTCTGATGAAGTCTTCTGGTTATAATTACACGTTTCTTTAAGTTCCTTCTTCTGAATTGAGCCAAAGCCAAGCAGATATCGATTCTTGTAAACATTTTACTGGTGTACATAAACCATATTATTTACTGAGTGGTTTTGGTTTACTTTATTTTTCCTTTACTGACACAACTTTTTTTGGCTTTTTGTCAGAGCCACAGACTGTTATTTTCTTGCTTGCTTTTATTTTGTTTTGTTTTTCCTGTGTTGACTTTGGTAAAGTTCCCACTAAATGGCTATTGTATTAAGCCTTCTACTTTGGGGCCATAGTAACTGTTTGCTGATTGTGGTGTGGAGTTATAATGTTCATTTATTCCAGAACATGCTGTAAGAATACCACTTTAGCATGGCCTTTGGCTACCAGATATGTCACTGTGCCAAAACATTTTTTAGTTTATTCTTACAGCGTGTTGCAGTTGCATCATCTTACGGAAGATGCTCAAAAAGAAGCATCCTTAGAGGATGGCCCTTGGTTTTCAGGTTAGCCTATTTGGAAAGTTGGTTGATGGTATCCAGGGCATGTGGAGATTTTGAACTACCTCCATGTGACTGGAGATTTGGGACACTCATTTTCAGCCGTGAGTGTCATGTCAATAGAACCCTGGGCCATTGGCTATAACTGAAGCCAATGTGGTTCCTTTTGTTAATTTTGATTCCTTTTCTTTTTCCCTTTAGGTCCCAGTTTATCTCAAGTAATATATTATCCTCCTGCCTCCTGAAATTTTACTGACTCTCTCCTTAGGTGTAGGTTTATTTAATGCCTTTGGTCCTTCTACAAGAACGTCCTCATAGAATCTAGCAATTGAGCCAGCAGATGGAATTGGCATCTCTTAAATTATAATTCCCAGTAATTCCCTCCCTCCCTTCCTCTCATCCTTCCTCCCTCCCTCCATTTCTCTTTCTCTAAAATGAATAATACAGTTAAAAGACTTAGTAAGCTCTTGAGAAAAACTACAGTAGCATTGTTAAACACATCAATTTTTAAACCAGCTTGCCTGAGTTCAAAGCCAAGCCCTACCAATTATTAGCCTTGGGCAAGTTACTTAACTTCTCCCTGCTTCCATTTCTTCACTTGCGAAGTGGGGATGTTAAGGATAGCCCTTAAAATCATAGTGTTATTGCTAAGATTAAGCAAATTAAAATATCTAAATGGCTTAGAGCACTACATAACACATAGTAAGTGCTAGCAGAATGTTTGCTATTTTTATTACCAATTTTACAAAATATTCCAGTAAAGTGTCATTCACTACATTATGAAGATTACTGGATAACATTTCTAGATCCTTCAGAGCAAAAACAGCATGCAGGTGTTCATTGTAAGTTTGGAAACTGCAGAAAATTCACTTGGCTCTTTTTATTTGCTTCAAATTAGAAATGTATCGATCTGTATTGATTGGAAATCTAATAAGTATTTGAATTTTAAGTCTGGACATCCATAGTTTCGATATTATTCAGAAGCAGAAAGTGGCTATCAAGCTATTGTACATTCCTGGCAATAAGATGGACCAGGGATCGACTTTTAGTGACAACAATAAAGCCCTTGATACTGCTTTTGTTTTGCTGACTTAAAATTGAACCATGTTTTATTTAATAACAATTATGCTTTTTACTTGTAAAACGCATGTAAAGAAAGTTAAGAAACACCAAGGGCAATAATATCTGATTCTTTCCCTCCAAATAAAATGATCTTATGAGCTACATCACCCAATTTAACCTGTACACATGTAATTTTTTGTTGTTCTCCAATGTTTTCAGTAAAACCTCTGGTCTTAACCTGTTTGCAAGGCTCTAGCATAATACTAGTTAGCCAGCATAGTATTGGGTTAAGCAGTACCAGTCTTCAACTATTATACCCACTGAGAATAGTTAATGGCAGTTCACAGGAACGTCCATGTTTATCTCCTGTGTTGTGTGTGTGTGTGTGTGTGTGTGTGTATGTGTGTGTGGAAGAGAAATGGATGAGGGAGTGCTGGGGAATAGTTAAGATACAGATAGAGAAAGGGACATCTTTAAAACTTCAGACCTCAGTTGGTCTTGTGAGGTGTGAGCAGGAAAAAGTCCACCCCATTCATCAGCCTTTGCTAGAATTTGCCAGGCAGCTCAGAACGCGAAGGGATGAAGACTGGTGGCATGGAGGTCTGAGTGTTTCCATTAGTGAGTAGGACCATGGCAGCAAACACAGGGCAGAGCAGTCCCAGAGGACCAATGAATAGTGGCAGGCATTTTGCAAGCATTACGAGAGAAAAGCAAATCCTTCTTAGGAATTCTATTAGCAAAGAGTTAGTACATAAAATGAGACTTTTTTCTTTCCAATAGAAATAGGTTCAGACATAGGAAACAGGTTTAAGAAAAGCGTGTCGTGGTGGTGGTAGCCACGCAGAATCTGAGCAACATGGAAAGGAGGAATTCAGACAGGACCAGAACAAAGGCTCATATGCAAATAATTTTTAAAAATTCTTCATTTGGGATGGAATTGAAAGTCAATATCAAAAGCCTACTGGACACCTTTTGTCATTTGTTGCATGTAATTATATTTAAATTTGCTGAGAGTTTTTCTTAGATTAGATTGGTATATTCAGTCATTTTTAATCCTTTCATTATCTTCATTTAATCTCAGCTTAGATAAGATTTTAAGGTATGTGACTTAGGTAGGTCACTTATGTTAGTTATCTATTGCTGTGTAATAAATTACTCCAAAACACAGTGGCCTAAAACAGCACACATTGACAATCTCATGGTTTCTGTGTCTCAGAAGTCTAGAAGTGGAATAACAAGGCCTCTGCTTCATGCTCTTCCATGATGTTGCAGTGAGGTGTTAGGCAGGGCTGTGGTTTCGTCTGAATGCTCCATTAGGGAAAGAGCTGCTTGCATGCTCAGTTCCAAGGCCTTGGTTCCCCTAGAGCTGTTGGACCACAGGCCTCAGTTTGTCCCTGGCTGTTGACCAGAAGGCACCCTCAGTTCATTGTCATGCAGGATTCTTCAAAGTAGGAAGCTGCCTTATCAAAGCTCAAAAGACAGCACATCAGCCAGCAAGATGGAAGTCACAATCTTTTGTAACCAAATTAAGGAACAGTGGTTCCCTCAAGTTTGTCACATTTTGTTGGTGAGAAGTAGTAACCCCAGGGGGATTTTACAAAGTTGCGAGTATCTGGAGGTGTAGATCATGGGGGACATCTCAGGGACTGCCTGCTACCCTGTTTTTCACTCTTGTAGTTAGGGGATTATATGACAGAATAGGTAAAACTAGGCAAGCTGCTTAAAGGAAATAATGCAATGCAAACTGTGTTATTTGGTGTCCTCTAGGAGCTTTAAAACAATAAGAACCCTTTCTTCTTCACTGTGGTAATTCTCATTATGACAGCAGCTACCCTTGAAAGAGGACTGCCTCTAACTTGGACACCAAGACCTTTCTGGCTTGGCCTCTGACTCTCCTTTGCACCCTTCATTTGTGAGCCACTCTGGACATTTGCCAGCTTCTCTATGTGGTGTGCACTTCCCCTCCCCTCCCATCAATGCCCCTTCATCTCCTGGCAAATCCTACTCACCTTTCAGCCATCACCTTACATTTCACTTGGTCTGGGACGTCTTCTCTAACCTTCCTAACTCTGGGCTTCAGGTGTTTTCCTTATGGATTTTCATTGCATTTGATGCTTACCCTTATGCTGCAGTTTCTATTACTATTACTACAGTTACTACTGCTGCCGAAGCTTGTACTTCTACTACTACGGCTATTACTACTATTACTAGTACTACTGTTACTGCTGCTGCTAGCAGCTTCTACTACTAGTAGTACTTTTATTATTACTGCTACTACTACTATTATAGCTGATGCTACAGCTTCTACTACTGTTGATGCTTTTGCTGCTACTGCAATCTTGCTGCTATTACTGTTAATACTACCATCTAATATTTATTGAGCACTAAAAAACAGGTGATATTTTAGTGTTTATATGTTAGCTTATTTAATCTTCTTTTCAAGTTGATGAGGTAGTTATTATCTTCTTTTTAGACATGAATAAAGAAGGCACAGATAATGTTATTGTCATTGTGTTATTTTTAAAGATGAAGAAAGGAGGCTCAGAAAAGTTAAAAAGTTGTCCCAGAGCTAAAAAAAGAAAAAAAAAAAGGTGATCTCATAAAAGTAAAAAGAAGAACAGAGGAAACCGTAGACTGGGAAGGGAAGTTGGAGAGGTGGAAAAGGGAGAGATTTGTTGAAGGATACACAATTACAGCCAGATAGGAGGACAAGTCTTAGTGTTCTATAGCACTGCAGGATGACTACAGTTAACAATAATATACAGTTTCAAAAGCTAGAAGGAGGATATTGACCATTCCCAACATGCTCAATGATGATGATGGATATGCTAATTATCCTCATCTGATCACTATATATTATATGTATCGAAATATCACTATGTACTCCACGAATACATACAATAATAATATTTGTCAATATCTTAAAAGTTGTCCTTGGCCATATAGCTAGTGTTTGCCTTTTATAAGCTTTTCTAGATTGCAAGTTTCGGGAGCTCAACTACCTTATTTAGGTTTTTTGTTTTGGTAGATTCAAAATTGAACACAGCGTTCAATACAGACCACAGTTGGGGATTACTGCTGAATAAATTAGAACAAAATATTGTCATATTTTGTGTGAAGATTTTAATTGCCGAGTGGCTTAGTTTTCTCATTGTATAAGGCAGTAAAGACACCATCTCTGCAGGATTGCATAAACTGGTAAGTGAATGACTGTGTCCTGATACATAGTAAATGCTCAGTAAATGCTGCAATCCTTATAATGCAAAGTGGAGAACTGAGCTATGGCAATAAATTCTGCAACTTAAGGAGGGGTGTCCAGAAGTTCCTAAGGGTAGCAACATTGTTTAGCATGTGGATATTATTTTTTCCTTAGATGCAATTAAAAATTAGACTGATGTGAAAAAGGTCTCAAATGATAGACTACTATGCTCTTAAATCTTGCTGTATTGCTAAATCAGAGAAAAGGAGAGTTGATCAGTGTGGGGTGTGGTAGAAATTGCAGGGCTCTCGTGTGGATAATGAAATGCTGTGTACGGTTGTGGTGGTGGTGGGGTATTGGTCTTTATCCCAGGCTCTTTGCCTACCAGTTTAAGAGACTCGTGGCAGCCTTCCATGGATTAGCGGTTTGATTAAGGTCTATCATGTTGCTACTTACATTTTTCTATGGAGGGTCTCATCTAATTTTTGTTTTCCAAATTGTTTTTTCCTCACAAGCTTTTGGATGAATCAAATATGTTTTTCATTCTGTTTAAACATATTTTATTTCCTTTTTGTACTTTTTAAAGTGTTTCACATATTACACTATACATCTTTATTACTGTCTACTTAGATTTGATATTAAGCTACTTTATTTAAATAAACTTGTTCATTTTTGTTAAATTTATATCTAAGTATTTTATTAGTTTGAGTCTACTATACATTAATATTAAAAAATTTTATTTTCTTTATTTTGCCGGAATGAGAAATACAATTTCATTGTGTACATGACCTCATATTTGAAGATACTTTAAGTTTTTCTACATAGACAATTACAATAGCAGTAAATAATGAAAAATAAGCCAGCTTAGTGACTCAATGTATTTTCTAATGAAGACTATAGTTCTTCAGACTGAAGAGATCAGGCCAAACCTTAGTGGTCGTTGTTAAGGTCACACAGCCATCGCCTGAATGTGACCTGACAGTGGCTTCTGGTTTTTACCAGAATTCCAATCCATGTTCCTTATGGATTTTTTTAGTGATGGCATAAGTAAGTGAGCTGGAAATCTGAGGCCACTATCTGTGTCTCTCTCGAAGGATGACTTTTGTTGTGAGCGCTCCTCCGTGATGGCCTGGGTACTTCTAGAGCCTATCTGAATGAATGATGTACACAGCTTTGCTGAGAGGAGGGAACTTTTTCTCCCTCATGTCCTCTGGCATCTCTTTAATCAGCCAGAACTGTAAGAAAGGTTCATCACATTTTCTTTCTTTACTGAGCTCATTAACCTACATGTTGCAAGCTGTCATGTCAAATGGTTACTAGCAGATTATGGATAACAGCGACCCTGGCTTCTGGTAGTTGAGAGGAGCTCTGCTTTAGATAAAGCAGAGCAAATGGCTAATTGCTGCAACCTCTTCTCCTTGTGAGCAGATTTTATAAAGTCATCTGGGAAAGACATGGCCTGACAATAAAGCTTGATCTCCATGGACTAGGGCCAGAAAAATATAGAATATCTTTAGTGATATGGAGTGGTTTCTGAAATGTTTAAATTAATTCCTTTTGAATACCATACTGAGTAGAAAAAATGTTTATTTTTAAAGTTTTTCTATATAGACAATTACAGTAGCAGTAAATAAAGACTGTTGGACTTCTCTCTTTCCATATGCTACTTCCTTTTCTTGAATTGCACTGGTCAGGCGTCTCCAATGCAGCTTTTGTGTTGGTATTGTGTATCTACATATAATCTGTACAAACATTATTAACCCCATATGCACTGTTATAAGTATTGCCTTAAGCAGTAATATGTCTTCTAAATAAATTATGGAAAAAAGAAAGCCTATTTGCAATCTTTTATATTTGCTGAAATATTTTCCAATTCTGGTGCTCTTTATTCCTTTATGTAGATCCATGTTACCATCTTCCTGATGTCATTTCTTTTAGGCCTGAAGAACTTCCTTTTAGCAATTTCTAAGTTCGGGTTTATTGGTGAATAATCTCAGTTTTAAAAAATCTGATGTGTTGTTTTCAACCTCATTTTCCAGGATATTTTCCATTAGCTATAGATTCATTTGAGTCCTCAAAACTGTGTTCCATTGTCATCTGCTCTACATCATTTATGATGAGAAGTCATCGGAGACTCCTCTCCTTCTTTTCTGTAAATGAAAAGTGTTGTTTCTCTGTAGGTAAACACAAGATTTTCTTTTTAACTTTGGCTTTAGCAAATTTATAGTTTAGCAATAATCGTGATGGGGATGGTTGTGGTTGTCTTCTTACTTGCTTAGGTTTCAATGAGTTTTTGGACTTATTAGGTTATGCTTATCACTATATTGGGAGTTTTTTCTGCCATTGTTTCTTTGAATATTTTATTTTCTTACCCATTGTATCTTTCTTCCCTTTCTTGTGTGGCAACAGCACATATGTTAGGGTGCTTGACATTTTCCCACAGTTTACTAAGACTATGCTTATTTTTTGTCATTGTTAATATAGCTCTGATTCTCTCTGTCCTTCAGAATGTGTTATTACTGTTCAATCTTCAAGTTCACTTATTCTTTTTTCTGTCACTCAGTCTATTATTAAGCACCCCCACTAAAAATCTCCTGTCAGATATTGTGCTTTTCACTTTAGAGTTTCCATTTGGTTTCCTCATTCATTCATTCTCAAATATTTTCCTATAACTCCTTAAACATATTTATAATACCTGCTCTAGGGACTTGGTCTGCTCAACTTCTGCAACCTTCTGGGTTTAATTTCTATTGACTTATTTTGCTTGATTTTTGGTCCCATTTTCTTGTTTCTTCCTATGCCTAGTGATTTTGTATTGTAATTTGAACACACATGATACATTGTGGAGACTCTGGGTTTTTGTTCCCTTGAAGTGTGCTGAGCTTGTTTTAGGAGGCAGTGAGCTCCTCTGAACTCAGACTCTGCCCTCTGTCTCCTCTGCAGTTGGCAGCAGCTGAAATTCACACTCAGTTCTTCACTTTCTTGCTGCTTCATTTTTGTTGGGCCCCATGGGGGCTTCTCCCACTGCACCTGTGTATTTAGCAGTCCACCCATGAGTTGGGCAAAGTTTATGTGCATGTTTTAGTGCGTCCTCTTAGGTGGCTCCCTCTCCTTCAGGATTTTACCCTAACTTTCTAGATGCTCTGTCCAGAGCCACATGTGGATGGGAGAATGCCCTTTAGCAAAAAGCTGCAAATTCATAAACCTTTCCATTGCTTTCCCATGTTTCAGGCATGGGTTACTATCTTTTACATGCCATCTTTGGATGTCTTGAAAAAATCCTTCGGTTATTGCCTGCCTTTTAAATATTTTGTCTAGATTTGATGATTGTCTCTGTAGCCAACCCACTCACCATGACTACTTGCAGCTGGGCCCTTCTGAAAGATTGTGAAGATTAAGTTCTTCATATTCCACTATTCTAAAGGTACGAAGGTCAGCATCATCATAAACATTGCCATCAGTTACTGTTTAATTAAACTTGAGGAAATTGTGTGATGTGTCTATGTTTAACATACAGATGAGCTGCAGCAATAATAATATTCTGTACATCACTCACTGATGTAGGCTGAGTAGTGGACCTGCAAAGATGCCCACGTTTAAATCCCAGAACCCGTGAATATGTTATCTTACATGGTAAAAGAGCCTTTCCAGATGGGACTCCATTTAGGATGTTGAGATAACGGATGCTTCTGCACTGTCTGGAGGGGACCAATGTAGTCACAAGGGTCCTTCTAAGAGGATGGAGAAGGTCAGTCTGAGGAGAAGGCTAGGTGACAGCAGAAGAGAGAGGCTGAGTCAGAAAGAGAAGATGTTTATTCTGGCTTTGGCGATGGAGGAAGAGACCAGGAGCCAGGCAGTGCAGGCAGCCTCTGGAAGCTGGAAAAGGCACAGAAGTGGATTCCCTCCTGGAGCTTCTGGAAAGAATGCAGCTGTGCTGATACTTTGCTTTTAGTGTAGGAAACCCACTTCAGACTTCTGATCTCCCAAACTGTAAGATAATAAATTTGTGTTGTTTGAAGCCACTAATTTTGTGGCATTTGGTTATGGCAGTGACAGAAAACTGATACAGTCACCAAAATTATTTTATCAGTGGCATTTTACAACTTTCATTTCTAAAAATGGCACATAATAGAACTAATCATTTATACATATCCCTAAAGCAATTTATCACTTATGTATTTGTATTATTTCTATTTTTTTTGTATTCAGATCAGTTTCTTACTAAAGATTATCCCATTGTGAATGTAGGTTTAACATTTCTAGAGTGATTGAAGATGAGGTCAGCTGTCTTGAGAAGCTTTACTGGAGGGCAGAGGAAGCTTCCTCAGGTGTTATCTTTGGCTTTCTTGGAAAACCCTCAGAGCCCTCGTCTGCCTGCTCTAGAGTTGCTGGTAGTGCATTTTCAATTTTCTCTTAAGGGGCTTATAATTCAATCTTATTTGACAATGTAAGTGGAAGCTTATACATCACTTAATATTTGTATCTTATGTTGTTTCTCCTTGTGTTTCCCTTTATACTATAAACTGTAACAAAGCCAGCATTATAATTTTATTTTTATTTTTAGTGCCTGATTCACAGAGAGAACTATTTGCCCTCCACAAGTTGCCTGTGTGCAGGTGGCATCGTGTGGCTCTCCCAGCTGCTAGGACGTGAGAGCACAGAATGTGTCCCCTCCAGGCCACAGTGGGGTATCTGTGCACCTGGCCCACATGTGGTGGCTTAGAGACCATGAATGGCCATGTTAGCAATGGAGGGAGACTGGATTCCTCACACTTTCTGGAGCCGAGCCTGTGAGGAACATCTATACCAGACTTCGTATAGCAAGAGAAAATTTTAATTTTGTTATTCATTTTGACATTTTCAGACTGTTAGAGCAGCTGTTTCATCTTTCTCATGGATACATTCATCAATAGGAATATGCAATCATTAGATTAGATCAGAAAGACTAGTTTTTGAGAGTTGCTGCAATAGCTTAGCCCTGAATTGTGGAGCATCTCCCGTATGCTGGGCACTCTAGCATACACCCGTTAAGCCCCCTTGCCATTCCTACATTTGCACAGAAGTCCAGGCCTCAATAACATGAAGGAATTCACTCAAAGCTAACAACCAGAAATTGATGGAATTGGAATGGAATCTAAAGCCATGATTTTTCCCCTGCAACACACTACCTTTAAAGGTTCAAAATCGTGGACTACTGTAATAATTCAGTTCAACTCCTCTTTTTACAGAGGGCCATGGAAAGTAAAAGGAAGCAACGTTAGTTTCTTGATTTTTTAAAAAATTTTGTGCACTAGTGCAGCTAACGGGGGCCATTTGACAAAGTCTGGAGACATTTTTTGTTGTCAAAAGTGGGAGGTACTCCTGGCATCTGAGAGGTGGAGACCAGGGATGCTGCTGAACCCTACAGTGCACAGGATGGCCCCTTTGACAGGGAAGTCCCGTGTCTCCATATCTAGCCCCAAATGTCAACAGTACCGAGGTCAAGAAACTCTGTTAAAGGTCATTCAACCACTGCATGGCACAGAGGGAATTCAAATCCATGGAATTACTACTATATAATGTGTCTCTCTAAAAAGGCTCATTATCACTGACCAAGAAACTTGGGCTCACTGTTTTAACTGATTAGTTGGGAAACTCAAGAGATACATGATGGTATAATTTAAATACTTTGATCTTTATGAGGCTGTGAGCTCTTAGAATACAAGAATGAAAGCCATTTCTTATTGGCTTTTCAATGTCTAGCAACTGGCACATTACATAGTATGCTCTTACTGATAATTTATTAAATTAATGCATGAATCATAAAGCAATTTTTGGTGCCCCCAAAGTTGATACTCATGACAGCCACTTTTTAACTAACTTGAGAAAAATATTTTATCAAGTATATATTTTTCTCTGATTGACATGAAAGATAAGCCTGTGAAGCTCCCCTCAGTCCTCCAATGGGATGCCCCATGCCTTTAAATGAATTTTACTGCTGGTCTTTGAGTGCAGTAGGCCCCATTTCCCCTTAAAATTGTGGGATGCATTTCCTCATGCTGTACATTTATAGCTGCTGCCTCCTAATTTCTTCTGAGTCTTGTAATTCTTGGCAGCTGTTGTCAAAGAGTATTCATCTCTCTCCTGGGTGTTTTTCTAAAATAAAAAATAGAATCAATAAGGGTTTCTCTGTGCCTTGGCTGCTCCCCAGCGAGGTCTAAGTTGCTAGTCTGGATTTGCTTCCGTTGGTAAAAAGAGTCTCTTTTGCAGAGGTGCTTCCTTAATTGGCATTTTTGTATTGGGGCTTGGGAAGCTGGTTCTTCCCACTCAGCCCCAGTTCACTAGTGTCCCCACGTGATCTGTGGCTGACAAGAGGCAGCGACTGGCCCGTCCAACTCCTTTCTTGTCAAGAAAACTTCACTCCTCTGTAGTTGGATTTTACCCTTAACTCAGAGCCCTTGGAGTTCAAGGGCCTCTGAAAACCAGTTTTCACAGCCCAGGATCCCACACATGTCATCTGAGCTGCACCCAGTGTATTATAAAAATAGATGACATTGTGGAAAGGAGAAAGATATTGTATTCAAGAGCTCCTCCACCTCCGTAAAGAAGCTTCCTGATTAGGAAAAACACCCTCAAGGGTGGGAAGTGACACACTGATTTGACGTGGCCAACCATGAATGAGTCACAACCGTGTCTTCCCTGTTGGGCTTTGAGATTGCTCACCTCTTGATATCCGTTTCTCTGTTAACTCTAATCATAGCAGGTGAAGCTGGCCTGCTTAAACGATGGAATTTGTAGATTCTCGTGGTTTTCTGTAGAATCAACTTCTTTGTCCTTTAGATTATCACTGTTGCCTAAAATGTTGCTGTTCGTATGAGAAATGGTCACATGTACCATTAATAACAACATGCCACATTCTCAGAGCCACAGTGGGAGGTTTTATTTTATTGTACTTCATTTATCTGACTTTAGCCTGTCTCTCAGATACATCCGAAATCCCCGTGGAGGGAGAGGGAGAGGTGATCTCTTGTTTTGGAATGGTGATAGAGGAGAATGGAATGTCACGCCTGGGCCCAAACTCAGTTAAGAAAGTTTCTCTGAACTCTGAACTTATTCCTGTTAGTTAGGGCACTCAGCGTACCCTGAATTTCCTGCTCTCCCTCCCGGCAGCATCTACCCACTGGCACACACCCCTCCCGACTGGCCTGTTACGCTCTTCCTTTGAGGAGTGCTGCGGCTGCGTCAATGGCTTCCTTACCCACATCCCCACCTGCAGGCCCAGGCTGCGTTCCTCCTGTTCTGAGGTCTGCTTTTCAGGGAACAGGCGCTTTGCTGCTGCCGCCCCTGCTTCGGTTCTCACTGGAGAAGCGGCATCAAGGCCAGCCCGTTTCGAAAGCAACAGTTCAAAACTTCATAACTCCAGGTGTACATATAGCTGTCCATTCTGGTCCCATCATTACGTTCACTTCCTAAAAATTCAAAAGAAGAAAATGCTGAGAATACACTGTAAAGGAGTTTGAGTAAAGGCATGGGGACTGTTTACCCCACAAGAGTGGAGGAGCTTCCTGCATACGACGAGAAATTAGTCGGACATTAGTTGGACTAGAAATGACCTACTCCTGAATGTTTTTGCATGACCCAGCATGTCAGAGGTGGGTAGAATTTAGAACAGGCTACAGCCAGAATGCTGGTTAGAAGTGAAGGGTGTGAACTAGGAGAGCGACGATGGAGCAGACGATGCTGATAACAGACCGCAGAGGCAGAGGAGAGGGCGGAGGCTGCGGATGCTGCAGCAGGGGACAGGTGGAAGATGTTGCTTGGGCGTCGCACGCTTGTAACTCGGGTGACTGAATGCTTCGCAGATCTCATTGCGCAGAGTGGGCGCTCGGTCATATTTGCTGAATGAGAATGAGGACTTTTTTTTTTTAATACACTACTGCTTTTGTTTCTGAAGCTTCTAAAGGATGTTTTTGACTTTATTTTTAAACAATGTGATACATTTCCTATATTCTTTTCAATGTCTGTTCATCTCCCAAGTCATTTGTCAAAGAGTATAAGCGGTGTCATCTTCTCTGGGATATTTTTAAAACCGTTCTTCAGCAGACAAGCTAAATGCTGGACTACAGAAGCAAATGTGCAGGCTGTGCCTCCAGTTTTAATGCACGCTTTTACCTGTAGTGTTACTGAGTCCAAAATCAACCTGTTTGAGGGCAGTCATCTCAGGCCTACTTTGAAGTCATCAGATTTAAAGTGAGGTATCATCTTTTGTGATTGCATCATCAGACTTATTTCCTGGAAACCTAATGGAAAGATGTAAAGAGAATGTGTATTAAAATTTGAATAAATGAAAGGAGCTAGTTCACATGTTGGAAAACCACAGCGGAGAATGTCAAACAGAAGAGAAGAGAAAAGACTGCTCACCTGCTGATATCCATTTCTCTGTTAACTCTAATCATAACAGGTGAAGCTGACCTGGTTAAACGATGGAACTTGTAGGTTCTCATGGTTTTCTGTAGAATCGACTTCTTTGTCCTTTAGATCATCACTGTTTCCTAAAAAGCCACTGTTCATATGAGAGAAATTGTCACATGTACCATTAACAATAACTTGCCACATTCCCAGAGGTACAATGGAAACAGTGATTGATTTAGTAAACCTGTATTGAAATCTTAGGCATTCTAGAAGAAACAGTGAGATTGTTTTGGATAAAAGGAGTTGGAAGGCAAGGTAGGGGAAAATGAAATGTTTGCTGAAATCTTGGACATATGAAAGAGGAAGTTAGTATAAGTATAAAAAATTTAAAAAATAATACTTGGCATATAACAAAAATAAGATAGAGACAGAGCAGAATTGAAAATATGAAAGTAATTACTGAAAGTGACTTGAGAAAAAGTCTCAAGCTGTGTTTTCATAGGGAGAAGGGAAACTCAATTTGTAACCTAATCCGAGTGTCTTTCATATGTCCATAGAAATATAAAAGGGACACTCCTGTTTGGAAGGTGAATTTTCTAGGAATTAATAATAATTCATCCATTCATTTGTCCATTCAGGCCCCTCTGACCCTGCTCTGATTTTTGCACACAGCACTTTTCTTCTGGTAACGTGATGTGTGACTTTGCTATTATGGCTATTGTCAGTCTTTCCCCAAGTAGTGACCTGAGTTTCTTTCCTTCTCTGGTTTTATTAAGGCAGTATCTGGCATGTAGAAGGAATTCAGAAATACTGAATGAAGGCGCACCTGTTATGTATGTTATGTACCTAGCATTGAGCAAGGAGCTAGCAATACAGAATAGAGGTAAGACCTTCAGGCTCCCTACAGTAGTAGGGGCATCAAATAAACATATAAATCTAAACAATATATGTATAACTATACATATATATAGTTTTGCATATATATAGTACTACTATATTTATATGTACATAATATATAGTATATATAATACTATATGTATAGTACTATAAAGTACAAGGGTATGGACAGATTCACTGGGGTCAGACTGACGCAGTTGCAAGTCTAAATCCCAGCTCTGACACTTACTGTCTGATACTAGCTGGGTAAACATAGTTACATTGCTTAAGCAGCTTAAAACTCAGGCACCATATCTGTCAGATGAGTTAATAAACTCAACTTTGTGGGGCTTGTGTGAGAAACAAGGAATAGGCAATATAAGATTAAGACAAGGAACAAAAGCATTAATTACAACTCTAAGAAAGTTAAAAGCCCCAAGGTAGGGAGTGCTATCAGCTGACTGATGAAGGGACCTGTTGGCCAAGTCATGTGCCCCCATACCTAATGCCCACCTTCGGCCATGCGTGCTTCCTTTCCCTGGCCTTAGGGCTTCTCCAAATGGCTCCTGTTAGAGGAAGCAACATTTTATTGATTGATTATAAAGAGAAGTGGAAATAGGATCTATTCGTATCTGCTACAATCTGAATGTCTGTGTCTCCCTAGACTCATATGTTGAAACCTAATTTCCGATGCATTAGTATTAAGAAGTAGAACCTTTAGGTTGGGGCCTTCCTGACTGGGATTAGTGCCCTTATATAAGATGCCCAGGGGAGCCTGTTTGTCCTCCTACCATGAGAAGACATAGTGAGAGGGTGTCATCTGTTAACCAGAAACTGAATCCTCACCAGACATTTGCTTTTCTGGTGGCTCGATCCTGAACTTCTCAGCCTCCAGAACAGGGAGGAATAAATTTCTGTTGTTTATAAGTCACCTGGTCTAAGGTATTTTGTTATGGTAGCCCTAATGGACTTAGACAACATCTTTAAGAATGTGCGTTTGGTAGAAGAGTGAATTTCAAAGTATAGTACCTAGGGGCTGGGTGCGGTGGCTTTTGCCTGTAATCCCAGCACTCTGGGAGGCTGAGGCAGGTGGATCACCTGAGGTCGGGAGTTTAAGACCAGCCTGGCCAGCATGGTGAAACTCTGTCTCTACTAAAAATACAAAAATTAGTGGAACATAGTGGTGAGTACCTGTAATCCCAGCTACTCAGGAGGCTGAGGCAGGAGAATCACTTGAACCTGGGGGGTGGAGGCTGCAGTGAGCCAAGATCACACCACTGCATGCCGGCCTGGGCGACAGATTGAGGCTCTGTCTCAAAAACAACAACAACAATACCAACAAAGTGTAGTACATAGGACAGCAGCATCTGCATGACCTTAAAACTGGCTAGAAACTCACATTCTCAAGTTCTACCCCAGACCTACTCAACCAGAACCCTGGACATGGGGCTCTGTGTTTGAACAGCCCTCCAGTGCATGCTGATGCTTGCTCAAGTGTGAGATCCACCGCCCTGGAGCACTTGGGGAATCTCGCACACCTCACTAGTGTTCCAACCATTGACCATCGTCAGCCATTGGAAGATGCAACTGAAGTGTATGATACCTTTATACAGGTACCACGTCAGTATGACTTCCAGCAAACTTCTACACAGTGCCTCGAAACAATGCCATATGCCCAGTTGACAGAATGATTATCAGTTTAATCTCGTAAAGTCTTTCACTTTTGTTTTGTTTTTTAAAATAATTCATTGCATTTTTAGATCTTGGTATTATGCAAACACTGGTTTAAATGATCTGAGAGAGAAAGTTCACAATTTTATTTGCTGCCAGTATGGCATATTAGGTGGTCAAAGTGTTCTGCAAATATTAGCTCTGGTTTCACCACATGCCTGTCAGCTTAATGCTATTTCTAAACCAGTGAGCTAGAGTTTAAGGCTGTTCCATCTTTGTGGGAAGTTGATATTTTGACAAATAAATGGCAAGAATGAAGGGGATGAAGTTTGAGGCTAGTGGGGTTCTGCTGCTGATTGGTCATTAATTATATTTATGTTATTGTATCTTTACCCAGAGGCTGCCATGAAGAACACATTGATTTTTAAATTCAAAATAAAAATAAATGACTTATGGCCAAGGCAGTTTTCTCTTTGATTTTTTAAACTGCATGTGCAGTTTAGGAGAAATTTGATCTATCTGCTTCTGATTCACTCACACTGAAATCATTCAGGTGTTGTTTGGTGAGTTCTATTTGATGTCCTTAAAATGTGAAGTGAGCTTATTCGTGAACCTCTTTTCTCACTTTTTCTTTACTTAAATATTCCATGTCACCTTTTCCCAAAGGCAAATAAACTCCACACTGACTCAGGGCGTCTGTAGGGAGCTACAGAGCTGTGTCTTCTGATTAGCCTGTAACTTAGCTCACCTCTCCCTGCCCTCCCTGGGAGCTGGGAAGGTGACACACGTGGCTGCCCCGGCAGGCATGAGGCTGTGCTCAGCAGCTCAGCAGCAGGCACTCCCACAGCACACTAATTCATGATTTCCAGTTAGAAATGCCTAGTGTCTATTTTAGACATTCAGCCTTGAGGTTTACTTACTTTTCCTCCTGTGAAAGGGAACTTCTTGTGTTCTCTTCTGCCTCCTTTCTCCTTTCCCTTTGCTTGAGTCTCCTTTGATTTTCCTCCTTTGCCAAGTGGGAGCCACGACACGGGTGCCTGTATGTCCCAGGGCCGCATCTGTGAGGTCACCAGGAACCTCGTCACGGGGAGGAGGGGAGGCTCGGTGACAGTGACTGTTACAGAAGCAGAGTGTGCCGTAGTTAAATGTAAAACATAGAAACCAAGAGCTATATGTTGCCAGAGGCTTATTTTGCCCAGCTTTAAACTTTTAAGAATATACCTCTTTCACGACTGCAAGATTGAAAACAAACGGACAGGCCCTGCATCAATGGGTACTTTCTCACTTCCCTTACAGGAGTGTAACTTGGTAAACGCTTGTAAAGCAGCTTAGAGGAATGTTTCAAGAGCAGTAATTTGACTTCTGGGAATACATCCTGAGGGGATAATTGTCAATTCCTCCAATTTACTAGCTGTGCACGCCTAGGACTGCTAGAGTCAGGCTGCAAAGCCAGCCTGCCATTCAAATCACAGTGCAAACACAGGTGGCATATGTAACCTGGGAGTTTCCCACTGAGCTCTTGCCTTAGTCACCGCATCTGTAAAATGGGAATGACAGTAAAGGTGACCTGATGGAACAGATGAGAGCATACAAGGCTTGTAGCACACAGCCGTGCATATAACAGGTGCTCAATAAAAGTTAGATAATCCTCCTGGCCAACTCCCCTAGCTTTAGTTTCCTTATTTATAGAATATAGATAATAACAGCTTTTAACTAAAAGGATCACTGTGGAGACGAATTAAGATTATGTGGGCAAGGCATGTAGTGAACACAAATAAATGCGAGTGGCTGTTATGTTTGGCAAAACATTTTATCAACAAAGCACTTTTTGCTGTACAATTTATAATGGCAAAAAAGGTAAAAAAAAAACTAGAGAAATTTGATCATTTTATTTGATTTATATTTGGGAATCAGTTGATGTTTTTTTTTTTTTTTTTTTTTTTTTTTTTTTTTTTTTTTTTTTTTTTTTTTTTTTTTTTTTTTTTTTTTTTTTTTTTTTTTTTTTGATCAGTTGATGTTTACCATGAGTTTTTAATGATATTAGGAAATGCTATTATAAAAATATTAAATTTAAAAAGCCAGAGAAACCTCAAGGTATCATCTGAGGAAACTGACCCATAGGAGACAAAAACTGGAATAATTACTAATATATAGTTAATGCTTACCTTTTCGATGGTGGAATTGAGAGTTTTTTTATTCTTTATATTTTTATATTAATATTTTTTATAATGAACAAGTATTTTTATAATGAGATAAGGGAAATTCCTTTTCAAAAGATGTTTATGTATTCTTTAGGCCTGGATTTTATAAAATATTTTCCTTCTATAGAGATAATTCAATGGCCCTGCAATAATTGGAAGAACTGGGCCATAATCAGTAATTTTCTGATGGTCTAATATCAATTCCATTTGTAAATGAGAGAATAAGTGGGAGTGTTAGACTCTTTCATATCCATGGCACTTGTCCATGCACACCATAATTAAAATTTAATAATTTATTAAGCACAGAGACTGGCACATAAATGCTCAATAAATATTTATTAAATAAGTGAATAATTGAATTAAAAATGAAGTTTGTCATATAAATAAGGTTTAATCCCCATAATGTCATATGAAATTGTAAGAGAAAAGGTGCCTAAAGTCAGACAGAGCATTTGACCGGAACCCAGAAAGCCTGGATTCCGCCAGCAGCTGAGATAATGTGGTTCATTGCTTAATTACCTCATCTGTACAGTGAGTTATTTGCACTGAATGTTTTGTTACATCTTTTCCATATATGTGATTCTGAGCAATATGAATAAATAATGATGATTTGCACTCATTGAGTGCAAGTATAAAGGTAGTTAGTGCATTTGACATGGACTCTCATTGCGTCCTCTTGCTGCCAGATGAAGATCAAAAGCCTTTCCAAGCCCTGAGCCAGGGCGAACTAGGTCTCTGCCTCCTTGTCTATCTTCCATTCCTACCACTCTCTACCCATTCTCTCCTCTTTTGTGCATATTCCCCTATCCAGTTCCTTGGCTACTGTCTCTGGCTTGGATGGACACATTCGCTCATTCTGTTCCCTGTGCCTGGCTGCCCTCCGTTCCCCTCACTGCACCCCTGGTTGTTCCATCTTCAGCGGGCGCAGTTCAGTCACCCTACTCATCCATCAGAGCTCGGCTCAAGGGTGCCTTTCTCCGGGACACCTTCCCTTACTTCCCGGCCTCAGCCTGCTTCCTCTCCTATGCACTCCTGGAGACCTGGGTTCCCTTTCTTTTGGAATATTCAACTTGTTTTGTAATTATGCCTCCACTACTGTGATTATTTGATGAACGACTGTGTTCCCCACCATTTTTCGTTTCTTCCATGAGAGTGAATATAACTGTGCTCAGTGCTTAGAAAACTGCAGATACTCACTAAATATTTGTTGAATGAATACATTGAGAATCCATGCATGCATTCATCTATAGAAGAAAAGAAGAGAACGTTTTTCACCTACTTAAGACTTTCTTTACATTGGGTTCCACACACATATGCACTCTGTGAGATAACGAAGTAGTTCACATGTAATTATTTACATTTTGAAGTTTGATGAAGAAGCCAACGTAAAGCACGGAGCAGGTGAATAACTTCTTCGAGGTGTACTTTCCTGACAGAGCTCACCCTAGGACCTAGAACTGGGCCACACATTCTCAGCCTTAGATGGAGGAACCACACTGACCCACGTGGCCTCGCCTCAGAGAAGAGAGTGCACCAGTGTGAAGGCAGGTGCAAGCCACCCCCGCGCTTGGTGTAGACTGCATGCATTAAAAAGTCATGTAGTTGAGGGTGCATTCAGTTATTTTCCATATGTGGCTTAGTTGCTAAGTTTTCTGGCATTCTTCCACTTTTGATCTCTTTCTACTAGGGTACCAGCAAAAGTTACAGTAAGATGCAACCTTGGGCCCAAGACTGAAGACACTCAGGCTCCCAATCTCCCCATGGACTCCAGCTCACCTAAGTCTACGTTGGGCTTTCTGTCAAAAATCCCACCCAGTAATGATGCTCTAGTTTGCACTGTCTCTCAGGGACATTTTGTTTCCTTGGGATCGTAGGTACAGGGCTCTTTCATTGTCCTTTTCAGGCACGGGTTGGGTATTTCTGGGTTTGAGGGCAAACATCATTTTCATATTGTCATAAAAGTGCTCCATTTCCAACACGAGCCATTTTCATAATAATATTCACTTCCATTTGTATGAGACTCTACAGTTTCCTGTGGATATTCACATATCTTGTGTGTTCTTCCAAGGAGGCTTCCTTTATAGGAAGCTATTATGCCCTATGTTCCCAGGGTTGCACCTCTAACTCCTTGCAGGGTGATTGACAGCCAATGGGTAGTTGCTGAATGAATGAAGCGCTGACTTTAGTGAATGAAGAAGTCCAGTAGGGCACAGTGGTTGGTGCTGCACTTGATTTACAAGTGGAGAAACTGAGGCTCTAAAATATCAAATTACTTTCTTGAGGATACATTCCAGGGGATGGAAGGACTTCTGGTTCCTTGTTCAATGCTTTTTGAATAAGTGTATTATAGACTGGTGCCACTGTGAGATTCACACATGAATGATTTCTCTGGTAATGATGATTTTTTTTTATTATTATACTTTAAGTTTTAGGGTACATGTGCACAACGTGCAGGTTTGTTACATATATATACATGTGCCATGTTGGTGTGCTGCACCCGTTAACTCGTCATTTAACATTTGGTATATCTCGTAATGCTATCCCTCCCCCCTCCCCCCACCCCACAACAGGCCCCAGTGTGTGATGTTCCCCTTCCTGTGTCCATATGTTCTCATTGTTCAATTCCCACCTACGAGTGAGAACATGCGGTGTTTGGCTTTTGTCCTTGCGATAGTTTGCTGAGAATGATGGTTTCCAGTTTCATCCATGTCCCTACAAAGGACATGAACTCATCATTTTTTATGGCTGCATAGTATTCCATGGTGTATATGTGCCACATGATTTTTTACTCATTTTTAACAGTTTTATTTAGGTATAATTTACATACCACAGTTTTACCCACTATAAGTGTACAATTCAGTAATTTTTAGTAAATCCCTCTTATGATCAATCCCAAGCCCCATCCCAGGCAATCTTTCATCTTCTCTCTGTGTCTGTAGACTTGCTTTTCAAAAAAAATTCATGTAAATGAAATCATACAACATGTAGTATTTAATGTCTGTCTGGTATCCTTCACATAGCATATTTTTGAGGCTCATCTGTATTGTAGCTGTTCATTGCTTTTAATTGCTGAATACTTGTCATGCTACATTTATTCATCACTTACAAGTTGATAGATATTTTGTTTGATTACAGTATTTGGCTACATGGTCCAGCTGCTATGAGCATTGGCATACATGTATTTGTGTGGACATTTTCCTTTTGCTTGGGTAAATACCTAGGAGTGAAATTGTTGTGTCTTATGATACATTTATGTTGACTTTTCAAAGAAATTGGTAAACTGTCATCCAAATTCACTGGACCATTTTGCATTCCATCTTTTTGACTATAGCCATTTTAGTGGGCACGTAGTGGTTATTATGTTTTTAATTTTCCTATTGACTGAAAAATAATGTTGATCATCTTTTTACGTGCTTATTGGCCATTAAAAAAATCCTTTTGGGTATAATGTTTACTTAAATATTTTTCCCATTTTTAAACTGCATGGTTTTCTTATTATTAAGTTATAAGCATTCTTGATATACTCTAGATACAGATCCTTATCAGATACAACTTGAGAATATTGTCTCTTAGTCTGTGGTATGCCTTTTAATTTTTAAATTTGCATCTTATGAAGAGCCAAGTTTTAAATATTGGTAAAATCCAATTTATCAATTATTTTAATGGCTTATACTTTTGATGTCATAGCTAAGAAATCTTTATATATTTACATTTGGATATCCAATTATCCCAGCACCATTACTGCTTATTGAAAAGACTATGCTTTTTTCATCGAATTGCTTTGGCACTTTTGTTGAAAATCTATTAACCATAAATGTAAGGGTTTTGTTATTGGACTTTCCATTCAGTTTCATTGATCTATTTGTCTATTCTTATGCCACTATAAAATATAGTATATCTTTATAGTAATTTATTAAATACATTAATGTAAGTCTTCCTAATTTATTTTTCAAAATTGTTCTGACAAATCTAGATTCTTTGTATTTTCATATCCATTTTAAGACCAGCTTGTCAATTTATACAAAAGATTCTTCTTTGTTTTCTTTTGTTCTTTTTCTTTTTTTTACTGGACATATAGTTCACTTATGACAGAATTGTCATTTTAACAATTTTGAATCTTCTAATCCATGTACGTGGAATGTGTCTCCATTGGTTTATAATGTCTTTAATTTTCCTCAGCAATGTTTTATAGTTTTTTATTGTATAGGGTTTGTACTTCATTTGTTAAATTTATTCTGAAGTATTTAATTTTTATGCTTTTATTAATGGAATGATTTCCTTAATTTTATTTCTGAATGTTCATTGTTGATGTATAGAAATTGGATTTGTATATTGATCTTGTGTTCTACAATATTGGTAAAATTGTTTATTCTTTCTAGCAGGTTTCTTGAGGATTTCTTATAATTTTCTATATATAAGATTATGTCATCAGCACCTAAGGACAGCTTTTACCTTTTCCTTTTCAATCTGCAGATCTTCAAATTTTGTTGCCTTATTGCACTGTCTAGAACCTCCAGTGCAATGTTGAACAGCAGTGATGAGAGCAGAGATTTTTATCTTCTTTCTGATCTTAAAAGCATTCTGTCTTTCATCATTAAGTAATATGTTAGCTGTAGGTTCTTTGCAGATTTTTTTTTTATAAGGTTTAATAAAGTTCCCTTTTTATTCCCACTTAGCCAATGGGGTTTTATTATGAATAGGCATTGGATTTTATCAAAATGCCTTTCTGCATCTATTGAAATCATCTAGAATTTTTTTCCCTTGTTCTATTAGGTTGGTGCAAAAGTAATTGCGGTTTTTGCCATTAAAATTAATTCCATTACTGGCATTACAAAACTAATGGCATTACAAAAGTAATTACTTTTGCCATTAATGGCAAAAACTGCAATTACTTTTGCACCAACCTAAATATTAATATTGTCATTACAGTAACTGTTTTTCCATGCCAACTTAACCTTGAATTCCTGAGACTAATACCACTTGGTCATGGTGTGTAATTCTTTTGGAAATATTGTTTTCATTATTAATATTCTATTAAATCTTTTTTCAACTATGTTTATGAATAACTTTCTTGGCAGTTTTATATTCTTGTAATATTTTTATCTGATTTTGCTTTTGGGGACATAATAATCTCAGAGAATGACTTTGGCATTCTTCTTTATTTTCGCAAAAAGTTTATAGTAGAATTAGTATTAGTGAATCTTTAACATCTTACGGAATTTACCCATGAAGCTATCTAGGCCTGTGTGTTCGTTTGGAAAGATTTTTAATTACTAGTTTAATTTCTTTTCATGTTATAGGTCAATGCAAAACTTTTACTTTACTTTTTAGTCTATTTTGATATTTGTGGCTTTCTGGAAATTTGTGTTTTACCTAGGTAGTGTAATTTTTAGATGATGCTATAAAAATGTATAATTTTCACAAGATTCCCTTATAATCTTTTAAGTTTTATAGCGTTGTTAAAAATGTTCACATTTTTATATTGACTTTAATAATGTATGAATCCAGTCTTTTTGTTTTTTTCTTCTTGGTTAGTCTAGCTAAAGTTTTATCAACGTTTTGATTTTTTCTGTTAACTAACTTTCCTTTCCATTAATTATACTTGTTGTTTTCTCTTTACTATTGTGTTTTTCACTCTGATATATTTTTATTTCTTATATTTTTGATTTGGGTTTAATTTTCTCTTATTTTGCCAGTTTCTCAAGGTCAAAGCTTAGATTATTGGTTTGAGACCTCATTTTCTAAATAAGTGTTTAAAGGCATGAATTTCTCTTTATTGCTTTTGAATCATAAATTTTGATACATTTTTTAATTCAGTTTAAAATATTTTTAAAGGCCTTTTAAAAATACATGTTTTTAATTTTCAAGTATTTGAGATGCCCCTAATTTCTTTCTATTATAGACTTCTAATTTAACTTTGCTATAATCTGATGTCAGATTAAACTTTTAAATCCTTTTCAGTTTGCGACTTTTTATTAGATTATCATATGGCCTGTCCTGGAGAATAATCTTTATGCTCTTGAAAAATATGTGCGTATTCTGTATGGGTAGAGTGTTCTGTCATGGTCAGTTTGGTCATGTTGGTTGATAGTGTAAGTTTTCTATATCTTTGATGATTTTCTGTATATCTGTTTCATCAGTTATTTAGAAGTAGGTATGGACTCCAACTACAATTGTTGAATCACTTAGTTTTTTATTCAATTGTCTATTTTGGTTTAATGTATTTAGGAGTTTTATTGTTAGGGACATATGTTTGTAATCTTAAAATATTTTGAAGTACTGAATCTTTTTATTAAGATATCCCCTTCCTTTTTCTAGAGATATTTCTTGTTTTAAATTATATTTTGTCTAAATCAATGCATGTCTTATGGTTAAGTTTTACATGGAATATCTTTTTCCATTCATTTGTTTTCAATATGTTTGTGTATTTGAATCATAAATTTGTCTCTTGCAGACAGCATATAGTTGAACCTTGCCTTTTAAACCAATATGCCAATCTCTGCATTTTGGTTGGGATATTTAATCCGTTAACATTTAATATAACTATGATATAGTTAAAGTTACATCTGCCATATGTGTTTGTATTCTGTATGTTTTATATCTTATTTTTTGCCTCTGATCTTTATTGTCTTACTTTGTGTTAAACAACATATTTTTAGTGTATCATTTTAATTTTTTGCTATATTTTTAGGTACTTTTCTAATTATTGCTCTATGTATTACAATATTCATCATGTAGTAGAACAATTTACTTCAGATTAATATCACCTTAAACTTTTGCTCTAATATGTCTCCATTCTCTGCCCCCTCCTTTTCGTTATGACTGTGATATACATATTTTTTATAAACCTCCTAATACACAGTTATAATTATTACTTTAGTTGATCATATCTTTTTAAAAAAGTTAAGAAGAGAAAGACTTTATAAAGTCTTTGATATGAAGACATTTGCAGTTCTCTTCATTTCTTCCTATGGATCCAGTTACCATCTGATGCCATCTCCTTTCAGTTTAATGGCCTTCCTTTAGTCTTTGTCATAAGACATATCTGCTGTCAAGATATTCTGTCAATCTTTGTCTGGGAATGTCATTATTTCACTTTTATTTTTAAAGGACAGTTTCACTGGATATAGAATTCTTGTCTGATTTTTTTTTAGTACTTTGAAAATTTCATTCCATTGCATTCTGGCCTCCATTGTTTCAGTTGAACAACTAGACATTAATTGTATCAATACTTCTATATATGTGATGGTATGTGGTGAGTTAGGAACCTCTTGGATCTGTTTATTAGTGGGTTTTTTAAAAAAATCAAATTTGGGAAGCTATTGGCCACTCTTCCATTATTTTTCTTCCCCCTTCTCACTCTTCTCTGTGTCTGGAACTCCTATCACATGTATGCTGATATGTTTGTTGCTGTTCTACAGCTGTCTTTCTTTAATCCATTTTTATTCATTTTCTTTAATTTTTTGCTCTCTTGTTTAGACTCAATTATTTCTATTAATCCTTCTTTACAGTCACTGATTCTTTCTTTTACCATTCCATATTCAGTGGTTGAGCTCATCCAGTAAAGTTTTCATTTCAGTTATTGTATTTTACAACTCCAGGATTTATACTGTTTTTTTATAGTTTCTATATCTTTATTGAGAATACCTATTTGTAGAGTCATTTTAATCATATTTTAATTCTTTGACTATACATAGTTTCTGGTATTTTTAAGCATCATATTAGTTGCTTCGCAATTAATTTTTGTCTGCTAAATTCTATATCTGGACCAACTCACAGTCAATTTCTAGTGACTATTTTCTTTCCCTAAATGTGGGTCAGACTTCCTGACTTTTGCTTGTCTCATAATATTTTTATGAAGATCTTGACATTTTAGACAAGATGTTAGTTTAGTGAATTTTTTGCTCGAGGGTTACTACTGCTATTGCTATTTTTATTTTTAATTGTAACTTGCCTGGACTTAATCTCTAGTATTTGTTTCCTCTGTAATGTGGAGCTGATGATGTCTTTGCTTGTTTTTGTTTAAATGATCGTTTTTGAGTCTAGCTTCCTAAAGGTTTCTCTGGAATCTGCATTACGTGTTTTTTTAGCTGGCAGTTGTTTAAAGTTTATGCCCAAACTCTATGCCAGTGAAGTTTCTAGTCTGCTGATGGATCTGAGCATATTCAATGTTCAGGGAGTTTTAACGTATGCTAGATGTCTTCTTTCTGCTGTGTCCTTCCTGTGCTGTCCTGGAAGCACTGCCACATTCACTGAGCTGGCAGGGGAGATGAAAGCAGCCCCAGGTGAGAACACTATGGACTCCCAGTGCTGTTATCTAAAATTCAGTGGTTGTTCATAAGTAAATATTTCTCCATTTTGGCCCGTTATCAGAGACTTTAAAATAGTTGTTTTGATATTTTTTCCAATCAATATTTGTTTTTTGGGGGAGAAGGTTTTCTGATCCTTTCGCTCCATCTTTAAAAAAGTATATGGGTATGGGTGTTTTAGTTAGAATAGTATAGTTAGAGAAAATGTCCAGTGAAAAAGTTACTATATAGAAAAGAAAAACATTATATAATAATTTTACACTCCATTTTACTGGCATCTTCTAATTCTGTCATTAACTATATAACATTTTTTTCTTGACAAAGGGGACACTTCTACGTTTAGCTGCCTTGACCCCTGTGAATGTCATGAATCCTAGAATGTACATGCTGAGGGAGGTGTTGAACTCATGTGCTGATGAGCTATAGGAGTTTCTTACATCCATCAGCACATACTAATCCTAGCTTCTTTCAGCTGTGAAAAAATAATCACCAGGGATTTTTGATAAAAGAAACCTTAATTTACATTCTTCTCCAATCTTGATTTGAAATTTGATCTCCAAATTGAAGCTGCAAGTGCCTTTTCCTTTAGTTTTAATCCTAATTTACACAGATATATTGAGAGGCTTATGAGCAAGTCATCTTGAAGTGCTTAGAAAATGTACAAAGGTGAGCATTCTAAGGTACACCTTTTTTTTCTCCCTTTCTTTTCCTTCTTTGCCTTTCTCCTCTCAGCCAGTGATAGGTATTCATGTTGAGCCACAGGGAGAAGTGTATTGGTTTGGGACCACAGGCATGCACATAAAATGAATGGCATTTTGCAAATGAAGTGAACTCATTAAACAGTCATCTTCAAGACATTCATTTTCTATGGTAATCTAATTTTCTGATGAAAGGGGGGTCATTTAAATTGGCCTGATCAGTCTTCTTTCAACTCCTTGTCAGAATCTATCCTGTGGACCCAATTTCCTGGTTCAGCAGGGAGTGTTTATGTATGGCCCACTCCACACAGTGGCCTGGACAAAGGACAATGATGACAGACTTGCAGGTGGTTCTAATCACTTCAATAAGAACAGTAAGCGGCAGCTGGGCAGTTCTCAAGCCCACATCAGCTTGGCTAAGATCTGGCCAGTGGATTCTAGTTTAATTGGTAGCAACAATTTTGAGGTCTCATCTAGGTACCCTATAGGCAAAGGGAAGTTTGTGCCAACTGCTGAGGTTTAACATCTGAACTGGCATTTACACCTGGGATAAACCATAGGCCTGAATGTGTGTGCGAATCAAATAAACTTTCCTCCCTTCCCTCCCTCCCTCCCTTTCCCTCCCTCCCTCCCTTCCCTCCCTCCCTCCCTCCCTCCCTCCCTCCTTCCTTCCTTCCTTCCTTCCTTCCTTCCTTCCTTCCTTCCTTCCTTCCTTCCTTGCTTGCTTCTTTTTTGCCTGCCTGCCTGCTTTTTTCTCTCTTTATCTTTCACTGGAATTTGCTTTTCATTATGAACAGTTTAGCTATGGAGGATCTCAATTGCACACTGTCTTTTGTAAGTTACTATTCTTGCTATTAGGTGACATTTTTTGTTGTTGAGAAAAATTGAGGAAAAAGCGGCTCCTTTCTGCTGTACAAATCTTTGTCTGTAGCATAGTGTATTAAAAGTAAAAAGACAAAAAACAGCTGTGGGAAGCTGGAAGCTAGGGATTGTGTCTAATCCAAAAGAATTGAAGTGAGCATTTGCCAATTACATAAAGTCAAATAAATGTCTTAGATACATGAAATATTGAGCAATGGAAGAAAAGCATTCTACTTCAAGCAGCTTTTGATTTCATTCTTTATGGTTTTTAAAAATTTATTTAAAGTCTTTAAAAAAAACTGGTGGAGAAACCATTTATTTTAACATGGTTAATAAAGAAAAGGGCCTGAGCAGCATTCATGAGCATTTAGCTAATTAAGCAGGGCAGGGAAATGACAATGAGGCAAGAAGGGAATTAATGGACAAACTACTCATGCATGTGCATGGACAGTTCATGTAGTCAGATATAGGTAACATGTAAACTGCATAATAGGAAATGCATTTTGAGTGTGCATAGATTTAACATGGGTAAAGTTGGACTTCTGTAGCCCATTTCAGAGTAGGGCTCATGGTGCTTTATAAATTGTATCTTGTTAATCTTTGCAATACCCCCAGGAGGTACATCGTTGATAAATACCATTGTCACTCCTTTTCACAGCGGGAAGAACACAGGTGAGGAGAGATTAAGATATTTGCCCAAGATCACCTAGCAAGTTAATTAGAGAGCTTGAAATAAAAGTCCCAATTCAGTTTTCCTTCCATTAAACCTTATTGTTCCTTCTCTTCTTCTGGGCATCTCAGCTCTTAATAGTGTTTCCAGTACTCCTCCTAATTAGTAACTTTGGGAGCCTTTTCTTTATAGGAGGTTTAAAGATTAAGTAGGGTTTGGGAACCACTTTGGGTTTTTATTACCTTTGAAGCTACCTAACCTCTGGATGGGTATATAGAGAGTTATTTGGTAGGCTGCTGAAAATATATTGGTTTATATTGCTTTCCAGAATGCTTGCAAGCAAGTGCTTCCCTCCAAACAAGGGGGAGTTATTGATTAAAAAATGAGTGCTGAAAGATGGACAATTACCGTATTTATTTTTAAAGAGAGGGAAATAGATTCATTGATTATTTCTGGCTATCACTGGGTCTGACAAGGGATTATTTCATTGCATTGTATTTGGGGTGTTTCTGCATGCAGGGGTGTGTGTGTTTGTGTGTGTGCAGAGGCCTTCTGGATGAAGGTAAGATGCAAATAATGCTAATGATGCAGACACAAAACTGTCTCCTCACGTTTTATTTCTGTGAATGGTGACTTATTTCTCTCATTCCCCCAGGCTTGAAACCACAGAGTCATCTCAGGCCCCTTCTCTTCTTTTCTTTCCACATGCAGAGCACAGAGTCTATAAGTCCTGCATTGGCAGTATTTTCTGCAGGTATCTTCCCCTTCCCCTCTGTTACCATCACTGTAGTCCAGGCTGCTGCTGCTGTTTCTTGGGGGATTGCTTCTGGGTCTCCTCATTCCAGGATGTACTGCTTGGCTCACTGACAGCTTTTGTTTGGAAGCAGAGCTACCATGATACCACAACTGCACTCACAGCCACGCCTGCCTCCCTTTGATGGCTAATTCTAAAACAATGGTATTCAAATACCAATCAAGACCTTTAACTTGCCCCTACTCGTATTCTGCCATGATACTCTAATTATAGGATACTCTGTCCTTCAAATCATTGTCATCACCAGCATCTTCTTAATAGCTATATATATATATTTTTAAAAAAGCAATAATTTGTGGAAATCACTGTTTTAAGCTGTAATATGTATAATTTTACTTAATCTTTACAACTGGCACCATCTGAGATTCTACTTTTTTGGTCAAAGCTTTGATGACATAACTAGCCATTTTTCCCTTGCCTCTTTTGAGCCATCATGACACTTTTTTGGTAACTCTAAAAAGGCAGTTATATTCTGTCTGTAATAATTTATTTTGTATTTCTATTTTTATCCCCTTCTTCTGAGCTGTGGGCACCCTCATTCACTAAAGAAGAAAATATTGCAGAATACAAGGTAATACTGATGTAGCTGCGAATGTTCTAGTTGGTACAAAACTTTGTGTCATGACCACATTTTCAGTGTTTTGAGTTTTCTTCTGTCAACAACTTAGTCAAAAGTCTTGCTAAAGTCAAAAGAGATTGTATTTATTGATTTATTTGTATTAATCCAACTATTGATACATGTGAGGAGATTAAATTAGTGTGAGAGGTCTTGTTATACAGCTTGTTTGGTTGAATCAGGAGAAAGTTTCTGGTATTTAAAGTGGAATTTAAATTGAAAACTTCATATTCTCCAATATCTGTTCTTTCCCTTATTAAACACAGAAGTGACATTGAGAATTGGCCATATGTTTCTTAGAATGTAATGTGATAATTGTACAGTAAAGGTGAGCTCTGCATTTAATCAACAAATACTTAGAGTTGTACACCCTTTATGCACTCAGTGAAAAATAGATGACACATTTCAATAGACTGATTTGAGAAGATTTTAATAAAGGGCCATTTTACAGGTAAATGCAAAAGTTGGTAAAGTTAATTTAAAAAGTGGTACATTGTCCTAGGAATAACAGTAGCAAGAGTGATGACAACCTCTAGGCCTGACTGAACTCTCAATGTCCCTTACTCCGAAGCCATCCACTCTGCCTTCTGGAAATGCTTCTTAGTCAGCAAACTCCTTGTCATCCTCAACCTCTTTTCCAAATAATCTTTCACCTTCTTGCCCTAAGTGAGAACCAGCTCTCCTTGTAGGATGTCCTATGGACCTCCCAGGTGCTGTTTACTCTCTCCCATCACCATACCTCAGGATTGGGAAGCGAGGGGTAAATGGTCTTTTTTCCCTATTGTAGAATATCTTGATAAACCTGTTTTCCACTCTATGCACATTACATTCTAAGAAACATATGGCTAGTTCTCAATATCACTTGAAAACTCAAGACCCCTTATAAAAGAGAGTAAGCTGTATGTAGAATAGTCTCAAAATAAAATATCCGGAGAATGTTTATAAAAACTGAAAATATTGATTGCGTAACTGAGAAGACGAAGAAAGAGTGTGTTAGCTTTTGTTAAATATTTGAAGGGATGTCATGTGGGAGTGGGATTCAGATGTACAACTTTGGAGTGTAGGAGTAAGTGGAATGAAAGTTACAGGGAGAAAAAATGGGCTCAATATTAAGGGTAGTTTCAATCATCCAGAGTTGTCCGAAAATCAACCACTGGTCTATGAGTGAGCTTCTTGCTTATGAAGATGGCCAAGCAGAGGCTGGGGAATCTTCATGTTCAGATGCTGCATGTCCAGGAGATTGGGCTGGACTTTGGCTAAGGTGATGATAGGCTGAAGGAAAGTAATTGTTCCTATTAAAAACAAAAAGGTTTTGAGGTCATGCAACTGAGGTATCTGAAAACAGAGACCAGGGACAAGTTATATTTATCTACCTATCCATCCATCCATCATCTGTCGATCCATCTATCATTGATCTACCTGTCTACCTGCTTACCTACCTATCTAGTCACCTGAGTATGAGGCCTTAGGGATTTGTGGGCCCTGTAGTAAATCAGAGTACATTTCTTGCTTCAAGGTACTCCAGTAACATTTAGAAGTCCCATTTCAGCAAATAAATTGTACTTAAGAAACACATTTATCTCATTTTACTCAGATCATCAGTTTATGATGCTAGTTTCAGTTCTAGACCTCATCCATACAACCTCTTTCTGGATCCAAGTTTCCTTACCTGGAGATGAGGGAGCAAGGCAGAGCTGGGGCTTAGACCATATTTCTAAGGATTCTGTCTAACTGAAAACATGATTTTCTTTTGAATATGTATGTGTGCATGTGTTGTTTGGAATTTTATATACATTAATGTTCCCTGTATATTGCAGTGATTTTCTAAAAATGGAGCTCTCTCTTGCCATTTTACGGTCTGTTAACTGCATAACACACAGAATGAAACTTTAGAACATCAGATCCTATCACTTCTTTGTTTGGAATGCTGCAATGGCTTTACATGGCATTCTAAATAAAACTCAAGAGACCTTCTCCTGGGCTAATAAGGCCCTGCAGGATCATGCCTCCTATTCCCACCTTGACCACATTGCCCACCTCTTTTCTCACTCACCTGACTCTAGCCCACTGGTCTCCTTGTTCTTCAAACTTGTAGAGTACAGATAACCCTAGACACTTTCTTCTGCCTCCAGTGCTCTTTCTTAAGAATTTATTAGGCTCACACTAGTGTCATTATATCTGGGAACTTCCCAGACAACAAAGAAAAGAAATAAAAGGTAGATGCGAGCATCTCTAGCTTTTCTGGAAGTTTCACAGAAGCCCCACTCAATTGCTTCTGCTTACATCCCATTGTCTTGCTACAGCTGTAAGAGAGATGTGAAAATGGCATCCTTTAGCTGGGCCGACTGAACTCCAAGTCCAACTGCAGCTCTTTATGTAATAGAGAAGAGCAGGGTGGATGTGGTCAGGCAGCAAGCCATGTCTGCCATGGTGTGCTGCAAGTGACTAACGAATCCCCAAATATTGCTTGTAACATTTTCAGTATGGGCATAAATTTTCCCTTTTTTCTAGTTAGCAGATCCATATCTCCCATGAGAGTCTCAAAATGGTTTGTGACCCCAAACATGACACTGGCTCGTGCTCTAGAGTCATGTGTGTTGCTCTCTTAGGTACTCTTGGATCTGATTTGTTGCAGAGGTCATCAGACTTGTTTATATTTCTGATAAGAAGAGGACTGCGCTGATTTCCATTGACTCACTAAGACGTTTGTTACAGACTTGAACATGCACACAGAGCAGTGTGCAGAGTACTACAGCACTCTGTAGGGTTCGATGAACCACAGAGGGATGTAGGATGTTGCCCTCACGTGTGGTTTGTAGTCTCCCAAAGAATCCTTCCTTTTATTGGCCACGCTGCTCCCAGGCCACAGCGGACATGGCTCCAGTGGGAAAGATTGCTTTTGGTTTATTGAATTTCATGGCCAGATATCATGCAGCCTCCTGGCATCAAGCAGAATAGCATTGAGAGGTTGTTGATGGAACTAAGGTCAGAACAGCTTTGAAGAGGCTATGGAAAAGAGAGAAACTTATAGAATTTTATTGTTGTTGGTGTGATTAAGTGTTAAGTGTTCAGGACAGAACTACCTAGTAGGTACTTAATAAATGTCAATTTCTTTCCTGTATTTTTTTCTTATTTCTGCCTTCCTGACACTTTGCCTCCTTTGCCTTGGATTCTGCATTTTTTCATGTGGAGCTCAATTCTTCCATCTTTCATCAGTAGATTTTGGGATATAAGTAGAAAACAAGGTGTTTTAACTAATGTCATATATCATAGAAAATAAAAGCAATATATTTACCCACTGCATTTAGAAGTATGAATGCGGTAGGGTCATTTTTCTCATTAATAATTGTCTTTCTTCTCTAATTTCTTAATGCTGCTAGTTTGCAAAGATGTGTAGCACACAAAAGCTATAATAGTGCCAGATACAATAATATAGCAGTTCATAGGATGACAATCATAATAATCCTGGCTGCCAATAATTTTCTGTGGAGTGCTTTATACCTGCAAAATGCTGTCTTTTTCCTCTTCTAAGTCACCTTTTACATATTCTTGATAGAAATGGTTGGTTTTATAATTTTCTTCTACTGGAAGGAAACAGAATATTAAAGGAATAGCCCTAGGTCACGTGCCTAATTTGTCAAAGAGTGTGAGAAAAGCACATTTTATCACCACCACATATTTTTTTCCTAATGAAAAAAGAAAAGACAATGTTGTTGGCATGAAACTGGATATGGAAGGACGTGTTCAGTAATTAAATTTTTCCTCCTCATTGGATAGTAGTTTTGATTCATGACTGACATAGATTTTATTCTTGGTGGTTAATTCTTCATGTTCATATTGACAAAAAACATATCTCACTATATTTACCAGTGATATAGTGTTCTCAGTCCTGGCTAAATATTACACACACCTGAAGAGTTAAATCTGATCTGTGAAGGGTTATGGGCATTTGTAAGTTTTAAATGCTTTGCAGATAATTCTCCTGAACTGCTAGAGAAAAGAATCCTTGGATCAAAAGAACAATGGAAATGCAATGTTTAAGTAAGTTTCTCTCACTCAAGTATTTTCTAATTAAGAGCATACATTTAAGGTCTCTGTCAGCAGTTCTAGGATGGTTTGAGAGGGTGTGTGTGTGTGTCTATGTGTGTGTGTGTCTGTGTGTGTTGCCAAGTAAAGACAGCTTTTCCAAGGGGAAGGCTGTGCTGCTTCCTGTCATGTTTAAGAACTTGGTCTTTATTTGGTATTTTGGGCTTGCTTCTCCACATCTTGCAGATAAAATACTGTGACCCCCCAGGCAGTTTCTTCATCTGCTGGATAATTATACCTACCTCTCAAGACTGCTCTGAGGGTTAAAAGACATTTGTTATGGGTTGAATTGTGTCCACCCAAGGAGATTGAAGTCCTAACTCCTTGTACCTCAAAATGTGACCTTATTCAAAAATAGCCTCTTTACCGAGGTGACTGAGTTAAAATGTCATCATTAGAGTGGGCCTAATTCAATATGACTGGTGTCCCTATAAAATGGGAAAAACTGGATGCAGAGACAGACATACGAAGGGGAAAGATGATATGAAAATGCATAGAGAAGAGGCATCTACAAGCCAAGAGAGGCCTGAAGCAGATCTTTCCCTCACAGCCCTCAAAATAAACCAACCCTGACGATACCTCGATCATGGACTTCTATCCTCCAGAACTGGAAAAGAATAAATTTCTGTTGTGTAAACCACCCAGTCTGTAGTACTTTTTTATGGCAGCCCCAAGAAACTAATACAACATTACAGAGCATAGTTAACACTGTGCCAGCACTAGCATAACCTCAATTTTTAAAAAGCTACAATAAGGAGAAATTTTAAAATACAAAGTATTACCAATGCTAATAAAAATAGAAATAATAGATCATTTAAAAAAGTAATAAATTATAATTTCTATACTATTTTATTAAACACATACACGATAAATTTGTTAAGCATTTTTACTCTATTTTAAGTCATACAGATGATCTCATCAGCCAATCTCTTGGTGTATAGCCAAAGCTACCTTATTTTAAAGACCCTTTAAAAGAGCAAGCTTAGGTTCACAGCAAAATTGAGAGGAAGATGCACAGGAACACAGTGTTCCTTCCAGAACATCAGAACATCCCCCTGTTCTGATACATGCCCAGCCTCCTGCATTAGCAACATACCCCACTATGGTGGTTCACTGTTATAGGTTATGCATCTGCTTTGACAAAGTCATTATCACTCAAAGTCCATTGTTTACATTAGGTTTGTCCTTTGTGTTGTACATTCTATTGTATTGGACAAATGTGTAATGACATGTACCTACCATTGTAGTATCACACAGAGGATTTTTACTGCTCTAAAAATCCTCTGTGCTCTGCCTATTCATCCCTCCCTCCTTCACCCCCCCAACAGCTACTGATCTTCTTACTGTCTCTATAGCTTTGTCCTTCCAGAGTGTCCCATAGTTGGAGTCATACAGTAGACAGCTTTTTTGGATTGGCTATGTTCACTTATTAATATGCACTTAAGCTTCCTTTATGTCTTTACTGGCTCCATAGTTCACCTCTGAATAATTTTCCATTGTTTAGATGTTTATTTATCCATTCATCTAATGAAGGACATCTTGATTGCTTTGACAATTATGAATAAAGTTTTGCCAATTGTGAATAAAGTTGCTCTAAACATTTGTAGGCATAGACAGGTTTTTCTGTGAACATGTTTTTAAACCTCATTTGAGTAAATACCAAGGAATGTGATTGCTGGTTCATATGGTGAGAGTATGTTTAGTGCTGTAAGAACCTGTTTTCCAAAGTGGCTGCACCATTTTTCATTGCCGTTAGCAATGAATGAGAGTTTCTGCTGCTTCACATCATTATTAGCATGTGGTGGTGTCAGTGTTCTGGATGTTGGCCATTCAAGTGGGTGTGTAGTGGCATCAGATCATTTGAATCTGCGTTTCTCTGATGACATATATTATGAAACGTCATTTCATGTGCTTATTTGCCATCTGTATAACTTCCTTGGTGAAATGTCTGCTAAGGTCATTGGCCTATTTTTAATAGGATTGTTTATTTTCTTATTGTTCAGTTCAAAGAATTGTTTGTGTATTTGAATAATAGTCCTTTGTCAGATGTTTTTTGCAAACTTTTTTTTCCGTCTGTTGCTTGTCTTATTCTCTTGACATTGTCTTTCCCAGGGCAGAAAATTTTAATTTTAATAAAGTCCAGCCTATCAATTTTTTCATGGATCATTCATGAGTGTTATTGATTACTTCCTGTATACCACTTTCCATTCAAGTAAGTGCTTTGTATTTTAGCTCATTTAATCCTCACACAAAACCTTTGGAGTATAAACTGTTATTACCCTCACTGGGTACATTTGGTGTTCTATCATTGTCAAACCCAGTGTCATCTATAATAGATTTTCTTTTTTGTTAACTTCCAGGAATTTTATAGTTTTCATTTTTCATTTATATCTATAACCAATTTTGAGCTATTTTTTTGAAGAGTTTAAGGTATGTTTCTAGATTCATGTTTTTGCATGTGGCTGTTCAGTTGTCTCAGCACCATTTGTTGAAAAGACTATCTTTTCTCCATTGTATTGCCTTTGTCCCTTTGTCAAAGATTACTCAACTATATTTACGTGGTTCTGTTTCTCAGCTCTGTATTTTGTTCCATTGATCTATTTGTTTATTCTTCAACCAAACCACACTGTCTCAATTACTGTAGCTTTACAGTAAGTCTTAAAGTTGAGTAGTGTCAGTCCTACATCTTTGTTTCTCTCTTTCAATATGTATTAGCTATTCTGTTTTTTTTGTACTCTCCACATAAACTTTAGAATAAGTTTGATAATATCTGTAAAATAACTTGCTGGGATTTTTTATTTTGATGACATCTAGATTAAGTTGGGAAGAGCTGACATCTTGACAATATTGAGTCTTCCTCTTCATGAATATGGGACATGGTTCTGCTTATTTAGTTCTTCTATTATTTCTTTCATGAGAGTTTTTGGCCACTTTTCTCAAATAGATCTTGTGCATTTTTTTTGCTGTATTTATACCTATGTATTTCATTTTGGGGAGTGCTAGTGAAATTGTATTGTGTTTTAGTTAATTTGAAATTAAATTAAAACAATCCCTGTTTATTGCTAGTTTATAGGAAAGCTATTGACATTTGTATATTAACCTTATATCCTGCAATTTTGCTATGATTATTAGTTTCAGAAATGTTTTCATTGGTTCTTTCAGATTTTCTACATAGATAAATGTGTCATCTTCAATTAAAGAAAATTTTATTTCTTACTTCCCAGTCAGCATACTTCTATTTCCTTTTATTGCCTTATTGCATTAGCTAGAACTTCTAGTACAATGTTGAAAAGCTGTGGTGAGAGAGAACATCATTGCCTTGTTTCTGATCTTAGTGAAAAATCTTTGAGTTTGTTACTATAAAAGATAATGTTAGCTGTAGATGTTTTATAGATATTCTATATCAAGTTGAGGAAATGGTTCACTATTTTTAATTTACTGAGAGCTTTAATCAAGAATGAGCATGGGATTTTGTAAAATCCTTTGACTGTATCTATTGATATGATTATGTGATTTCTCTATTGATGTGATAAAGTAAATTAATTAATTTGAATATTATACCAGCCTTGCATATCTGGGATAAATCCCACTTGGTTGTTGTAATGGTTAATATTGAGTGTCAACTTAATTAAAAGATGGAAAGTATTGTTCCTGGGTGAGTCTGTGAGGGTGTTGCCAAAGTAGTTAATATTTGAGTCAGTGAACTGAGGGAGTCAGACCCACCCTCAATCCAGGTGGGCACCATTTAATCAGCTGCCAGCATGGCTAGAATAAAGCAGGCAGAAGAACAGCAAAGGACTTGACTTGCTGAGTCTTCTGGACTTCATTTTTCTCTTGTGCTGGATACTTCCTGCCCTCAATCATCAGACTCCAAGTTCTTCAGCTTTTGGACTCTTAGACTAACACGAGTGGGTTGCCAGTCATTTGCCAGGGGCTACTGGACCTTCAGCCACAGAATGAAGACTGCTGGCTTCCCTGCTTTTGAGGTTTTGGGACTTGGACTGGCTTCTCTGCTCCTCAGCTTGCAGATGGCCTATTGTGGGACTTCAGCTTGTGATTGTGTGGATGATGACACTTTCTGGCTACTTCCTGCTGAAAAGGTGTATTGGGTGGGGAACAGCAGCTAAGGTTCCTCCTGGGGTTGATCCTCATAAGAAGGCATGTCCATGCGTGGGTTCTCTCTGCAGCACCATTTGGAGTTTGATTGCAGTCAACAATTCCGATAGGTTGTAACACTGGTTTGCCTCTGTCAGATGTTGCTGAAACATTAATATAGAAGTAACATTCCTTTTAGGATAAGTGGCATTGGATTTGGGCAGCTAGAGTTACTTTAGTGTTAACCTTGGCTAAATCTTTCCTGCAATTATTAATCCCTTCATGACTTCCACAGACCATCTAAGACATGCTTAAACTTTCCAACTTGTCCTAAACATCCTTCTTTTTAAAGATTCAACTATTCTTTTTAGAACAAGTAGTTGCCATCCTTATAATCCTTTCATGACCTCCATGAACCATCTACAACATGCTTAAACCTTCTGACTTGTCCTAAACATCCCTCTTTTAAACAACCAACTATTCTCTTTAGGACAAGTATTTACCATAAAAGATCCTGTCTTATAAAAAAATCTCTTTCCATTATAACCTTCTTTGCATAGCCAAGGTGTGACATATTACCAAACACAATAAGAAGTTCTAGCAGACTCAATGACAGAAAAACTTTCACGATTCTTTTTGTTGGTAACTATTATCCCTGCTATAAGGATAATAACTAAGCAAAATACTACAGCAATGGAAACTCTCTGTCCAATATTTCAGTTAGAAGGTACTACCATGTATAGCTCTATTGGAAATAGTAGAGTGAGTATAGCAATTCCTGTGAGGGTGTTATAGTAGATTTTTTCCATCTCAAATTTTACTTATCAAGATATAGAATTTCCCTTTGGCGGTCTGTGAAGTTCCTTGGTTTTATCTTCCCAAACAAAGTAACCTCTGTGTTATGGGCATCCTACTCACTTGCATTACCTGGCAGAATTTGCAGGATAATTGTCCAGAGCTAGCATATTGATCCAGATTTTTACATTTGCCATCCCTTTTGGTTTCTTCTGAGCTGCAGGAGATCATTATTTGATTTAAAGGAATAAGCAGCATTAGTCTAAAATGTACACAAAAAACTTAAAAACAATGAGACGAAAATTTAATGACAAATGTATGATAATCTTTGGAGCACAATTTCTGTCTCTGGTCCTCATTTTTTTTGGTAAAAACAAATTGTGATGGGACTGTGCATGTTGTTCATAGAATAAACTTTACTCTTATACTTGGCCTGATTATTTGCATAAAGTACAAGAAGAATAATTATTTCTACATAGGCCTTTTGGATCGGCTTTGTTGGAACTCTGTTCCACAAGAAATCTTAGATAAGACCTTTTAAAGCCAAGCTCAGCCATGGGTTTGTATCCTCAAATACCTGTGAGTTGGGTGATCCTTTTCTCTTAAGGTCCCAAGATAAACTTGGAGCTCCTGTACCTGTTAGAAAGTTACATTCTTTACTGACCACAGATTAGGAACACTGTACGGGAACTGTAGACAAGGTATGAGGCCAGTCTTCCCCGAGGCACTTTTATTGGCTTTGCACATCAAGCTTGATTACTTAAAGGAAAACATACCTTTCCAGTCAAAGCCTTGGTAAAATAAGAGTTTTTTTCCAATTGTGTCCTGCTGCAAAAAAAAAAAAAAAAAAAAAAAATAGATTCTTATTGCACTGGTACAAACAACTGTATTGCCATAAGTTAAGAATACTCACAGATAGTTTCCAAATTCTAGAGAAACCAGGCAGAGAGAAACAAATGTGCTCTAAATTTCATTCACAGGAGGATACCTTACTCAATTATTAAAGGCTGTAAATAGTTCAAAATAAGTTTCCTTGACTCTGAAAAACAAGGATCAGCAGTATTCCAAGCAAAAGTCAAAAAGGTTGCTTTAGCTCTCTGAGTGCAGTCCATTTAGTTAACTCTTGTTTTGTTTGATATTCATGCATGTTTCAGTTCTTCATGAGTCCTGTATGGTTTTTTATCTCTATGTCAATGTTACAATCTTCAAAGCTATTAAAAACCCACATCTGAGAACACCTGTTAAAGTTCTATAGCTTGATTATAAAGCATCTTTTGAGAGGAAACAAAGTAAGACAACAATTGTCTGTGAATGACAAATTTCCAGGGTAGTTAAAGACATGACTGACAAAGAATTTTAGTTGTCTCAGTGGTTTACAATAACTTTAGTAACTTTTATGATTGATAGCATATACTTAGACATTAAAATTTTAGAAATCCCATACAAGTTTGAGGCATATATTAGTATTCATCAAAATATAACTTAAATAAGATTGGACATCATTTTGGCAATCTCATGTGACTGAACATGTCAAATAATCCTGTTTACCTTTTCTCTGAATGTTTCCAGGGCCCTCAGAAACATTCAGAAAGCCAGGCAACAGGAAAGACAATTTTAAATCTTGAAGTTTGATTTTGGGACGCCTGTTAAATGTCAGAGTTTTAAAACACTCGATGTTATGAAATAGAATTCCAGATTGCCATAAATTATTTATTTTGCCAAAAATGATGATGCAAAAGGCAAAAACCTTTCATTAGTTTTTACTATTACCTAAAAATCCTGTTCAAAGCCAAATTTTACCCTTGCATACATTTATTAATTTTAACCCCAATTTGTTTATATGAAACCTTACAGATGATTCCCACTAATCTTAACCAATTTGACCATGAGGTGAAATTTTTACAAACCTTTTATAACCTTTTTTGCTAAAGGGCAGATTATCCTCTTATGACAGCCTTGCTGTGCTTTTATTTCAATGCTCAATTTATGAAAATACCATGTAATACCCTGTTGAATTTAGCTAATGTTTACACATTTTTTGCAAGGATAATTTTTATAATCTTTCTATAACTTGCTTAAACCTTCAGCTTTCGTATCTAATTTAAGACAATTCTTTATGACTGGGCAATATTTACATTTCCATGCCTTTTCATAATCTTTTACTAGAAACACATTTTACTGTTTTTATATGCCTTGCATGTAAAACTGTTTAGTGGTCTCAGATACATGTTGCACTGTTAAGTCTTAGCAACTTTTACTTTTGGTGAAACACCTGATTAGTAAGTGATTTTAATTACGTACCAGATGTGGAGCCTAGGACTCAGACAGAAACGAAGATCAGGTCTGACTCTTTGCAGCATCTAACTATACGTGTCCCAGGCCTCACCTATTTGTAAAGCATGCAGTATACTACCTTGGAACATTTAGCAAACCTAGTATCTAAGTTGTATTGTTTAGACCACCTATTTGCATTTTGATGACACTTGCATTTTACCAATAATCGTTAAGACTATTTACATTTATTAATGAATACAGTCATATGAACTAAAAAATATTTAAGTGCTTATTTTTTAAGCCAATCAATTAGAGCTTTTTTAAAATAGATATTACACACAACACATATATAGTGACACAAACAGAATATTCAGCACTTGTAAAATTTTTCATCTGCCAGTTTTTTAATTGGATTACTGGCTTCAGGCTGGAGCCCTTGGAGGAACAGGGCCAAGATGGCATGCATTTTTAGGGCCTAAGAAGGAGGCACAGCTGAAAGCAAAGACATATCCCCAAAATTAAAAGTGCCATTTTAAACTGGATCTTGGATCCCCCAAAAGAGGGAGATACTATGGGAGAAGACAGTATGGTGCTTCTACCATGCATTTTATTGCAAGGCACCCCAAAGCCAGTGGGCTTATTTTGTAATCAGCCCATCCCCCATGGGAGTCTCATCTCTCAGTGGGGGTAGCGATATTTCCATATCTTTCAGGTGACCAAGAGCGTGTTTCTCTGATTCAAATGTGCAAATAGTTAAGTATCCCTCCATAACTACCATTAGCCATCCCTTAAAGTATATTTCCTATCTAGTTATTACACACCAAATCTCTCTCATAATGTGAAGTAATTTGATAACCCCAAAACTCAAAACTGTCAGATAACAGAATGCAAAACAGAACCGCTCCTTTGATTTTGAGAGGGACCTATCTGCTTTTAATTCCTGGGGTTTCATGAGGAAAACAGAGATTTTTTTCCCAAAATGGGGTCTGTGGCAACTCCTGTGTTTTTTCCCAAGGAGTCCCAGGCTACCAGAATTTATCTTAGGGCCTCTCATCTGTGCATTAAGAGTGGCAAGACAAATAATAGAGAAAAATAATTCAGTTGGTTGAGAATGAAAAAGAGAACCTTTTATTAGAAAAGCAAGAACCAAGAAGAGAAAAGCATAAAGGCCTTTTAAATATCCATATAACTTGAATATTCACTCTTAATTAAGCTGAGCACTCTTTAAGAAAATCCTTTTAAATCTCTTGTTACTCGACTTTAGCCATGCCAAGCAGTTAAGATTTTCAGCTTTTGAACTTTACAAAAAGTAACCTCACAGGTGAAGCCAACAAGCCATAATCAGGTTTTGACTTAGCCACAAGTGTACAAGGTATTTTTAAAGGGATAGTAAGCAGCTTTTGAAATTGTTGTTACAGAATTGTGACTGAGACAGTGAAAGAGATTCAACTCAACCAACTCCATTTTATTTCCAGCCCCCAAGCTCTCCTTGCCCAACCCTGGGCATAGGTCAAACCAACTTTGGGAGGAGGCTGGTTTACAGTTTATAGTACAAAAAAAGCTAATAACAGCCTCTTCTGAAGATATACTTTCCTCTTGCCTGGGGACCAGACCAAGAAACTAGCCATAAGATTAGAAACCATGGCTTAGGACTCATGCAGCTGGAGGCTACAAGATTTTGACCCTCCCTTATCTGCTCTCAAGATCAGTGCTTAAGATATTTTGTAAACCCTGCCCTTGAAGGATTAGCTGGCCCCACCCAAATTGATTTTGTGGCCTTCACCCAGGAACTGACTTAGCACAAGACAGTCACTGTTGTAAAATGGCAGAGACTAAAACAAAGTATTGCCACGTGGTTACTTGTCATGTTTCCAAAGACATGAAACAAGATGGAGACCTGTAACCAAGTTTGTTACTAGCCATTTTGTTGGGCTGGCTTGAATAGCAGGCTTATGAGGTTCTGCATAGTAGCCTAAGGTACCCTTTCTTTTGAAAGAACCATACAGAAAGACACACAAAGCACAACAGATTGGCTACAGCCTAAGACCAACCTCAGAAATTCTTTTTCATTAATCAAAACTTTACAGAGAATATAAAGAGTAATCCTTATTGTTTATTTTACTGGTTTGCACAGGGAGAAAGAACCCAAAAGCCCAACTGGTAAAACAACAACAACAACAACAACAACGAAAAAAACCTTTTACTCTTTTGCTGGCATGTGAGACTTCTGGGCCCCCTTCCCCCTAGCTCAACCCTAAGCTAAGCATTATAAGGTTTGGGGAAATTAACGTTTCCCATGTTGGAAGAACATTATAAAATTAGATAGGAGTCATTTTAAACCATAAAAGAAGAAAAAATACCATAGAGAAATTTGAGTGTTCTAACTAGAGTTGTCAAGAGGCACTGATTCCCTTCTTATTGGCAATGGTGTTTCCTCTATTGCTTCACCTTCCCCGTTTTCTCTTTTCCTTTTGGCCTACTATAGGAGACATATTGCTCATCTCCGAAATTCTCAGATCCCTGCAGAGCTGCCTGTTTTTCAACCACAGTTAAGATTTGGCTTAGGAGCAGCCTAACATCCCTTCATGAGAGGCCAAACACCCCAGTTAAAATTTGGAAAACTTCTATATACCTACCAGGGTCATTAGAAAATTGGCCTGAGTCTCCCTTTATTTGCCTAAGGTCCTGTAATGAGAAGGGAACTTGAGGGGGCCCTGAATAGGGGGATCCTCAGAACGTTCACCTGGAAGTTGCTTCTATAACTTTGGAGAATCATTCTCTATAGGCCTGCCTGATATGACTACTATAAAAGTTGTGTTGATTTTGTAATGCCTGGAAAGGTCTAGTAAGAAGGTCATGCCCTTGTGCAAAAGAAAATGAGCTGCTTTATTCTTTAACGTTTCAGGGTCAAAGGAGTTCTTGTGCTTCACAATGCACTTCAGAGGCATGCAAGCTGAAGATGATCTCTTACCCATCTAGAAAGGGAAGCAAGAAGCAAGAAAACGGCATCCCTTTTTTGATGTGACCCAGAGTGGAGAGGGAGATAGTGGGGGTGTCCCTGCTGCCGTTTTTCCTCCATGGTTCCTGGGTACTAGCACCTTGTTAAACATGCTGCCTATGGTTTCGTGTGTGACCCTCAGCCAGGGGACTAGAGGAACTAAGTGGGATTATTCATGCTCACCCATGCAGCTCTAGTCCTCTGCCTGTGATTTCCCTTGACTTCTTAGACTTGTGAGACCTGCCTGGCTCCCTGAGAAATGGATCTTTGGAGAGGCTAAGTGACAGTTGCATTTTCCTCCTTAATGGAGGAAGTGTGCTGGTTTGAGCACTATATCCTGCCATTATGGCTTGTAGTAAAGCATTTACCCTTAGAGAATGGTTCTAGTTAACTGCTGAACTTAAAATCCCCTTACTAATTAAGTGTCATTTTAATTGGAGCCAGAATAAGTGCTTAAAAAACATAGGGACTGAATGGTCATTTTGCTGCTGATGGGACAGTACTGACACTAAAATTTAGTTCCAGAGGACATTTTACTCCTAATTGTTGAGGGCCGAGTTTTCCTGTTCACAGAAGCAGCATAAACCCTGGTTTCTAGTAGAGAGGAACTAAAAGGGAGGAGAATTGGGATGCTAGGGTGTTTCAGTAAAGATCCAACAATGTGCCTAATGGAGAGAATTCCTACACCACTAGGTGGCACTACTTACCTAGAAATGCCATGTGCTTTCTAGGGCAAGGGTAGAGTGACCTTGAGTGCTCTCCAGACCAAGGGCAGAGAGAGAGCTGGAAATGGCATGTGCTTGCTAGACCAAGGGCAAAGAGTGATCTGGAAATGCCACATGCTCTCCAGATTAAGGGCAGAGAGGGGGTAGGGAATCACAAAGACAGCATTCCCTTGAGCTATATCCCCAGTTACTACGGCATTTACTGACCTTGCCTAACAACATTACTTCCCTGAACTGTAAAACTTCCCACACATTGCATACACAGAGAGGACAGGGGATATGGCGATCATGGACAGGAAAGGAGGAAATTATGATACAAACATTGGAGATCCTGTTGCCAACGACCCATTGGGCAGTTGGAGGCTGGAGTCAGTCTAGAAGCCTTTGGATAACACCAGGGGGTAGCCCCAGCCAGAAATCCCCAGTTGCTCAAGGACCTCTTTCAGCCCCATACAATGGTTAAGTCCTCCCTGAAAAGAAAGTGATTCAAACATGGCCAATATGCCCAACAACTTGTGGATGTTGGGGGATTCTCCGCGTTCTCCCCGGTAAGCCTCACATCCAAGTCTTTAAGAATGGCAGCCACAGTAATCATGTTTTTTTTTTTTTTTTTTTTTGAGATGGAGTCTTTCTGTGTCCCCCAGGCTGGAGTGCAGTGGCGCAATCTCGGCTCCCTGCAAGCTCCGCCTCCCGGGTTCACGCCATTCTCCTGCCTCAGCCTCCCGAGTAGCTGGGACTACAGGTGCCCGCCAACACGCCTGGCTAATTTTTAGTAGAGACGGGGTTTCACCGTGTTAGCCAGGATGGTCTCGATCTCCTGACCTTGTGATCCGCCTGCCTTGGCCTCCCAAAGTGCTGGGATTACAGGCTTGAGCCACTGTGCCCGGCCGGTAATCATGTTTTTAACTGACTGATGGATGCCTGTTATTGATTTGATTTGATTCCAAAATGGAGTCCGAGAGCCCCAGAATGAAAGGACAGAGTTGGAGTCCACTCCTCTACTCACTGTTTTGATGAATGTTGTACCTTGGTATCCTGGACGAGCCCCCAGTATGAAGCAGCTACATTGGGGTATATATCTGGGGTTCTTCATCTTACACCAGAAATTTAGGAAATGGACACATATGAGGAGTTTAGGAGTGGAGGTTTAATAGGCAGATGAAAGAGAAAGTAAAACTGTGCTCTCTCTCTATTGAGAGAGACGGGATTTCCAACAGAAAAAATCAGCTGGCAGTGGATGTGCCAGATTTTGTAGTCTGGCTTGAGGAGGTGGTGTCTGATTCACGTAGTGCTCACAGATTAGTTTGATCAAGTGTGATATTTACATAGCATGTGGGGAAGACTGGCTGCCCCCCCATCATCTTATCAAGCAAATGAACTTTCCTCTTAGCCAGTGCCATCTTGTCTGCTCCTTATTGTACATGTGGCTGACAAAGAGAAGGGAAGATGGAGCTGCCGTCTTGAACATGATTGGCACTGCTGCCAGCATCTATGTCTGCAGTTCGACTTTACAGGCTGCTGTTTGTTTTAGAAAGGAAAATAATTTGGAGCTGCTTTTCACTAAAAGGAAAACCTTGCTGAGGACTTCAGTACCCTCACTATCTGCCTAAGTAATTTCTTCTTAACTCCTGTATCAAAAATATCTTCATTTCATTTCCTTTCTTTCCTTTCTTTTTACCATGTGACATAAGATTTATTAACTTCATGTCAGCACTTAAGTGTTGCTAACTTTATGTAATAGTATTTAGGTTAAGGATTAGTGTGCTTCTGATTGTGCACAGGATAGCTGTATTATGTTAGGGATAATTATGACCTTATTATTGTCTTTATTTAAAGATTATGTATGATTTCAAGAGATGTATGTAGGTTCAACTTGACAAAGGGTGGACTTGTGATGATTAATATTGAGTGTCAACTTGATTGGATTAAAGGATGCAAATATTGTTCCTGGTTGTATCTGTGAGGGTGTTGCCAAAGGAGATTAACATTTGAATCCATGGATTAGGAGACTCAGACCTACCCTCAATCTGGGTGGGCATCATCTAATCAGCTGCTAGCATGGCTAGAATAAAGCAGGCAGAGAAATGTGGAAGAGCTTGAATTGCTGAGTCTTCCAGCCTTCATCTTTCTCCCATGCTGGATGCTTCCTGCCCTCAAACATTAGACTCCAAGTTCTTCAGCTTTTGGACTCTTGGACTTACAGCAGTAACATTTGCTAGGGGCTCTGTGGCCTTCAGTCACAGACTGAACAGCTTCCAAACATTTGAGATTTTGGCTTCCTTGCTTCTCAGCTTTCAGACAGCCTATTTTGTGACTTCATCTTGTGACTGTTTGAGTCAATACTCCTTAGTAAACTCTCCTTCATACATACATCTATCCTATTAGTTCTGTCCCTTTAGAGAACCCTGACTAATACAATTGTGGTATATAATTCTTTTATACATTGGTAGATTTGATTTTCTAATGTGTTGTTGAGGATTTTTGCATCCATGCTCATCATTAATATTGGTCTATAATTTTCTTGTAGTGTCTTTGGTTGTAATATTAGTGTGATGCTGGCTTCATAGAATGAGTTAGGAAATACTCCTTCTATTCCTATCTTATGAGAGTTTATTTAAAAATTGATATAATTTTCTCTTTAAATGTTTGATCCAATTCACCAGTGAGCCAGCCAGGCTGTGTGCTTTCTCTTTTGGAAGGTAATTATTGATTCAGTTTATTTAATATACATATGTCTGTTCAGATTATATATTTCTTCTTGTGGGAGTTTTGGCAAATTCTCTCTTTTAATAAATTTGTCCATTTCATTTAGGTTAACAAATTTGAGCATATAGACTTATTTATCAAAGCCAACTTTCGTGAGTATAGATTTGATAATTGATCATTTCAGCTTTGTTTAGAAAACACAAGTGTGCACGCACACAAACACACACACACACACACACCCCATATGAGTTATTTGTAATTTTCTATGACATTTCCTTTAAAGTGGAATGAGACATAAGACATTACAGGGTTTGGAAAGAAATCTGATTTCAGAAACTTTCTGAATAATACTTATTTCCTTTGGTGCTGCCAATGTACAGTGATTTATTTTTTCACTTGCTTTTTCAAATTAAGACTTTACAAAACATTTACTTATATCTCATATAAAAATCTTTTATTGTGATTCTAATTCTTTGGTTTGCATACTATTTTTATCAATTATTTAATTATAATAAGACATAAAGGCGATACAAAAGTTGAGGAAAAAAACAACAACTGACTTTTCTAAGAATAAAACTAACTTGATGGGAGTTGATGGAAGGAAACACAGGATACAGGGTGAAAGGCAGAGCAAGCCATGTGTCAGCGGCGTAGATCTGAGGCAGCGCAAGAAATGATTCCATATTTCCACATTTTAAAAAGAGAATATTTATTTTGAAAGAAATTCAAATATACATATTTACATATACCTATATACATATATACACAAATATAAATATATTTTTTTCTTAAGCTGTACTATTCAAGAAATATAGTTATTAATTCAAGTAATGTGTTAATAATATTAAAATATTTGTTTTGACTAATTAGATACAAAATATTTTTATAGCATCTGAAATTTGAGAACTTCTTTTTGTTTATGGCTCAGAATATATTCCTACTTAGTAAACATACCATATTTACTACAAGAATGGATAATGTCTGGTTAGTTGTAATGTTCTATAAATATCAATTAGGTCAATATGGTTGACAGCTTGTTCACGGTTTCTATTCTTTTGATCATTTTTGTCTAGTTCTATCAGTTACTGTGAGATGGTATGAAAATGCTGTGGTTGTAGAATTGTTTAATGTTGTTGATTTTTGCCACATATTTATTTCTGAAAATCAGTTATTAGTTGCATACACAACCATGATTTTTTTCTCTTTGTGGTGATTTTATTCTCTTATAATTAAAAATGTCCCTTGTTATCTTTGGTAATATTTATTGTCTTAAAATCTACAAATTTAACTACTCTTGCTTTCTTGTACTCACTGTTTTCAAGATTTTTCCTCCATCCCTTTACTTTCAATGTACCTGTACATTTATACATAGAAAGTGTGTTTCTTATAAACAATGTAGAGTTGGATCTTGCTTTTTTTACCATTCTGAAAATTGTAGTCTTTTGTGTTAGGCCTTTCAAAATTGTCTTATAGGTCCCTGAGGTTTTACTTATTTTGAAAAAAAAAATTGTGTCTTGCTTTTCCTCAGATTGATTAATTTTGGTTGATTCATCTTTAGGTATACTGACTTTTCTCTATATCATCTTTATTCTGCTATTAAGTCCATCCAGTGAATTTTTTAAAATTTTAGGTGTATTTTTCATGTGAAAATTTCCAATTGGTTATTTTATGTGTTTTCCTTTTTGCTGGGATTTGTCTTTTTATCTATTACAAATTTACAAATTTATTTTCCTTTATTTGATTGAGCATCATTATAATGGTTGCTTTAAAGTCCCTGTCATTGTGAAATAGGAGCTCACATGCACTTCTCATTAAGTTTAAACCTATATGTGTATGTGTGTGTGTGTGTAGATGTATATTCCTTTATAAGTGTATATATGTCAGTATATAATTTTATTCCTATATAAATGTATATATCTTGCTTCTAGAAATGTATTCTTATACATTCTTAGAAATAAAAATACATTTCTATAAAGCAAGATATATACATATATAAGAATGAATAAAATATATGTATACAATATATTGTATATTCTTATTTACATACAACATACACACATACATAGATGTGTATATATACATATATCATATGCACATGTAATTATACAAATATAAATATGTGTATACATATATATTAATAAATAGCATAAATAGGGTTCATTTTATGAGTCATTCCAGGGTTGGAATGTATTGATTATTTTTCCAGTTTCTAATAATTCCAATTTCTGGGTTTTCTTAATGTTGTCATACATTGATAGTATTTTCTCTTGAGTTGAGTACATTTTCCTGTCTGTTCATATGTCAAATAATTTTGAATTTTTTCATGAACATTTTGAATGTTATGTAGTAGGGATTCCGAATTTTGTTATGTTACTCCAGTTTTGGCAGTTTTGCTTTAGGATGCAATTAGTTTGATTAGAGTCAAACTGGAAATTGCTGGGCCCACAATGAATGGTGACACAGGTCTCTGTTCAGTACTTGAAGCCTGATCTGCAGCTTTCAGTTTGCCATGTCTGCGTGGTTTAGCATTAGCCAGAGACTTAGGCTTAGTTTAAACACAGAATTTGGGGCTCTATTTCCTTCTTTCTAAGTTTCCCTTTATTTTTTGTTGCTTTGGTTGTTCAGCTCTCCTTGACCTGGTTCTTACAGAGAGAAAGACAGTGGACATTTTATTAGAGTTCTAGCTCCCCCTACCCAGCCACCTGCCAAGAAAGTACCTGCCCACAGGACAACCACAAAAAACAGGGAACTCACTCCCCGCTAATTACTTGCTGCAAGTTTTGACTGTCTCCAAAATCTGGCTGCTTTTGTTCAGTCTTGAGGGCATTAGGGAAATTCTTTGCTTTGTGCAGGATTTATAGCTGCAGTTTGTGGGAGGGCAGTGTTGTTAGGCACTCACCATCATATTTCAAACTACTAGCAAGGGTTGATTACATCTTTGATGTAAGCTAATATTTGGATTGATGTTAACATTACAAGATGACAAACTCTGTTTTAATCATCATCTAAATTCTCCGTATATAAATTCCAAAAATGCAATATTTATTATTATAATGAATATTATTTTACCCTTTTACATTTTACTCCCATTTTTTGCTTAGAGTGATATTTTATAGTATTATCTTGCACATTTTGAATAGCATACTATAAGCTCTAATTTCACATAATTAGTGTTTTCTATTAAGCAAACTAAGCAATCTATAAATTTGATATATGACTGTCCCTATAAAACAATTTTTCTATTAATTTGTATTTAGTTCTCTTTAAAGTGCTCAATATATTTTGGCACATTATATGAAAAGTGTCTGTTATAATCCTGGAATGTAAGTTTACCCTTAAAAATTGAGTTCTTTACTTTTTACAGTTTTACATTGCAAATTAAGTTAATCCTCAGTGGCACTTGATTTCAAAATCTAATTAAATAATTAAAAATCTATATTACAAAGTGATTCCGAATGACATAGGAAGTGCATCCTTTGAATGTAATAATTCTATACAAAGTTTTGCACAATGGCATAAATAAGGGAGGATATTCTTGACTTTTACTCTCTTAATGTTCACTGGATCGCTAGCCAGTAAAGAGGACATTGCAGAAATTTCTTAACTTACTTTTCTGTCATATTCTTATAAATTCTAACTACAATAAAATTTATTTCCTATTTCCTCAGTGAAATCCTAAAGAGGCAAAATCTCATATATTTCTAGGGATAACATCATAGTATTAGAATAAGTTTTAACTTGGAGAAAAAATACTTACATACCGAAACCACACACACATACACATGCACACACACATACACACATTCTTTCCTTAACACACTAAGCATTGCCCCAGAAAGTCAGTGACCTACAGAACTGTTGAATTTTTAGTGAAGAAAGCATTTATGCATCCACAGCTTAAGCAGGGGAGATGGCAAAGCTGAGAATGGCATGATATAAAGAGTACTGGTAGCCAGGAAATGTTTATAGTTGGAGGGTCCCAGAGTTCAGTCAAAAGTTACCTGAAAGCCATCTGCAGAGGCACAGGGAAGAGATAAATCATTCCCTGGGGAACAGAATGACAGGGCCAAATATTGAACAGCAGAATAATTTTTATATACTTTTAAAATTGAACTTAAAAACTGTGTTTTATAAATATCTTTATATATCAATAATTTATCTCTAACACCATTACGAGGTACAATGTTTTGATTTTTAATTCATCATCTACTATTGGATGTTCAGAAAATTTACCATTTTTTTTTTTAGCTCAAAGAGGTCATAGAGATTATCCATGGCTCCAAACTGTCACTGAAATTAGTCTTTTGTGATCTGATACCATAATTTATTCTTTACATCTTGCAGGAAATGAATTAAACCAACGGACATATATTGATTTACTCACTGTGTTTGCTTTAGCTCTGTTATATGGATTTATGTTTAATATATACTAAATATATTTTTATTTATATAATTGGTCACTGATGGAGTGGCTTTTTTCTCTCATTTTGTATGCATTTATTATCTAGCAAGGCTTGTGTTTTTGTTTACATGTTTATCTTTACAATAACATATTTATGTAATACTCTAAGTCCCCTCTTATTTGTCTGTTTTCAATTGGTTTCCTATTGTGAACAATAATAAAATTGTTTACTAACCTCTTTCCCTCTCTCCTCTCCTTCCTGACATGGCACCCCCTAACATCTCCTCTCTTAATTAATTGATAACTATATAATTATAAAATTACTTACTAATAATATTATTTTCTGCCACTTTCCATAACACTCTTCATGAACTAAATTAATTTTTATATGTTGCCATTCCCCTCCAATTTTGCTAATCACACTACATCTATCTTGTCAGAGAATAGAGCCCTTACATACTGTATCACATAATGTCGTATTACAATAATTGCAAGTTTACCACTGGCTTACAGCCCTTATGCTTTCACCTGCCCTTTCCTTTATTGCTTAATGCTCCTTGTCTCTCAGCTCACATCACAGAGGCTCAGAGCAGCAACATTTTCTGAGTTGACGTATCCTTACAGTAGTTTGTCTACATCCATTAAGTCCATTTGGCTGGGTATAAAACTTTTAGGTCATTTTTTTTCTTTTTGGATATTTGAAACAACTTACAACATTGTCTTCTGCCACTACATGTTTATGTTGAAAATTCGGATTGCAATTTTATTTTTCTCCCTCATGAATGACTTGGCTGTGTGTTTTGATTTATTGAGGATTTCTTTTTGATTAATTAAAGTTCAGTAGTTTTAGGTGAATATCTCTTAGTGATATCTCTTACGGTTAGGTTTCCCAATTAATATGGAAGCCCTTTTAATATGGAATTATGTCTTTAAAATAAAACCTTTAGAAACACTTTATTGTATTCCTGTTTCTTGGATTTGGTTTCTTTCTTCATTTACTTTTTCTACAAGTATAAATTATCTTCTTTGCTTCTCTTCTATAGCGACTTTCTTTCAACTTTAAAAATATTTTAAATTTATTTAGAATATGTTTTTTCTCCTATCTCTAAATTTTAATATGTATCAATTGTGTTTATTGACTCTTGCATCACTACTATTTTACCCATCATTTCTGACAAAATATATCCCTTTATTTTAAATTTTTTCCTTAGTGTGTCTCTCTTCTCAAATCTGTTTGTGCAATCATATCATTTTTGAGTTTTTCTAAATAATAGTTATGTCATTTTTATAGCTTCTGGTTTTCAATTTTCCTTTGTTTATTTAGGAATATTATATTACACTTTTCATCTGTTTTGTGGGCATGCCTTTATAGTGTGTTTTCATGGTAGGGATTTTATTTTCTATGTTTCAATTTTCATATGGTTTTTGTTTAAAATGATTTTTTCTTTTTTTGGATACAGGACAGGCATCCCAGAGGTACCTAGTCTAGCTTCACATGTGGGAGCTCCCTCTCCTTTTGTTTTTATGCTGTGATAAAAAACATGGTGGCCATTTGGGTTACTTCTACCTTTTGGCTATTGTGAATATTGCTGCTGTGAACATTTGTGTGCAAATATCTCTTCAAGACTGCTTTTCATTCCTTTGTGTATATATTCAGAGGTAGAATTGTTGAATCTTTTGGTACACATGAATAGATAAACACAATGTGTGGTATATATGTATATATACAATGGAATATTTTTTATCCTTTACAAGGAAGGACATTCTGACACATGCTACAATATAGATGAACCTTGAAGACATTATGGTAAGTAAAAAAGCCGATATAAAAGGACAAATACTGTATGATTCCACTCTTACGTGATACTTGAGTCAAATTCATAAGGATAGAAAATAGAATGGTGGTTGCTGGATGCTGAAGAAAGCAGGGAATGAGGAGTTACTGTTTAATGGGTAAGGAGTTTCAGTTTTGTAAGAGAAAAGATTCTGTGAATAGTTGATGGTGATGTTGGTACAACAGTGTAAATGCACTTAATGCCATTGAACTGCACACTTAAGATGGTAAGCTTTAGTTGTGCATATTTTACAACTTAAAAAATAAATTAAAAAATATCGTGGTGATATGGTTTGGCTGTGTCCCCATCTAAATCTCATTTTGTAACTCCCATAATTCCTACGTGTTGTGGGAGGGACCTGGTGGGAGATAATTGAATCATAGGGGTGGGTCTTTCCTGTGCTGTTCTTGTGATAGTGATGAGTCTCACGAGAGCTGATGGTTTTAAAAATGAGGGTTTCTGGCCAGGCACAGTGGCTCATGCCTGTAATCCCAGCACTTTGGGAGGCCAAGGCGAGCTGACTACGAGGTCAGGAGATTGAGATCACGGTGAAACCCCATCTCTACTAAAGATAAAAAACATTAGCCGGGCGCAGTGGTGGGCGCCTGTAGTCCCAGCTACTTGGAGAGGCTGAGGCAGGAGAATGGCATGAACCCGGGAGGCAGAGCTTGCAGTGAGCCGAGATCGCGCCGCTGCACTCCAGCCTGGGCCACAGAGCGAGACTGTGTCTCAAAAAAAAAAAAAAAAAAAAAAAGAGGGTTTCCCTGCACAAGCTCTCTTCTCTGCCACCATGTGAGTTGTGCCTTTCACCTTCCACCATGACTGTGAGGCCTCCCCAGCCATGTAGAACTGTAAGTCCTATAAACCTTTTTCTTTTGTAAATTGCCCAGTCTCGGATATGTCTTTACTAGCAGCATGAAAACAGATGAATACAGGTGGCATCCATTCTGAGATCCACCTCTGCTGTTCCAAATGCCTTTTATCTTCACTATTCTTTGTATACATTGCCCTTGTCCTGCTCGGTTTGGATTCCACTCCCAACAGTTTCTCCACAAAGTGAGATTTGTCCCATGAATTGGAGTCTCACAGCCCACTCCAGGTTTCTCCTGCGGCTCTCAGCGTGGACTGTGGAGTTTACCTGTGTGTCTGACAGCAGCTTAGGCCGGTGTGAATCTGTTTCCTTCCTCTGCTTTCTACTGCATGGTTTCTGATCACATAGGTTGTTAAATTATAGAGATTGGCCTCATCTGCTCCTATTTGTAGTTCATACAGATGCCTTGTCCCCTCATTTTATTATAGATGTTGCCTCTTGGTTTTGGGTTTTACCATCCTAGTATTTGCCTCCTTTTATGTATTGATTTGGGAAGATTCATAACTATGCCCCCACAAACATTTTCCTAAGTAAGCTTTTCATTTTTGTCATTCTTTTTCTTTGATTTCTGTTTTCGTCATCTTTCTTTATCTTCTAGTCTATTTATCAGTTTAAAAAACACAGCACTAAAATCAGAAAAACAAATCTTAACATAATGAATTGATAAAACAAGGATTTTTTTTGAAAGCTCTCCTTATAGCGTCTTCCCTAGACTTGCAAAATCTCTATACCTCCTGTCTTCTAGAATAAAAACATTTGGTGTTTAGGACAATGATCTTTGTTTATTAGATATGTGAGGTTTTTATTAGATTTGATCAGGAAAGTTGACTTATTTACACCTGTCCTTCATTAGCACTAATTAAAATAATGTTTTAAGATCCATTTTTATTTAACTAAAAAGTATTCCTTAAGCATCCTGATCAAGATTGCTTGTGTATTTGGTGGTAGTAAGTGACTATCCTATACAGCTCACCTGTGACTAAATTTAAGCTTCATTTTTCTATTTCTTCCATTTCCTCCTTCTTCACTGGATGCCCTCAGTCCCTGCCCTTGTTCCCTGCATTCCCTGGCTCCTCCCAACCCCACCATATGCTGTGTGGCCTGGAACACTGATTTGCTCACAGTGGTTGCCCCATGCGTTTTGTTAGGAACCAAAATCACTTTGTCTTTTCCAGTGCTGCTTTAAATAAATGGATGAAGACACTGGGCTGCTGAAATGTCAGTTCTCTTAAAGAATAAATTCTAAAGATGAAAACCAAAATATAACAATTATGGAAGGTTTTTGTCTTTTCATTGTTTCTAGCTGGTTCAACTTTGTTCACTGTGAAATTATCGCGTAAATTAAAATGTCTGTTTCTCTTTGTTTTAGCTGAGTTAATGCTATTCAAAATTGTCTTGCAGATATTTAGAAATAGTAGCACTTTTGCACATCATTTATGGAAGCATTTAATGCAAACTAATCTAGCCATTATCATCTGGAGCTGTAGGCTATAGATTGTGGTGGATATTTTTTAAAGGACTGGAAAATCTCTCTTATTAATGTAGAGGGACTTACAGTAAAGTGAGACATTAAGATTCATGGGATTCCTGCCCCACTTTTGCTGAACCTGCTCAGCATACAATCCATAAATTAAATTATTTGGACACATGCAAAAGAGCAAGCTTCAGGAACAAAAAGGACAACAAAATGATGGCGTTAGCCTAATTGCTGCACAGTCCAGACACAGCTCAGAATTGCTGTAAAGATAGCCAAGAGCCTTTAGAAGGACCTTGAGAAGAATACTCTCACTTTCCACCTTGTCTCCTCTCAAACTCTCTTCTCTCTCATACACACACACACACACACACACCACAAACACCCACTTTGCTGCTGCATTTTAAAACACCAAACTATAGTTTGCAGTGTGTTCTGTTCTAAAAGCAGCTGACTTTTGGAGAGAAATTATGGAAAAGAAAAGGTATTAATAGTGTAAAAGTTAACTAGACAAATCTTACGACACCAAATATTGCCTGTTTCTCTTGGACACATTTGTCTGTATCTTCAAGGCAAAAAGCCACACAAACAAGTTCCATCATTTTTCTACCAAAACATCAGCACTGAATTATCCCGATTCCAGTCTTCAGAATGAGGTCACTCTTGTCAAACTGCAATAATTTCTTTTAATTTTTCCTACTCCATTTTTCACACCAGGATGTATACCCTAAACTCAGGAGCAACTCACGTTGGTGCTAGATACATGAATGCCCTTGTTTATAGACCTGTAATGAATGTCATAGTGGCTCTTTAGAGTTTTCACTCATCTGCTAATGCAGTTCAGGAAATCCATGGAAATTTTTTTCTCTACCCATTTTCCTATGCAAATAAATGTGTTATATATATATATATTTTTAGAGTTCATTTCTAGGAGTAGACCCTTTTTTTAAAAAAATCTTAGGAAATGGGCTGGGCGTAGTGGCTCATGCCTGTAATCCCAGCACTTTGGGAGGCTGAGGCAGGCAAATCACCTGAGGTCAAGAGTTCAAGACCAGCCTGGCCAACATGGTGAAACCCCATCTCTACTAAAAATACAAAAAAAAAAAAATTAGCTGGGTGTGGTGGCAGGTGCCTGTAATCTCAGCTACTGGGGAGGCTGAGGCAGGAGAATTGCTTGAACCCAGGAGGCAGAGATTGCAGTGAGCGGAGATCATGCCATTGCACTCCAGCCTGGGTGATAAGAGCAAGACTCCATCTCAAAGAAAAATACAAAAATAAAAATAAAAATAAATTCTAGGAAGTACCTGCTACCGGTCACCAATAGTTTCCTCGATCTTTAAAGCAGTGATGAGGAAGTGGAGCCCCAGCACCCTTATATCCACACTTGTACCTAGTCTTGCAAACCCTGGGCTCCAGAAGAAAGGAAAAAGTGTCCTATGGTTTATCACTATTATTAGCATGTGGAAAAAGCCAGTGGTAACAGAAGGAGTTGATAGTCAAAATCATGGCTCCTGGAAGCTTTCCAAAGTGGCCAGGCTTCCCAGTATTATTCATTTTTTTTGTTTCTTTTGGGCATAATATTAGCCTAAAAAGGATACAAGGAAATCCTGCGAATACAGATTTATCTGTAGTTTGTTTCCCAAATACAGGAGACATTAAGCCCGACTCATACAGGTGAGTGGCTGCTAAAAAAATGCCAGGACCCTTGAGGAAAGGAAGCATCACACAACTGCACTTTAGATCCTTGGCTGCTCTGCTTGCCTTTCTGAGATGGAGTTCCCACCTGTAGACTTGGGTCCTTGTGGTGTGTTGTGGGCAGGGAGCCCCCGTGAGGATCCCAGGGATTGGTATGGGCAGTAGACGTCATCTGCACAGGAGCACAGGCTTTTTCCTCCGCTTTCTACCTTCTTGAAATATAGGTCAGGTTGTCATTTAAAAAATACAAAACCGTGTAAGATTATTACTGGATTCTTAATCACTGTCATCATCTGTTTTCTCAAACAATAGTTGCTAAAAATGTAGGTATTATTTTGTGGAGCTTTTGACTTTTTTTAATGCCTTAAATGTTCCCTCATACTCAGGAAAGTCTGAAAATTTGAGTTTAGAATGTGGAAGCTTGAGAAGGTGCAGGGGGCCTCCTATGCGTGCCCTGGGATTCCCCTTGGACTCAGATTGGTGGTTGTTGCCAGGCTGCAAGGAGGAAGGAGGAGGAAGGTTCTGCAGGGTGTCTGAGGTGAACCAGCAGTTTTGCACCCAGCTGTGATTTGTTTTGTCTGGTTAGCAAAAGGGCTCAAGGGTATACTTTCTCGCCATGTGCTCTTGATTGGTGAGCTTGAAATTTTTTATGGCAGGAACCAGTTAATGAGCTAGGACATTTGGAGGTTTGCATAAACCCCTTTTCTTGCCTTTAAGAAATGAAAATGTCTTTTTACTCCAAGCTGAAATTGGCAAATATTAAGACATCACAGGATCTTTTTAAATGATAGTTTAATGTTTGCACATGACAATTGACATACTATTTTCTGTGTGGAAATGAACGAAATCTTTGCAATGGTGTGATTTGGACACACCTGAACTTACAATGCCCTAATTAAATATGTACCTTACAAATCCATACCACATACTTCAGCTGTTTTTCATAAATTAGCTCTAGTCAAATAATAACAAAACTTCCGCTCTTTTTAATAGAAAAAAGATGTTTGCTTTCAGGGCACTCTGAAAACCACCTCCCCCTTGAATGTGGTTTGTGTTTCCTGTCTGTACAGTTTAATCCCCAGAAGGATGCTTGGCTCAGATACCTGAGCCACCCCAGCTTTTCATCAAATTATTGTGAGCACTTCCATTTTAAGCAGTGGAGTCTACAGAACATAATATTAATTTAGAAATGTGAGCACTATCCTTTTTCTGTTTATTTTTCGTTACAACACCGCACTAGTTGTTTGGGCTCATTTGGTAGGTCATCTTGATCTTTTTCTTCTCTAAAGCTATAGGCTGGCTCTCTGTGAGGCTGCGGTGTCAGCACCCCCACACCTGGCCAGCTGCCTGGTTCGCAGTGAGCCTGCGGGTACAGGGATGGAAGCGTGCTGCTGGTGATTCCACCAGCGGGAATCAGAAACTCGCCGGCACTATTTCGCATCCAGCTCCTCGATTCATTCCATAGATTAATTCCTTGACTTGATTCAATGGAAATTTATTTATATGAAGGGCCTAATACTTTGCTATATGTACTTTGGTGAAATGAGAAAGAAAAGAGTCAGAGGATGCTTGAACCTGGGCTGCTGCAAAGATGTGCCTTGTTGATTTGACCAGAAGGACCTGGACCAGTGTAGGAAGTCCTTTTTGAGCTCTGGAGTCAGAAAGACCGTCTTTTGAATTCTCCGTTTGTTACTAAATGGCCATGTAGTCTTGGTGGCAAATATTTAACTTCTCTAGACCTCAGTTTTCTTGTCTATAAAATATACACTATAACAGCACTTATTTCACTAGATTGCTGTGAGAATTAAATGAGTTAAAGTATTTATTCATTCAACAAGTATTGTGTACCTACTGTTCTCACGATGCAGTTCTGGGCACTGGGAACACATCACTGAAAACACACTCCTCTCCCTGCATTTCCAGACTTGTCTTTTCTCTGGGATAAGTGAGAAGGGAGGAAATAAAAATAAACAAATAAATACATTTTCTTTAATTTTTTTTTTTTTTTTGAGACAGTGACTCACTCTGATGCCCAGGCTGGAGTGCAGTGGTTCAATCATGGCTCACTGCAACTTCCACCTCCCCAGCTCAAGAAATCCTTCCACCTCAGCCTCCCCAGTAGCTGGGACCACAGTTGTGTGCCCCCATGCCAGGCTAAGGTTTGTTTTTTTTTTTTTTTTTTTTTTTTTTTTGTAGAGACTGGTTTCACCATGTTGCCCAGGCTGGTCTCGAATTCCTGCACTCAAGTGATTCACCCACCTTGGCCTCCTAAAGCACTGGGATTACAGGTATGAGCCACTGCACCTGCTCCATAAGTAAACTTTCTAAAAATTTTTGAGCAACAGGAGAATAAAAGGAAAGTGGAATAGGGTATATTGGGACTGAAAACATGCGGAGGAAGCCAATTCCAATTTTCAATGGGGTTGTCCAGTGAGGCCTCCTAGAAAGTCTGACATTTGAGCACAGACGGAAGGAGAGAAGAGGAGAGGAGATGAGAGGAGAGAGGCAGCCATGGGCACGGCTGGGGCAGATTAGCACTGATGAGTCTGGGAGGTGGGAGCAGCAGAAAGGCTGGCAGCGCCCAGCAGCAGAGCAGCCGTGAGCCGGTCCAGGATGTAACGGGGTGGGGGCACTGGAACGACTTGCTTGTTTTTTCTTTCTGGTGCTTTTTCTTTTTATCCAATTTCTTTTTCTACTCCCTTTTGTTTCCCTTGAGCACTTCTCCTTCATCCTTGAGCACAATTGTGTTTTTCTTCAGTAAGTTCCTACCGCTCTAAGTATCAGGTGCAAGGCTGGTATGTTTTTTTCATGGAAAAAAAAAAAAAAAACAGTTGTGAAAACCATTATCTTCTTAGCTTCATAAGCATAGAAACCGTCCAGGGGAAGGTTTTGTTTTGCATCTTTGCATGTTGCACAGCTCCACAGCGCTTCATAAAGGACGGGTACATGCTGAACACTGGTGAACTTGGTTTAATTTTCCTTAACAGAGAAAAACATTTCTCACTTGCTAAAAGTACATAAGTTCAAATGATGATTTTAATCGATAATGAAATATTATTTCAAATGAGGTAAAAGCACCTTTTTCATTTTTGAGGAAATCTCAACTGTTCCCGGTGCTTCTGAGTCCTTCGAAGGGGAGCTGCAAATGCACACATGCACCCGCTGGATTCACGTCTCAGGGAAAGTCTGTTTGCCCTTGAATTTCATGCAAATCAATAGAATAATGTTAAGTGCATTTTTTTTTTTTTTGAGATGGAGTCTCACTCTGTCACCCAGGTTGGAGTGCAGTGGCATAATCTTGGCTCACTGCAACTTCCACCTCCTATTTTCAAGCAATTCTTCTGCCTCAGCCTCTTGAGTAGCAGGGATTGCAGGTGCCACCATGCCCAGCTAATTTTTGTGTTTTTAGTAGAGACAGGGTTTCACCATGTTGGCCAGGCTGGTCTTGGACTTCTGGCCTCAAGCAATCTGCTTGCCTCGGCCTCCCAAAATGCTGAGATTACAGGCGTGAGCCACCACACCTGGCTTTAAGTGCATTTTTTATTTCACTGGGAACATCTGAAATGTGCCTGGACTTCATCAGACAAATATTTCTGAGTTCACATAGTCAAATGTTGCTTTAAACCTTTGTTCACTTGCATTTTAGCATCACTCTAGTTGGAAGAATTAGAAATTAGAAGTGTGTAGGACTTAAGGATGCCCCCCAAAAAGATAATCAGTTTTACTAAGGGGTATGAATATTGTCCTATAAGCAAAACTGAGAGAATGCTATGTAGTTTTAGAAATTCCAGAATGATTAGACATTATGGAAGTATTTACTTTTTTTTTATTATGCTTTAAGTTCTGGGATACATGTGCAGAACGTGCAGGTTTGTTACATAGGTATATACGTGCCATGGTGGTTTGCTGCACCCATCAACCTGTCATCTACATTAGGTATTTCTCCTAATGCTATCCCTTCCCTTGCTCCCCACCTCCTGACAGACCCCAGTGTATGATGTTCCCCTCCCTGTGTCCATGTGTTCTCATTGTTCAACTCCCACTTATGAGTCCCTATAAGCAAAACTGAGAGAACTCTATGTAGTTCAAGAAATTACAGAATTATTAGACATTACAGAATTATTTACTTATTAACATTCGCCAATGTGAGTATACATTATCACATTTGTCAGGATAACAAACGGAAGGTGAAAACATTATTATATAGACATATATAAAAGTTATTTGAAAAAGTTCCACACATTCATTATTCAAAAAAAAAGTCTTGGCAAGGTCTTAATAGAAGAAAACTGTCTCATGCAGATAATAAGTATTCATTTAAAAAATATATTCAAAACTTCATCATTAGTGCTGGCAATTTAGAATCAATCACATTAAACTCAGCAATAATACAAACGTGCCTATTATCCCTGCTTCTATTAAAGTTTATACGATTTAACAAGACAAAAGTAAAAAGCAATATAAGAATTAGATATGAGAGAATAAAATGTCTTTTTATGCAAGTGTGATTGTCTATAGACAAATCCAAAGTAATCAAATTGGCCTCCAGCACCTTTGCTGAGGGTGAGGCCAATACAAAAATCAATAGTCGCTTTATACACTAGTAATGATCACTGTAACAAAGATCCCATTCATGATTTCAATGATATTTATACAACTGTAGAAATAAAACTACCAAATATGTGCAAAATCTTTACAGAGAAAATAATAAAATATGACTGAATATTTGAATATTCATTCCACTTTCCTAGCTAGAAACAGTTTACCTTAAATCTATTAATACTTCCTAAGTCAGCCTTCTGAGTCCATTAAATTGTGATGGAAATCTAAAACAAGTGTTTCACAGACCTTTGTAAACTAATCCTCACTTTCACAGGGAAGAGCAGAATGGGAGGGATAGTTAGGAAACTGAAGGATTACAGGGGTGAGGAATTCGCCCTTCTAGCTATTGAGCTTTATAATGAGTCCCTAGTGATTGTTGTATTATTGCAGAAATGGCAACACACAACAATGAACAGAATACAGAGCTTAGAATTAGACCACATTAGTATCCTAGGGTTGCAGTGACAAAGTACCAAAAACTAGGTGGCTTAAAACAACAAAATGTATTGCTTCACAGTTCTGGAAAATAGAAGTCCCAAATCAGCGACTCAGCAGAGCCATGTGATATGATTTGGTTGTGTCCCCACCCAAATCTCATCTTGAATTCCCACGTGTTGTGGGAGGGACCCGGTGGGAGGTAATTGAATCATGGGGGTAGGTCTTTCCCATGCTATTCTCATGACAATGAATAAGTCTCACGAGAGCTGATGGTTTTATACGGGGGAGTTTCCCTGCATAAGCTCTCTCTCTTTGCCTGTTGCCATCTACGTAAGATATGACTTGCTCCTCCTTGCCTTCTGCTATGATTTTGAGGCTTCCCCAGCCATGTGGAACAGTAAGATCATTAAACCTCTTTCTTTTGTGAATTGCCCAGTCTTGGGTATGTCCTTATCAGCAGTGAGAAAACAGACTAATACACCATGCACCCTCTGAAGGTTCTAGGGAAGAACTGTCCTTACCCCTTCTAGTTTCTGGTGGTGGCTGGCAGCTTTTGGCCTTCCTTGGCCTGTAGACACATCACTCCTATCTCTACTTCCATTGTCACATGGCTTTCTTCCCTGTGTGCCTGTGAGATCGAATTTGGGTCCTAATTCAGTATGACTAGATCTCAATATGATTACATCTGCAAAGACCCTGCTGTGGTTTAAATGTGTTTTCTCTCCAAAATTCTAGTTCAAATGTAATTCCCGTTGTGGTAGTATTAAGATGTAGAGCCATTTAGAAAGTGATTAAGTCATGTGGGCAGAGCCTGGATTAATGCCCTTATTAAAGAGGCTTAATAGAGTTCCCCTCTCTTGCCCTTCTGCTCACTGCCATGTGAGGACACGGCCTGATCCCTCTGGCAGATGCAGCAACAAGGCACCATCTTAGAAGCAGCAATAACGCCCTCACCAGACACTAACCTGCTGGTGCCTGGATCCTGGACCCCCCAGCCTCCAGAAGTATGGGAAATACGTTTCTATTCTTTATCAATTACACAGCCTATGGTATTTTGTTATAATGCAAATGGACTAAGACATTAAATAAAGTCACATTCCCAGATACCAGAGATTACGACTTGAACCTATCTTTTTGGGAAACACAATTCACCTACAACACAGACTTGTGTGTATACAGCATGTATTCAAAACAGGTTGCTTTGTGTGTCTGTGGGAAAAAGCTGGCTAGTCGATAAAATAAATAGTGCTGGAAAATTTGGTTGTCAGTATATGTCAAGAAAATGAGGCTGCCTACCCAAGAGCACATTCCCCAGGGAAGAAACAGAATTTATTGAGGAAATCCTACATAGGCAAAATGTTAACAAGGGCATGATGCCCCCACTGTGGGGCAGTGCATGGGGTTCCGTCATGGCCAACCATGAGATGTGATGAGGCTACTGTCTGGAAGGCAAAAGACGCATGATTAGGAGAAACCCAGGCCCTTTGCTGGGGTGATCAGGAGCTGGGCCCCATGCCTAGGGTGTAATTGTATGGCATGGCACACACATAATCTTTATCCCTGATCCACCACCTCAATGCTTTCTCAGGCACAGATAACAATCCTGCTCAGAAGATAAACTCCCCTGAATGAAATTGGTCCTGGACAAGTGAGCCCTTACCTCTCAATAAGAAAAAATGAAAAGAAATTAAATTCCTACTTAACATCATACTGAAATGAAGGGCAAGGGAATTACTGACTGAAATGTGAGTGGCAAAACTTTAAAACTTTCAGAAAGTATAAGCAAATATCTTAACATCCGTCTGAACATCAGAAAAAGGGTTTCCTACAGGTGATGAAAAGGCAGCGTCAATGTTGCACAACTCAGGACTAAAGCCAGAGCAGCTTGTTCAAGGTCAATTACACAGTTAGTGCACAGAAGGCACCATGGGGTCATCTAGTTCATGCGCTTGTCTACCACACGGGGCTTCCAATTTATGCCTGGACATGCAGAGTCATCAGAATTAACGCTCCTCAAGGGAACTTGTTGCTATATAAAAAATGATGATTCAGAACTTCCTTTTACTGAACTGAAACTTGCTTCAAGTTTTCCTCCAATCAAAGCTTTTTGAACCTCTACATGTGTCAGGAAATATGATGAATAAGATGTTTTCCCTGTCCTTTAGAGGCACTCATATTAGCAGGAGAGACAGATATATAAGGAGGTAAATTACCCATAAAGTGCTGAAGGAAGCAATAGAAATCTCTGGAAAACGGGCATAGAGTATGGATATTAATTAAATCAGAGAAGATCCATGGAGGAGGCAATATTTGTGCTAGCTTATGAAAGATAAATAAGAACATTGCAATTTGTATGTGTGTGTGTGTGCGTGTGTGTGTGTACAGGGTGGTAAAAATGGATTTTCAAATATTTTGTCCCAATAAAACCTTCAGAGATTTGAAGGCAGTCATCAAGTGCCTGGAGATCTTGACATTGTAAGCCAATCATGGCAAAAATTATAACTTTTTACTATCTTCAGCTTAAACATCCCTTCTTTGAATGATGACTTATGTGATTTGATTTTTTTGAGCATCTTTATTTTCTGTAAATACATAAACTCTATCAATCTCATTTTCAAAATTTAAAATTGCACTAGAAAAAATTATAAAGGAAGAAAAGGATTCCTCTAACTGCTCTGATCTGTTACAGTGTGGACTGGGGTTGGCACACGTCAGCTGGCAGGAGCTCATCATGTCTGCCTTTTCCCAAGTCCACGTTCAGTGATGTTACTGAAGTCAGCCGTGGGCAGTATCACCCTGGAAATTAGCACACACTACAAATTAGAGCCTCTTTACCTGCACATCACTGCTAGATAGAGTAGCACTGTGGCTCCCTCAGGTTATACACTTGACTTCCTTGAATGCAATTTAAGATAACGTAATCTGTTTGTGAGGTTTCCTCACAATGTTCAGTGTTGACTCAAATTTAATTTCCTGTCAAGTAAGTAGTTTTTTTTCTTTTCTCTCTCTCTCTCTCTCTTTTTTTTTTTTTTTTTGGTATTAGCCTTTAGAATTAGGCAAATGTTCTAAATAAAAGAAAAAATTACCTGCAATTGTTGATTCATTTCAGATCTGTCTGCTGCTTCTTTAAATTTTATTTTTAACTAAATTATACATGTATATAGTTTAATCAGTTAGCGGTATAAGTCTTTAAAGAAAACTCTGCAATTTCCTACTCCTTTCTGTTTTCCCTGCACTGGTGGCAAACTTTTAGCAGATTGCTTGGGCATTCATCTATGCATTTCTAGTGCTTTGGCACTAATTACATCTCCTCCAAATTCATATGTTGAAACCCTTACCCTAAATGTGATTATATTGGAGATTGAAACTTTAAGAAAATAATTAAGTTTAAATGAGGTCATAAGAGTAAAGCCTTAACCAAATAGGGCTGGTGTCCTTATAAGAAGAGGAAGAGATAGCAGAACTGCTCTCTCTGCCATGTGAGGACAGTGAGGGGCACCCATCTGCGAGCCAGAAAGAGAGCCCTTGCCAGGAGCCAAATTGGCCAACACCTTGGTTTTGGACTTCTCAGGCTCCAGAAAATAAATTTCTGTTGTTTAAAACACCCAGTCTGTAGAATTCTGTTATGGCAACCTGAGCCAATGAAGACATCTATGAAACATGATTCTTTGGCCATCTCTCAGTTTTCCAGTTTTAGACACTGTATTAGTCCATTCTCTCACTGCTAATAAAGACACACCCCGAAATGGGTAATTTATAAAGGAAAGAGGTTTAACTGCTCACAGTTCTGCAGGGTTGGGGAGGCCTCAGGAAACTTACAATCATGGCAGAAGGGTGAGCAAACACACTGTTCTTCACATGGCAGCTGCAAGGAGAAGTGCAGAGAGAAGTCAGGGAAAGCACCTGATAAAACCATCAGATCTCAGGAGAACTAACTCACAATCATGAGAACAACATGGAGGTAACTGCCACCATGATTCAGTTACCTCCCACCGAGTCCCTGCCTTGATACATGGGAATCATGGGAACTATAGTTTAAGATGAGATTTGGGTGGGGACACAGCTAAACCATATTATTCCACTCCTGGCCCCTCCCTCATCTCATGTCCTCACAATTCAACACACAATCATGCCCTTACAACAGTCCCCCGAAGTCTTAACTCATTCCAGCTTTAACTCAAATGTCCAAGTCCAGTCTCGTCTGAGACAAGGCAAGTCCCTTCTACTTATGAGCCTGTAAAATCTAAAGTAAATTAGTTAATTCCTAGGTACAGTGGAGGTACAGGCATTGAGTAAATACACCCATTCCAAATGGGAGAAATTGGCCAGAACGAAAGGGCCACAGGCCCCCCAGAAGTTCAAAATCCAATAGGACAGTCATTAAACCTTAAAGTTCCAAAATGATCTTCTTTGATAACATGTCTCACATCCGGGGCATGCTGATGCAAGACGTGGGCTCCCACAGCCATGGACAGCTCCACCTCTGTGGCTTTGCAGGGTATAGCCCCCTCCTGGCTGCTTTCACAAGCTGGCTTTGAGTGTCTGTGGCTTTTCCAGGTGCATGGTACAAGCTCTCTGTGAATCTGCCATTCTGGGGTCTGAAGGATGGTGGCCCTTCTCTCACAGCTCCACTAGGCAGTGTCCCAGTGGGGACTTTGTGTGGGGGCTCTGACCCCACATTTCCCTTCTTCACTGCCCTAGCCAAGATTCTCCATGAGGGCTACAACCCTGCAGCAAACTTTTGCCTGGATATCCAGGTGTTTCCATACAACCTCTGAAATCTAGGTAGAGGTTCCCAAACCTCAATTCTTGACTTGTGTGCAGCTGAAGGCTCAACACCATATCAAAGCTGCCGAGGTTTGGGGTTTCACCTCTGAAGCCACAACCTGAGCCGTACCTTGGCCCACTTTAGCTATGGCTGGAGCATCTGAGACACAGGACACCAAGTCCTGAGGCTACACACAGCAGGAGGGCCCAGGGCTCAGCCCACAAAACCATTTTTTCATCCTAGGACTCATGGTCTGCAGTGGGCAGGGCTGCTGTGAAGGTATCTGACATGCCCTGGAAATATTTTCCTCATTGTGTTGGTGATTAACATTTAGCTCCTTTTTATTTATGCAAATTTCTGCAGCAGGCTTGAATTTATTCCCAGAAAATGGGTTTTTCTTTTCTATTGCATCATCAGGCTGCAAATTTTCCTAGCTTTTATGCTGTGCTTCCTCTTAAGTTTTTTGCTGGTTAGAAATTTCTCTGCCAGATACCCTAAATCATCTCTCTCAAGTTCAAATTTCCACAGGTCTCTAGGGCAGTGGCAAAATGCTTCCAGTCTCTTTGCTAAAGCATAACAAGAGTGACCTTTAATCCAGTTCCCAACAAGTTCCTCATTTCCATCTGAGACCCCCTCAGCCTGGACTTTATTGTTCATATCGCTATCAACATTTAGGTCAAAGCTATTCAACAAGTCTCTAAGAATTTCCAAACTTTCCCATATCTTCCTATCTTCTTCTGAACCCTCCAAACTGTTCCAACCTCTGCCTGTTACCCAGTTCCAAAATTGCTTCCACATTTCAGGTATCCTTATAGCAGCACCCCACTTCTGGTATCAATTTACTGTATTAGTCTATTCTCACGCTGTGAATAAAGACATACCTGAGACTGAGTAATTTATAAAGGAAAGATTTTAATTCAGTCACAGTTCTGAGGGCTGGGGAGGGGCCTTGGGAAACATATAATCATGGTGGAAGGGGAAGCAAAAACATCTTTCTTCACATGGTAACAGCAAGAAGTGCAGAGCGAAGGGAGGGACAACCCCTGATAAAACCATCAACCTTAACTACGTCTCATGTTTTCTTTTATAGAAATTTGTCTTTATCCAGAATAAACTTTGAGTCTTTTGCTAAGATACAAGTGGAATTATCACACCCTACCTATATAGAGTGGAAACAAAGATGAGAATTTAACTTTTTTTTTGAACAAACATTCTACAAATTCTCCTTATTTTAACCACTCTTTGTATCTTCATTTTCAAAGGAAACTGGTGCTATTAATTTCTGAGTCTTCAGGAAATTCTCTGTAATTATGTTGCTTCTTAGCATGTCATAGCAATAGCCAGGGGCCAGCATGGCCTCACCTGAAGGCGGGAAAAGAGGGAAAGAGCTGAGATCAGAGAGACAGTCAGGGGGCAGACAAGGCAGGGTGTAGGCCAGTGCTTGACTTGGACTTCTAATGTGCCTGTGGTGGAGAGGCACTGAGTACTGATGCAGAAAAGAAATGTGATTTGGTTCTGTAAAGAATGATTCAACCTGCCCAGTAGAGAATATCTGGCACGGGGGAAAAACATAAGCAGCGGAAATGATGGGCAGGCTGTGGCAGTGGTCCTGATGACAGGAGGGCCTGGCTTGGACTAGGGCATAGAGTGGAAGAAATGAAGATTTTTTGAATAGCGAGTATTTTGAGTCAGAGTCTCAGGGATCTGATGACGTGGAGTTCAGAGAGAGACATCAAAATAACTGACTCCCAGGTAGATGACCTGGCCAAACGGTGAGTGGCATCCCCACACTCCGGCCTGCCCAGGAAGAGCAGTTCGGGGCCTTGAAAAAGGTGATAATCATGAAATAACCTCAAATTGCATTGGAGATATTTCAAGTTAGCCAGATAAATATATACTGCATGGGAGTGTCTTCAAAATCAATTTTCCTGGAGTTAGAAAAATAGATGGGTTAGGTACAAGCTAATTCGCTGATAGATGAACAGTTGCTGATTACGTGTGTACATCATGCGTAGCACGCTACTGAAAGCTGACAAGCTTCAGTGAAATATGAGAAATGCTGTCTTATCTTGTAGTTCATAACCCGATAGAGGGAAGAGTAACACTCTGTTCTGAAATTGCTTTTAGATCTATATATACAAATACATGGCCATTTCATCAGTTCAAAAAGTAAAATGTTTTTCAAATAAATTTTTAAAATGGAGAATTTGATTTTGGTCTCTGGAAACATTTTAGCTCAATACTGCATAGTTGACCTTTGAGAGCACTTTTAAGCGATTTTGAATAAAAATCTATATTTAAAAATTTCTCTGTACAGATAAATGCATTTTGCATATGTGCTTCATAAATTGGGAATGGGAGAATATAAATCATTACAAGGAGGGAGAAATGATTTTTTCAATAAACACTTGTTTATTTTATTTGGGCAGGGATGTTTTCCCCTTAGATTCTTGAAAGCAGCAGAAGAGCCTTACTAAGGAGTAGAATAAAGTCTTTGTAGTGATTTTGGTGAAGATGAGCAGCATGAATCCACGTTTATAAGGTTTAAATACAACCCTAACTACATAGTGTTTTGAGATGCATATAATGATGATAAACATATTTAGGAAAATAAGCAAGTACAAGATACACCTCAAAGTCAGGCTAATTGTTGCCGTAGGGATGGGAAGCAGAGGAATGCAGTAGGGAAATAACTGAAAGAAAGGGCGGCTTGGGATGATCCTGTTCTATTTCTTCAGGCATGTGATGGTTTCACTAATGGTCATTTATTGTTTTGTTTCATAACTTAAGTATAAATTACACATAAACTCCTGTGGACATAAACATATAATCGCATTTAAACAGGAGCACACTAAGACCACAATAATACCAACATTGAGGGAAAGCACACCCAGATCTGCACATCTTTCAAGGAGGTGCACGTGACAGAGGATGTGTGTCACGTACACCAGAGTGATAATAAAACATTAATTAAAAATATGATTAACTTTGACCTGAAAAAGTAGGTGCTTCTGCTAAAATCACAAACAGAAAAATGATACTTCGTGTGATTTATTATTTTCATTGTACAAGCACCCTAAAAATCAACAAAAAGTTTAAAATAAAATTAGGTATAAGTTTTGGAGAAGAGGAAGCAAAATTACTATTATGTGCAGCCAATACAATTATTACATAAAAAAATCAAGAAAAGTGACAAATTATATTTGGGCTAAAAAGATAATTTAATAAAGTGGTTTATTACAAAATAAACACAGATAAATTATTAGCTTTTCCATATAGTCATGGAGTAATAGCATTTAATGGTATAAATAAAGTACACATCACAACAGAAGCAAAATATAAAATTCTATAAATATAAAAACTTCTATTTTTGAGAAAAAAATAGAATGTGAGATCTTGAAGAAGATAGTTACCTTATTACTGTATGAGAAAAGTAACATTTTATATTAATATTCTCCCAATAATTCTAAAATGTTAATGCCATTCATATAAATCTAAGTGATATGTTGAGCCTGAAAAAATAATTTCAATTTATGTGGAAGAAAACTTCACCATTATGGCCAACGCTTTGTGAAAGAGAAGCTATATATGCAATATGCTACTTGATATTATAGCATATTGTAAAGCTACAAAAATTAAAACAATCTTTATTAGCAGCAAATCGACTATGAGTGGAAATACTAGAAAACTCAGAAAAGCCCCCAATATAATAATTTATAACATGACAAAGGTAGTATTTGAAATAAATGGGAGAGAGAATGCTTTATTATGACTGTGACAATGGTGATGACAATGACAATGATGATGCTGTAACATGGTACCCGGCTGGTGTCATCTTCTCACATCTTCCCACCTGCCCCATGTAGGTGGCCTCCTGCCTCATTTGAGGATGTGGAGGTGTATGCATCCATTGTATGGTTTCTAGTGTTGAGGCCTCAATTGAAACAGAGGTCAAAATAGTACCGATTAGCCATGTTTTTACAGGAATAGGTGCTACTGGGGCTTTTTGCAGCAGCATCAGATTCGAGGGACCCAGGAGTGCATGAGTGCTGACTGACCATCGCTCCTGTGCACAGCCTCAGCAAGTAGACTGAGCGTGTGGGACTGCAGGGGTGGTGAGCACGATGGGGAAAGTGTGTTCAGGAGACTGCAGGCAGGGCTTTCTGGGCAGTTGGTCACCGGAATGACAGAGGAAGGATGACCCCTCAGCTCCTCACATTCTAAGGGGGTTGTGGCCATCGTTGGCTCCCGTGCTGAAGGTTATTTAGTCACCAACTCAAAGCCAAATGCTCGCTTTCCATGGCAGGGGACATCTCGTCCTCTTCCAAGAGAGATCTGTTCATGTTTTAAGCAACACAGAGCCTCTCTCTCTGTTTTTCTTTTCCCTCTCTCTTTCTTATTCTGTCTTTCTCTGTCCTGTCTCTCTGTCTTTTCCTTTCTTTCTCTTTTTCACTCTCTACCTTTATCTCTATCTGCCTATATCTGTTTGTCTTTCCCTCTCTTCCTCTGTCTTTCTGTCTCTCCCACTCCATCTCTCTGTTTCTGTCTCTGTCTGTCTCTCTCTCTCTCACTAGTTGGAAGGGAGGGGTGGACTTTCCAACTACTGCATAAGCTCCCAGAGTCATAGTTTTGGGGTCCTCTCCCACAGTCTGGATGCCTGGCCCCCTGCCATAAGCAGCTGACATTTGCCCTCATCATATTGCCCCAGGGCAGTTGATGCAAGAGGAGTCAGCAGGGTTATTGCTGTAAGTAATTGTCTAATTTCTGAGTTAGAAATCTTGAGTTTGTTTTCATGACTAAACAAATAAACATAGATGTTGACAGCTTACCAGGGTGGATTGGAGTGAGGCTGTGGAGATATACTCCTTCTCTCTAAGTCCAGCACCATATTTTACCGCCTTCCAGATACACAAAGAACAGAAATCCAAAAAGGTAATATCCTTGCTTATAACGCAGACAAATGAAATGGCTTGGCCTCTTCCCGTCCCGGGAAAGTTCTAACCCTGTGACTGCTAAGGGCACAGATGAGGAGGCAGGAGAGTGATCAAAGAGACCCACCTACGTTAAGGGCCTCATAATACGCAGTGACCAGTTCATTAGTGAAACTTCCTCCAATGAGTTTCCTAGAATTTTACCAATTAGATTAGTATTCACTCTCACTGCAGAGCGTGGGATAGAATTATATAGGGACAAGATGTTCTCTGTATGAGAAAACCACTCTATTGTAATTCTGTGTAAATATGTGTATAAAACACTTGGAAAGACATTCCCAACATGAAAACTCCGATTATCTATGAAAACTACAAATGATACATTTTTAGTCTTGGTGTGGTAGCTCATGTCTGTAATCCCAGCACTTTGGGAGGCCGAGGTGATCACATCACTTGAGCCCAGGAGTTCGAGATCAGTCCGGACAACGTCAGGTGAGTCCCCATCTCTAAAAAAAAAAGGCCAAAAAAAAGAAAAATTAGGTGTGGTGGAGTGCACCTGTGGTTCCAGCTACATGGTGGGCTGAGGCAGGAAGATCACCTGAGCCTGGAAGGCGGAGGTTGCAGTGAGTTGTGAGCATGCCCCTGCGCTCCAGCCTGGGCAACATAGTGAGACCTCATCTCAAAAACAAAAACGTTTTTAATTGTATAAAATATTCATAATTGAAGGTTTAAAGCTATCTTCATTTTGAAAAAAAAAAAAGAGTTTGATTAGTTGCTTTTTGTACCTGCATCAAAGTGTTCTCAGAAAGTGAGGAGCTGGGAAAGCAGTGGAACATGCTCCCTAAAGGGGGAGACACTGCCTGAGACACAGCGTGGGCAGTGCATGTGTGCGCGAGGCAGGGAAGGGAGGGCCATGCACCCTTGACGGGGAGGCTGGTGACCCCCCAGGAAGGTCCTGGGTTTGAGGCTAATGAACTTTGACTCTGGAGCTAATAGAGATGTCTGCCCAGATAATGACAGGTCAGATTTGCTTTGAGCTGTCAGCTCCACGAGTGTGGATGATGAAGTGTGGTGCAGGGAATTATTGACATATATCAATGAGAAGACATTTGCTACAAGTGAAGTTTACTTCATAACATAAATTTACAAGAGGAAACAGCTTCATTTTCTAGATTTTCTGTTAAACAACAATCACCCTAATTTATTGAGCTTATTTGAGCTTAGTTGATGAGCTTACATAGAAAAAGTCACTTGTATTGTCAAATTGTACTCATGATTTCTACTGTTTATATTTCCAAACTGCAAAGTAAATCTGTTTTGTTTATAGTTAGGAATGGTTGGAATGAAATGAAAAGGCTTCCGACTCGCTGTCAGGAGACCTTGGCTTTGGCGCCTGCCATGACACCCTCCCACTGCCACCAATTCCCTTGTCCAGCATAATTACCTCATTTGCAATGTGAAGAGGTTAGATGGATTAACCTCTAAATCTATAGTGTGACCCTCAGTGCATCCTAGATCCTAACTTTATATAACCAAATGTAAGTGAACATTATAGAAGCTCTCCAAGATCTTGGAGAAAAGGTTAACTAAATGGAGTAATGATTTGACACTTTGGTTATATATCCTGAGACCTGGTTTAGGTTGGTTGATTGTCAAAAATCACTAGAAGAGTAATAGGGAACTGGAAATAGACTAGAAGTCAAATCTTTCCATATTTTCACTTCTTCAAAATTGGTCGACAGTTGAAAGAAAAGAAAATGAAATGAGGAGGTAAAAAGCAGGAAAGGAAAAAATGTTCCATCCAGTACCAGTAATCATTTGAAGTGCTCTTTTTGAGAAATACATTTGTTTTAATGTATCTTCCTAGCCAGAAACACTCCAATCAGAAGACTTTTGTGATGCTCAAACTATAGTAAAATTATACTATTAAAAGCTTGTTTTCCTTTTGGAAGTATGATTCACCTTATTATGTCTTATGGCTATTAGGAAGAAAGAAAGTCTGTCCAAACACAAGAGTAAAACTATAGTTTCAGTCATTTTTTTTTTTTTTTTTTTTTGAGATGGAGTCTTGCTCTGTCGCCCAGGCTGGAGTGCAGTGGCACGATCTTGGCTCACTGCAAGCTCCGCCTCCCAGGTTCATGCCATTCTCCTGCCTCAGCCTTCTGAGTAGCTGGGACTACAGGCACCCGCCACCACGCTTGGCTAATTTTTTCTATTTTTAGTAGAGATGAGGTTTCACCGTGTTAGCTAGGATGGTCTCGATCTCCTGAGTTTCAGTCATTTTATGATAGAGATCAGGGAGATCTTGTTCCTTTCATCATAGCCTAGAAAATGAGGTGGAAAAATGCAAAAAAACAAAAATCCCCGGATAAGTTAATAAAGACTTTTAATAAATAAATTTGTTTTATTTATATTATGCCATTTATATTATACGTATCTAAATTTATATTAATAAATTAATAAACTGAAGAGTTTCCTACAAATACCTAGGATACCTTAGCCAGATATAGCAAAAGCACTTAATGCTCAAAGCAGGGAGTGCAATGAAGGCTCTCCACTGAAAACAAAAGGTGGGGGAAACACCAGCTATTGTGGAGGGAGATGCTCAGTGCTGTGTGTGGGGATGGAGCAGGTTCATGGTTGGATTTAACTGAGGTTGAGTCTGGATCACACAGGCTCTATGTAGTGAGGCAGAAGTGAAGGACTGAAGTGTGTTTGCAAAGAAATAATTATTATGAGGGACCGTGGGACATATTTTGGGTATGGAGGAAAGTGGGAACATAGGGACATGTAATATAGTGATGAATTGATAAAATCGGTGCAATGAGGATTTGAGTGAGATTTAAAAAATGGTAGAGCAGGCAGAGGACAGCAGGTAAGCTGTAAGGAAAGGAGGTGCCAGGACAGGAGAGGGTGTCTGGATTGCAGATGATCCGAACATTTACAGTGATGTGGTCACATGTGTGGTCACAAGGGTTGGGGGTTGAGGAAGGAAATATTCAGAAGAAGAACAGAGAGCAAAGACTTGTGAAACATAAGCATTGAGGGCACATCTCATAGACAAAATGGAAAAGAATAACCAAAAAGAAGAGAAATTTGATCAACAGGGTCAAATACTGCTAAGAAGAGGCGAAGATAAGTACCTATGTTGTCTCTCGGATTCCATCTTTGTAAGAGAAGTCTCACAAGTAGGTGAGAAGCTAGATGTTACTATAGCTGATGCTGCTCAATCTTTCATCAAAACATCCTTCATGTCAGAGGGGAGCAAATGCTTCCAACTGGGCGGGGTTGGAGGGTGGTGTCGGGGCCTCTGGAAGTGTTTAAGACTCTGACATTTATTTGAAGTGTTGTACTTGATTTTTAAAATCATTTTAAATTTTGGATCCTATTCCATAAAAGATCTATAGAAAATAATATTTCACAACATTAACAATCAGAAAAAAGACTGGAAAAATGGTTTATCATTCTGGTTTGAAAGGGATGAGTGTCATACATTTAATTTACCTTTTCAGGAATAAATTGATGACAAGTACCACATGTTGAGTTTAATGAGCAATAATTTTCCTCTAAATTAGTTCCAATATTTCAAGACTTTAGCCTCTCACAAATATGAAATCAATATTTTATATAGCTAGTACCATTTTGTTTACTCCTTTTTTGAAATACATTCTAGGACAGAAAGATCAGAATGTTGCCTAGAATTACAAATTTGTTTTCTCTTTGGACTCGCCTATTTTAGGGCACTTTTTCAGAGCAATAAAATATATAGACAGAGCAATCAATCAGAACATTTTAAACACTTTCTATGCCCTATCAGTATAATAACCAAATAATAGCTAGTTATCCACGTTGCCTCCTGCCTCTGGGTGAGTGTGAGAATCTTCAGTCATTTACAGGGTCTTGAGCCCCAGGGTATGCAGTTTCTGTGGGAATTTGGAGACTTCGACAAGGTTTTGCTCACTGGAAGGGTCTGTTAAGTGTAAGTCCTTTCTGTGGAATGGGTATTCTGGAATCTTTAATTCCATTGCTGAAATCATGAGCATATGATAATATCTCATCACAACATTTGCCTTATTTGGAGTAAAAAGGTATAAGTTTCTTCCTAATCTATCTGGAGGAATATACAGTACATATCCACCAAAAGTAATGGAACCAGGATTTTAAGTCAAAGAGGATTTAAGGCTGAGTTTGCAAACAGCATTATTTCTCCTCATTCTCTGCATATATGTAGTTTATCTTATTGGAAGAGGCACAAGGAGCTTGGTATAACCTGTTTTTTTCTTGTAAGGAGGACATAGCGTATGGTTTGTCAGTGGTATCCTTTGATAATGCTTCTGAAGGTCTCCCAGGGCAACACCGTTTCAAGTTCTGTAGAACTTCTGTAGAAATGTCTGGTGAGGAGGTCAGAATAATGTGATACAGCATCTGGGAAGTTCGTCTGTTTCCTCGTCAGCTCTTTGACTCTTTCTTAGAAAGGTTCATCAAAGACTGTTTTTTTTATTTTCCTAGAAAACATGATTCCTTATATTTCTCTGTAGTAAATAAGATTCTCCTTTTAGATTCCTTTATTAAATAAGAGTATCCTTTTAGATTCCTTTTCTGGTTCCTTTTCTAGTCTGATTCCTTTCCCAGTCTCCTTTGCTGGTTCCACGAAGGAACTCTTTTCAAGGAAAACAGTGCCTAAGACCAGGGATTAGGAATAATAGAAAAACAGCTGGATTCCTGACTGGCCGCGTGACCACCTTTCGTTGAAGTTTCCTGATCTAGAGATAATAAAAGTCACATCTTATAATGTTACAAGAACTAAATGATGCATACAGAGTGCTTAACATTGTTTCTGGCTTCTGTTAAGAAGTCTTAAGAAGTACGAATTAGTAATTGCTTCTCGGCCTTTTGGCTAAGATCAAGTGTAAGAAATACGAATTAGTAGTTGTAGTTTCAGCAGCAGTAATAATAGTATTATAGTCTCAAATTTTGTTTTTATAGCAGTTATGTTGTGTGTACATTTAAAATACATTGGGAGTATTGCTTTGGATTTACTAATTCAGGGGAGCCCGCCTTAAAAAAAATTAGCTAAATAAATTAATGTACTGGAAGACACTTCCCAGTTAGGGTGAATTTATCCTTCTCCTTGTCCAGGTTGTGTTGGTGTCTATTAGGATGCCGTTTTTGTTTCATGGGAAAACAATTAACTCGGAGTCTGAGAACTACAACTAGTGTCTTCAAGGGCATGCAAAGAAGGAACCGTTCTAAACCCATGTTGACTTCCCTGCAATGTGTTTTAAAAGTAGTATTTGAACCACCATCTCTTTTTGTTGTTGTTCTTTTACTTTGTTCAGGTTTACCATTTTTAACACTTCAGAAGGTAAGGGCCATGCACTTTAAATTGAAGAGATCTTTAGAAAAGGTAGTGCTTGGTGCAGTATTCGACAGCACAGTGACCTCTGTCTGGGTTAACCACCCCTACAGTCTTACCCATCACAGGCTTGACCTGATCAGTATTGTCTCTTAAAGTAATATCTGTTTTTTTCCAATTATTTGATCATCAAGCCCCTTGTCAATGACTGTTTTTACAGGAATCTTTATCACACATAGCAAAATGGGCAACATTGCAGATCTGTGCAGACCGGAGCATCTTAGTAAGTTTGGACTGCTGTAACTAAATGCCACAGAGGAGTGGCTCAACAACACATGTTTATTCCTCACAGTTCTGGAGGCTGGAGGTCCAAGGTCAGGGTACCTGCCGATTCCGTACCTTTTGAGGACTCCCTTACTGGCTTGCAGTTGGCCACCTTCTCCCTGTCTCCTCACATGGCAAGACGGGTTGGTGCAGAGGAGGGAGTGAGCAGTCTTCCTTTTTTTTTTTTTGGAGTCTCGCTCTGTCACCCAGGCTGGAGTGCAGTGGTGCGATCTCGGCTTACTGCAAGCTCCGCCTCCTGGGTTCACGCCATTCTCCTGCCTCAGCCTCCCGAGTAGCTGGGACTACAAGCACCCGCCACCATGCCCGGATAAATTTTGTATTTTTAGTAGAGACGGGGTTTCACCTTGTTAACCAGGAAGGTCTTGATATCCTGACCTCATGATCCACCTGCCTCGGCCTCCCAAAGTGCTGGAATTAACCTATAGGAAAACTTTTTCTGATGCTCAGATGGATATTAAGATATTCGTTTATATTTTCTGAAATTTTAAAGTTTTGTCATTCACATTTTAGCTGGTAAATTCCTTGTCATTCATTTTGGTATGGTGTGAAGTAAGAATTTAACATCTTTTCATGACTTTATTTAACAAAGGCCCCACCTCGAGAAACCCTCATGCTAGGGATTAGGGCATTAACATATTAATTTTGAGAGAACACAAGTATTCAGTCCATAACAGTAAGTAAAGAATGAAATCCAGTCTTTATATCCATTTTACAAGGGTGTCTTTCAGGAATATTATAACTTCTTCATGTTCGGCTATGTCTGCAAGGCAAGGATTTATCAAATTCTTTTTTATCCATATAAAATTTTTCTTCCAAAGAAATTCTGACACTGATTTGAAGAAATCTTGATTTTTGTTTGTTTGAATTTGTTGATTTCCTTTGAAGTATTTACAGTTCTTTTCAATATACTGTAAGAATAGAAGTTCATGAAATAACATTGCTTACACATTTCTCACCTGAGAGACAACAGGTTTAGGCTGGTTTCCACTGACCTAACAATAGGCTCTGCATTTTAAATAGCCACAGACATTAAGTCTACAGTGTTAACCAACTTCCTACCATCAACTCCAGCGCAGCTTTTGTTACCAAGCTCTTCGTGGGCAGCCTCAAAGAGGAGGCTACGCCTGTCACCATGCTGGGGGATTCCAGTGCCATTTGGATTTCCCTTGCAATTTTATGTATTTTCCATAGTTTAAAGGAAGATCTTTCCAAACTCAGTACCATGAATGGGATGAATTAGACCCTGTCTTTGTAAGAGTGGGCAGATCTCCCCTTGGTGGATGTCAGCAGTATCTGGAATAGAGCTGGACTGTGGAAGACATGCACGTGGCAAACTGGGTTTTGGATGGAGAATGCTAAAAGCCACAGCTGGAAAGCCCAGGAGGGCTTGGGAAGACTCAGAAGGAAGTTGAGAGGAAAGAGCAAAACAAATTTCAATTCTCTCACAAATTTCCTGTGGTCACTTGGAAATGCACATAATGTATTAAAACATTCAAATCACTTTTTGTCAGAGAAGAGGTACTATTCAGCACTACTGATATTTGGTTGAATTTTCTGGATGGGAATATCTTATAGATCCCTTGGATATAGGAGCATTTCTCTTGATCTGGAACAAGGTGAATTTACTTTTGTAGTTACTATGGCAAAATAAAATAAAAAGGGGTGAAGTTGACACTAAAATTGACGCCCGTATTCAAGCTAAGATTCGAATAAGTGATTTAAGCATTCTCAGTGAAACTAGACTTCTATCCCCTAAAAAGGACTAAAAATATAAGGAAAATTAAGAAACAAAACTGGTAGGTTAAATGATATTTGATTTCTAAAAAATTTAATAGAACATTTTTCTGGATATTTTTGGGGAAAGGAATAGAACATGGTTTTAATAGACTTAGACAAAATGAACTGCTATTAGGGTTATGGCCGGAGAATTTCTAATAGACACAGAAGACTCGTTTCTCTGTTTCAGTCCTTGTGTAGTCAGGAGGTAGCACCACATCATCATTAAAAAAGATACTTTAGTGTAGAGGCTTGTTAGGTAGATTGAAATAACTAATGGATAACTGGAAGGCACAAAGAAAACACTAAAATATCGTGGAAGTATTAAATACAGAGAGCAGATACTCCCTCACCATGTTTAGGAAATGGAGGGAAGAGGTTGGAACTATTAACATTTAGAAGATGTCTCCCTGACACAGAAATATTCCAAGCCTGTGATAAGCCCTCTCGCCCGGAACCCTTAAACATTCTTAGTCTGTAAAAGAGAAAGCTCCTGGCCAAAATTGGCCAGAAGCCCCTGTCAGGTTTATTCTCCAAAATAAACCTGTCTTTGACTGTTGAAAAATAAATAAATTAATAAATTAATAATTAATAAAATTTAGAGGATGAAGAAGGTTGCTTGCAGAAATGAAACTCAACAGAAAGAGAGAGAGGCAGAGACTTATCAGACTTATTGGACTGAAGAAGAGGTCCTGTGGGATTGGGACCCCAGACTTCTCAAGAGAGGGCACTGGTTAGCTGGTACTGATCTCCCTAAGGGCTATGATGAGGTTGATTCTGTACCTGTGGAAACATTGCAAACTGATTCAACTTTTGCTACAGGATACAACTGCCACTGCTGCTATGGTGGTCTTTAAATATGTTCACAAATTTTTTGATATTTACTACCTCTTTTAGGCAGTAGTGTTTAGTTTCCCTCCTGTTGAGTATAGGCTGGACTTAATGACATGTTTGTAGCAAACAGAATAGACTGGAAATGACAGTGCATGATTTCAGAGAGCAGGTCACGAACATCAGCATGGCACCCTCACAGCGTGCTCTCTCGTGTGTGCCTGCTCTCCCTTTCTTTCGGATAATTTGCCCTGGGGGAAGATGATTTCCGTGTAGTAAGCACACACAGGCAGCCCCATGGAAAAGTATACATGCAAGCAACTTAGGCCTTCTGCTGAGAGCCCTGAGTGATCCTCCGGCCTCAGGTAAATATGCAGCCCTTGCTGACACTCACAAGAAACCGAGTCAGAACTGAAGCAGGGCAGGTGAGCCCCCAAATTGGGACTTAGCCTGGGAGGGTTCTTGGCTCGCCCAGGAAAGAACTCAAGAGCCAGCCAGTGGTATTAAACAGGAGCTTTTACTGAAGCCGCCATGCACAGCAGCAGAGGTACTACTCCTTGTGGAGCAGGCCCACCCTGTGGGCAGTGTTCCCAGAACAGCAGCTCAGAAGCAGTGCTGCGGTCAGATTTATACCTACTTTTAATTATATGCAAATAAAGGGTGGTTTATGCAGGAATATCTAGGAAAAGGGTGGCAACTTCTGGATTGTCAGGATCATTGCCATGAAAGGGGCGGTAATTTCTGGGAGTGGCCAGTATTATTTTGAATAGGCATGGTGGGAGTGGGTATCGTTATCTTATTCCTGATCACAGAGGGAAAGCTTTCAATTTTTCAAGATTGGGCATCACGTTGGCTGTGGACTCATCAGATGTAACCTTTATTATGTTGACGAATCTTCCTTCTATATCTAGTTTGTTGAACATTTTTATCATTAAGGGTTTTGAACTTTAACCTGACCTAATGAGAATGAGGATCATCTTAGAAAAAGCGAGATTACCGATATCTTTCCTATGTAGAGTGTTATCTGCAGAGAATAATTGGATTGCATTTTTCTACTGTCAGATTAAAAAAGACTAAAATTATGTAATCAAAGTCACATAAAAATATTCATATATGCACATACTTTCCTTATATACATTATATTATCATATATGTCAGATTGCTTTCCTAATGTGAGTTGCAGAGTGCAATATCATTTTTCTAATTTCTATATCTTTAATTATTAATAAAGGGGTACTAAGTATTTAATTACAAACTTTTTAAACCCACACTTTCTCAGGCTTCTGTAATATTAGCTAATGTTTATTGAATGGCAGTGTCTATTTTAAGGGTTTTATGTAAAATATGTCACTGAGATGTCAATTTTTATATATGACTTTTAAATCTTCAGCTAACAGCTAATGTTTATTAAAGGCAGTGTCTATTCTAAAGGTTTTTATATAAAATATATCACTGAGATGCCAATTTTTAGATATGACTTTTAAATCCTCAGCTCAGTGGATATGTCAATGACAGCAGGAAATCAGTTTAATCATTAAGGTACCAACAGTGTGCCAGGCATTTTGATAGAGCATGTAGATAAAATATAAACGGAGTCCTGATCCTTAAGGCATTCAGTGTTTAGGAGGCTAATTTTCTTAGTTTTTAAATCAGATTGGGCATTATGGAGTCAAGCAAAAGGGTCCCATATCCCAACCTAGTGTAGGAAAAAGAGACCGAAGTTCGCTTTCTGAGATGATATCTGCCTAAAATTTTTTAACAATGAGTAAGAGTTAAGTAAGAAAGAGGAAGGCGGAGAGAACAATGCAGGCAGAAATAATAGTATGAACAATGACATATACTGGAAACTAACGATGTGAATATGGGGAATTACAATAGTTTAAATAGTTTAAAGCAACTCAAGTGCAAATTGTTAGGTAGAGAGAAAGCACAAGTCAGGCTGGAGCCTACGGCAGGACCAAGTCATGGAGCATCATTGCTTATACACCATGATGGGGAGCTTGGACTTTGTCTTTTAGACTGCATAGAGTTATTAAAACATTTTAGCATTGCAGCTTTCCACACACCGGTGATTCTCAATGTTAGCGTGCAACAGAATCGCCTGGGGTGCTTGTTACAACACAGGTTGCTGGGTTTCACTTTTAGGGTTTCTGACTCAGTAGGTCTGTGAGAATTTGCATTTCTGACAAGTTCCCCAGTGATGCTGAGGCTCTGGTTTAAGGAATTGCACTTCGAGAACCATTGCCTCCCAGAAAGGAAGCGATCCAGCAACAGCAGGGTCCTCACATCCGACTGACGGGCTGCCATTCCTTAAGAGAGCCCAGCTGTGACCATGTTAAATGTTTCATGGCCACTAACCATACTCCAAGTGAGAGCCTTTGTTCTCACCCTGACCGATCCTGTGTCAATTCCCACCTTAACACCTGTGCTTTCAACATCCAATGCATTATTTTACAATGTGATATGATTATACCTTCAGTGTGTCCTAGTGTTTTAGTCTTATTTCTTACCACCTCGTTGTGCATGATTTTACCACTGCTGGAATCCTGACCTTGGCTTCTTTTGAGTTTAGGGCATTCTTTCCTGGGAGTTATTGGAGCATTGTATAGTTCTTATACTTATCTGTGTTGAACACTAGGAAACTTGGAGTAGTGATATTTGTAGAGCCAGAAAGGACCCTTACAACACATATTGTAAATCTTTCATGGTTTTCTCTAACCTGACTTTTGATGAGGTAAACATTTCTTTTTACTCATTCCTCTATTTCTGTTTTTCATTTGTTGTTAGAATATATATTTCTGAGAAGACAGCCCTGTCTAAACATACTTACCCTTTCTCCATTGTTGTTGAGATACTTCCTATCATGAACTTTGTTGCAAAGTCCATGAAGAATACAAAGGAAAATCAGTGTGTATGCACTCATTAGCTGTGTGACTTTGAGGAAATTAGCTAACCTCCCTGGACTTCACATTTATTACTTCTCAAATGAGGGTAATGGTCCACTACTTAATTTGAAAGATTATATGTAGGCAGCAAAAGTAAGGCACTTTGCTCAGTGCCTGAGGCAGTGTAGGCCCTCAGCCTGTATTAATCTTCTGTTCTTTATTTTTCAAGTATGATAGTGATGTTCCATTTGGAGATGGTTCTTACTGTCTCCAACTGTGTGATATTGGGAAGGAAACTGTATTTTGAGGATAGTTTTGGTTTACAGGGGTCTATTTCTAGGAGGTTTTTTTTGTTTTTGTTTTTGTTTTTTGAGATGGTATCTTGCTCTGCCACCCAGGCTGGAGTGCAGCGGCACAATCTCAGCTCACTGAAACCTTCATCTCCCAGTTCAAGCGATTCTCATGCCTCAATCTCCAGAGTATCTGTGGTTACAGGCACCTGCCACCATGCCTGGCTAATTTTTTGTGTTTTTAGTAGAGATGGGGTTTTCCCATGTTGGCCATTCTGGTCTATAACTCCAGGTCTCAAGTGATCTACCTGCCTCAGCCTCCCAAAGTGCTGGGATTACAGACATGAGCCACCGTGACTGGACTCTAGGAGCTACTATTATTTAAAAAAATTCTTCCCATTTCTGTGTCAAAGTGGGGGAATCCCAAATTTACAGAGGCCAGAGTGTGGATGGGCGTGGCTTTCTCAAAGTCCTACGGCTCCAAACAGTGTTTAATGATTTTTCAAATTGTAGCTGCAAGTTTTGAGACAGTTTTTACACGCTTTGATGTTTCGCTGTATTTGGATTTCACTTTTAGAAAATTCACCTGCAGAATTCCTCTTTCCCTTCAAATGGGGACTGACCACACACACACACACGCCCCAAAACACAAACCCAACCCCCAAAAATGAACTAAAAACTTATGGGAGCATTCCTGTTATATAAGAACATAAATTTAGGTCAACTGTGGCTTTCTAGACCCCAGGGATAATTCTCCATGATTGGCTCCTTCTTATAAAAGCTCCACATATATGTTTATTGATAAGTACTTTTGAGTTGTGTTAGAATGCAAATTCATTTTCATATCAGCTTATGCAAGTTTTATCACAGATAAAGCCAAGAAAAAAATATATATTTGCTTCTTGTATTGTAATACACAAATGAACCAGTATCTCTGAATTACTTGATTTTATTTAGAGATAACACACATTAGAGATAAATGATATACATTTTTCCTTTAGTTGACAATTTCTGAGTAAAATTAATAATTGCCACATCTGGGATTTGAACTCATTAACTATGAAAGCTGTGTTCAGTTGCTAGATAAGATAATAGTAAAGAGTAATTAGTATTAAAAGCAAAATTAATCTTTATTGTGGTTTATATTATAATTTAGAAGAACCCTATATAGGTGCAAGAAGGTATGAAATTATCTGAGCCTTGTAGATGTGTTAGGAGCATGGAGGTAATGTCTCGTTAGATTAACAGAGAACAGCCACAATGATCCTTCATCACCATAATCCTGGGTTTTCATCAGACAGGTCCCGCTATGAGTTTATCTTCAGCAAAGGAATCAGTCCCTGCTAGCATTATAATCCCCTACAACCCTTCAGACTTCATTAGGCTTTTCTAAAACTAGGTCAAAATTAAAACTTCATGCAGCTCTTGAAGGTAATCAACTAAAATGTTGTGACCTTTGAGCTCACAGTCAAAATTTATGGAAAAATTAAAATTTAGAAGCTTCTTGCAGATCTTTCGAGATATTTACTTTGATCTTAAGATATCATCTGAAGCATTACCAAATATTTAAGACACACATACAAAATTATTGCATAGTAATGCAACAATTTTTAAAATTATCGCATAGTAATGCAACAATTTTTAAAATTATCATTATGACAATCATTTTAAGAATACTTCTCTTTTTCTGCCTCCTGTAACACACTGATAGAGAAGTCATTTGTGCCAGCTCGCACACTAAGGGAGGTACACACCCTATTTCACCTTCACAACCACCTCTATGAAGTAGGGGACATTATTATCATCGTCATCAGAATCATTGTCATCATCATTGTCATCATTGTCATAGCTTGGATTTTACCAATGAGAAAACTGAAGATTGAAAAGAATTAAGTAATTAGTCTAATCTCCCCCAAATGGTAAGCAGTTTTGTAAATGGAGTATAAGAAAAACAAACAAAAACACTCTGGTGACAAAATAATGTGGTGGTTTCTTCATGATTCAGCAAATATGATAACGTGGTAATTACTTAAAAAGAAAGAAATAGAAGAATATTTGGGCAGCTGCTGAAATGAGGACAATTAGAAATGAGCGTTTTTGTTTTCTCTCTTTCTTAAATGGTGCATCAGATGCAGTAGTCATTGCATTATTTTTCCCAAACTGGAACATCTTCTTTTTTTTTTTTTTATCCTTTTGTTTTATTCACTTCTCACAAAGAAACTTTTTAGGAAATAACATAATTTTCCTAACAGCTAGTAATGATTACTCTAGAGTGCTGGAGACTATGGATGATATTGAATCTTGCAGAACTAGTAAGGAAAGGGTGGTTCATCTGGTTAACCAGCAACAACATGCATTCTCAAAGATCTGGTAGAGTTAAAAAGCCAAAGGAAATGATGGGAGGAGCTTTCTAAATATTTCATTATTTTTTTCTTGGAGTATCAGTGAGTATTAATACATCACATTTTCATTATGTTTCCAAATAAAGCTTTTTTTTTTTTTTTAAGAAAGTCTGCATTTATATTAGCAAACAAGTTTCTGTACTGAAATAAAATTAGCCACAGAGTTAGAATACGCAGAAACTCCCTAGTTCTGGATCTGCCTAAAGCATAACAGCCTTAGGCAAAACACTTAACAGTTTTGAACTTTAGTTTCCCATATGTGAAGGGAAATAATAATATACGCTCTCACATTTTTGTAAAGATCATACAATAGAGCATATGTTTGAATCTATTATAATATTTGAAACTTTAGGTAGATACTAAATTAATACTATTTCTATTCCTTTCTATATACAACTTACTTGTCTCCCAGAAAGTACACTTTATTTGATGTACAAGTGATTTTCAATTAAAATCTTACATGATTTTTAAGAAATTATTTTTTGATGAGAAATTACTAGACTAGCTGGTAGGCGGGACTTAAATGATGAAAAATGTATACTGTAAATAATGGTTTAAATCTTTAAAGCTGAAGTGATCAGGGTCAAAAGTTATCCACAGAAAGAATGTATTGTGGTTTTACAAGTTATCAGGTACATTTATAAGGTACCTAATAAAATAATGAAATATTGATACGTTATTTGAAGAGAAAAGGTAAATATGGACATCCATCAATTTAATCATGGCCTGGATTCTGGTGGCAAAATTTTAATTGCCTTTTTTCCCCTCACACTGTCCCACCTAAAGGTTGATTATTAGTGTGTCTGACATTCGGAGTGTTTGTAGCTTTTCTGGCTTTATCACTATAAAAGCTATTTCTGTTGTAACAGTTTATTTAGTCATCCCTCATCAAAATACAAAATACTTTTTCCTTTCACAGGAGGAGATTTTTCCTTTTGTGGTCCCAAATGCTGTTCTTTTAATAGAATCAGTATTAACACTGTCAAGATGCTTCAAGAGCCCAGCAGGATACATGAAAAGTGCTGCATGTGGTGGTCGTTAAAAAAGGAAAAAACACAAATCCAAGACTAAACCTGGAAAAGAAATAGTTTGTGAGCATAATTAAAAGCCAGCTGAAACTAAATGAGACTTTAGAAAGAGTACCTGCAACAAAAAATTTTAAAAATTATTACATATAACGAAAGAACTAGGTAGCTTTGAAATTTATAACCCAATTCTCATAATTAACTTAGAAATACAGAAATGAATCTTTTACAATTGGTATGACAAGGGACATAATTTGTTAACATGCAGAAAGGAGTCCCAATCTTACAGAAAAGGGATGGTTAATTACGGGAATAATTAACTGGAAGTAAGTTTCTATTCTTTCATGGATCTGTTGTTTTCTTAAATGATTTCCTGTATGATTTGGAGAATGAAATGAATTTCCTGGTTTTAAGCCTAAACACTTTCGTGACAGCATTTTTGTGTTAAGCTTATGATCCACTCTTTAAATAAATTATTCTCGTTAAGTCACTGTTTGAATGCGCCAGTATGTGGTAAGCTCAGTAGTGCGAAGCTGATTCATACATGCTGCAAACATTGTTCTAGCACCTGGCTGCTTGCTGGTAAAAATTACTCTCTCCCTCTGAGGATTATAATAATCATCTTGGTTATAAGCATAACTAGTGAATATTCCCAATGTCTCTTCATTTCTCCATAATCAATGATAATCACTGGATCCTGCCCAGCCTCATCATGGAAGGATAAAAAAATACTTAAAGGCAACAGCAGACAGAAAAGTTATCCAAATGGGTTCTTTCAGAGCTTCCATTAAGGGGGAAATGATTGAGCCTAAAATATCGTAATCATCTCCACTTGTATTGTACATTTGAAATTATTTTTTCCATATATGACTTCAGGTTTATAGAATGCTAACTGAAGTTTATTTTGTACTATTACTCAAATTTCTGATTGATAGGACAAAAAGTCATCTAATGGTATCTCTGGATATTTAATTTATAACTTTTCTTAAGATTCGAGAATAAATATCACTCATTCTCTTGCCAGCAACTGGAAAAGAGATTGCAACACTTCTCTCCAGAAATGTTTATTGAGCTTCTACTTAATAGCAGACACCTTGGTAGGCCCAGAATATAGAAACGTGAATGAGCCATGATGCTTACGGAATGAATTGATTAAAAAAATCCTACAGCACGGTAGATGTCCCGCAGGAGGGTGAGCAAGGCATTACGGGAATGCAAGAGACAAAGCACTGTGCATTTGTTGGAATTTGAAGGATGAATAGAAACTTCTCAGCCAGGTAGGTTGTAGTGAGTGGAGAAGGTGTCTCAGACAGGGAAAAGAGTATGAATCGAATCAGCATTAGCATATGTAATAATCACAGTGTATTTCACAAGACAGATGTCCAGCTCTAACTCAGTGAGGCATTGTATAAGTATTCATCTTGTGTTTACAGTGTGCAGAATATTATACTGAAATATATATATCCAAAAGAGACAGTCCATAGACTGAAGAGAAAGTTATATTAGAATGAGAAAGATAAGACAATTCATTAAATTATTAGAAGATATATCTGATTATTATGCAGTGCCTTGAGTTTTCTTTCCTAAGTTTGTCCTCTTCCTTCCATACTCCGCTGCTGGTTTTTGAAGCAGCAGCATCTACTGACCAGGGGCAAAGGGTCAGTCTCTGTCTGTCAATCAACTTGATCTCTCCTACCCCGCCCACCTCTCCACGGCCCTCCTGCCTCTCCTTGCACCTTCTCAAGGGTATCACCCTCTCCTGCCTTCCTCCATATATTCTATATGCTGCTCTCTTGGTCTGGAACATCCCCTCACTCATTTTACACCTTGAATCTTAGCTCCTGTGGCATTTCCTGTAGGAGATGGGCTGCTATCGTGTAGCCAGCACCCAGATAATAAACAAAACCAATGCTCTGGTCTGCTGCTGCCACCCCCTGCCCTCCTCCTGGCTTCTGATAGCATTAGTTAGCTTTTCTGTTTCTGAGCATTACAGAAATGAAATCCTACAGTATGTGTTATTTTGTGTTTGGCTTCTATAGTGAACATTATGTTAGTGACATTTGTCCATATCGTTGTGTATAGTTATAGATCACTTGTTTTAATTGCTGTATATATAAAATAGTCCATTAGGTAAACATCCTAACAGTTATTTTTCTATTTTACTATTGATTGGCATTGAAATGTTTCCAGTCTATAACTATTAAAAGTAGTAAACCTATAACCACTCTTGTGACTGTCTTCTGGCAATCAAATGTACACAATGCTGTTACTTAGATCTCAGTGGAATTGCTGAGTCATGGAATGGCATATAGGCAGTTTGGCAGTTTCTTGTAAAGTTAATCCAACGCTTCATTTAACCAAGCAATTCTATTTCTAGATAGTTACCTGTATTATAGTCTGTTCTTGTACTGCTATTTATAGCAGTAATTTATATTAAAAAAGAGGTTGAATTGGCTCACAGGTTGTACAAGAAGCATGACAGCTTCTGAGGGGAGGCCTCAGGAAAACTTTCAATCATGGCAGAAGGCGAAGGAGAAGCAGGTGCATCTTACATGCATGGAGCTGGAGAAGAGAGATGGGAAAGGTACCGCACACTTTTAAGCAACCAGATCTCACAAGAACTCACTATTATGAGAATAACACCAAAGGGGATGGTGTTAAGCCATTCATGAGAAACCTTCACGTGATTCAATCATCTCCCACCACACACTACCTCCAACATTGGGGATTACAATTCGACATGAGATTTGGGTGGGGACACAGATCCAAACCATATTATTACCCAAGAGAAATGAAGACATATGTCCACACAAAGACCTGTTCACTTAAAAGATATCATTCCTTTGTCTTCAGGCTTCTGATTTTTTTTTCTCTTGAGAAGTCCACTGTAAATCCTGCTGTGGCTCTTTTAAAGACCTTGTGTGCTTTTCCACTTGAAACTTTTAAGATTTTAGTTTTGATTTTGTATTAGTCTGTTCTTACCCTGCAAGTAAAGACATACCCGAGATGGGGTAATTTATAAAGAAAAGAGGTTTAATGGATTCACGCTTCCACGTGTCTGGGGAGGCCTCAATATCATGGCAGAAGACAAAGAGTAAAGGGACATCTTACTTGGTGGCAGGCAAGAGAGAGAGTGTTCAAAGGAACTCCCCTTTATAAAACCATCAGATCTCATGAGACTTATTCACTATTATGAGAACAGCAAGGGAAAGCCCCACCCTCATGATTCAATTACCTCCCACAGTGTCCCTCCCATGGGGAGGGAATTATGGGCGCTACAATTCAAGATGAGATTTGGGTAGGGACACAGCCAAACTGTATCAGTTTTTAAACAGTTTTACTATGATGTGGTTAAGCATTATTTCTCTGTATTTTTCCTACTGAGGCTTTTAAACTCTATTTTGATTTTTTTTATCAGTTTTAAAACATCCTTGGTCTTTATCTCACTGCTATTGCTTTTGGCCATTCTCTCTATTCTATCTTACTGAGACTCCAATTTCACTTTGGATATGTTCCATGTTTTATTACTCTCTCTTCTGTGTGCTTTCTTTTTCTTCTATGATTTCTTTGGTATTCAGTTTGGGTACTTAATACTTATCTGACTTCGAGATCTCATTTTCTTTTCTATTGTTGTATTTAATATGCTATTACATTTATTCATTGAGGTTGTGCATTTCAGATATATTTTTTGTATTAAGATGATCATTTAAATATTTTATACAGATTTTAATTATGTGGTAATCATTTAGCATCTATTACATCTTTATCTTTTGCAATATTGTTGAATATATTATTCACAGTTATTTTTATTCTTTGTTATTAATTCCAGTATATTGATCACGTTGAGGACAGCTTCAGTTGTTTCTTTTTGTTTTCCTTACTTATTTTTTTTTGTCATATGATCTTGCCTCTTTGCATGCTTAGTCATTTCTAGTTATATTTTGGACTATGTATTAGATAACTTTGGAACCTCTGGTGATGGTGAAATTCAACCACTTGTTTGGCAGATATCATCATGGGAGCTTGTCACCTCGTCAAGTCAGGGAGTTAGTTGGTCAAGGGTGGGTTTCAGTTTTTTGAAGACTCTGGGTCCCCCTGTTTCTGAGGCACGATGTTCCAGCTTTTCAACTGGCCAGTGTTGATTATCGCAAGCACCCAAACTAAGAAAGAGTCAGTTATTTTTTTCACAGATGAGTTTTTTTTTTTTTTTTTGGTCACAAACAGCATCTAATTTGGTAAATGTCTTGGTAAAGACATGTCTATTGCCAAAAGAACCCCAGTTCTCGCCTGGTTTCTCTCTCCTTCAGAAATAGCCTTTTGCCACAGGCCATTGCTGGCTCCTGGATTCTCATTCTCTGGACATCCATGAGCAGCAGGTGCCCCAGTTCAGTCTTAGTTTTGGATCTTTCCTGTTAGTTCAGCGCCGTCCTAGGGCTTTTGCCTCATAGGTGTTTTATGCTCAGAACTTCCCCTGGAGCCTCATGGTGTCTGGGTGCTGTGAGGGCACGGAAAATCTCAGGCTGTTTCTGAAGCTCCCAACCTAGCCCTTCAGCCCCTGTGCAGCCTCAGGATATAGCACATGTCTCTTAGTGAAAACCAGCTGCATATTTGAGACTCTCCAATTTGTTATTCAAGAACTGCGTGGTAATTAAACTCCTGGCTGGTTCCTCTTTCCCCTGAAAACAGTCTTCTACCTGGGCCACACCAGAAACAGCAGCCATGCTTAGAACTGGCAAATGTCTCCGGGGGAAAACAATTGGTATCGTGAGTTCGTTTCTGAGTGGGTCTCCCTCCACAGAAATCTTGATCCATGAACTCCTCATTGTTTTCATAGACCTCTAAATGCCCTTATCATGTTTTAAAAATTTATCTTCTTTTTCCCTGTGTATCGTCAGGATCTTTCACCTTGCTTTGACCTTCAACATCTGATTGGGAAGCATGCATTTTAGGCCACTTTTTAAAAAAATGAGATGTAAAAAAATCGTTTAGAGAAAAGGGGATAAAAACAATTCATTCGAAACTAGGAAATGCTTGAAAACATTAGTGATATTGGCTGTGAGTAGCGGAAATCCAGGGAGCTGTGAGCGTCTGCCTGCAAAGGTGTGAGATGCTCACGTGGCTAAGGGGCTGGGGCTTTCTGTGCGTGGCTTCACATGATAGAAGATGCTAGAAATGTGGCTAAGGGGCTGGGGCTTTCTGTGCATGGCTTCACATGATAGAAGATGCTAGAAATGTGGCATAGGCACTAGGGCTTTCTGTGTATGGCTTCACATGATGAGAAGATGTTAGAAGACAGATTTCAGGTTGAAGCAGGAGGAATTTTCTTCAAAATCTCATTGCTATGAGAAAACAAAATGTGGGATTTCCAGAAGTGACTGTTTTCTCTTGTTGGAGTCAAGCAAGCAGAGTTTGTGATAAGTGTTGGGAAAAGGCTGTTGTGTGGTTGGACTCATATGATTTGTCTGATCTTGTGATTTTATTAATTCTCTATTTGCTCCTCGTAACATAATTGAGTTCTGTTTATACAGTAGTAATCATAATTATTACACATATGGCATACAGGAAGTTTTTCTGGGTTCCAATACCTTTGGTTAGTTATTTATCTCAAAGCAGTTAGTTCTTTCTTCACCAAATATATTCTGTAGTTATATTTTATTTCTGTTTGGGTCTCCAGTTAAAAAGAAATACCACTGCCTGAACCTAAGTTGATAATGATATATTATAAGCATTCTTCTTATATAAAAGCATTCTTCTAGAATCAAAGTTCACTCTTAGTAGTTAAGTACCTACTCAGAGGAGAGGAAAGTGGTGATATATTTTCACACTACAGTTACTGATATGGCAAAATTATGCTATTTCCTGGAGTAGGTTGTCATGTGTATCATAACTAATATATGCATTTATAATTTTCAAAATAACTTACACCTGGAAAAATTGCTCATTGGTTGTATTTTAAAATAATGTGTTTTCTCGATGCAGCTATAAGAGCTGATATTGGCCCTATATTAATTGCAATCTCTGTGTAATGTTTAATGTAAACTCATTTAAGATATAACAATAATAAAAGTGATATTAATAAGTAGTAATAAAAACAGCTTTAGACTTTTCAACATTTGTTATGTATAATATTAGATTATTATTGCATAAGTCTGAGAATCAGGGGGAACAATCAATAAAAGTTCAGTTTTATACAGGAGGAACTGAGGTCCAGGATTGTTAATTGATTTGTTCAATATCACACAGCTTGGAGAAAACTGGTAATAAAGAATCAGGTTTTCTTGCCCCCAGTCTTTTTGTCCTTCAGCAACACCAGAATGTTTCCCATAAACTCTGCAATACACAGGTCTTCAGGATCGAATTACTTTTTTTGTGAATTGATCTTTCTGCAAAGTTACTCACCGTCTCTTGGCCCTAAATCAATATCTTGAGTCCTTTTTTAGACTTACCATAAAGAGGTGGAGATCATTTCTACAAAGAGTTACTCTGGAAGAAAATTTCTGCATCTGCCATTGAAGAAAGTAGTTCAGCTGGCTGCCTCTGTTTATTCACTTTTGTTTTAAGGAAAAATATTTGCGGAGTTTTAATGAGCAGCAAGAGTTTATTTTACTCCCTTCCTAGAAAACTTGGGCTTTCAGTGATATTGTGACCTAAATGTGACAATTCTTAACAGATAAGAGCTCTCCCTGTCTGTTTTGTCTGTGCCTCAACTAACTTCTCTAGTGGGAACTTTGAGAATGAAAAGGGGCTACAGACAGAAGTTACTGTGAAAGTGACTAGATCTCCCATTCTGGGGATATTTCTGTGGCATCATCCCAGTACTTCAGGGACTTGGAGTGTGGGATGGCACTTTTGTGTCTCCAAGCGCTAGCCTGGCTCTAGTCTTCCAACCAGCAGTTGTCTGTACTTAATATTTTCCATGTTTCCAACTAGTATTCAGCATGCCTGAGCTCTGGCTATATGTGAAGATTCTGGAGATTTATCTTTGAAAGAGATATTAATCAAGTCCTTGGTTTCTGAAGTAATGAAGTGTTTCAAACCCATTTGCAGGATTTTAGTCACGTGAGCAGCAGCCAATATATTCTCAGCACTGAAATCTGTCGTTTTCGCATCTAATAAATGAATCTGAAGTATATATGAGAGATGTTGTTAAGAAACATGTTGAATTTATGGCATTTATCAATTTATTGACACAATAAACCCTAAACCTATAGGGTACATATACGTTTGCCAAGGTGAGAAGCTAGTACAGGAAGCAAGGCTAAGACAGGTATAGGGCCTGGGTCAGAGAGTAGATTTCACTCTGACAGTAATGTTAATAGTGTCATGCCCTGTGCTAACCACTTTACACAACCTGTTTCATTTTCATGGGAGTTATGCCTGCTTGTTCCGTCAATTTACAGATGATAACATTAAATCTAGAATAATTCTCATGTGGTAGAACAGCTAATAGAATTGGGAAGTGTTGGTTTGAACATAGGTCTGTCCATCTTCCTCCAGGAAAGATAAGTACCTTAATATGCTGCATTTCAAAGATGTCCCACAGAAAGGGTCTAATTAATATCAATAAGAATACCATTTTATCCAACCTTCAGTGTTTAACAGCCAGCAGGACACCTGTGTTCAAAGAGAATGGACAGAATCTCATCCACTGTGTTTACCTGAAAAGGTACCTCTGCTAGGAGAAACCCTGTATGATCCATGAGGTTCCACAACCTCTTAACAGAATTGTTTACAAATGGCTGGAATTCAGGGTCAGGGAATATTTTGACCTCAGTACCTTTCAAGGCTCCTTTTCGTGTGGTTCCGGTATCTTTGCTGGTTTCAGGGATGCAAGCAAATGCTTCAGCTGGGAGTTGCCTCCACAGTGGTAGCATTTTAAGTATTTCTGTGTTGTAAAGCATGAGACACACTTCTTTTATTGTCTTCTACTGAAATTCTATGTGTGTTATTTAAATAATGCACAGACATTTAAATTTGATTAGCTTAAGTTGGAAAACAAACTTTTCTTATTACTATTGTATGACCTGAAGCCAGGTTGATGACTTCTTTTTTTTTTTTTCTTGAGATGGAGTCTCGCTCTGTCGCCCAGGCTGGAGTGCAGTGGTGCGATCTCGGCTCACTGCAAGCTCCGCCTCCTGGGTTCAAGCCATTCTCCTGCCTCAGCCTCCTGAGTAGCTGGAATTACAGGCGCCCACCACCACGCCCAGCTAATTTTTTGTATTTTTAGTAGAGACGGGGTTTCACCATGGTCTCGATCTCCTGACCTCGTGATCTGCCCGCCTTGGCCTCCCAAAGTGCTGGGATTACAAGCGTGAGCCACCGCGCCCGGCCAATGACTTCTTTAAGCTACAGTTGCCCCCTTTGTAAAATAAGGTTACAATTGAAGGTAAAAATGACCTATAAACACAGAGAATTGTAATACTTAAGAGATAACCTATGCATAAGGACAGAATTTTGTTTCTGTAATTTAGAAAATACTTATAAATGTAATTTCCCTATTGCCCATTCAATATGACAAAATCTGAAGTGTTGTAAACGGTTTTCATTTTGCAGGTTTGTTATATGTATGTATACATGCAGACCAACAAATAACAAGAAATAGTCATGTTAGAATTTGAGAAAAACAGAAAAAATGTGGCATCTTTCAAAAAGGAATTTTAATTCCTTGCCTTCAGAATAAAAATCTCAATAGGTCATGTGCACTGGCTTCACATGAGAAAGACAAGTGACACAGGAATCACATGGAGGTTTGTGTGGTTAAATGGGGTGGAAAAGAGCTATCAGAATATCCGCAGTTAGCATGCCAGCACTGACCGGCATCTCGCAGGGCTGGTCGGGGTATGTTTGTCCAACAGTACAACGTGAGGAAGGAACAAGCGTTCTTAGCCTCCAGAATGCCATGGCAGTGGGAGCCATTTCCTCAAGGAACAAATCCAGAAATAGGTGGGGCTGGGTGGTTGCCTTATTATGAATAAGCTGCTTGAGGCAGTGGCCAGGGTGAAGGAAAGAGAAAGGGTTAAATTTGAAACCAGTCAACTAGTCTTTCATGAACTTGATCTTGATTACCAATACAAAAACAGATAATCAGAGGCCCCATTCGCATTTTAGTCCCTATAAAATTTTATTACACACAGAACTCAACTCTTGGCATTATTTCATGCCTCAACAAAGCCAGGGCATTAAAGGACAGGCTTAAATGCTCAGCCTGTATTTTAGAAGCGGTTTCTGCCAGGTGTTATTTGACAGTCGTTTGCGAAATTGCCTTTAGTCTTAACTATTGCACTTGGTTATTTTTTGATACATCACTTTTCTTGATAATGGCTGATACTTTTTTTTCTTCCAGGCCTTTTAAAATGCAAGTCAGTTCTTCACAGAGCAATTTAACACAAATTTTGTAAAGCAATTAATACCAACTCACATGTATTATGTTGGTGCAAAAGTAATTGTGGTTTTTGCCATTACTTTTAGTGGCAAAAATCACAATTATTTTTGCACCAACCGAATAGTTCAAGAACATTTTATATGGCTAATTTTCAGGGTTCTGTTGCTATCTGTTTCTCTCGAAACCAAAATTCAGCCTGCTGCTGCCCCTTCTGTCCCCTTGGTTCACTATGTTGCCACGTTTCTGCATGCTGTTTCTTAGTACAGGGATTAACTGGAACAACCAGGCTGTGTTTGAACAAGTGAGTTATTTTAATTACATGGTTGGAGCCATACGCTCCTCACTGAGAAAGAAGATAGTTATTTGCTAATTTAATAAAGATTTCAGAAAAAATATGTGTTTTATAATTTTTACCTATATAACATTACTGAGTTCTCACAAAGTTTTAAATAATAGAACTGGATTTATTGATTTTTCTATAATATTAGAAATTATATATTAATGCAGTTGCTTATAAATTGTTTGACCTCTGGGTAGAATTTAGAATTTCTATGTCTGTCTTTTTGCCTTTGTACTATTTAGCTGGAATGAATCTAAGAAGTCATATCCTTCTGTCTGTGTTTTGCAGAGTGTGAGCGTGTAATAAATATCCATTCATTTGAAATAAAGAGTAAGCTATCTGTTACTTAGATGCAATGTCAATCAAGATAAAATGTTGGGCCATTAAAAAATAGGTTTCTGAAAAATGTTGAGTCTTGACATTCTGTTTTTTGAAGCAAGAGAAAACCATTGTGATTTTGTGTTGTTTCCAAACTTTTCTTTTGACTGTGGATTCTTTTTTGTGATGTTGGCATGAATGGATAAAAGAAGAGATATCTCAACTGAAGAATAAGGTCCCCAGAGTTCTGAGGCGGAGTGAGCCCTGAGGGCGGCATGGCTGATGGTTTAATATCCACGTTCCTACCCCAGCACTCCACTTCATAGATAAGCATGCTACAGCCAGAGAGGAAACACTCTCTCCCTCACGTACCCCTGATGTTGTTAGGATCTGAGTACCTTTCCTCTCCACTGTCCTGGGTGTTTCTTGGTCACCCTGGGCTTGATATGCTCTTTCTGCCTCGAGTGCCTGAGTCCTTCATGCATCCTCACTTTCCAAATCTACACCAGGAATCCCTACTCCGTTCGAGGGAGCTGCCTATCATGCTTAGATAGTGAAAATCCAGTCACTGGAGAAGGCTTGGTACTCTATAAATTCAGCCTTTGCTAGGGAATGCAGTATTGAGTGGAGCTTTGCTGAAAATAATGGGAATTAGAAACACATCTTACTTGTCTTTTGGCATAATCTGATTAGATTTCTCTTACCATCAAATGCTGTGGTTGGGTTGTTTTGTTGTTCTAAAGTCACTGAAGAACTCATACGTTGGTGTCTTGTCCCAAGATGACAAAATCGACATCATTATATATGTGTCCGACTCTGTGCTATTTATATATGCATATATATATATATGCATATGGATTTAGTATTACCCTGTGAAGTTACTTGTACTGTATAGGCTATTTTAATTTTGCCCCCTCAGATTCATGCTGTGCCCCACCCTACCCTGCTCTGTGTCCAGTAAGATGGCCTCTATAGAACGCATTGTTCAGCCTCCTTCGGCTGAGTTCTGCTGCCTTCTCTTAATGAAGGCTCTGGTCACATTCACAGGGCAGAGGGCACGTGGTTCTGGCAGCGTGTGCTTTACCAGTGGCCTCAGCTGCTGTCTAGTTGCCTTCCTCCAGAGCCCCTGCTCTCCCTGTGTTCCAGTAACGCATTTCCTCCCCTTTCCCTGTCCATCTTCCCAATGTTAGTAGGCCGTTAGTGCCCAACTTTAAGTTTTCTTGTTCTTAAACTTCTGTAACATCTCCATATCCACTTCCTCTATTAAAAAGTATTTAATGAAATCATTCCATCTGAGTCTTCTGTCTGTGACATTTGCTTTCCCCAGAATCCTGATGGATACGGCACCATCTTTTCTATTTTACTGATGGCTATCACAGGATTTGCCATGAAGTTAAGCTTCAGGGTCCCACATTTATGTGGAACCTTCCAAGGCTCTCAGTAGGATCCCCTGTTCCCATTGCCATAGGACTGTGTGAAATTCACAAAGAAAATGTGCCTCTGCATAGAGGACCTTTGTCTTTTTGGACTCCAGCTTCCTCTGGGTTGCCCCTTCTTGGGCTGATTTGCACTGGAATGGCTGTGGATGTTTTAGAGATTTGGTGCTGGGTTGGTTTGGGGATAGGCTTTGTTTGAGTTTAGTGAGGTGTGTTTATGTGGCTGCATTCATTGTGCAGAATTAAGGTGTTGCTGACTTTCCAGAGTAGGAATACCTTCCAGGGTGTTCCTATTAACTCCTGTATCAACTCATATAGAGGTTTTTTAAAAATAAAAACATGTTCCAATCCACCTAGCACCAGATATATGAAGCTTGTAGAGGAGAAACAAAGTTTGAAAAAAAGAAACCCAGAAATGTGCTTGTGGAAACTTCTAAGCAGAAAGATTTAGTGCTTATCAACACCTAGTCAACATGCAAATGCTCAGCTCGTTCCTACACAACTGTGTAATGCATCAGATGCAGTTTAAACAATACCACTTTTATAAAGATTCTGCAAACTAGAATATATCAGAATTCTTATGTTTATAGAGAAAGAGCAGTTACTACTATTACACACAGAAAGAACTTTCAAATAAGTTTCTTAGGTTTGACTAAAATCCGAAACTTTTACATGACATTAAGAAAAATGTAATATGAAGCAGGAGGAAGTGTTATTAAACTATCACAATGCATTCAATCTAGGAAGAGTTAATTATCTGCAGAGGTAACACCAAACAAATTATCTTTTTATTCTTTACATAGTACTTATCTATAGAAAATATTATAAACTTATTTTCACAGGAAAAGATATTCAAACACTATTCAACCAAAATACATAGGAGCAAAAGTATTATAGAGGTGAACCAGGTGCCTAATTAGTAAAAAAAAAAAAAAGTAGTTTATTTGTAGTTGAGATTTTTCTAAAGTTTTTAAACATGTATAATTCATTGTGGTTTCTTTTTTCATTCAAAATAAATATTTACATTTGTACTGAATTTAGTATTGATAACTGTTTTCTTTTTTCAAAGATGACCCCTAAAACTCTTTGAGAACTATCAACTCAAAACTGCTCTCTTGAGCACTTTGTAACACAACCCTGTTATTACTCACTAGCAGAGCTGGGGTTCACAGTTTTGTCTTTATTCTAAAGCATATGATTTCTGTAGTATAATACTCAACATTTCTGTCTCAGGTTGCAGCCCTCAGGAAATAGACATTAATATAAAAATTTGCATACAAATACTTTATTTGGGAGGTCATCCTAAGAAACACTGATTGGAGGGTAGGAAGGTAAGGCAAAGGATGGGGGGAGGGTACTGCTGCAGTCAGCAGGACTTCATTCTTCTTTGGACTCTGGGACAGTGCAGATTGAGTCCAGCAGTTCTCCTGCCCGGGGTGAGGGGGCTGCAGTATTTATCCACCGTCTCCCATTTGTCATTTGTCAATGGCGGCTGCTCCCAGGGCATTGATTTCAGAGCATTTTTAGACTATGTTGTCCGGGCCAGGAAGGCTTCAGTGGCCAAAACAGCTCTTGGGCGGCAGCTAGGCTTGCATTTGAAGCAGCAGGAAAGGGGTGTGTTGCAGGGAATGGTGATGCCAAGAGGTTATGGAGAAAGTGCTGATAACTCCCTACTGCAGTTCCCAAAGAAGAGGCTTGACTTGCGCCGATTTTTGTTTTCCATTTTAATTCTGTTTTGGATTATAATAATGCCTGGTGTTATTTTACAATTTTAACTTGATAAAGCATTATTATATACCATATGTTTTAAGGGAAAAAATGATCTTCAGCCTTACGATAATTGTCCTTTGTTTTTTAATGTGTGTGTTTTGTTGGTTTATTTCTTATATAGAACCAAATTAGATATTGCTGATGATACTTATTCAGGGGCTCTACTACTCAATTTCACCACAGTGCACACAAAAAAACCCACAAATAAATTAGATACAGGTAGTCCTGGAATGCAAATAATCAATATTTCCCCACTGCAAAATGAAGAGAAAATTGCATGGCCGTAAGCTTCAAAGCTGCCAGGCCTTCACGTTCTTCACACAAGTTTGCTATTACTAAAATTTCATGACTTGGAAAATATTGCTTTAGCCAATATCTGTGCCATTTGAGATAAATAGGTGTATTTTATCTGCAATATAAATTCCAATATGTCATGTTTGAATTACGTTTGAATCCATCAAGATAGGCATCATTTCTGTAATCAGCAATATGCAATGATTTGATAACCTTAATTTTTTTTTATTATTGTACTTTAAGTTTTAGGGTACATGTGCACAACGTGCAGGTTTGTTTCATATGTATCCATGTGCCATGTTGGTGTGCTGCACCCATTAACTCGTCATTTAGCATTAGATGTATCTCCTAATGCTATCCCTCCCCCCTTCCCCCACCCCACAACTGTCCCCAGAGTGTGATGTTCCCCTTCCTGTGTCCATGTGTTCTCATTGTTCAACTCCCACCTATGAGTGACAACATGTGGTGTTTGGTTTTTTCACCTTGCTATAGTTTACTGAGAATGATGATTTCCAGTTTCATCCATGTCCCTACAAAGGACATGAACTCATCCTTTTTTATGGCTGCATAGTATTCCATGGTGTATATGTGCCACATTTCCTTAATCCAGTCTATCATTGTTGGACATTTGGGTTGGTTCCAAGTCTTTGCTATTGTGAATAGTGCTGCAGTAAACATACGTGTGCACGTGTCTTTATAGCAGCATGATTTATAATCCTTTGGGTATATACCCAGTAATGGGATGGCTGGGTCAAATGGTATTTCTAGTTCTAGATCCTTGAGGAATTGCCACACTGTTTTCCACAATGGTTGAACTAGTTTACAGTCCCATCAGTGTGCTGTATTCAGGAGACCCATCTCACATGCAGAGACATACATAGGCTAAAAATAAAGGGATGGAGGAAGATCCACCAAGCAAATGGAAAATAAAAAAAGGCAGGGGTTGCAATCCTAGTCTCTGATATAACTTTTCTCTTATACAAAGACAACCCCTACAACTCTATGAAAAAAGAGTTCAATTTATTTTCTAATGCATTTGCTTATGCAGGATGTGTGGGAGACTGAACCCAACTGGGATTCTGGCAGGAAGGAAGAAATGAATTTAAAATAGACTGGTGGGAAGGGCTGTATTTCCTCCGTTCCCATACCTTTAGGTCTAGCATAGTGGCTGCTGCATAGCAGTTGCAAAGTACATGTTCACTGGGTAAATGAGTTCATCTCAATGACACCCCTAGGACTCTGGGTATCAGCATCCTGCACTTCCTCTCCAGTGTAAAAGAGTATTATGAAAACAAAGTAGAATTCTCTGAGGTCAATAGAATGGATTGAAGAAAGCACCATGCTAGGGCCCATAAAATGTTGTTGATTGCCAATAGCTTTACCCCAGTGTCACTTCCTGCCCAAGCAATGTAGATGGGATGTTAGTTGTCTGATGTCCTCATACCAGGATTTTGCTGGAAAGTTGAGGGATTTTCTTTTCATAAAGATTTATTTGTACAACAAATTCTTTTTTTGTAGACAATCGTGCTACAATATATTTTTATTTTTTCTCTCTCTTTTCTTCTCTCATTAAAACAGTGTAAAAAGCATTGACTTTTGTTTCAACCTTACCAGCCACCAAGTCTTCCATTCTCCCTGTGTTCAGTTACTGTGGAAGGTGAACACTTTTAATCTCATTTCTGTGTCTTTGTTCCTTTGCTTGGAACTAGTGCCCCATATCCTAAATACCTGCAGTACATCTGTTGGGATGAATCTAGTTCAAATACTGTAATACTGCATGTCATACAAAGAACGAATTGTTTGCTACTGTGTGCTATCATATGACTGTTTTGCAAGTCTATACATTGGACTGTAGACATTAGCTTAAGGTTGTTTCTCCTTGTCCTTAAAAGCAGGGAAATATATTACTCTTATTTGTACTCTTGGAATGGTGTGTGGCACCAAACAGGTTCTCAAAGATACTTGCTAAATAAATAAATAAATAAATAATTACTAAAATATAATGCAGCATGGAAACTAGAAATGGCCTCAAAGCCTGAAAGAAAGTGATTCAGTCTAATAGACATACAAAACCCTAATGAATAAAAATGTAATGCATAGCACAATTATGTGACTTTTTAACCAAATGGGGTAGTGCTTAAAATACTAGGCAGATGTGTGGAACTTCTGTGGTCTGATCATAATTGTAACCACTTTTCTTATTTTGAATTTAGCAAAATCTCTCAATTAAAACAAACTTTGTGAATCTTGGATAATTGTAAATGAAACATTTGGTTCTTATCAAAAAGGTATGGTTGGGCTGGGTGTGGTGGCTCACACCTGTAATCTCAGCACTTTGGGAGGCCGAGGTGCGTGGATCACCTGAGGTCAGGAGTTCCAGACCAGCCTGGCCAACATGATGAAACCTCGTCTCTACTAAAAATACAAAAATAAGCAGGATGTGGTGGTGGATGCCTGTAATCCCAGCTACTTGGGAGGCTGAGGCAGGAGAATAGCTTGAACCCTGGAGGTGGAGGTTGCAGTGAGCTCAGATCGCACCACTGTACTCCAGCCTGAGTGACAGAGTGAGACTCTGTCTCAAAAAAAAAAAAAGGAATGATTGTCCTTTCATTCCAGTCACACGTAGAAATGATTGAGTACCTGATTCTTCTTGGTTGCTGAGTATGAACCACCTGGGGATCTTGATTTCAACAAAACGTTGCTTTTATGAAGGCGCTTATTTTGATTGGTTTAAATATTGACTTTTAGAGTTCATGACCTTCATTCAGTTTTATTAGCAAGCATTTTTTGTTAATCTTTCTAGCCAATGGATGCCTCTCACCAAGAACCAGCCCATCAGGACAGCTCCGCATTTGTGTGCTTATTATTATGCACGAGAGAAGGGCATGTGCACTAGAAGAAGACCCTTTTGTAGGTGAGTGAATGCTTGAAAAGGTGATATTTATATTGATACTTAGAAATACAAGAGCAACATGCTTATTTCATTAAAGTCATCATGCATTTATTGAAAAGTCTTCCTAATATGGTTATGCTATTCTGCTAGTGCATAAGCATGAGTATGCGCTTGTGTGTTCACACGTAGCAAATGGTTATATAAAGTGAGTAACACATTTTCTTTTTTATTCTTTAGATTACATTGAGTAAGAAATATAATAGGGACATGAATGTGACTCAGGTGTCATACCGAACCCTGATATTTGAATTATATGGTCTTCAACTATTCCTCCGGTTGTCTCCATTATTTGCTTCCTCCCCTGTCAACAAGTAGTCTTTCCTAGGTGGGATTAAGATAATAGAAAATGTTTTATCCTCTATCACATTCCTTCAACTTGAAGTAATGTTGTCTATCTAAAAAATAATTACATGTATTTTAAAGGCTTAAATAATCTGAAATTTTTAAAGAGCTAAAACGCTGAATATTTTATGTCATTGCACTTGATCCTAAACTATAATTCTTTCCTTGTTTTGGTAAGACAACATTCCATTGTGAAATCATGTAGCAAGCTTGTCAGTAAATCATGTGGAGATTATATGGACTTAACAGGCTTCATGGATAAATAGAAAAACAATGGACTGTTTTAGAAGTTTAAAGCAAAATGACAATGTGTGTCTTGCCTAGACTCTATGAAAATCAATTGTATTTTTAATTTGTAGTTATTTTTCTAAATTGGCATCACTTGCTAGAAATATCAAAGTTTCTTATTAGTTTATTCAGATATATATATATTTTACTTAGAAGACCTTATCATTTAAACTCTGAGAAAATAAAATGGTAAGCTGTTTTATTCTACAAAGTTTAAACGGAAACAACTTATTAGGGTTAATAGCACAATTCTGCTACGTTCTGCTATTTTCATCCCAAATCCATCTTCCCATTGGTATTGTTTCAATTACTTCTTCCTTGTGTATAAAATGTTTAAATTTTTATATAGTAAATTGTGATCATGTTTGAGTACATCTTTGGTGTTGGCACAGAGCAGAATTGAATATAACAGCTTTTTATACCAAAAAAATTACGTTGTTCTGCTCTTACAAGGATACTCCTAACTTGGCATTTCAAGCTAATGAAGGTCTGTATTGGAAATAAAGAACACATGTTCACTTCAAGAAGAGCAGGAAGCAACACTCAAAAATTGGGTCATATTTTGACCAACCGCCTTATTCTTTGCTCTGAGTCTTTACAAAGTCTTGGTGTCTGCTTCATCACCACCCTCTTCCCTTCACCAAATAAGGAATACTGATAATTTGGAAAGTAACAAGTAAAAGGAAAAATTCTCACTCCACATTGTACTAGGTTAGTCAGCACATTGTTGTTGATTGCAAATGACAGAAGCCCTAGTCTTACCTGGCTTATGAAAAAAGGGAATTTATTGACTCATATCATGAAAAATGTTAAGTATTCAAGAATGACCTAGAAATCCTAGGCAGAGCAATTAAGCAGTAGAAATAAATAAAAGGCATCCAGATGGGAAGAGAAGTCAAACTGTCTCTCTTCACAGATGATATAATTCTATATCTATATCTATCTATATCTATATCTATATTTATATCTATATCTATATCTATGTCTGTATCCATGTCTATATCTGTATCTATAAAACCACATAGTCTCTGCCCAAAGGCTCCTAGAACTGACAAACGACTTCAGCAATGTTTCAGGACACAAAGTCAATGTACAAAATTCAGTAGCATTTCTATACAGCAATAATGTCCAAGTTGAGAGCCAAATCAAGAATGTAATCCCATTCACAGTAGCCACAAAAAGAATAAAATATCTAGGAATACTGTTAACCAGGGAGGTGAAAGATCTCTACAGTGAAAATTACAAAACACTGCTGTAAGAAATCAGACAACATAAACAAATGGAAAAATGTTCCATGCTCATGGATAGGAAGAATCAATATTGTTTAAATTGTCATACTACCCAAAGCAATGTGCAGATTCAATGCTGTTTTTATCAAACTACCAATGATGTTTTTTACAGAATTAGAAAACATATTCTAAAATTCATATGGAAAAAAAAAGCCCGAATAGCCAAGGCAATCCTAAGCAAAAAGAACAAAGCTGGAGGCATCGTACTACCCAACTTCAAACTATGCTACAAGGCTACAGTTACCAAAACAGCATGGCAACTGTACAAAAATAGATGCACAGACGAACCAACTGAACAGGTTAGAGAACCCAGAATGAAAACCACACACCTATAACGATCGATCTTTGAGAAAGCCAATGATAAAAAGCAATGGGGAAAAGGCTTCCTATTCAATAAATGGTGCTGGGATAATTGGCTAGCAATATGCAAAGGTTAAAGCTGGAACCTTTTCTTATACCATGTAGATTTAAATGTAAAATCAAAAACTTTAAAAACGCTAGAAGAAAACCTAGAAAATGCCACTCCAGACATTAGCCCTGGCAAAGATTTCATGACGAAGACTCTAAAAGCAATTGAAACAAAAACAAAAATTGACAAATGGACTCTAATTAAAGAGCATCTGCACAGCAAAATAAATTATCAAAAGAATAAATAGACAACCTATAGAATAGGAGAAAATATTTGTAAGCAATGCATCTGACAAAGGTATAATATTCAGAATATATATAAGGAGCTTAAATAAGCGAGAAACAACCCCACTTTAAAAACATGCAAAGGACATGAGCAGATACCATTTGACCCAGCCATCCCATTACTGGGTGTATACCCAAAGGAATATAAATCATGCTGCTATAAAGACACATGCACACGTATGTTTATTGTGGCACTAGTCACAATAGCAAAGACTTGGAACCAACCAAAATGTCCAACAATGATAGACTGGATTAAGAAAATGTGGCATATATACCATGGAATACTATGCAGCCATAAAAAAGGATGAGTTCATGTCCTTTGTAGGGACATGGATGAAGTTGGAAACCATCATTCCCAGCAAACTATCGCAAGGACAAAAAACCAAACACCGCATGTTCTCACTCATAGGTGGGAATTGAACAATGAGAACACTTGGACACGGGAAGGGGAACATCATACACCTGGGCCTGTTGTGGGATGGGGAGAGTGGGGAGGGATAGCATTAGAAGATATACCTAATGTAAATGACAAGCTAATGGGTGCAGCACACCAACATGGCACATGTATACATATGTAACAAACCTGCACGTTGTGCACATGTACCCTAGAACTTAAAGTATAATAATAATAATAAATATATATATATATATAAAGAAGACATACATGTTGCCAACTAGCATATGAAAAAATGTTAAACACCACTAATCATCAGAGAAATGCAAGTAAAAACCACAATGAGACATCATCTCACATCAGTCAGAATGGATATTATTAAAAAGTCAAAAAATAACAGATGTTGGCAAGGTTGTGGAGAAAAGGTAACACTTATATGCTGCTAGTGGGAGTGGAAATTAGTTCAACCACTGTGGAAAGCAGTTTTGAGATTTCTCAAATAACTTAAGGCAGAACTACCATTGGATCCTGCAGTCCCATTATTGGGTATATACCCAAAGGAATATGAATCATTCTGCCAAAAATACACATGCACTTATGTGTTTATTGAAATAGTATTCACAATAGCAAAGACATGGAATCAACCTAGATGTCCGTCAACATTAAACTTGATAAAAAGAATGTGATATATACATACCATGGAATACCATGCAGCCATAAAAAAATAATGAAATCATGTCCTTTGCAGCAATGTGTATGGAGCTGAAGGCCATTATCCTAAGTGAACTAATGCAGATACAGAAAACAAAATTCCTACTTGAATGTGGAAGGTGAGAAGAGGGTGAAGACGGAAGCACTCCCTATTGGGTTGGTCACTATACTCATTTCCTGGGTGACAAAATAATCTGTACACCAAACCGCTGCAACACACAACTTACCCACATAACAAACCTGCACATGTATCCCTGAACCTAAAGTACAAGTTGCGAAAAAAAAGAATGACTCAATCCAGGAGCCCAATAGAGACCTTCTCCCAATCTATGTCGCCCAACTTTCATCAGTGGTGGCTTTATTCTTAGTGTTCACGTGAAGTAAGTTATCTGTCAAGAGTTTTCATGTGCCTGGATCCAAGTCCAGAGATAATTAGAGCACCTGATCCTCGCTCATCAATCAGCCATCTCCCTGTGTCTCTTTTAGTGGGACTGGGTCATATTCTTAGCCAACTGTGGCCAAAGGGCTGAGTTTCTTTGAATGACCAGGCCAGAGCCACGTGCTTTTCCTGTATCTAGGGTTAAGCCAATCCACAGGACACCCATAGAGAGATGAATTGAGTATGGCTTTCAAAGCCACATGGGGCTATAGTCCTCTGAGACGGTGGTGGGGGAGTAATAAAAAGTTACAAAAGCAGTGGTTGTCTACCACCTAAATTCATAAGTTCTGTTACCTAGAACAAAAGTAAGCCTCAAGATATATTCATCAGGTTTATGAATATCTTACTTTAGTTTGTTTGACTTCTAGGATTCATCAAAGTTGTAGTAGAAAATAAACAATTTATCACCTAGTCTACAAATTAGAAATGAATACAAATTTTAGAAATACATAAAGTAGTAATTTGGTGAGTTCCTTAGCAATATATGAAGTAATAGTTTGGTTAATTCTTCTTTTTCAGGTGATAACTAAAACATATAATGAAATATATTAGAATTATTTTTAATTGCTTCATTTTGAAGACACAACTTTTAATTAACTATTTAATAAAATAATCTTTAGAGATTAAGCATGCCTATGGCTTAGGGCCATTCTGCCATTGCATTTTTCTTCTGTTTCTTCCCTCTGATCTTGGTCTCTGTTATATTTTTCCCACCATTCTGTGTTTTATTTGTATCTTTTTTCAGAATTCCATTTGGATTTATGTCAACTACCTTTTAGTGTACTTTTTGTGTAAAATTATTAATGGCTTTAGGTATTAAATTATATATACATATATAACTTATTACAGTCTGCTAGCATTGACATCTTATTACTTTGAGTCAAGTGTAAATGCTTTATCCACCTGTAAGTCCCTTTGTTCTTTTCCATTTGTAATATTTTTATTTTTTATATTTTCTCTGCATACTTTGGGAACTACATCACAAAATGTTATGATTTTTTGCTTCAACTTTCAAACATAATTTAGAAAACTTAAAAAGAGAAGAATAATCTTTTTACTTTATTCTTTCTTGTTGGCATTCTAAGGTTTCTCCTTTTATCATTTTCTTCTTCTTTAGAGAACTTTCTTTAGCCATTCCTTTAAGATAGTTTTGCTGGTGATAAAGTATCTTAGTTTTTTTCATCTGAGAGATCCTAGATTTTCTCCTCATTTTACAGGATGAGTTTGCATGATAAGATGATTTTGCATGATTCCAGGTTGACAGTTATTTTCTTTGATCTCTTGGAATATATTGCATCATATCTTCCTAGCATCTGTGGTTCTTGATGAGAAATCTACTGTCATTCAAATTGTGTTTCTTCTTATAGGTAAGTTTTTTCTCTCTCACTGCATTCAAGATTTTTTAAAAAATCTTTGGAAGTTTGATTATGATGTATCTTGACATGAATTTCTTTGGATCTGTCCTTTTTGTTATTTTCTCAGCTTCTTGAGTCTATAGATAGATTTCCTGTCCTTCCCAGCAAGGTGAGGGGGCCATACGTGCCCCATGTCCCATTTCCCACAGCATTGGCCTGGAATAGCGTTGTTATCATCTAAAGGTTTTCTGGGTTTCTTGGCTGCCATATTTCTTGTCTTGTGGTGAGAGATGACAAGATTCACATGGCATTCTTTAATTTTTATTGTTGGAGGCCATTGGTGCTTTTGGGTTGCTAGCTTTCCCAAGATCTGGTGTGGGATACGTGAGACTAGGAAGAATTCTATGGAGCTCATCACTTTGCTCCTCCTTGGGCCCCAAGGTTCCTGTCCAGTAGGTCTTCCTCTCTTCACCTTGCAGAGTCTTCTTAAGTTTGTTTATATATAAAGCCCAGAGTGTTTTAGCCATCATTAATGAGGGGTACCATTTTCAATATAGAAAGTAAAAATTCAAGTTTTTTTTCTACTGCCTATTTGTAAATATTGGGCAGTAGAGAATGTTCAATTTTGTTATTTGAGGGTTAGATGACTTTTAGCTTGGATATTCTTGCACCCTGTAAATATAAATTTGAAGAAGTGGAAATAATTTATCAGACTTCATTCAACATGTATGTATTATACTTTTACCATATGCCTAACTTAGAAGTTTATTTACACTATGGTTTTTGCTTAATAAATTAATCAAGAAATTATCAGTTGTGTTATTAATTTCTTAGCTTTACTCTAAGGGAAGTATAGGAATATACAAATGAATCTCTTTCTGTAAGGAACATTGATGCTAGGTAAAGGAACTCTGGAATAGTATTACACAGCCTTATATGAATTACAAAGTGGGGGCTTTATCTAGGGAAAAGAGCGCATACTTTAGAGCCATTATAATTCAGGCTTAAATCCTGAATAAAACATACATTAGATTAATGGATTGTGGCAAAGCAATTAGCATCTGTGTTTCCTTTCCCTTATTTGTAAAAAGTGTTCTCAATGAAAAAACGTAATGTTTATAAAACACCTAACATAGTACATGAAACACAGAGATTTTCAGTGAATGGCACCTGTCATTATTGATTACATGTGCAATGAGAAGTGTTAGATTTTTCCTGTCTCAAAGAAACCCATGGTCTACCTAATGCTTGTCAAAATCAGAAAATTACACTACTACTCAGATAGGACTGGTAAAGCCTGCTAAGACCTCACCGTTGGTATAATGGATGCCAGCACTGGGAGAATGGATTTGGTGTTAGGACTGGCCAAATTGGCCAAACATCTATCCAAAGATGTTAACCAAGAGTCCGACAGGTGGTGGACAGCACAGTGCTGATGTGCAGGGAGTGGTTATGCTAACAGAAGCAGGGAAATGGTATTTCTGGGTCATTCGTTTAACCTGAAGTTATAATTCAGTCAAATAGAGGATTTTGGGCAAAGGATACATTTCCAGAGGTACATGTGTGAGAGGGTGTTGTTAGTATGAAGTCAGTGGAATTTCAAGGTCTACAGTTGACAGGCATTGCTTTCAGGGAAGACTCCTGCCTGACCCAGGAACAAAGGCGAGCCCAGTCTCAATAGTATGATCAATAAACAAAGAATGGGAGAAAAGGCCCAAGATCAATCCGTGAGGTCTTCTGGTGAGATGAGATCTTGTTTCTTGATCGGAACGGACTTACAAATTGTTTCAGGTGGAATTCGCAAGCGGAATGCATGCCAGGGAGTCCACTGGCACAGTGGAAAGAGCTCTCCCAGAGACTCATGCTTCTGTTCTGCCTCTCCCACTGCAGGTCTGGTGACCCTGGGTTGTGCCTTATCTTGATGGGCTTCACGGTGCCACTCTGCAAAATGCGAGTGACAGCAATCACCCGTAAGAGTTTAGTGAGAATAAATGAACAGCACATACAAGACAGGTATGTCAGGCAGGTGTGCAAAAAGGTCATGTCTTCTTTCCCTTTGAGTGCCTGTAAGAGAGAGGCACATGGGAGAGGCATCCACGAAGGAGGAAGGGCTGCGTGCCAGGAAACCGGCCTGCTTGCTTCAAGGCAGCAGTGTGCACGCATAGCACTTTGGACCACAAGGCACAGGCACTCAAGGTCAATTTTCCCCAAGCTAAGGTCTCCCTGCATGTCTCTGTAGTAAACAAGACCAGAAAAAGTCAGGGTTGAAAAATATTTTAGAGTCAGATATGATTAAATGGGGAAGTGTGTGATGTGACCAGTAAGTGCCAGAGGAGGGTCATGCAAAGGACAGGTTAGTGTGGACTGATAGAGAAACAGAAAATGTCAAGGAGAGGGCGAGTGGAGTGGGATCCTGGTGGGCTGTGGATTGTAGACCGGCTTCGAGGTCAGGGCGAGGCGGGCTGTGGCGTGCCAGGATGCTCTCTGAGGACAGTGTCCTCCTGTGGAGGGTGGCTTGCCATTGTAGTGGAGTGCTGCTTTTGTTTTTGTTTTAAATTGGCTTTTATTCTGTGTAAATGTTTTATATATGTCAATGTTTGTGGAGGCAGGAAGGGGGAGAGGGACACACAGTTATGTCCTGACTGCAGGAAGCCAGAGAGACTGCCAGAGAGGCAAGGCCAGTGACAAGGGTGGTAAGCAAAGGAAGGGTGGTGATGCACGTCAGGTTCCTCCTGGGAGTTCAGGGCGTTCTTATGCCGTAGGCAGGGGTGCTACAGTCAGCTGAATAGGACCCACTCCCCACAAAATCAGGAGCCTGAATAGCAAAGGTGTGGACAGGATCCCATCTTGCTGGGGGTGGTGGGATCAGGCAGAACCTATGGCACATATGCATGGGAGTTGGGTGGGGAACACCTGTTCACCCCGTGGCTTTATGTTGGTCACCAGTGTGGAAGGTGAAGGTTCAGTAGACTAAAAAAATAACTGATGAAAAATTACTTAGTGTGAAAATTAGTTACTAAAGTGACTTAAGTCCTCTCAAAAACAGGTTGATGCATTTCATTCATTTATTTAATTATTTATTTATTTATTTATTTATTTATTTATTTTGAGATGGAGTCTTGCTCTGTCCTCCAGGCTGGAGTGCAGTGGCGCGATCTTGGCTCACCACAACCTCTGCCTCCCGGGTTCACGCCATTCTCCTGCCTCAGCCTCCTGAGTAGCTGGGACTACAGGCGCCCGCCACCACGTCCGACTAATTTTCTGTATTTTTAGTAGAGACGGGGTTTCACTATGTTAGCCAGGATGGTCTCAATCTCCTGACCTCATGATCCGCCCACCTCGGCCTCCTAAAGTGCTGGGATTACAGGCGTGAGCCACCGTGCTCGGCTGATGCGGTCCAATTCTTAACCAAAAGGATGGGTAGACTAGAAATATGGTTTGCTACTGTCCTCTGGAGTGTGTTTTCTTTGACTTTGTGGAGTTGTTTCGTTAAGTATGAACAAGTCAAATAACCAGGTTAGAGGGAAAAAAATGGCACCCACCATGGGAATGTGGACGAGGTGATGAATTTATTGAAAGTAACAATATTTACCTTACGGAAAAAAATGCTTAGAATATTTTCTTCAGGTAAATTTGGTTTGTGATGAAACATTTACATAAGAAATAGGGTGTATTCTCTACTGCATGATGGCTGACGCTCCATGTCCTTCCCGCAGGTTATGAGATTGTCACATTGATGTGTTATCCTGATTCTTTTAGATATGAAGAGCTATAGGAGTTTGGCGGAAGTATTTTATGGAAATGCATAGGTACCAGTAATCATGAAAAGGGTTACTGTAGAATGACAAAGAAAAATTGGGCAGTTTCTTTGGTTGCTTGGTGCAGTCCTGCATACCCTCGGCAGCTGTCACTGGCGTGGATAGTTTAAGTGTGGGGTGCTTTGCTTCCCTTAGAGAACACAAATCATGCCTATATTCCTGATATTAAATGAGTCAATACAAATCCATTAAATGGACCCATCACTCTTGGGTTCCTCAAATAAGTGGCTTTTGGCTGCTATCCACTTTTAGATGATAGTGCAAATTATTAAGAAACCAGGTTTTTCTCAGGAACCAAAATTTTTAAAAAAAGCTCAGAAAGAGATTGAGAAGGATAATTCCAGGTTTTCTTTAGTTCAGTGAAATCCACCCCTTTGTTATCACCTTCTGAACATCTGAGTGGGGAAGGGAGACAGGGATGTAGGACTTCAGATTCAGAGTCAAACCCAAGAGTCAACCGCCTCCCTTAACCCTTTCGAAAATGGGTAGTTTCACTCAAAGGATTTTAGTTTCACTAACATAAAGATGAAGGAGGGTACGAAGTTGGGGGTTTTTGGTACTTAAATTAAGAGTTTGTTTATCTTAGATTTATAAATAAGAATAACTTATTTATCTGTTCTTCTGTTACATTGAAATTGTATTGGTTTAGCGAATAGTAATATGATATTCTCTTGTTTAGCTAAATTTATGAGTCCTAATCCTGGCAAAGTTTGATGGTAAACTGCAGGTTCAGAAAGATAGTTTTGATGTATATACTTGTGTAATTTATGAGAAAAACACAAAGGGTTCTATCTCACATACCTATATTTTTATTTTTATGAGACATTAATTATATGCTAAGTCCACTACTTTTAGGAACTTTCATTTGTAAATTAGAAAACTACAAAAACACATATTATTTTTTATATATCCAAAATAATCACAGAACTCTATTCATAGGCTTACCTATGAAAGCTTGAAATTTCTGAATCATTTAGGAAGCATTTTCTTTAAGCACTGCGGGGAGAACAAAGCTTGCTTTAAAGAGAGTCCTTGATGGAATGGAATGAGCTTCAGCAGACAATGCTTTGTCTTTTTTATTGACAGCTTTTGGCTACTTTATGTCTTTCTGTTTGCTCACATCAACCTTGTTATTTTTACATTACAAGAAAGCAAACAGCCGCAAATCTTTCTGCAGACAAGTCAATAGGTTTTGTTCTTTCTGGTTTTACCTTCAGAGGCATTCACATGGAGACAGGCTTGTAGCTAGAGGGCCTGGGGTGATCGGTGCGAGGAGGGGTTTCTGGTTGCAATGAACAAGGCTGCCCCTCCACTGGCATTCGATCTCTCGTTGGCCCCAAGTTCAGCTGCAGCAGGTAATTGTATGATGTATTGCCCCAAACCTCTGGTCAAGTTTAAGCTGTGGCGGGAAACTGCAGCCAGAGATGTACAGGGAGAACTTAGCTTGGGGAAAATTGACCTCAAGTTCCTGTGCCTGGTGGCCTAGAGAGCTGTTCATGCACACTGCTGCCTTGGCGAGGGTGGGCTGCTTTCCTGGCACACAGCCTTTCCTCCTCCGTGGATGGCTCTCCCGTGCCTTTCTCTTCAGGCACTCAAAGGGAGGGAAGGACATGATCTCTTTTGCATACCTACCTGACACACCTACTGTGTAGATGCTACCCATTTATTCTCACTAGAACTCTTACTGGAGCTTGTTATCACTTGCATTTTAGAGAAGCAACCAGAAGTTTATTAAGGTGAGGCACTGGCCAGGGTCACGGGGTCTGCAAGGGGTGATGCAGGAAAAGAGCATGGGTTTCTGGGAAACCAGAGTTCTTTTCACTGTGCCTGAGGACTCCCAGAGATGTTTTTCTTCACCAGAAACATGTTGGTGTCACGAATAGAACAGCCTCCTTTTCCCTCCTCTTGAGTCCTATGCCTTACCATCCTGTTTCACTCAAGCCTCTCCTCCTTTCACCGTGCATTCTAGCCCCATTTGTCCTGCGCAGTAGCTCCTTCATGGGCAGAAGAATGGCTGTTGGGATCTTTGCAGGAATGGCTTGTACTCCTGCCGCTGCCCATGAAGTGGGACCCAGGAGTGTGAGCCAAGGCTGATGCTGGCAGTGCAGGAGGGCACCTGCCAGCCTGGCCCTGCTGCTGCATGGCCTTTCCTGTGACCTTTCTTTCCCTTGTAGCTGGTGAGGAAGGACAGTGATTTGTTGGGGCAGCTCAGAACTGGGCCAGTGTTCACTGGGGAGGTGAGCAGGCTCTGCTGCCTGTCATAGCTCTGCCCTGTGATAGCTTTTGTGGCGCTCTTCCCTTCCCCAGAAAACCCTTTCGGCCCCACTGTGTCCGTTCTACTCGTTCAGAAGGACATAGCTATTAACTGCTCCCAGAAGCTGAGTCGGACCTTCCCCCTCAACCCTAGCTGCTTCCAGTGGGCTGCCTTGTGTCCCCCAAAATTCCTAGGGTGAAAAATCCTAACCCCAAGCACCTCAGAATGTGACTGCCTTTGGAGATAGAGTCTTTAAAGAGGTGATTGAGTTAAAATGTTATGAACGTGGGCTCTGATCCAATGAGGGTGGCCACAGCTGTCTGCAAGCACAAGGAAGAGGTCCAGGAAGATGCCAAAGCTGCTGACACCCTCATCTCAGACCTCTGACCTCCCCCACTGGGAGAGAATTCATTTCCTCTTATGGCAGCTGTTCAGTGGGACTGGGACCCTCTATTAGTCCATTTTCCTGCTGCTGATAAAGACATACCCAAGACTGGGTAATTTATAAAGAAAAAGAGGTTTAATGGATTCATGTTTCCATGTGACTGGCGAGGACTCACAATCATGGTGGAAGGCGAAAGGCATGTCTCTCATGGTGGCAGGCAACAACAGAATGAGAATCAAGTGAAAGAGGTGTTTCCCCTTATAAAATTATCATGTCTTGTGAGACTTATTCACTACCACGAGGAAACTACCTCCATAACTCAATTATCTCCCACTGGGTCCCTCCTACAACACGTGGGAATTATGGGAGCTACAGTTCAAGATGAGATTTGGGTGGGGACACAGCCACACCATATCAGGCACCGTGGCCCTAGCTGACTGGCCTGCTCACAGTCAGAGCTCCCTTCTAACAATGGAGCAGGTGCTGGGATAGGGTGAGGCTGCATGCCTTGTGAGAATCCACTCTGTCTTACTCCAGTGTGTGTGCTTTTGACTTGGCACTGTATAACTTCAGAGAGGAAGCTCAGAAGTGTACGGCATTTAGGTAGGATTTTCCTGCTGAATGGTAAACCTGGCCTTTTGGAGGCAGCCGGCTCCACCTCTGCTGTTCTTGCCTCCAACTCAATGGCAGGGCTGGTTTCTACAGCATTTTGTTAACCCAAGACCCTCAGAGGACAACCAGGTCAAAACTGACTTAAGTCTCAAGACAGAGTCATCTTCAGAGCTTGCTCAGAATCATCCTTTACTGTCTAAATAATTTCCTGTTGTAATTACCTAGTATATTTGAAAACTGTTGCAAAAGTGAGAGCCACATGCCTGAATCTATCTAAAACAGAAATAGAAGATGCATTGGGTGTTGCTTCTAATGCTTCTCTGCAGAGCACCTGGATAGATTTCATAATCTTTACCTGATGCTCATGTAGTTCCAGGAAGTTTCTCTTGTTATTTTCATCTTCTGTGAATACAAGTCAAAGATTCCAACATTGCACACATATTTCTTTACATATTTTGTATGTATGTATGCACATGCATGTAAAGCACATGGTAGACTAAATGAATATAATGAATAATTATAAACACTCCCATAATTATATATACACTCCTATCATTATGAATCAGATAAAAAGTAGAAAATTATCACAAACCTATATGTCCCAATTGCAACTCTTCCTCAGGAAAAATTAACCTGACTTTTATGATAAATACTTCCTTGCTTTCAAAAGTAATTTTACTACCCAAGTATGCATTTCTAAAGATATTTTAACTGTCCTCTTTTTCAATCTTCATATAAATCGAACTGAAAATATACTGTATATATTCCTTAGTGTCTTGTAGTTATGGTTTAACCTTATATTTGTGGGATGCTATTGTTTATAGCTGTAGTTAACTCATTTTCACTGTGGTATATTATCTCATTATGAAAGAAAAACAGGATTTTTAACATTGCACTGTTATTCCCAAATATTTACTTCACCTTTCTATAAAGTTACACGTGGCCTCACATGGCCATACAACTCACAGTGCCTCCTAAGGCAGGATGATGTATCCATACCCCATGGATGTGGCCCTCACCCTCTGCCTTGCTACACTGCACATGTGAGGAAACATGATACATGGGGTCTGAGCAGACTGTTAGGACCCTGTTGCATGGTCTCCAGCTCTAATACAGCAGCATGTCTCAAACGGGCAGTGATCTTTTCTTCCTCGAGTGAAGACGGCAAGTTGAACAGCTCCGCAGGCAGTCTTCAGCCAACTGGTAGCAACATGTCCTAGGTGTGTGAAATGGGAAATTGTAAGCCACTAAGATTTTGGTGGTTTTGTGCACTTATATGTATATTATGTATTATATTTGCAATATAATCATAATTGATGTATTTCAATTAATATAACATGCTTATATTTTAATAGTATATGTTTTATGTTTATATATATTACGTTTATATATTTCTTCTGACCCTGCAGCTTCCTACTATTCTCTTCAGGCACCTCCGCATGGGGAAGACACAAAAGGCACTCAACATGTGGGATGTGACTTCAGAAACGGCATCACTAAAAACAGCAGATTTCAAAAATCAACTCTATCAAATTTCACAGCCCACTTTAATTTCTTCATCAAGTAATTCTTCCCAGACTACTTCTGTTTTGCGAGATGATTCCTTTCCTCATGTTCCTGGGATTAAACACACATGGAATCACTTTTGGGCGTCTTTCATCCTCAGCTCTTATCTTTCATTCAGCAATATCACTTTTCCAAGTTTCATGCTCTCCCTTCACAAACCATTGTCTGTCTTTTATTTCCCAAACCACTGGCACTTTTTAACAAATATGATATTGAAGTAAAAATCGGATTTGCCTCATACTTTTTTTTTCTAATCCCTTCAACATGTGTGCTGATGTAAAACTCTCTGAAAGTCATGATCTGTCAGTTTTCTTCTTTCTGGGATGTGGAGAGAAATTGCTTCATGATGGGTCCATGTCCTGGCACCAGAGATGGTGCTTTCTTTGTTGAATCAGTGAGAATCCTCATCACTGACACCTGGTGGCCTTGTTGTAGGGAGCTTAATTCCTAAATTTTTTTTTTCTATAGGTTTGTGGGAACAGGTGGGGGATCCCCTCTTCTTCCTCCCCATACTACTACAGCTGATGCTTTCTTGAAAGCACCACCTCCTGCCAGTAGGACAATCAGCACAAAAAACAGTGCATTAAACAGCCAAAACTAAGGACCCTCACAGAGCCCATTTCACCCCTCTGCCACCTCCACCAGAGTAGATGTGCAGGGTCCTAGAACTCTCAAGAGTATATGCCATTTGTCTTCAGTCACCAGGGTGAGTAAGGAAGGACCATTGGGTGGGGGCAGGGCTAAGCGTGCTGAGCTCAGACTCTCCTTGAGTGGGTCTTGCTGCGGCTGTTGTTGGGGTTGGGGTGAGGCTCCCGGGTCAATGGAGTTATGTTCCTAGGAGTATTATGGCTGCCTTTGCTGTGCGATGCAGGTTGTTAGAGAGGTGGAGGAAAGCCATCAGTCACAGGCCTCACCCAGCTCCCATGCAACCCAAATGGCAGGTCTCACTCCCGCCGTGCCCCTCATAACAACACCGAGACTGTTTCCAGGCAGTGGGTGAGCAGGGCTGAGAACTTGCCCCAGGCTACCTGCCTCCCAGCTGTGAAAGCAAGTAGGACTTTTGTTCTTCCCCTGCCTATGGAGTCTGCACCGTGGATTCATGCCCTCCCCTGAGTTCTGGCCAGGAGACTTCTCCAGTAGTTCAAATTGTTAACACAGTTCAGCTGGAGGTTTCCTTCTCCCTGTAGCCTTCCCCCAGTGCTTCTGGCCTCCCTCCCCAAGGACCCCTGTGAGGCAGGGCAGAAATCGCCTGCTAGGGAACCCAGCGAGCCCACAGGACTTTTCCCTCTGCTTCCCGTACCCCTGTATTTCACTTGGCTCTCTAAATTGACTCAGCTCCAGGTAAGGTCAGAATCTCCTCCCATAATCTAGAACTTCGGGTTCCCCACTGGGGACTGTGTTCCCAGGCAGATGGTCTCCCTTTCCCACTTCCACGGTCTGGGCACTCTCAGTATTTGGGGTGTCTCCCGAGTCCTGCAGAAGCCATCTGCTACTGTGGGTTCTCTTGGCTGTCCTAATGTATTCCTGCAGTCGTTCTGGAGCCACAGGTCACAACGGGAGCCTCCACACACTGCTCAGTACATCCGAGCAAGGGCCACAGTCTAGTCCTGCCTCCCACCTGCCATGATCCCCTGAACTCTCTCGAGCTTAATTCTTATCACTCATCCCCTTCTGATCACTTTGGCTTCAGTACGAATTAGCGTAGGTGGTTAAGCTCACAGTCAGGGGTTCCACCATAATTCAAACATTTGGGGTGACATTGTAGGCTTTTGCAGTGCAAGAGATGCTCAGCACAATATGGATTCATCGTGAATGCCAAACTATAATGGTAATAATAAAATAAGATTTAAAAATTTAATTCGACTTTCTAGTTAAGCCAAAATTTGGATACCCAACGCAAACTATCTAAAAACTATATTGGCCTTTCCGCCCTTATAATCACGTTATATTCAATACAATTGGAATTTTGTTTGAAGACTGACCTTATTAAAGGTTTCAGTTTCTAACTAAATAATATTCCACCCAAAGTAGATATATCAATGAATTTATTTTCTTATAATACATTTGTATTAATAGACATAGGGAATATATGGCCATTTTAAGCTCCTCTTGATTTAGGTTTTGTTTAATTGAGATTGAGAGATGATTTCACTGTGGCAGCATCTCTTTTTGTCTCCCTTTTCTAAATTTTGTGTTACAGAAATTATGTTTTTCACACTTTCTTTCTTCACTCTTCCAGCTTGTTTCAATCATTATTCATCCAAAAAAAAAAACCACTTTTCATGAAAATCCCCCTGAGTAGTACATGCCAGGAGAGGGTTTCAAAATTGGGAGCCATCATCATAAATGCTATGAGATATGCGTCTACTTTGATAGGTGTAACAGTTATACTTTAAACTATAATAGTATTTTAAAATGGAAAATCATTGAAACATATTAAAAATTACAAATGGATAACTGTGATGGATTTTTTCTGTGAAGAACTAATAATATATGCAAATGATTTTAGCAGATAAATATGGAACAAAGAAAATGCCCTTTCTGAAATCATTGCAGCTCTGACATTCCCAATATGTTAAGTTCCAATTGTGAAGAAGCTTTCAGAAACAAAAGTAATTTGCTTAACTAATTAGAACTTTAAAACTCAAAACTTATGCTAAATAGGAGAGCGTCCATGGTTTGGTTTAAAGAAGGAATATGAAAATATGCTGTCGAGAGAGAATTCTCCGTAGGTCTGGTGTTTCTGCACATCCTGTGAACAAAGGGTATTGACAGCTTTGTTCAAGAAAGTTCTCAGACACCCTTGGAAAGATAAAAATAGTGTCTCAAATTGGAGAGATTCACATACATCTCTGCCCAGAGACATTCCAGGTGAGAAAGCTGGGCCATCTCCCTCTCTTCTCCAGAGAAAACTGGCAGTAAGGAAAATGTGCCTTTCTGGAGAGGTGGGGCAGGTTGCCAGTATCCGGCGTGTAATGTATCTAACCACGAAGTCCTCAGCTGGGACAGTGTCTGCCAGGGCCCATCTCTGCATCGCCTTCATGGGACTTGGAGGGCAAGAGGAACCAATGTGAACTTGAAGCACATTGCCTGGATGCCCATTTAAGTTCTTTGTTTCCCGACAGGCCAATCTACCAAGGTCCAGTTAGCCAACCCAGCAGCCCCCTGCTTCTAGAGACTGTTTGACCACTGGGCACAAACCTGATTCTTCTTAAACGAATGAGGTCATAGCTATTTGAACTGAAGTTTCTGCAACTTTCTTATTTATCTGTAGATTAAAATTTTCAGAAGCTTATAAAATCAGAGAGCAGTTTATTTATGAAAATAGGCATCCAGGGCATCTCTAAGATTCATAGTAACTCTCATGTTTATTTCAGGCTCATACTCTAATTTGCATTTAGAAAATCTGTGTTTCAGTGAGTCCTTGACCACCTTGCTGGAATATTTTGGCGGAATAAATGGAGCAACATTGGGTGGGAGGTTTGAAAGGACCTGAACCATCCATGCTAAGTTGATGTGATACATTTAGGGATATGACCACATAGCACTAAAATCTCAACTAGATTTAATTGACACCCATCATGACAGCAGGTGGAAAGCTGACCTTTGCTAGTTCCCTATATCAACTTTGATTTTATATTCAACTTTGATTTTAATTTATAGGTCTTTGGTCTTCAGATATTTACCTTCTCTGGAATCTCTCCTGCAATTTCCAGGTATTGGCATTCTGAGGTTTTAATGCATAAATGGGACCGGTCAGCAGTATTGGAGTAGTTCTGTAGAAGCACTGGTGGTGTCAGGGTGCCAGACCTGCACAGTGTCCCCAAGTGGCCCACAGAGTGGCCATAATGAACATGAGCTGCAAGTGACCCTACTACTGGAAAGCTGGTGCCTCACGCATTGTCTTTTGGGGGATTTTGGTGTGTCCCCTTTCATCCTACTTTAATTAGAAATAAACTTTAACCTCCATACAACTACAGTTTTCTTCACTTGGCTATGGTCACAGGCATAAAAAAAATAACAGGAGCATAAGGGCAGAGCAGTACTGTATATAGTAGTTTGAGTGTCTTGAAGAATGAGACATCTGAAGACAATTTTTTATAATGCAGCACACATCATATAGCATAACTTAAATATGCTGCTCCTAAAGAAAACCATATTTAGGAAAACTGTCAGAGTTATCTTTTCCCTAACAGGCAACAAGTTATCACTAGAGTTTTTAAAGTGCTAGGTACTGCAATATAATGGTATCAATTTTTTCCTTGTATGCATCTATTTTGTGAAGCAGAGCAGCAAAATTTTAGTAACTCAGTTTCTGATCTTTAGAGCTGAGATTTGGGATCCAATCTGCATGTTTTTAGATTGATTTCTGGCCTCACACATACTGGACAATTCATGAACATTCTACAATAATTGCAAGTTGATTTACCTACTTCACACCCCAGCCTGCACATTTGCCTGTGCAATGAGGGTGACTGGAAGTAATTTTCTGCTTAAGAAAAATGTTGTCAACAAAGTATGTCATAAGCAAGCTTTTTTCTTTAAAGTTTGTCCTGAAATAGGTAATTGGATTGAAATTTTATTTTAAAGAAGCAAAATATATTGATCTAAACAAGCTGCATTTTATTAAAAACAAGTGCTGTAAAATCACAATTGGTGCTGTCTTACTGTAAAAAAAAAAAAAAAAAAAAAATTGAGCTCTTGGGAATTGTAAACCCAGAGACATAAGCTGTTAAGGGACACTTGGAAATTGTATACTTTTCCTGGAAATGACCATATTTCTGAAAACACCCAGAATTATTGGGCCATCAGATATTCCAGGGCTGCCCATGTCTGTCCTTCCTGCATTCCTCCTGGTATCAGTCTCCCTGATGAAGAAGGTTGGTAGATGGTAGAAATGTCTGGGAAAAGAGTTGAGAGGGTGAAAAAGGTTTGGTGAGAAACCAATCAGCCTAACGCTTTCCGTGGAGCCCAATTTTAGCCCAGAAGCAATCACGGTGGAAAGACTTATGTGTGGGCTTCCGCTCGGGCTTCAGGTTTCGGCACCGGGCACCTCTGCTTCCATCTTTCAGGTGGTAATTCCTGAATTAAGACAGGCATGTATCCTGCCAGTTGTTCTTTCTGTTTGTAGATTTGATTGAATTAAATGGCTCTTTACTGATGTTTAAAGCTAAAAGCTCAGAACAAATGAATGAGAACACAAGAAGTCCTCCTTCACAAAACGAATGACAATGAAAACATTGAAGCACATCGTGACATGAACCAGCCTAAAGTATTGACTTAAACATTGCTAGGATTCATTTTTCAACAACACTGTAGAGGGGAGGACTGCAGTTCAATTGTTAATCTAAGCTGTGGAGCTTGGAACATTGATCTGGAAGCCCAAAGCACTCTGTTCCTCTCTCGAGTACTCATCCAGCTGTTGACTTCATGCTTGAGTCTTGACGCCACTCACCTTTGGCTGCATTACACTCCAGCCCACCGCAGAGCCATTGCTAGCACCCACAGTTGTCAGCTGAGTGCTGCCTGGCTGGCCTCTGAGCTGGTTCTGAGCGTGCTTTCACTCTGTCCAGCCAGGTCTATCCTGACTCCACTGCTCCTAGTTGGGACCCACTGCTGCTGTTTTCGACTTGGTATTTGGATCTGGCTTCTCAGCTTGGCTTTGAAGACTTTTTCTGACTTTCAGTTTGGCTTTGAAGACTTTTGCTTGGATTGCACTTACTTCTATCATTGGTTCAGAATTCATCAGGTGTTTACTTGCTCCTAGAAACCTGATAGAACCCCCTTTAAGCCTAGAGAAAGGTCCTGATAGTTGACTTAGGAAGAATTCAGACAGTATCTGCACCCAGACTAGAACAGCCCTGGTGTAATCTTTTAGTAGGATGATGTGATATCCTCCTGCTTCTGTTGTTTTGTGTGTATAGTGAAGATATTCCATTTGTGGCTAACAAATACCTTGTTGCTATATTCTAACAGTAACTGACAGTGAAAATCTCACCTTCACAATGGAGAATCGAAAATCAAAACAAGACTAACCACCCAAAATCCTAAAACTACCATTTTCTCTTGCTTCTAGGATACAGGCATTGTGATTTAGGAATTCCCCCCCACCCCCCTAAAAAAAAAATACACCTGTGTAAGACCTTGATTTCTAATGATTTATATGGGAAAAGAGGCCAAATGCAAGAATTTTGTTGGCTGAAATGAGAACGTGACAACAAAGGCAATCAGTTCTGATAAGATTTGGCTCTGTGTCCGCAACCAAATGTCATGTTGAATTATGTTCTTCAGTGTTGGAGAAGGGGTGTGGTGGGAGGTGATTGGATCACCGGGCAGATATCCCCCTTGCTGTTCTTATGACAGTGGGTGAGGTCTCATGAGATCTGTTTGTCTGAAAGAGTGTAACACTTCCCCCTTTGCCCTCTCTCCTATTCCACCATATGAAGACGTACCTGCTTCCCCTTTGCCTTCCATCATGATTGTAAGTTTCCTAAGGCCTCCCAGCCATGCTTCCTATACAGCCTGCAGAACTGTTAAACCTCTTTTCTTTATAAACTACGCAATCTCAAGTAGTTCTTTATACCAGTGTGAGAATGGACTAATAAGAGTTCTGAAGCTGCACGTGGGCGGTGATGCCTCAGTTCTGTGCTTCCTGCTCAGGAGGCTGCGGCCCTCTTGTCAAATCCATGCTGGAGTAAAGTTTTGGGAGTTGTTTCTTGAAATTTGACCTATATTCTGTCTTATCAGCACTTACGAAGTTTCTGTGAGTTCTGCATATCTGTCAATAGTTCCTTTCCTTCATAACCAGCTACAGTGTCTTCTATAGGTGGGCTGCTAAGGACCATGAGCAATCAATATACATTTAGGAAACAGTAATGTTAGCATACTTAGGACGAAAGAGGTATAATTATATAATTATACATACTTGTGTTAGAGCCAAGTCAGTCTCAATTTTCACATTTGTCAAATATGAATAGTAAGAGAGAGGAAAAAAATACATATGAAGCATCTAACACTGTGTCAGGTACAGAGAAAGAAGCCTCAAAAGAGAGTGCTGAGTAAGCCTCAAGCTTACCAAATGAATGCACATTAATTAAATAGCAGAAATGTTGGTCCTAATTGGATTAAGCAGTCTTTATCATGTCAGAAAAAAATATTGAGAGGCAAAGACAAAGTTCTAAAATTACCCAGTGTATATATTTTTAAGAAGTTTCTTAGTGATTCCTAAAATAACAAAGTCTAACTAGCAAGTAACAAATAATTTTTAAATACACAATTTATAGGAAGCTTATTACCATTCTTAATTAGGTATTTCTACAAACAGTGGGAAGAGTAGGAGAAGACATATTAATAAAAAATGCAATTGTCTAAATAGAATGTCTATTGGAGGAGGAAATGAGAGGTGGTGATGGGAGGGGGACAGAGAGAAAACAAGGGGAGGAGGAGAAAGTGTAATACAGTTTCTTGGTAAAGTGTCCCCAAGAGTACTTGTTGAAGGGTCTGGGACTCCTCCTTGATCAGCAGTTTCTGGCTCCTGCCAGCTTTCTGGGTTCTATCACTTTTCCTCCCCCTCATGATTGTAGACCAGTCTTCTTCGTGTCTCCATTTGATCATTTGTTGCACAATTATTTCCTTCACCCACTGGGTAATAGACGTTCTAATTAAATTGCAGGCACTTTGTTCAATGCCAGCTTCCTTTGCACATGGAGACATTTCTTAATGTCTAAAGAAAAGCTCTAAGTTGACATTCCATTGATGTCTCAAACCTAACCTATGTTTATGATCAGATACAAGATGTTTCCTGTTAAATTTATTCCACTTTTGATTTCAAACACATAGACTTTAAAGTACTGTCATCTTTAAATTGTACACTCTCATTCAATTAGTGCTAAGTTCAGTTGGTTTCACAGGTCAATCTTGAATCAATTATTGTATTTTTGCTCATTGCCTTGGTTCAAAGTCTAATTATTTTTTTTACTTGCTCTCTTGTGATGATACTATAACTGATCATTAAGCCTCTTACTCTCTGAAATCTAATCCATTCTTCATACTTTGTGTTTCTTAAACACATAATTCCTAATATTTCTCTGTACAAAAGACCTCTTGGGTCTTGTTGCCTATAAATCCTTTAAAATCGCATTTAAGAGTTTCTAAAATCTTAATGTCCTGTAGGGGCATCCATGTTATTGCAAATTACAGAATTTTCTGGTTTTTGTTTGTTTGTTTCTAAGGCTGAGGAGTATTCCACGGTGTATATACACCATGTTTTAAAATCCATTCATCCATTGATGGACACTTAGGTTGTTTCCATGTCCTGACTATTGTGAATACTGCCGTAAACGTTGGGGTGCAGACATCTCTTTGGCATATCAATTTCAATTCCTTTAGTGAGATTGCAGGATCATGTACACATGTGTTGAAACATCACATTGTACCCCACAAATACATGCAATTATTATTTGCCAATTAAAAATAAAACAACACTGTAAAAAGGAGTTTCAGAAATCTGCTATTTCTTGTGTACTGATCTGCTCACAGAACCTCTGTTATTCTTATCCTCTGGTGATCTACTCATCCACTGGAGAAGAATGTTTATCTTAAGTCAACATGCCTTCACGACATAATTTGCCAACTGATTGAGTCATTGATGGAAACATGACACCGTTCAGAAATCTCTAAGAAGGAATAATAAACATTAACTGTTTTACAGCTTTGTATGTTACCTGCACTGGATCCTCTTTATACTGTCTTTCTTGTTTAAATATGGAATTCCATTTTTAGCTCTCTGCTTTTTTTTATTTTTGCTTCTCATTTCTCATCTCCTAATCTGTGGTCTCATCTATGCCTATTAAATGAATTCTCCATCAATGTGCATAAGAATACTGGTCCGTATATACACTTGCCCCTAAAAATGTCCACAACCGTAACCAAATGTGAATGTTTTACAGCCATAACCACATCCAAAATCCCAAAATAGAAATCACATTTTGTTTTCAATTTGTAATTTCTCTCCTTCTCTTGTAATTCCTATTTCAGGAATTGGCACTCTTATCCCCCATTTACCTAATTAGAGGGAGATAATCACTTCTCCAGCAGAACATTCAGAAAACTCCTGAACAAAAGACGACATTGCCTTTGTCCTCATGAGACTGAGATACTTAGGGTAAGCGAGGACCAGGATAAAACTGCTCTGATTTGGAGCTTGCAGAAGAGAAATAAAGTTGATCCAGTAAAAATCACCTGCAAGCTTAAAGGTGCATCGCCTTGGTGCATGGAGATGTGTAGTAAATCTCAGTTCTTTCCGCACGCCTCCTCCTGGGTTGCTGTCTTTTGCTGGTGTAACATCCCTTACTAGAATCTGACCCAATTTAGCTGCCAGCACTTGCTTAGTGTGCCCTTTCTTTTAGTTTTTAGTACAACTTTGACCTTGTGGCTGTGACTTTGACAATTCTCTTCACCACGAGTTTCCTGCCTGCGTCCCTGTGCTGCCTTTCTAGACGATGTGTTCTACCTAAGCGGCCCAGCAATGGCATCTTTTGTCATAATCCACCCTGGGTCCTGCCAATAAAGGAAAAGAGTGAGGCTCATCACATCCACGCTCCTGGCTCAAACCATAGAATGACAGACTTTACACCTTGAAAAAATATGAAGAATCACTTCATGTCATCTTTATTTTGTGATAAACGGAGCCCCAGGAAACAAGAATGGAGCCAACGGGATAGAGTGCTTTGAAAAAATTAACCTATGCTGGCATCTATTAGACATCTCTATAATTTGATGCTTATTTTTTTCCAACTTCAAACACTCAAATATCACAGTACAAGTTAGTTTACTTTTAAGTACAATTAATTTTAGAGGCAAGGACTAACCATTGATTTGGGAACACAAATTATACAAAAAGTAGCCAAACTTTTCAGAGTTTAGTTCCAGCTACTCGGGAGGCTGAGGCAGGAGAGTTGCTTGAATCCAGGAGGTGGAGGTTGCAGTGAGCTGAGATTGCACCATTGCACTCCAGCCTGGGCAGCAAGAGCAAAACTCTGTCTCAAAAAAAAAAAAAGTTTTGTTCAAGCAACAGCTCTGTCAGCATGACCTGGGTTCCTGCCTGTGTGCCTGTGTCTATGCCTCACGCAGTCTCTACCCTGCTTCTCTAATGTATTAGTCAGGGTTCTCCAGGGGGACAGACTAATAAGAATTTACATATATATATATGTATATATTATATGTACGTATATTATATACAATATGTATATGTATGTATAAAATATGTATATTTTATATATGTATATTATATATATAGGTATATAGGAGTTTATTAAGGGGAATTGACTCACTCGATCACAAAATAAAGTCCCACGATAGGCCACCTGCAAGTCTAAGAGTCCAAAAGCTGAAGAACTCCGGGTCTGATGTTCCAGGGCGGGAAGCATCCAGCACGGGAGAAAGATGAAGACCGGAAGACTCAGTACGTCTGCTCTTTCCAACTTCTGCCTGATTTATTCTGGCCACGCTGGCAGCTGATTAGATGGTGCCCACCCAGACTGAGGGTGGGTCTGCCTTCCCCAGTCCACTGACTCAAATGTTCATCTCCTTTGGCAACACCCTCACAGACACACCCAGGAACAATACTTTGCATCCTACAATCCAATCAAGCTGGCACTCGATATTAACCATCACATCTAGGGTGGCCTGATGTGGCTCAAGCCAGAGTTTACCTTCTGCCCCTCCCTTGCTGTCTGCAGACTCTGTCCTTGTTATATCTAAATTCCTTCACTCCATTCTGCTCAGGCTGTTGTACTCTTGTCACTGGCACAGAACAGGGACATGTACTGGGGAAAATGGGGCAGAGAACAGGAAAAACTTGAGAAAAAAAACCAAAAGGCCAGGTGTGGGGGCTCATGCCTGTAATCCCAGTACATTGGGAGGCCACGGTGGGCAGATCACTTGAGGCCAGGAGTTCAAGACCAGCCTGGCGAACGTGGCAAAACCCTGTCTCTACTAAAAATACAAAAATAAGCTGGGCGTGGTGGCAGCACCTGTAATCCCAGCTACTCAGGAGATGGAGGCAGGAGAATCGCCTGAACCAGGGAGGCAGAGGTTGCAGTGAGCTGAGATCCTGCTACTGCACTCCAGCCTGGGTGACAGAGCAAGACTCTGACTCAAAAACAGAAAACAAACAAAAACAAAAACAAAGAAAAACGGCGGGAGGCAGGAAGGTCCAGTTCAGTTTATTCCTTCTCCAGAAGCCATTTGCAGACTGTTCGGGCCAGGACAGCTTCTTTTTTACACGAACACTCAGACACTTTTTTCTTAGTGCCCTTCTAGCGTGGTCATTATGCATGTCACTTTCTAAGAGACTATGGGATTTGAGAGAGTAAGGCTTAATGTATTCTGGCATAAAAGAGATAGTAAATATTTCTAGAAAAGAAGGGAAAGAGGTAGAAAGGAGGAAAAAGTAATAAAAATAGAAGAGGGAAGGAGAGAGAAGGGAAAACTATGGATGAAGAAATGATTAAATATGGAACAACTTTAATCTTTGCAACCTTATGCATATTCAGAATTTCTTATCATTTGTCAACAAGATTGACCCCCTCCTTATGTTCAAGGGTATACTTTCTTTGAAAAATGCCAATGTGACTCTGGTGCCATGTTTTATAACCTCCCTGCCACACCCCCTCCTTTGCTATTGACCCTTTTATGCCAAGACTGAGTACTTGGGCTGATGGTCTTCACACGAGTGTGATCGCTTTCTCTCTGGATGCTTGACAGTTTGAAGCCTGCTGGGGGATGTTGTCTGGACTGTGCTGTTGCTGTCTTTGACTTCCAGACTCGTAGAAAGAAATATTCATTAGTTTAAAAACATTTATTAAGCACCTACTGTGTGACTGGTACTGACTGACAGCACTGTTCTCAGGTCTCAGAGAGAGAGAAATTTTTTAAAAAGTCAAAATTCTTGCTTTTTGTGGTGCTTCTATTCTAGAGGGAGACAGGCAAGACATAAAGATTCAGTCTGCTCACCGGTGACCCCCAAGCTCGTCACAATTGCGGACAGCAGGACTCTTGTGTTTCCTGTCTTTGGCTAGCAGTCACTGGGTCTGCATTCTTTTTTTTTTTTTTTTTTTTTTTTTTTTGAGATGGAGTCTCGCTCTGTTGCCAGACTGGAGTGCAGTGGCGTGATCTCGGCTCACTGCAGCCTCGGCCTCCTGCCTCAGCCTCCCGAGTAGCTGGGACTACAGGAGTGTGCCACCACGCCCAGCTAATTTTTGTATATTTAGTAGAGACGGGGTTTCACCATGTTGGCAAGTATGCTCTTGATCTCTTGACCTTGTGATCCGCCCGCCTTGGCTTCCCAAAGTGCTGGGATTATAGGCATGAGCCACTGTGTCTGGCTGGGTCTGCACTATTGAAAAATTCCGTTTTTTCCTATGGGCTTCTGTTGGCACATGCTATAATAGTAGCTGCATGAAATGTGCTAATGTTTTTGTTCTGAAGGATATTGTTTAGAACTTTCTTAAGTATTGCAAAGTGTCCATTTTATAAAGACTAATAAGATAAATTATCTTCTCATCATAAAATCTAAAAAAGTAGCACTTTTCATAAACAGCTAATATATTCTTATGTTACTGATTCTGTGAACGTCTTAATTAATCTTGAATTTTACTTTTGGTTGTCAGCACAGAGCCGAATTTGTGTGGCTCATTTTTAACTATTACGAAGTACCTTACGCCATTACTTTCCATGTGCCAAATTACCCCAGCTTTGTCTCTTCTCTGACCTTGTTCTTCTAGCACTTCAGTCTCCTCATTTATATTTATGGTTCACGATTCCCGCACTTATTTTCATGAATTTGTCTCTCTGTTTTCCTCACAACGTGGGCTATTGTGTCAGCTAGATATTGAATTCACGTGAAAATATCAGAGAATCCAGACACGATGGCTTTAAGAAACTAATGGTACTGATGGCTTGAATCTGACGATGACAAAGAGAATTCTGCAGGTTTGTCCAGGGGTTCAAGAACGAAAGGGCTGATTCTTCTGCCATTTCTTGGTCTTTACTCCCTGGCCTTGTAGTTACAGCCATATGCAGCATCGTACTTACTTCTGGACAACAAAAAAGGGAACGGGCAGGCCAAAAAGCACCTACCAGTTGGGTAAGACTGCACTTGATATTTTCTCTGCAGCTTTAGCCAGGGACTCCACCCCCACATGATTGGCAGGAGCTATGCTGGGGGACAATCTCTATATGGCTGTCTGTCTGTTTTATGATGGATGTATAGCTACACCAAAAAAACAATCTTGTGTTAGTAAGAAAAGAGGTGAAAACGGATATTGAACAAACAAGAAACAGTCTCTGACACAGGTATAAATAAGTAAGCCATCTTAGTTTTCTTTGTGTCATTGTAATGCTTTATAATAAAAAATTTAACATTTACATAGCACTTTAAACCTTTTTTCAAGTGATTTTATATCTGTTTCCATAGCTTTATATTCCTTTGCTCCTCTTTTCTACTAAATCACTGGAAATATTTGTCACTTCCTATAACTATAAAACCTGGAATTTTCATTCAAATGATTAATGACATGTTTCTCTGTATTTCTCCTTGTTATTTATGTAATTTCTTTAACCTAATTTCGTTCTGATAGTTTTTCCGTTGATAGACTAGATATTAATTTCACAAAATTTGCTAAAACCTTTTACAAATGCCACAAATCCCATTAGGAATTCATTATTCAAGATACAAAATGTAATGCATTTTATGGAGCTTTTAACAGAGTCTGTAAGCCTGAGGCCGCAGCTTCGAGTTTTTGCTCTAAATAGGGAGCCACATCTGCCCTTACCTTGGCTTCACACCACTTCCCAAAACTGCCAATACAATTTATTGCCAAGTGAAGAAGTATTTGTCATGGAAAATGGGTGCTGAATGAAAAGAGAGAGAGAGAGAGAGAGAAATAGAGAGAGAGAGCAAGCTCCCTTTTCTTTGATTTCTTTGGAATAAAAACCTTGAGGCACCATCTCAGTAGTTTAAAAAATTTCATTCTTTCTTTCCTTTCTAATATATTATCAACATTTAACAATTGAAAGAAAAACCTGAACTTGTGAGGCTGAGGTGAGAGGATCACCTGATCCTGGGAGGTGGAGGCTAACGCGAGACATTTTTACACCGCTGCACTCCAGCCTGGGGGACAGAGCTGGATCCTGTTTAAAAAAAAAAAAAAGCTGGACTTTATAGACTATGCTCTTCCTGACTTTCACTTTTAAAGTTCTTCTTGTAGATACCTTTACATTTCTCAGTAATACTCCTTTTGTAATATTTCTCGATGTACTGACTTGTACACCATTCACACCCCATCCCCTCTCTTTACTCTCCTAACACTTTTTATCACATGTTTTAGTTTCATCAATACTCATTATTTATCCTATGGTAACTAAGTAGGAAATGTTCACTACTGACAAGTGATGTTCTGAGACAACATTTTCTTTCTTGTATTATTCTTTGCTTTCCATGGAATTAATTGGCTATTTTTTAAAGTGTTGAATTTTTATTTTGCTATGATGTTTTAATTTCCAAGAAATCATTCTGATTCTGAGAATGTCTCAGTGTTCATGCTTTTGTTCTTTTATTTTTTAAAATACTTAATTATCAAAGGTCGGATATCTTCAAGGTATATAATGTAATTGATTTACATTGTAATTGATCTCCTATCTGTATACATTGAATACACACTGAAATTAATAAGCTCATCCATAACCACTCATGCGATACTTTAAACCTCCAGTACCTGTTCATCTGATAGCTGAAAGTTTGTCTCCTTTGGCCAACATGTCTCCATTTCTCCCACCCCCAGTTCTCTGATGTTGGCCTTTATGCAGGCAAATTCTTCACCCTCTCCTTTGTTCTCTACGTTACCATGTTTATTGTTTTTATAACACAAATGTAATTCATTGTATTGTTTTTACATTTGTCTTCATTTATTACATTGTAGCAATTTTGAAAGCAGAAATCATATTTTATTCACCATGTCACTTGGGCGTGGTACTTGATCTAGGATAGTAGTAATTATTTCTTGAATTAATTAGTAGTAATTAGTTGTTGAATTAATATAATATTCAAATGAGAACCAGAGGTTTTATAATGTGACTTCAAATGAAAGGTCATTTTCCTTTGCTCTGTATTATCAGATTATTAACTTTGCATGGTAAAACACGTATTTTTCCCTGAAGTCTTTCCGTTTTTTCGTGAAGTTATCTTTGAGAGTAGGGTACAGTGGAAATACAAATTTTTCTAATAATGTTGTTGCTAACTTTTGGGATTCGTGGGATTTCAATAAATGATGCTCCTCTTTTCCTCCATATTGTGTAATGAATAAAAAGACAGTTAATAGAGTCAGGTAGGTGGAGACTCCGCTATCAGCTTTTTGCCGGGGACATATTGACTGGAGGGTGTGCATTAGAGGGCTGCTCACAGTGGGCTCGCAGCCACATCACACTAGTAGCGGAGTGGTGTCCCCACAGACAGTCACAGCAGCTGATGGACGTCTTTGTCCTGCAGAGAGGCTGGCTGGAGAAACAGTCTCGGGGGCCTTTTCACAGACTTAACCGGGCAGATCATTTCCTGTCAGCTAATTTTCTCCAACTTCAAACTCATTTCCTGTCTTAGTGCTAAAAACAATCATGTATCCCATCAGACATTTTAAGTTGATCTCTAAAAATTATTCACCATAATTTTAAATACCTACAAAATGTATCATTTCTGGCATATTGGAACTAGTAATATAATAATAAAATTGATATGAAACTCTTTTTAATGCATCCAATGACCTCTAAATGTAGCACATTTATGTACACTTTAAGGCATTTAAAAATGCATGATCAGGCTGGGCGCGGTGGCTCACGCCTGTAATCCCAGCACTTTGGGAGGTTGAGGCAGGTGGATTCCCTGAGGTCAGGAGTTCGAGACCAGCCTGGCCAACATGGTGAAACCTCGTCACTACTAAAAATACAAAAAATTAGCCAGCAGTGGTGGCGTGCGCCTGTAATCTCAGCTACTCAGGAGGCTGAGGCAGGAGAATTGCTTGAACCTGGGAGGCAGAGGTTGCAGTCAGCCGAGATTGCTCCACTGCACTCCAGCCTGGGTGACAGAGCAAAACTGTCTCCGAAAAAACAGCATGCTTAGTAATGTGTTTAACTATACAGTTAAGTGTTACATATACGTTCATACACATATATGTATTCCTATATGTGCACATGTGTATATGAACATGTTCTTCTTTGACAGTGGGAAATCTTAAATCATTTCTTGTTTCCTTGACCTAGTATTTCAATTCTACTTCTCCTCCCAAATTTCTTACTCAGTTAAAATATGCTTGTGTGTGAAAATAATCAATTACCACATGATGAAAGCACACCACACACATGCTACCACATACAGAAATTTAAAAAGTTATTTCTTGTAACCATAAGATGCTAAGTAACAATACTTATCTTTAAAACAAACTTTTATTAAAATTATTATTAATACACAATAAACAGATAAATACATATAAATAAATTAGTACTTTGGCAAGTATGTAACAAATTCTAAAATTTCATTGGAAAACTATCACTTAATGAGATGAGCTAGACTTTTTGTCAAAACAATATCAGAGTTCAGATAAATTCTATTCAATACTTTTAATTTTTATAGATATAAGACAAGTGCTCTTACAAACAAGTAGATGGAGTAGTGAGGGGCTTGTGATAATAATGTTACTCTTTTCTAAGAATTCTGTTTAATTATGACATATTGTGTTATCAAAACTTATACTAAATGTTGTAAATAAGCAGTCAACTGCATAAGATTATATACTAAGCTTATGAAAACAAAGACTACCACCTGACTATCACTTAGTGAAAAGACATATCATCCATTAATAAAGTTCCTTATGCTTTCAGAATCTGAAAGGTATGCTGTTTTTACTTTTTCCCAAGATTAATCAAACACTGTTACTATTATTACTTTTTTTAGCCAAATATACCTGACAAATGTTGGGGGTGATATATATCCCAATTACCCTGGTTTGATCATTACAGATTTTATACAGGTATCAAAATATCAACTGTATCCTGAAAATATGTACAATTAATATAAAGTAAAAGGTGAAAAAATATATAATAATATATAAAATATATATTATATATAAATTAATATATTAATATAAATTAATAATTAATATAATATATTTAAATGTATAATATATAATATATTATTACATATTATATATTATATTATATTAATTATATACAATTATATTATGTAATTAAATTATATAATTATGTAATACGTGTATATATTATGTATATATGTAATTATGTAATTATATTACATATAATTACATAAATATTACATAAATATATACATATATATTACACAAATATATGCATAATATATAGGTAATTATGTAATTATATTAAATATGTACAATTAATATAAATAAAGTAAAAGGTGAAAGAAATATATATTATATATTTAAAATATATATTATACAATATAAATTAATATATTAATATTAATGTAAATCAATATATTAATATATTAATATCTTTATATATTATTATAATGTATAATACATTATTATATATTATATATGATACATTATTATATATTATATTACATATATTAATTCAATAGTAATTATGTTATATATTATATTAATATTATATAATATATTACTATTATAACAATATATATTATATTATAGTAATATTATTATAATAATATATAATAGCAATATAATTATAATAATATAATCTATTATTTTAAAATATATTATTATGACATATATTTAAAATATATATATATATGTATATATTCACATGAAAAGATGGGAAAAAAACTTATTTACTCCAAAATTCTATGACAGAGTTGCAGATATGAAAACATCGCCCCGGTGACTGCTGTAGTGAGGTTCTCGATTTTTCTATAGCTCTTGTGTCTAAGTCTTAGGGTCATCGCAGCCTGTAAACCCACCCTGGGTTTGGCACGTGACCTGCTTTGGCCAACAGGACAATCACATATGCAACATAAGAGATACCTGAAATGTTCTTTACATGGGGGCACACTGTCATTGCTGTCCTAGGAGCCCACTTGACATGTGCCTGAAGCCTAGGCTAGCCTGCTGGGTGAGGAGACACACGGCCCTATCATAGCCAATAACATGGCAGCCTGCTGAGTTGCCACGGAGCAGGTGGGTAACCCTCTCAGGGCCAGCCAGGATCAGCCGGCTGGACTGGACGGAGACATGTCAGCAAGCATAGACAACACAGCCTGCCCCAGCTCAGGTCAGCAAAAGTATCCAGTTCACCAGTCAACTTGTGAGGACCAACAGATGAGTGTTGTTTTAAGCCACTGAAATTGGAGTTGGTTTGTCAACAGTAAACAATAAAATGTTAATCTCAATGTGTTTGAATATAATAATGTTTAATAAAATGTTAGGTGCCGTTTCTGTTATTTCAATTAGTTAAGCCTGTCTTCTATAAAACCTACTATATAAAGTTCATTTTCATTTTAATACCAATCAGCAGAATGTTTTATTTTCTAATATAAAAGTCTGATTCCCATTTTTCAATTAAAGTAAATATTTTAGGCCAGGTGCAGTGGCTCACGCTTGTAATCCCAGCACTTTGGGAGGCCGAGGCAGGTGGATCACGAGGTCAGGAGATCGAGACCACAGTGAAACCCCGTCTCTACTAAAAATACAAAAAAATTAGCCGGGCGTGGTGGCGGGCGCCTGTAGTCCCAGCTACTCGGAGAGGCTGAGGCAGGAGAATGGCGTGAACCCGGGAGGCGGAGCTTGCAGTGAGCCGAGATTGCGCCACTGCACTCCAGCCTGGGCGACAGAGCGAGACTCCGTCTCAAAAAAAAAAATAAAAAAAATAAAGTAAATATTTTAGTACATATTACCTAATGCAACTTGTTAGAAAAAATTACAAAAAATCAATAAATTTTCCAGATATTGATTTATGTTTTAAATAACCTCTAAAAGCAAAAATAAATTTATATGCAGTTAGTCTTTGCTTTTTTTAATTGGACAATATAATGTATGGTTACAATTTAAAATTGTTAATAAAGTGAAAAGAATACTAGAAATACATGATATTCTTTGGTAAATATGTATACATGCGTGTGTGTTTGTATGTGGAATAATTGTGTTCATGTTTTAGAAACTGTTTAATGTGAGATTAAATTTTCAAATTTCACATATTAGTTCACAGATTTCATGAAACAACATGATCAAACTTTTCTCATGTATGCCATGTAAAAGAAAAAGAAAAATTACTAAAAGCTTAATTGGTCCATGACCTAGAATGTGGTTCTATGTTTTAATAGGAGGTAGAAAATACTAAACATTTTATGCAATAAAGTAAGACGAGGATTGACTATAATTAGAATGAATGTTTCATAATATGATTTGATAAAATAGATGTTAACTACTTTTTTTGAAGAAGCACATTCATTCTAAAATAGATCATAAAATTGTTATTCATAGCATTATTTCTCAGCTACATTCAAAAGAATGAGCATTGCCAACCAGTATTGATTACTTCTTTAAAGGTGGTTGCCTTTTCTAGGGATGGGTGTTGACAGTAGCTGGAAAAATTCCTTATACTTAAGTATAGGAAAAAGCCATTTAAATGCCAGAATTTTATAAAACTGCCAAATAAAAATATTCTCAAAACTTTTTGTGAGAAATTTAAGCTTGTTTCCAGGAACATAATATTTTGTATCAGATTTTTTTAACATACTTCAATGACAGAATAGATTTTATGTTTGAAATAGCAAAATCCAATTCCTGACAAACTACATAATATTAAGGAACATGATAAACATTGCTAGTTGTATAACGATATTATGCACATGTACAAAATGTTCAAATATTGTTGAGCTGCATATTAAAGTGTTGAGGGGTGAAAAAAGTTTGATTAGATTTAAGATCTCTTCAAATTCTTGAGGGTCACATTGATGTGAAGATTTGTTCACGTAAGGTGGTTATAAAATAAAATTGAGGCCAGGCACGGTGGCTCACACCTGTAATCCCAGCACTTGGGGAGGACGAGGAGGGAGGCTCACCTGAGTTCAGGAGTTCGAGACCAGTCTGGCCAACATGGTGAAACTCCGTCTCTACGAAAAATACAAAAACTATCCGGGTATGGTGGTGCACGCCTGTAATCCCAGCTACTCGGGAGGCTGAAACAGGAGAATCGCTTAAGCCCTGGAGGGGTAGGCTGCAGTGAGCCGAGATCGTGCCACTGCACTCCAGCCTGGGTGACAGAGTGAGACTCCATCTCAAAATAAAATAAAATGAAATGAAATGAAATGAAATAAAATAAAAATAAAATAAAATCAGAAACCTAAAAAAAGTTTGCAACAATTCTAATTTTGCAATAATTCATTTTAATGGACAAATGTACTGTTCAATTTTCTTGGCAGTATTGCAAATAGATTTTAAATGTAATCAAACTTTTTTCACCCCTCAACACTTTAATATCCATCTCAACAAAATTAGGACTTTTTTACATATGCATAATATCATTATACAACCAGCAACGTTTATCATAATTCCTTAATATAATTTAATGCATAGTCCATATTTTTAATATATTTTTTGAACTTTTATTTTAGGTTCAGGGGTACATGTACAGGTTTGTTATTTGGGGAAATTGTGTGTCACTGGGATTGGGGGTACCCAGGTAATAAGTATGGTACTCGATAGGGCGTTTTTCCATTCTCACCCTCCTCCTACCCTCACCCTCCTCCTACCCTCGCCCTCAAGGAGGCCCCAAGTGTCTCTCATTCTCTCCTTTGTGTCTATGTGTACTCGATGTTTAGCTTTCACTTGTAAGTGAGAACAGGTGGTATTTGGTTTTCTGTTCCCATATTAGTCACCTTAGGATAATTCAAAATAGCGTGAAAGCTCTTATTTACAGAACATGCATGCATTTGTAGAGCGGCAGTCCTGCTGCTGGCTTAGGCACCACCTAAAGAACCTGTGGCTGCAGGAGGAAGCATCAGATGCTGAATATGAAGATAGCACATCATGACCACTGCTTGGGGCTGCGCCTGACAGGATCCCCCCTGTGCCCCCCTGCATAGGCACAGCTGAGCAACTGCACACTAAGTAAAGTGTCAGTCCCACTTTGGGTACCTCGAGAATAGCTGCATGGCTGCTACATGGTTCCCTTTGCCACAGCAAGCAGCAGTGTGCTCTGCGGCTGCCTGGCAGCACTTCCCTAGACAAGGTCAGAGTGTTGTGGTTGAGTCCCCAGTGCTCCATGTCAGCCATTGAGCTCCAGGCCGGCGGGGATCCTATGTGCAAACCCCTTCCTCCCCCTCCGGAACCAGCCTCTAAAGCACCTGGGATGCGGCTGCTGGCCATGGAAGCTGCTAGACTAGAGGTGTGGACAGGTGAGCATCTCATGGCATATCTGTGCCCCACCTGCAAGAGTGAGCCATGGGGTCCTGCTTGGAAGCTGTGAGTTAGACTACCTTCTTGTCCATCAGGCCAAACACAAAACTCTTCTGCAGATGAACAATCGATGCCTGCTCTTGGCTTACCAAAATAACATGAAACTCATTTGCCTTCCTGGGTCTGACTCCAGCCATCCTTAACATTTTTGTTTCTTACTCCTTTCCTGCATTATGCTCCAGTCAAATGAAAGGCTTCTTATACCATGTGCTGTCTGATCGATAAAGTATTGTACATATTAATTATTCTATGTGTGTCTTCCTCCCCACTTTCCCTACCTATTGAACTTTGTTCTTATTTAAATTTAGCTAAACTGTGACTTTGGTCATCACTCCACGAATTCTAAAAATATTTTGTATTTTTATAACTCACTGCATATTGTCTTAAATTATACTTTTGTTTTAAACGTATTTTGCTCTTTTTCTGGAGAATCTGTGGGAGATTTCTGATTGATTTGTGGGCCTCTTAATGCCAGTTGCAAAACACATACTCAGTAAGTAATTATTGAGTATAGATTAAATTGTCATAAAACCGTAAACTAGCTAAACTGGGTACTTGAATAACATTTATTTTATGTTCTGTCAATTTATATCCCACTTTAAACTGTTTTATCCTACTGAGAAATGGATACAATATGCTTATTGACACACCTGCATACCTTGTGCAGTATCTGTACTAAGATATTTTCAGAAGCATCTGTGAAGACTCAGGTTTTAATGTTAGTATATCAAGTACAAGAGATTTCTTCATGCTTTCTTCATAATCATTCACCATATTCTGTAAGGCCCCATTTATAGAAAATCTATTGCCCTCAAAGAAGAAAATCTCTACCAGAAGCTTATATATGAGTACAACATAAATAATGCAATTCATTTCAACAACAGCATAACTTGTTATTATGAATGGCTAAATCTTGCCTCAACTATTTACTAAATAGCTAACCTTCATTTTTATATAATTTTTTCTGAATCTCCGATTCTTCATACATGGTAGTTGATTAATCACAGCAAACAGGACAGATGCTTATCTTTATAAGCAAATAAACCTGAACATTTTTGTTTTAGATGACACCCCCTAGGTCATAAGGTAATAGAATTAAATTTAAAAATGGTGTTTGTGCATGTGTGAGTGTGTGTGTATGTGTGTATGTGTGTGTTTTGTTGGTTATCTACCAGGCACTAAAAATGTTACTACATTTTTCTCTTTCTGACATAAGTGAGATGTGACATTTCTCTTAAAAGCATGTTACTCTTTCTGACGTTCAGCTATTTTTGTACTTGCACCTTTTATCATCACACAAGATGCACAAGAAAATTTGAACATACGTTTTCCAGTAAAATCAACTTTTCAACCTCTAAAAGTTATTTTTTGTGTGTGTGGAGGTACACTCAACAGTAAGTGTATTAGGGAAAAGGGTTGCGAGGGTCTGTGTGTGTATGTGTGTTTAAGAAGCAAAACATTTTAACCTCTTGACCTACTTGTAGGGGTTGTGGGGTTTTAAAAATATTTTCTCGTCAGACCTGATAGTGAACATGTGAGAAGCACGCCCATGTGTGTTCTAGCCATCCTTGCCAGGTTATGAATATAGACTGAATTGATTTCTCCTGATGACTGTTCCTTCAACTAGGAGAGAATAGGATGGACGCGTGTCAGAGTCCAAGGTTCGGTCTCTCTTGCTTTGTGGCAAGCAGAGACCCTAGGGTCCAGGAGCTAAAAACGTTTGACAGCAATGAGATAAAATATTTGGTAAAGTGGTGGTTCTTGCACATTATGAGAATTGAACCAGTGATGTGCTGCTCCACCTTAGAAAGGAGAAAAGTAGCAGATTTAAAGGGAGAGGTTACTTCCAGAATGGAATTCCCTAAGTAATTTCTGCTGTGCACAGGAACAGAGCATCAGAGTGTGGGTGAACTACCTTTCATAAGACGCCTTCACTAATGCTGTCCAGCATCCCATGCACATGTGTATATGCTCTCCTGCATGCATGTGTGTGTGTCTATTGACATTTGTTACATTCCTAATAACTAAAAAATAAGTCACTATCACATATCTGTAACTGAAAATGCTGAAAATGTTACTGAGTTTTACTTATTATAGGATATTTGACACATATTTTCTGAATATTGATCGTTAGTTGGAAGTATTTGAAAATTTAAATATTAAACCTGTATCAGAAATTTGTGTTTTACCCTGAATTATTTTAGCTGTTTCATTTAACTTTGTTTCTCATACCTCTTTTTAAGTAAGCAAACTCCTTCTAATTTAAGATCTTCAGATCTGAGTTTGAATTTTCGGATTTTCCTTGGCTAATTAAGATCAGCAAGACATAAATAAGGTTTCAATTTTTAAAAAATGTTGTGAAACAGAGTGTTTTACTATTTAAAGTTCATCCTAAGAAAGGCAAAGTTTAGTTTTCTTTATTGAATAACCTCAGTAGTCATGCTGTGTACAATTGGCTCAGGTTCATTGTGAGAAAGCCATGGCATATAGCTTGTGGTGGTGTTCATCTTGAAGCAGGTACTTCATCTTATTTATTTGGATTCCATACTGTCCAGCACCATGCTTCCTATCTAGGATACCCTTCATAGCCTTTTGGTAATGTATACATGAATAAATAAAAATATTCTTAATGTATGTTTATTCAAAAATGTCCATTTCTTGAACTCAAAGATCATTTCAAAGTACCTTCTTTCTCAAGTTAACTGTTCACAGTGGTGGGGTGAGGAGCTCTGAGTGCTGACATGTCATAGGGATTGGCACCTCCCCAAATTGATGGGAATAAGAAGAACCTGGAGGCTGGGAAACAAACTTTAAGACTAAATAAATAGTACATATCCTGACCAAGGCTGGGGCAGAGAAGAGGGCCAGGAGGTGTCAGTTTAAAGGAGATCTCAGAGGCAGAACCAACTAGTTTGGTTCCATGCGATGGATAAGAACATGGGAGATGAGGATGCATTCAGTCTTGGGTGATGCCATCAGCACTATTAACTGAGATAAAGTCTATTTAATCCCCAATGCAGGTGAAAATCTAGATTTGCGGAAGGTGAGGATGATGAGCATGATTTAAACAATTTAGGGAGACTCCAGAAGACATGAATTTATAGGAGATCCAAGAAACTGCCTTCAAGGCAACTAGAATTATGGATTTTAACTTGGAAGAGAAATTAGGGATAGCCATTTTACAGTTATCAACTGAAAGCCTGAGAATATGTAAATCCAACATTTTCATTTTTAGCTTTGTTGAAAGTGTCCCAAGTTGGTTGTGCTTTGAGCTGTCACACTTTATGTGTCCCCTCCACACTAGTGTATTCTCCTGGGCTGGTTATTTTTTAATCAACTCCTATTGCTGAAGTTCTGGGTCCTCCCACATGGTCCAACCTCGCAGGTGTCCTAAGGAACTCCTAATGAGATTGGCCGAGGTCGGTGAGCAGCTCTAGGTATACAGTCACTTTGCCTTCTCTCTTTGTTTTCCACCTGTGTAGTTACTGGATTTTTTTTTTTTTCTGTTAATTCCCCCAAACACAGCTCATCTGATTCCCTTCTTTAGGAAACCTTCCCAACCTTCTGGTAGAGTTAGCTACTCCTGTTAGTTCTCAGAGTTTACATACCAGCCTCTTCTCCCCTTCTCTCTGGCAGGGGTCAAAGAGGAAGAGGAGCCCCTGCAGAAGCTAGTCTTGATCTGGGCAGCTCAGGCTCCTCAGCTTTTCCAAAGGGCACTAGACCAGGGTTTTTTTTTTCCAGGGCTGGGTTCCCAGGGCTTCTGTGCTACACAGTGCATGATGCATCACCCAGGCTGACGCACTGCCGTTAGCAGGTCTGCAGGACGCACCCTCCCATCTCAGTTCACATTAATCCTCCAGTAGCAAACTCAGCCTTTTCCCCTCCAGGAGTTCTTGCTGTGTCATACCAGCCCTGCTCCCTCCTCCTGCTCAGGCCCACTCCCAAGGGCACCAAGTGGGCCATGGATGACTCCGCCTGCAATTGCCAATTCCCACATGTGCTTGTGAGGTTTTTCTTTAAAATGATGTTAGAAAATTGTGAGTGTCCATTGCAAAGACACCTGGGAGTGGACTCTGCTCATTTCAGATCAGTCAAACCCTCTGCTTGTTTTCATCACATTGTACCTTTGTTCTTGTCACCGTCTTTCTGTAGTTTTAAGAATTCAGGAAACCTTTTTGTCTTTATCTCTCTCTCTACACTTCTCCAACCTGAACTTTGTCTCTTAGACTTTCTTCTTCATGCTATTATTCCCACTAGGATTTCTTTTCCTCTAAAGTGGACTCTCCCTCTGAGTTGCTCCATTGCTCAATCGTGGGTGTCAATGCTCATGCCACTTTATACAGGCCCATCATGGCCATTCTAATTGCCCTGCTTCCAGGTAAGTGCGCCTGCAGCTCTTTCGGAGCACTGTGTCTTGCATGTTGCAATCTTACAGCTAGGGAATCTTGGTGTAAACTAAGTTGCTCAATAAATGTTTGTTGAATGAATCCCAGATTGTATATAGTAAATGTTCTTTTATCTCTCAAACCTAAAGTACAGCAGCTGAGTACAAAATATTTTTTTGAAATGCTCTAAAAAACTCTCTTCATGTTCAATGTTTTCAACATTTATGTAATTTAACATGTATGTAATAAATGTTAAAAACATTGAATAGAAAAGTAGATGGAATGCCTTGTTTTTATATTGTCTGCATTTTGACGTTCTCTCATAAATGATTCCAAACTGCTCCCAAATATACATGTCTCCTTTCGTTCAATTAACTTTACTTTTAACTACTCCTAATAACAATAACTCACTGTTTATTCTTGTGGTAATTTGCTTTTTGCTACTGCCTGCAAGTCATTTTCAGTTATCCTTGGACCTTTGTTTTCCATCTTAAGTAGGCAACTCCTAGGAAAGTGGTGTCCAGTAGAACTTTCTGGGGTGAGGAGAGCATTCTCACCTGAGTTGTCTGTTCTAGGAGCTACTGGCCTCATGTGGCTCTAGAACACTTGAAATGTGGCCAGTGTGGCTGAGAAACTGTATGTTTATTTTGATTTCCTTGTAATTAAAATGGGAATTTAAATAGCCACGTGGCTAGTGTTGGCCATATGGGACAGCAGTTCTAAGAGGCAATGGTGCCTTGGCCACTCACGGTCAAAGCACAGTGCTGACAGTGACGTCATCAAGTACCGCAACCTTGTATGTTCCCTCACGTGTGCCTCTATTTATCCTCCGAGAAACTGGGTCTTTGTAAAGAAATAGCTTTATTTGACTTTTTAAATTCACACAAAGATAACTTATTTTCAATTTCTGACAATTTTCCAGTCACTCTTGTATACTGATGACAGAGTAAGTGACCATAAATAATTCATAGCATAAAGGCAAAGTAATTCTATTTAAATTTTTAAGCCTAAAAATCAGATTAAAAATTCAGTAGGTGATCTTTGGTGTTATTTCATTTTAAGTTGTGATTTGATGTTTTATCAGTAACTCTTTCTGGGTTTATCAACAACACGGTCATTAGAAAGGCTTTTTAAAAATGCATTCCAGGCCGGGCGCAGTGGCTCATGCCTGTAATCCCAACACTTTGGGAGGCTGAGATGGGCAGATCACGTGAGGTCAGGAGTTCGAGACCAGCCCGGTCAACATGTTGAAACCCCATCTCTGCTAAAAATACAAAAATTAGCTGGACATGGTTGCGGGCGCCTGTAATCCCAGTTACTCGAGAGGCTGAGGCGAGAGAATCGCTTGAACCCGGGAAGCAGAGTTTGCAGTGAGCCAAGACCATGTCATTGTACTCCTCCAGCCTGGACAACGAGAGTGAAACTCCGTCTCAAAAAAAAAAAAAAAAAAAAAAAAAATGCATTCCAGTATCTATCACAAAGTTTTATATTTTTTAGTTAATAATTTTTCCTCTAGTTTTCTGACTTTTTAAAGATTAAAATAAAATTTATTTAATTTTTCCTGACCTGACCCTTCCTGGCAATCATCTATATGGAAAGCAAAATCATAGAGACAGGGCAGACGTATGCAGTGTGACGATGTCTTCATTTATCCTCTGTTATAAAATCAGGAATAAATTACATGAGGGCAACACGCTTTTATTAGCATGTTCAAAACCCAAATGGATAATGCTAGGTTGCTATAAAGTCAAGGATCACTATCTGTCTCATTTTTAACACAGACATTTTGCTTTTAATGATGTGTTAATGGGAGGAAACATGAATGCGATTTGTGTTATTCTTTGTTCTGGCTGAGGAATAACTGATATTATCTAATGAATATGCAAATAACTCAAGGCCCCTTATTAATTGTGTCTAAACCATCTGTTCCAGAAAAGAGCACTTGTATATCTGCCACATAACACTATATGAATGTGTGCAGGGAACTGTTTAAGAAACTTGGAGAATTTAATCTATATATTTTAATGAATCTATGGTTTCACCAGCATCAATAAATGAGGCAGCTTTCCTAAAATGAAATTAGTTGTTCCAATGAGATTATATGGGATTGAAATTTCACAAGAAAAATGCCAAGAAGAATATTAGTGTTTTAAAGTACCTAAACCACAAATTTTGGAATCTCAAGGTTTTTTAGTAGAACCCAATTTACGGGGACCTAATCCACAAAATTCAGTTCTGGGATAGATATACATCGCCTGATGTATATACATGATTAGTGTAACATACTCATGTTTATTCAGGGAATTTGCAATATGAATTGTTTTTCTGCTGGTATCTTATAAAAGGTAAATAACAGCTTTGAAAATATTTTTAAGGAAAGATGAGATAAAATAGAAATCTTATGCCAGATGTAAAGCACTTCCATAATTAAATTGCAAACAGTAAAAATGAATTGGAAATAAGTTTACTTCTATTTTTGCCTCACTTCTCTTCAAATTAAAATTATTTAACCTCATTTTAGATGGTGGCAGACTGTTTTTCATAAATTCTGCTCCACAATTCAATTTGACTACATGGCTATCATAATTAAATACAGAATTATTATTTTTTTGTCTCTAAGAGTAAACAATAGGCAAAACAGGAAACTGTTTTATTTTATGTGTATCTCATTGTAAAGACACATGTTTTTCACCTCTTTGGATTACAGTCTATAACTCAAATATGATTTTATTTTATAAATATGTCTGGCACTCATTTATATCCTAACTAATGGGCACTTTAACAAGTTTTTAAAAAATCTCAAGTCAAAATTCTTTGCATAAGTAAACAAATCATTGAACTTGTGATTCGCGCTTGAAAACAAAATATAATGTATTAATTTGATAAGATTTCTTCCCCACCAAATACAGCTTTGGCCAAGGTCTAGATTCAGGAACAAACTAATAACTTTTAAGAATAGAAAGTCAGTTCTTTCTTAATACAAAGTTGAAAATTATTTTGGGGGTATTTCTTCAGGATTATGTAATATAGTCACAAAATTATGATGATATATTCATTTCCACCCAAATTAATCTCTTAACAATTATAAAAATATTGTGCCCCTGTGTACACACACATACTGCAGCTCACAATAATCATCTCTTTGGTGTTTATATTCAATCTTAGTACAATTAAATAGCATCTTTTTATAAAGCGTGGAGAAAGCAAACATGGGACTCTATTTCTAGCCTGTGTACAACCACAAGTTATGTGTGAGGTTTCTGGATGTCACAAAGGTTTTGTTAGTAGAAACAAACTAATAACAATTGTCACAGCCCACAGTGTGTGGTATGCTGAAAGAGCCAAGCAGAAAGTACACAGAATAACTTTGAAAATTCAATATTTTTATATCCATGGAAGGTAGTATTCTAAAAATCACTAAAATATATATTAAATACATGCCCTAAAGTTAGAATGCTCACTTTAAGCAATCTATGATATAAATCCGTCTTCTCTACATGTAACCTGACACAAGCAGTCGCTCTTAATGACCCTACTTTCTCCATTTGCAATGTCTTGGGAACAGGAAGAATAGAAAGACATCTAATGTGGTATGAAGATTATAGTTAATCATATTATATTACATACTGAAGACATGATAAGACAGTAGACTTTTAGTGCTTTTCCTGGACACACAGAAACCTAGCTATGTGAGATGATAGATATGTTGATTTGCTTGACCATGGTAATCATTTTACTATGTATACCTACTATGTCAAAACAGCATGTTGTATGCCTTAAACATATACAATAAAAAGTTAGTTAAAACACCTTTAAATATGAGTCAATTTTCTGTTTACCTTTCTAGAGATACATTGGGCTTGTATAACTTCTATTAGAGTAAAACTCTCCCCTGATATGTAGTATCCCTAAATGCTCCAGAAATATGTAAGATTATTTCCTTTAGAATACACTTTATTGGTCAAACTTTTGAGATATCTAGTCGTAACAGTGTTGTGGTTTCTCTCATTTTTCCAGCAATACCAACATTGGCCAGTACACGATGTTAACGTGTATGCCTAATGAGCCAGTGGCTTCATTTATATGACACTCGTATCATGCTTTTAAAGTGCCATATTGTTTAGTTAGTTAATTCAGAGACAGGCATGGTTCTTCGCTATTTCTTGTTAATGACTCCCATTGCACCAATCTTTTTGGCTTCTCAATTATATTATGAAATTGATATTTTAAAGTTGTTTTACATATTCATTGTATTTTCTATTATTGAATTTCTCCAACTAGTAGTATAAATGTGGGCCTTTACAAATTTTTTTTTTTTTTTTTGAGACACAGTCTGTGTCACCCAGGCTGGAGTGCAGTGGCGTGATCTTGGCTCACTGCAACCTCCACCTCCCGGTTCAAGCGATTCTCGTGGTGGGCCATTATATCTTACTAAGCCCCTACATGCTCTCTCTTTTTTCTAATTCCATAGTCTCTGTCCATGATTTCGTTACCTCTTGCCAGTTAAGTACTACTCTAATGGTTTCCCATTAGATCTCCCTGTTCTTATTCCATACCTCCTTCAGTCTCTCCTAAACAGCACACACCCTTTTCTCTAAATCAATATGATTTCCATCTCTAAAAGTCTTCCAGAGATTCCCATTGCATACAGAATTTTTTTTTTTTTTTTTTTTTTTTGAGACAGTCTCTCTGTTGTCCAGGCTGGAGTGCAGTGGTGCAATCTCAGCTCACTGCAACCTCTGCCGCCTGGGTTCAAGCGATTCTCCTGCCTCAGCCTCCCGAGCAGCTGGGATTACAGGCGCCTGCCACTGTGCCTGGCTAATTTTTGTAGTTTTAGTAGAGACGGGGTTTCACCATGTTGGCCAGACTGGTCTTGAACTCCTGACCTCGTGATCCACCCGCCTCGGCCTCCCACAGTGCTGGGATTGCAGGCGTGAGCCACTGTGCCCAGCCACATAAAGACTTCTTTAGCTTGATTTTGGTATGTTTCACTCTATGATTCCTACCTGCTCAAGAAAAAAGGAGGCCGAAAACGAGACTTCGCCACATTCTTCAGATCACTGTCACTCTTCGCTCTCTACCCTCCTCCGTGCTTTTGTGTTTTCTCTGTCAGTTTTCCCACTGCCTGTCTGCAGTTTGGGGCATACCAAAATGTTACTATTTTTTCACATTTCAAAGTTCTTTTATTTAACTTGTGTCTGAGTTTTCTCCCTCGTGTGGTGTCTTATTTCCATCTCAGTTCTTATTCCCATCTTAATCCCCTCACTGTGATGGGATTACTCATTGCAGATTACATATTGTCTTGCACAAAACAGATGCTAGGAAAACTTCTTGAATTGAATTAGCTGGCCACTATTTTTATAATTAAAAAAGTAAAAGAATAACTAACTTTTTTCAGTTTTCCAAGTATGACGTCTATTTCATACCTATGTATCTTTTCAACTCACAGTATAAATGTAAATATTACTTTTCAGCTAAATATAAATAAAAATACTACCTTTCAGCTATACTAGGTGGTCTTTTCAAGCAAAAGAATGCAATGAAAGCTGTTGAAACTCCTTCAAATATACATTGGATCCAGGTTGCCCTGTGTCTATAATATTGGTGATCACTATTTCGCACTCGACAGTGTCAGAAAGTGTGCTTTTCATTCCTTAGATCTTGTTTCTACAGCTACCCCCTACAAGGTAGGCTTATTGCCTCTATTTTGCAAATAATAACTTTGAGGCTCAGGAAGGTTGAGCAATTCCAGAAAGCTATAGAAACAGAAGATAAAATGGCAGAATGTTTATTTTGTTTGTGCTATTCATAGTTCTGTTCTGGCTGTTGAATGCTCTCTGTTGGGAAGGCCTCCAAACACTGACTCTGTCTCACGGTGCACTTATGCAGACTCTGCAGAGATCCCCTCTAAGACCTCCACACTGCATCGTTCTCTGATTTAGGCAAAGTTCACTCTGCTGACCTCTTGCAAACTCCCATCAGTTCCTGCCCCCGGCAGTATATCCCCGGTGTCTCCTTCCCTTGCATGGCCTCCTAGCTTTGTTCTGTGGTGCACCCTCAGGTCTTGGAAAGCTGAGGCATTCTTTTCCTGAGAGGCACAGGCTGTTCTCATTTGCTTCCTCACTCTGGCATTGTGGGCTGCTCCAGGAAGCCCCGCATTCTGAGGCTTCGTTGGGTGAGGAGCAGACACCAGTGTTTGTGCCCCTAAACTTCAGAGGACAGAAGTCAATTTCTGCTGAGAATTTCCTTATGCAGTACTGGGTGCGACTATAAATTTCTACAGCTCTGCCAAGGATTTATGTTAATAGAAGCCATCGCTTAACATCTCTGGGTCTCAACTTAGCTTTAAAATAGGGAAGATAAAATCAACTTCATAAAGTGGTAAAGTTGGAATCAACTCACGTAAAGTACTTAGAACAGCATCAGAAACGTGGTAAGCATTTACAATGTATTATTATGAGTGTTAGTGTTTGTCTGAGGTCTCTTGAGGGTGTCTCATTTGGACAGAAGGGGCAAGTACCTCCTTCCCCTTCACCTGCAAGATAGCATTCTCGATTACTACAAATTTCCTTCAAACAAATTTCTCCAGTAAAATGTTAGCCTTTATTTTTATAATGTAAACTCCTGAGAATTGTGTTTGCTGGTTCAGTCTGGCTACCTTTTAACACATCCTCTAGGCTTGTACACAACTCCTCTCTAAAACAGGGACCACTTACTGTCAATAACTCTCAAGACCTTTGAGGTCTTAGCTGAAACTCCAAAACACTGGGAAGGATTCTTTGCACATTGTTTTGTAAGGAGAAACACAACTTCTCCTCTAGTGTAGCCAGGGCAGGAGTGACATGAATTGGAGAGGCACTAAGCATCTGTACCAATTTTCCAGTAAAACTCTAATGGCAATGAGATGTTCACTCTTCTTATTTTCTGGATTACTTCGTTTGCCTAATTTACGTTAATGTGTATATTTAGGGAAATATGAAAGAATGGGGCCATTCTCTAAATAATGTATGCAAGGTTCTCAATGAAAATGAGACGTCTGTAAAAAATTTACTATTTGCCAATAAAACACGATATTGAATCAAGTAATGAAAGGAATATGTTAATTAATCACAAGGAAATGATTAATTTTATTGTGTTTTACTATTGAGCAATATTGGAAAAATATTTGAGCTGGCATGGAAGGCAGAATTATAGAGCCCCAGAGATATTCAAACCTCCATGCCTGAAACAAGTGAACATGTTACCTTATGTAAAGAAAGGAATTTTGCAGACAGAGTAAGATTATGGCCTCAAGATAGATAGGGTAGCCTGGATAATCCAGGTGAACCCAATAAAATCACATGTGCTTTTAAAAAAAACCTTTCCCAGCTGAGGTTAGGATCAGACGTTGTGACGATGAAAGAGCAGTCAGAGAGATGCAACGGTGCTGGCTTTGAAGATGAAGGAGGGCGATGAGCCAAGGAATATGGGTGGCATCTAGAGATTGGAAAGGGCAAATAAGCGGACTGTCCCCTAGAATTTCCAGGAAGATATGCAGCCCTGCTGATACTGTATTTGTAGCCCAGTGAGATCCATGTGGTGCTTCTAACTTACAAAAGTATAAGAAAATAAGTTTTCGTTAAATCAAGTTTGTGGTAATTTGTTATATTAGCAATACAAAAGTTATCCAGTATCCACACCATGGGAAATCACCTCTTGCATCACTATGACCTGAATGTGAGACATGGAGTCAAAGGAGATCATTTTTTGAACTTTAAGGTTTAATGACTGCCCTATTGGATTTTGAACTTGTGTGGGGCCTGTAGCCCCTTTGTTTTGGCCAATTTCTCCCATTTGGAATGGGTGTATTTACCCAATGCTTGTATCCCCATTGTATCTATGAAGTACCTAACTGGCTTTTGATTTTACAGGCTCCTAGGTGGAAGACTTGCCTTGTCTCAGATGAGACTTTGTACTTGGACTTTCGGGTTAATGCTGGAATGCGTTAAGACTTTGAGAGATTGTTGGAAGGACATGATTGCGTTTTGAAATGTGAGGACATGAGATTTGGGAGAGGCTAGTAGTGGAATGATATGGTTTGGCTGTGCCCCCACCCAAATCTCATCTTGAATTTTAGTTCCCATAATCCACACGTGTTGTGGGAGGGACCAGGTGGAGATAATGGAATCATGAGGGCGGTTTCCCCCATCCTGTTCTCATGATAGTGATTAGTTCTCAGGAGATCTGATGGCTTTTAAGGGGCTTCCCCCTTCACTGGGCACTCATGCTTCTCTTACCTGCTGCCATTCAAGACGTGACTTTGTTTCTCCTTGACCTTCCACCATGATTGTGCGGCCTCCCCAGCCATGTGGAACTGTGAGTCCGTTAAAAGCCTTTTTCTTTATAAATTACCCAGTCTTGGATATGTCTTTGTTAGTGGCCCGAGAACATCCAGTTTTAATGCCCCGAAGCAAGGTACTGCTGTGGAAAATTCCAAAATCAGGGAGGTAAATTTGCTATTGGCCAATGGGCAAAGGCTGAAAGAATTTTGAGTAGAATAATAAAAACAGCTTAGATTGTCTTAAACAGACTGTTTGCAGAAACAGGCACTGTAATGATTCTGATAGTGAGGACTCAGAAGGAAGTGAGGAGCATGTAGAGAAAACCTAATTTATATTAAGGAATACCAAAATCATCATTAATAAATGACTGGTAGAAATACAGACATTAAAATCAGTGTTGCTGAGAGCTCAGGAGGAAAAGACGAAACATGTAAGTGGAAACTGGAGGAGAGGGAATCACTGCTGTATGTGGCAGAAAGCTTCGTGGGGTTATGTCCTGTAATTGTGCGGTAAACAGAAGTTTTAAATGATGAAATCTGACAGTTAGTGGAGGTGATTTCCAAGCAAATCGTTGAAGGTGGACACAGTTTTTTGTTTTTGTTTTCTGCTTATAGTAAAATGTGAGAAGAAAGTGATAAATTAGGGAAGAACTATAAAATAAAATTGGTCCAGGAGTTTATAATTTGAGGAATTCTCAGCCTATCTAGAGTGTTCAGTCATATAAAAGGCTCTTAGAAGAGATGAATTCTGTGAGTAAAAAATCCTCTTAATGAGACCAGAGAACATCTAGGAAACTTAAGGGTATTGCAATCCAGCCTTCTCAGCTGAAGCCAAAATTAGAAACTGGAGAGATTTGTGAATGAACCTCTTATATAAATGGAGTGAATCCTGTATCATACACAGAAAACCCACAAGATGGTTCAGAGACTTATATCGGCAGAAACATTAACTAACAGAATCTGATTGACGTTTATAGAACACTCCAGCCAATAGCTGCCTATTATTTTCCAGGGCTCAACAGATGTTCACCAAGACAGACAATGTCCAGATTTCTGTTAACTTGTCTGACAATTTTTAAACAAGCATGTTGAGAACTCTGACTGTGGCTTTGCTCATTTTTCCCTGAACTTCTATAAGCTTTTACTCCATGTATTTTGAAGCCCTGGTATCAGTCATATAAACATTTAAAAGTTTTATATTCTCCAGATGATGTGACTTCTTTTTCATTAGGAAATGACTTTATTTATGCAAAGTAATAGTGTTGGTTCAGAAATCTTTGTCTGATGTCATATAGCCACACCGGCTTCTTTTGAATAGTATTTTCATGATATAGCTTGTATTCGTCATTTTAATGTTAGTCTATTTTCCTTCATATTTAAAATATGTTCTCCTTCTCTGTGTTGTGGCCTGGAAGCTTTTGATCAGGTGGGAAACTAAAACAATCCTGGGGCTCATCCTGCTTGCTTCTCCTCTCTCAATGATCACTGTTCTCCACTGCTTAATGTCTAATATCTTTAAACAATTGCTTCATATATGTTGTCCAGTATTTAAGTTTTTTTCCCAATAATAAGAGTAAATTAGATTCTTATTATTACATTGTAACCAGAAATTAAATATGGTTGCTCATATACCACATCAATTCATTTCCTGGGCATCTGATCATGTGAAATTAAAACTGTGGTCACAGATAGATCTATATGCAAATGTTTATAGCAGCTTTATTCATGAACATCACATTTTGGAAACATCTTTCAACTAGGAAATACATAAATAAAGTATAGTACATTCATAAAATACTATTCAGTAATAAAAAACAACCACATGGATAAATCTCACATGCAATGTATTGAGTGAAAGAGGTTTTTATGAGACTAACACAGAAGGCTACATATTATATAATTCATATTACACCTTGGAAAAGAAAAAACCTAGAGACAAAGCATTTCAGTAGTTGCCTGGGTCTGGGAGTAAGTAAGGCATTTCACTGTAGACTAGTACTGGGTAACTCTTTGGGGCATTGGAACAAATCTATATCTTGATTATATTACTATATTAATTTTTCCAAACTCATAGAGCAATATACACCAAAAAATCATACCACAGTTTAAAAAATGGATAAAAAGTATTATGACAAATACTATAAAATAGATATAAAAAGTAAAACGGAAATTCTAAGCAAGACAAATTAAAAAAACACAATCAGCATTGTATTAGAGGCCATGAAGTCAGTGAGAACCCAAAGAGGCAATTGTGATGTTCTTAGAGATATATGGATCAATCTTCATATGCTCTACCTCCTGCCCCTGAAATTTAAAAAAAAAACATTTATGGCAGGGTGTGGTGGCTCACGCCTGTAACCCCAACACTTTGGGAGGCCGGAGCAGGTAGATCACTTGAGGTCAGGAGTTTGAGACTGGTCTGGCCAACATGGTGAAAACCTGACTCTACTAAAAATACAAAAATTAGCCAGGCTTGGTGGTACGCACCTGTAATCTCAGCTACTCAGGAGGCTGAGGCAGGAGAAGCACTTGAACCTGGGAGGTGGATGTTGCAGTGAGCCAAGATCGTGCCACTGGACTCCAGCCTGGGTGACAGAGAGAGACTGTCTAAAAAAACAAACAAAAACTATGAGTTTATTCACTTTTAATGGTAAATTATTTCAAACATAGATGAAACATAAATAAATACCTGAAGCTGGGTAATTTATAAAGAAAGAGGTTGAATTTGGCTCACAGTTCCGCAGGCTGTACAGGAAGCATGGTTGGGGAAGCCTCAGGAAGCAGGATCATGGTGGAAGGCAAAGGGAAAGCCAGCACATCACTCATGGAAGGGGCAGTTCAGTTGAGATTTTAGATGTTCCAAAATAACAAAATGTTTGGAGCATTAAAATATCTTTTGCGAAGTATTCCAGGCACTATTATGCTTTAAATTTAGTCCTTAAAACAACCTTAGTAAGTAGGGGTGCAGTAGATGTAAACATCTTTCAGATGAATAGAGGCTAAACAACACTGGTTACACATCGAATAAGTGAATGGAAGAAAAATAATTGGAAAATAACTTATTCTAGAAAGAACACATATGACAGCAAAACAAGAAAAAATGATTTAAGAAAATAACAGACAAATGTTATTTATGAATATGAATCAATACTTTTAAAACACTACCAAATATAATTCAAGAGTACACAGACAGATACAATAACTAAGACCAGTTATGTAGACATGAAGAATGTGAAAAACATGACTATAAGAAATATATTTTCATCAGTATAATACATATAATACATCAATAAGTCAATTAAGAAAGGTCAAATGCTTATAGGTATTGAGAAAGATTTCCATGGAGTTCAAAACTCATTGCTTATCTTATTAGTAAATGAAAGTATTCTTTATTATGATAAAACGTATCTATTTCAAAGTGATACTTATACTTAATTGTGCATAACCTTGATGTGATTGGGGAGAACAAACTCAGAATCAGGTTGCATAAGTAACCATTGTTACTTAACTTTGATCTGGTAATGCTGGCCAGTTATTCAAAGGCTTTAAAAATGTCCTTACCTATTGATTCACTTACTGCACTTCCAGAAGGAAGTTTATCCAAAGGAAATTATCCCATTTTAAGAAACAAAAGGAATGCTTTTACACTGTTGGTGGGAGTATAAATTAGTTCAACCATTGTGGAAGACAGTGTGGCAACTCCTCAAGGATCTAGAACCAGAAATACCATTTGACCCAGCAATCCCATTACTGGGTATATACCCAAAGGATTATAAATCATTCTACTATAGACACATGCACACATATGTTTATTGCAGCACTATTTACGATAGCAAAGACTTGGAGCCAACACAAATGCCCATCAGTGATTCCCTGGATAAAGAAAATGTGGTACATATACACCATGGAATACTATGCAGCCATAAAAAATAAGTTCATGTCCTTTGCCAGGACATGGATGAAGCTGGAAACCATTATTCTCAGCAAACTAACATAAGAACAGAAAATCAAACACCACATGTTCTCACTCATATGTAGGAGTTGAACAATGAGAACACATGGACACAGGGAGGGGAACATCACACACTGGGGCCTGTCTGGGGGTCGGGGGTAAGGGGAGGGAGAGCATCAGGACAAATACCTAATGCATGCAGGGCTTAAAACTTAGATGATGGGTTGATAGGTGCAGCAAACCACCATGGCCCATGTATACCTATGTAACAAACCTGCACATTCTGCACATGTAACCTAGAACTTAAAATGAAAAAAATATATATATATAAAATTTAAAAATGCCCTTACCTGTTGATTCACTTATTGCACTTCCAGAAGGAAGCTCATCCAAAGGAAATTATCCCAAATTAAGAAACAAAGTTGACCAAGCTGTCGGCATTAAAGTCTCTTATCGCTCTCATCCCAGTCCACTTTGCATATTGTATTCAAATTATTTGTTTTAAGGGTTGTCTCCCTACTGGCGGTGAGCTCAGTAAGGGGAAGAATCATTATCTATATATCACCAGTGAAAGTGGTCACTTATCACACTTTTTGACATAAGTATTGGGCAAAAACATAAATGTTAAACAACGCAATATTTATTGCATTGCAATAAATAATAAATGTTAAATTTATTTAACATTATTTAAATAAATGCAATAAATGTTAAATTTATTTAACATTTATTTAAATAAATGCAATAAATGTTAAACAATGCAATATTATTCATGATTATGAAACCCTGAACATGACTAAATTATACAAATATTGGAAACATTATAGAAACTGCAGTGCATCTATTTTTTTAAATATTAAGGCTGTTAAAATTACATTTACAACAAATTACTAGTTGATAAAATGTACTAAATAGGCATGTGATATATGATATGTTTGCAACTGAAAACTGGGTTCACCAGTTAACATTGAAATGTTAATGGTGGTTGCAGTTGTTTGTTGTAATAGCGTAGCTTATTTTCTCTAATTCTCTATGCTTTCTAACTATACTTTAATGAAGATATTTGCATTGTTTAGATAGGGAAAGAAAAAAACATTCTAAAATAAAAATAGCAATTTATGTCTTTTCTTATTTGCTCTTTAAATACTGCATATGACAAACAGATTAAAGAAATAGTTTCTCTCTACAATTAAAACACAACATTGTTAGTATATGTGAATCTCTAAGACATGGGTAATTTGCTGCATTAACTAAAAGAAATTTAACATATGGTGTAATTTTGAGACTATAACAAAAAATATGACATATTGCTAGAATAAAGAAGTTGATTATGTACATATAAAAAAGCAATGGACATATAACTATTAATTTATAAAATGAATAAAAGATATGCATATTAAAATATGTGAATAGAATCCTTAGATTTATAACTGATATAGTTTGGATTTGTGTGCCCACCCAAATCTCATGTTGAATTCTAATCCCCAGTGTTGGAGGTGGGGCCTGGTAGGAGATGATTGGATCTTGGGGGCGGATTTCCCCCTTGCTGTTCTCGTGACAGTGAGTGGGTTCTTACAAGATCTGGTTGTTTAAAAGTGTGTGGCCCCTCCCGCTTCTCGCTGTTCCTCCTGCTCTTGCCATGTAAGATGCACCTGCTTCCCCTTCGCCTTCTGTCATGATTCTAAGTTTCCCGAGGCTTCCCCAGCCATGCTTCCTGTACAGCCTGTGGAACTATAAGCCAATTAAACCTTTTCTTTATAAATTACCCAGTTTCAGGTATTTATTTATAGCAGCGTGAGAACGGACTAATACTCTGTATTTAGGTCCATGATTCTCATTTTTATTTTGATATAATCTTGATCTCTCATTGAATCTGAAGTAAATACAGATAATTTATTTATGACTTTTTTTTTTTTTTGAGATGGAGTCTCACTGTTGCCCAGGCTGGAGTGCAGTGGTGCAATCTGGGCTCACTGCAACCTCTGCCTCCTGGGTTTGAGCAATTCTCTGCCTCAGCCTGCCGAGTAGCTGGGACTACAGGCACATGCCACCGTGCCTGGCTAACTTTTGTGTTTTTAGTAGAGATGGGGTTTCGCCATCTTGGCCAGGCTGGTCTTGAACCCCTGACCTCTTAATCCACCTGCCTTGGCCTCCCAAAGTGCTGGGATTACAGGTGTGAGCTGCCGCGCCCGGCCTATTTATGGCTTTTTTAAGATACACTACGTGCACATTTTATAGAATCTTTTTCTACTGGGTTTCTATAAAGCAGATTTCTATTTGTGAAATTCCAAGTTCACATATGACCTTGCTAAGAATTTAAGATGTGCTCTTTTAGAAGAAAAAATAGAAATTTCTAATATGCTACCAAATTAAAATATTATTGCAAAGTACAGTGGTTATTTAATATTTGATATAGTAGCTTGTGAGAGTTGAAAGCTAAATAACAGCTAACTAAATAGATCTTGTCTTATGGAAAAATTTAGGTTCTATTAGTTTCCTTTTCCTTCTTGGACTTCCCTGAAAAATTCTAGCTTTGTGTTAGTGATGCATTTTTGCAAGTTGAATGGAAAGGAGCAGTAGTGGAAAAAATAACTAAGGCAATCATTTAAATTATGAAAATTAATGACATTTAAGGGGTAGCTTTGCAGTTGTCTGTCTCATATGCCTGTTTTCATTACCTAAAGCCCTGTAATAGAGGGCAGCTCTGCACCATTTTGCGCTTTCCATAAAGTACCTGCAGCCGTGAGGGCAAGTGCAATTCCAGTAGGGTGGAGCAGAGGTGAAAGGAACCTGGGTGTCTGCAGAGTGGAGCTGTGCAGAACCCCTGGGTTCCAGACATCTGTGCTCTTTCACAGGTGAAAGAGAAGCTAAAGTCTATCTAGCTTAATCAGCATTAGAGAATTTGGTACTAAGAAATGCACTGAACCTAAGAAGTAACAGTTTGCACAGAGAAGGAGGTACGGTTTTGTACTCATGATGCCATTAACTAAAAGCCAATAAACTGGAATCTCACCACATTTTCAGAAAAATCTACTACCATATAAAACCAAAGTCTGGCTTTTAACAGCATTGAAACCTGGAATCCTGGGACCTGTACTCATAAGACATCTCGCAATGCTCACAGCCCTTCTAAGGAGCAGAATCAAGGGGCATAAAGGGTGTGGCTGTGGTAGTTCCAGGAACAAGTGACTGCTGGGTGTTCCGTCCTCCCCTCTGAAAATGTGAGTTTCATCGCCCTCATCCTTATCCTTCTCCACCAATGTACGCTGGATGTATTGGGGGTGAAGAATTTGTCTTTGGGGTTAGGCATCTCAGAGCTGCATATGAGCTTAGCCTTCCACCGAGTGCTGTGTGTTTAAACAATAATATTCCATAAAGTGTAGCACGTCAGAAACGTCCTAACAACTTCCCTGAGTGATCTTTCAGGAAATGAACAGTAAGGTACATTTCACTTTTGAAGTGCAATATTTAAATACTGATTTGAAAATGTTGTAACGGTAAATATCCCGGCACATTCCTGGGCATGCTATTTAAGAAACAGCATTGGCAGCAGCAATGGTAATGGCAATGAACCATGTGCTATGAGAGCCAACTGTGTACCTTGGACTCAATTAAGAACTGGATACCCTAAATGACATGACCCCCATTTTAGGGATGAGAGAACCGGGACTCAGGAAAAGGTTGAATATCCTGTCCAAGCTACTACAGCTATTAAGTCACATAAAAGAAATGCAGCCCCATCTCCTAGGCTCTGAAGATTCAGCACTGTGCACGCAGCAACAAAAATTGTCAAGCTTTATAAATACAGCAACGGGAGAGCATAAGTCTTAGGCTGATCTAAATGTGCTTTGAAATGTGAGGAACAGGAAAAAGTGTTACATTTTCCACAGCCTTAATGGCACAAAATTTTCCCTGTATCTGTGAGGGGATTGATTCTGGCTGGGTGGGGTCATCTTGTTTGATCAGAGTACTCACCATGTTAGACCTTTAACAGAATACGGAGCTCACAAAGGCTGTGCATTTTTATGAGCTTATATTGTTTTGGAAATAACACAAGCCTAGGTCATTAACTCCTAATGGCTATTTTAAAACACAGCTCTCCTCCTAATTGTTCAGTAATAGGTAGTTGGTTAAATGAATTATATGTGTTTTACAATGTGTGGCCATTAAAATGTTCATTTCATGAGAATATTCTCTAACATTAAAAATCACTCAGGATCAATTGTAAGATGAAACATTGAAGTCATTCTATAACAGGCTTATTTTCCTCTTTTCACTTAAAAACATGTAAATAAATATGTAGATGGATAAAAAACAAAAAGGTTAATGGTGACTCACTCAGGATGGTTGAATTTATATGATTGTTAATTTTTTTATTCAATTTGCTTCATTTTCTGGTATTTCTACTGAGAACATATATTTATAATGAGATCATTTATTTATTGAGAAATTGTTGTTTTTCAAAAATAACATATGATCTTTGAAAAGTATTAAAATGATAAGAAAAAGATAAAACAAGGAAAAAATATCCCAAATCATATTACCTAGAAAAAATATCTCCAGGCCAGGTGTGGTAGCTCATGCCTATCATTCCAGCACTTTGGGAGGCTGAGGTGGGCAGATAACTTGAGTCCAGGAGTTCGAGACAAGCCTAGGCAACAGTGAGATGCTATCTTTACAAAAAATACAAGAAAAAAATTAACCAAGCGTGGTGGTGCATGCCTGTGGTCCCAGACATGTGGGAGGCTGAGGTGGGACGATCCTTTGAGGCTGGGTTGTCAAGGCCGCAGTGAGCCGAGATCATGCCATTGCACTCCAGCCTGGGCAACAGAGTGAGACCGTGTCTCAAAAAATAATAATAATAAAAAATAAAAATAATCTTTTATGGAAATTTTTGATGACGAGAACTTGAGTTATCTCACTATGCACGTTCCTATTAATCTTTTATAAAGGGATTATATGGTGAATTATTTTCTATCACTCTGACTTTCCCTCCACATCAAACTTCAGAGCTCTGCCCTTGTCAATAAAATAATTATAACAACAATTTTATTAAACCCTAGTGTATATGAATGTGCTTTAATTTTCTTCCCTAATTCCTTATTAATGAAAATTTCATTTTCTTCCAATTCTTTTCAATTATAAACTATGCTTATATATTTTGCCTATATACTGAAAATATTGCATAGCATGTTTTAGAATTGTGAAATTATATGAAAAAGGAGGGCCTGTGGTATATTTTAATAGAAAGTGTATGAGCGTCCTCAGTTCCCCAGACTCTGGCCAGGACTTTATCATGATTTATCATTCTCTAAAAATACTGTTGTGCATTATTTTAATGTATTTTATCTTCTGTTTCACTTTTATGTTCAAAAGTGAGATTACATATGTCCATATTTTTATCTATGCTGATATCTGTAAAGTTTTTCCTTGCCCAGTTTTGATATAAAGGTTTGTTAGCATAATAAATGAGTTTAGGGTAGCTTTCTGCTCTTTTCTATATTCTGGAACAACTTATATAAATAAGAATCATCTAGTTTTTAAAGGTTTGCTATAACTGGCATATAAACCAATGTAATCTATTTTATTTTTGATGTGTTCATTGTGGTTGAATAGGAACACTATCATGTGTGGTGTACTAATGTTGTATCTGATTTTGCTATTCTTTTAGCTTAAATATCAATATCTATCAATCATATATCAATTACCTATCATCTATTTTCTATCATCTATCTTCTATCAATCATCTACCATGCATATGTCATCTGTTTCTATCTACAGATCCTCTATCATCTATCTATCATCTATCATCTCTCTCATCTGTCTGTGTATATATTTACCTATTATCTATCATCTAGCTATCTTCATCTATCAATCATCTATCATCCATATATCATCTCTCTTCTATCAATCATCTATCTCTGTCATCTATTATCTATCTATCACGTAGCTATCTGTCTATATTTCAAATTTTTGCCCTGCCTTTAAGTCACTTGCTCACTACTTGGCTGAGGAAAACAGGGTTTTTTGATTGAAATTTGCCCTGAGAGCCACATAATAAGATGATAATGTCACAAAAGAGAAGCAAATATCATTATTAAAAGAAAAAGAAAATGAAATATATTCTGAAAGGATAAAAATGCCCACATTTCCACTTAAGCTTTTGTGTCTGCTTCTCTAGTTCAAAGGATGAGCATGTGGTATGTTGTCCAAAAACAAATCTGCATTTTAACAAGGTCCCCAGGTGACTCCTGTGCAGACAGTGGTGAGAGGTCTGCTCTGAGGATCCAAGTCAGGCTGGTCTGACCCCGGCCAGGTAGTGCTGACATGTGGCTGCTCACAGTGCAAGGCAGAGACACCCCCATTGTCACCTGCTGCATGGGCAGATGTCCCTCCTGGAATTTGTTGCCTTTATTCTGAGCTTTCATCACATTTTCTCCTGGCAAGGTCCTTCCGAACCACCCGTGACTGACAAAGTAAACCCTCACCTTTAGGTCTGGTTGGTCTGGTGGAGTGCTGTTGTTTTCAGAGGCAGGGCTGCCCTTGAGGACTCACACCCCTCTTATTAGTGGGCTCAATGAGGAAAATGGTTTTCACCATCTCAAATTACGCTTGGGGCAAACTCCAATTCAACAATTACGTGATTAAAATTTGCCTTGTATTTAGGTCACACTGTATCTCAGAACTGTGTCAGTTTTGGAACTGCTGCAATCCCTTGACCCAGGGAAATGTATCAGAGCCACAGGCATATGCAGGTCAGACATTTCCTCCATGGTTTCTGTTATAATTTGGGGGAGGCTGGGGATGGAGGTAAGCTAGCCTGCTATCAGAGCGGAGGCGCCATCCTTATGTTGTTTTCTTACTCATGACCAGCTGGTAGCCTACAATTCTGTGCTCCCCTGCAGTGTTTTATTTAAACATATGTATAAGATATAAAATGTAGATGTTTTCCCAAGTAAGATGCAAGGACGTCCTGACATGCTCCTGATTCTCCGGAACCTGAACCGGTCCTGCCTCACATACACTTTAGTAAAACAGAAATTCCAGGCAGGAGAAGATTGAACTCTCAGCTTTCTCTGCCTCGAGGGTCTTGTCTTGGGTCTAGGCTGCCACAGGAATGAAATACTCTAATAGAGTATCTGTTTCCGCCTAACTTGTTTCTTGGATAACTGTGACAGACATACAAAGTGTGTGTTCCTCCTTGGCGTCCCTAGTTTTTTCTTTAAAATGCTTTATTATTTACAGCAGTTTTGGTCTCATAGCAAAATTGAGCAGAAGGTACAGAGATTTCCCATACCACAGCCTCCCCCATTATCAACATCCCAGCAGAGCGGTACATTTGTTACAACTGATGAGCCTGCATTGACACGTTCTCATCACTGACGTCCACAGTTTGCTTCTGGGTTCACTGAGTGTTGCACGTTCTACAGGTTTGGACAAATGTATAATGACGTGTATCCACTGTTAATTCATTCTTCTATATCTCTTTTTATATCTTTTGCACTTCTGGAAATTGGCATTCTTATAGCTTTTCCTATTCACCATATTAAAAGTCACCCTCAAAAAGTAGAGATGGGTGGATGATTTTCCACGGTAATGTTCTGCATTTTGTCATCCATGCACTTGTCCACATGCTTGGAGGGGCTGGAGCTGGGATGGTGTGAAGAGGCCACTCTGGCTTCCTCTTCATCACTTCTCTCACCACCTCCCACTGAGCTAGGTGTGTCCTCAGGACCTAGCCCTGCAGAGCTACCTGGGCAGAGCACTGCAGGTAGCTGCTTAACACCAGCCAGTGTGGCCATGTGAGAATGGGTGTACTGTTCCAATCGTGGGGGAAGCCCCTCTTGTCTCCAATTCACATACACCATGCACTCCTCTGTCTCACTTTGGGAATGGTGTTCCGCTTCTGCCTGGAGAGTTCTAGTTTTTGTGGAAGCTGCCATCACCTACCCAGACCTGTGGAAGGGCGTGACAGAAGTGAGAGTAAGCTGTGAGTGTCATGAATGAGGAACATAATTTTACTTTTAAAATTTACTCTGTATTTTGATGGTTCCGACCCGCAATTCAAGAGTTCCAGGGTACACATTGTTGATGCCATGGGAGGAATCTGGAGGACAGATGAGGAGACCAATTCTCACCCCTCATCTGTTTACACAGTTTAAACAGATAAAATGGAAAGGGTGCCGTATCTGATGCCAAATTAAGATGCCAAAATTTGCATAGAAAAGATTCACTCTATTTTGTGAAGTAAGAGCTGTATCTGTATTATCTGTTAGAGATACAAACTTTTTCAGTTCAAGGATCCCTGAATATCTCAGTAATTTTTCCCATGACATACCCCAAGCCAAAAGAAATGCCCATTTCATTTATCAAATTGTCAGGCCCAAATTACCTAATATATATGTGTGTCCTAACAACTCGAAATAGTTCACATACATTGAAAGAAAATTATTTTTTAATTTTATTCACACATGACCTCCCTTACTTACTCAAGGGTCTTGGGCCGACTGGGCAGGTAGAACTCCATAAACCTTAACATCACATGAGATCCTGCACCTAGCTGGCTTTCCATGTTGATGTCCTGCCCGTGTTTGCATTTTTTTTTAATCATGGCAACTGTGAAAACCCCAGCTTTACAAAGAAATGATGCTGTCAAAAGGAAGTTAATACAATCTGATGCTGAACCCTGAACAGCTTTGAACAAGTCATTCACCTGCTATCTGACAGCTGTCAAATGTCTCTGAGAGTCCCTTGAAAACGTAAAACATCTTTGGTGCCCCTATAAATGAATTTCTAGGTAAACCTCTATAAATTTTTAAATTTATTTAAAATTGTTTATAGGTAAATCCCTATAAGTTTACCCTATAAACTTAACCATAGTCATAGTTAATAAAATTACAATGATATACACCACGTGTGGTGCTGTTGGTAATGTTATTTTTTGTTGTTCCGAGGTTAAGTGTGAGGTCTTCGGTTACTGCGAGTGACAGGGTGGTTTCTCATCTGATCTGGTCCTGTAGTTTCTAGAGCGTCCACATTTCCAGTTTGTTTGATGAATTTTTGAGAGTCTCACAACATTTTTTTGCCACACAGCATTTGCTCTGTGATGTCACTTCATTAAATAAAATTGTTTTTCTCATTTTCTACTTATAAATTTGTTCAATATTTGCTTCATCTCCATCATTGTTATTTTTGAGAAGGAGTATCTTTTTTCTTAGAAATCTTTCTTCAGAAGTCACTGGCTGACTCAATACTACCATTTAATTTACTAATTACATGAAGATTACTCTTTTAGGACCCTAGTGCTCTGTCTATTATAGATAAGAAGATTTTTTAATGCTAAATCTTGATAGAGGAAAAGAAAGTTGATTATCGAGGATAGCACTAAAAACTGCTACTCCATTGGGTAGAACAACAGGCATTTCCTACATGGCTCTATTAACTTATGTCCCCTTCTCCCTGCCCAGCTGCAGGAGCACGTGAGTATTACTCTTCATTTCTTTCATGCCTTGTGTCCTGTGGCTTAGTCGATGTTTTCCGCTTGCATAATCAAGGCTTGCACACTGCTCATAATAGAATTCTCTCCTATGTTAATATGGCAGTATTATTCACTTGGTAAAACTATCACAGTTAAATTTTAATGAGCACTATTTCTTTTAAGGGCTTATGTGCACTGTTAGTTCTTGCTTCTCATCAAAGCAAGCCCTGAAATATGCCCACGCAGTTGAACCACAGGCCAGGGATAGCAGCTCTACACACAAAGCGCTCTACACCACAAGTCCCTCATTTTTCAAAAGAGAAATGAAGACATGCTTCTATCAAACTCTAGCGATGGCACTTAAATAGATGAAAGAATACACGTGACATAGTTTTGGACAGGGTGTATATAAATAAGGTAGAAATAAAACATATTTCTGGCAACCTTAATTCTAAAGGCTACTCTATTTGTCATTTTTTGACAATGGACCACTGAGAAGGAACCTTTCTGTTGGGGTGAAAATGGTCCAGTGGAATTCACTTTCCGGAGTGTCTACTGCTGGCTAGACGCAGCCCAGAGCCTTCGGCCCACCGATGCTCTTCATCTGGAGGGCAGAAGGTGGGTACTGTAGCATCTGTCTCTAAGCCCCAAACAGACTCCCTTACTTCCCCAGTTCAGTCAAGTAATCCATTAGCTCGAATATCAAACATTTCATTAAATATTTCAGTGCTCCTCTAAACTATATAAAATATTTAGATTAACTAGGTTTGAAAAATCATAATGGCGTACCCACTCACCAACACCACTTAAAAACATCTGCTTATCCATCTTGTCCTCCTAATGCTATCACAACCTTCCTCATTAAACAAGAAGCCATTTCTGAGCTGCAAATACCTTTCAGTTTGTTTCTGGGGCTTCTGCACTATCTATCTAACTGAGATAACATTTAGTATGTGTAACTTATACACTATTTAAATACTTATTTATTGCTTTATCAGTGTTTTGATTTGTTATTCTATAGTAAACAAATGAGGCATAGATATCACAGAGCTTTCATGTTATTGATCCCCTGACCTGAATTTTTGCATCTGTGAACTTGTTCTTCTCACAAGAACATAGCTCTTACTCCTTAGAGCAGCAAGCAGAGAAGGTTCGGGTGACTTGCACTGACTTAATATGAAGCCTGGAGGAATCAATGACACAGAGGAAAGTGAGTGTGAGCATGACGTCAAGTCAGATCAGCATTCCTGCATTTTTGCTGGAAACAGCTGTGTCTAGGTGGCCAAGGAACACCGGAGTGGGTTGGCCATTAGTCTCTTCGGTAGTTTTGCCAAATCATACACTCCAGAATTAAGTGACCTCAATGCTGATACTCTGAAAGGCCTTGGAGTCATATTTTTATGGAATAGCATTACTATATTTTAAGCATTCTCTACTTCCATAGCAATGCTTCTGCAGATCCTGGATGAGAACAGGTGTACGCACATCAGAACATTTTCTCCCAAACCACACTATTGCTTAGAGATAGTCTCATGTTAAGATACCGGGGCCCAAATTATGGTGCTGGCTGCTTCAAAGAACAAAGTAACAACCATATATATAGCACATTCTATAGCATTTTAGGTTCACCTCTGAAGCAAATTCACATAAAAAAATAAACAAGTAGCTTTGCCGGGAAAGAAAGGTCTTTCCTGTTTAAAAAAAAAAACAAATGATGAATCTGTGCTTGCTATAGACTAAATGTGTCCCCCAAATTTGTATGTTGAAATCCTAACTCCCATTGTGATGGTGTTAGGAGGTGGGACCTTTGAGGAGTGATGAGGGTGCAGCCCCCATGACGGGATTAGTGACCTTAAAAATAGGCCCCAGAGAACTTCCTTGTCCTTTCCACCATGTGAGGACACAGAGAAAGCATGCTGTCTATGAACCGGGAAGCAGCCCTCATCAGGCATTCAATCTCCCGGCACCTTGATCTTGGACCTCCAGCCTCCAGATGTGTGAGAAATAAGTGTTTGCTGTTTAAGACAAGTTGATGATATTTTTGTTATAGCAGCCCAAACTAAGATAGTGCCTTGTAAGATACAGAATTGGTATTAAAAATTAAAACTGGGTCCCAAATTATATGAACAAAAAAAAGTTACAAAAGAATCTATTCAGTAAAATTCCGTTTTTAATTATGAAATGCATATTTGTAGGTATATATGTGTGGGTATAAAAAATCATTATCTCTAGATAGATATGGTTATAGTTTTTTATGTTAGCTATTATTTTTCATTTTTGTAAAATGAAGACATGCAACATTTGCAATAGGAGAAAAAAGTCAGTAACTAGCTACGTAAATATAATTGGTCATACTGATTCTGGCTTTGTGAAACACTTCCGTTATAGAAAGTGGCACTGACTTTAAGAAGGATTTTCTGAAATGTATACAAGGTTGATGTTTAGTTGGGATGTGGTTAAATGAAGAGTTTATTAGGCAAACAGGCAAGGGGCTTAAGATAATCTAACTGTGTCCTTTAGCCATATGACTTTGGGAAAAGCATTTATCCTAGGGAGAAATGACACCTTGTCTCAATATTATGCATGTCTTAATCCATACATCCTAATTCTAACATCACACATCTATTCAGGACAGTACTCAAATTTGGTCTGTACAGGTGTCTTGTGTTTATAAATAAGCAGAGTTTCTCAAGTTATAAATGGGCACATCTTTAGACTGTGCATACTATGTAAGGTTGGAAAAGCTACGAGATGGCTTTACTCTAATGGGGGCTTGGCTTATGCACCAATGGATACTTAATGTGTTCATGAGAGGGGCACCAGCTCTCCTTTTTAGGACTGGGTTGATGGTTGGTCATAGAACTGGGCTCCATCATAGCAAAGAGGATGGCAGGACTTCAGAACATTAATGGTCAGTTGGCAACACTTAAAAATTACAGGCCTTGCATGTACTTTTATAATAAGTAGCAAGGTCAGAATGACAGCGTGGAAGTCCTGATGGGCACAGAGTTATGAAGATGGTTAATAGAACATGGCATTGTTAGAGACAAAATAGTGGGTCAGTGAAGAACTCCACCGAAGTTCTTTAATGAAGTGGAATCAAGGATGGATGACTAGGAAGCTAAAGGCATTCTTCTAAGACAAACTCATAATCCTGTGTCCAGCTTCTGGACCTCAGCGGAATTTCAGGCTCAACCTTTTCATCTGAGGGAGAGACCTGATCCCCAGGAGAGAGGACCCTGTAAGACTAAATGCTAACAACAAGTTGATGTGGCAGTTCTTCCCCAGAGCCTCCCCAGAGAAATCTATAGCCATGCACTGGGGCAGCCATACACTGTGGAGCGGGAGCTACCCCGCATTTGGATGACTGTTGTGCACAGAGTGGAATTTAACTTTGACGCTCTGACCTGAAGTATCATCATGGGTCACCTTTACAATGGGTGCCTAAGGGCCTGGGTAATGAGTGGAGTCCTGCCCAGTTACAGCTCACAGTGTAACTTGTCCTTGTCCCTGAATGTATAATAGCAATGGGAATATTGATGGTTGGCACATGTGCCACAGGTCTTTGGCTTCTGGAATAAGTTACCAGAGTGAGGTCAGTAAAGTTGTAGATACTAAAGCTGTGCCCACTGCCTGCTCCCACACCAGTCACACAGTAAATTAAAACTCACATTCCATTCTGGGGAAAATGGCAGGAAAGAATCCCTTGCTTAAAGACCTACATGATGCTGATGGTGAACTTCATGTCTGCATTTAATTTTCTAGTGTAGTTCCCAAAAAATCTGGGCAGACCTTAGAAGATACCAGAAGACTACGGCAGGCTCAACCGAGTAAGCCCAACTTCAGCTGCTGTGCCGGATATGGTGTCCTTATCGGAGCAGATGAGCACAGCCTCAGATACATGATAAGCAGCCATCAATGATCTAATGGTGCTCTTTCCCATCCTTATCCAAAGAGAATATCAGAAATATTCATAGTTGTTTGGAGGAGAAAACTGTGTATATTTAATGGTTTTGCCCCAAGGCAAGCTAACTCTTCAATTCTCATATAAAAATATCTGCTTTGATCTTTATGATTCATTTCAACAGTAATTTCATTTTTTACCTAAAATTTTACTACAACCATTAGCCAAAAACACTAGTCTGAGCCATCTGTAATAACATGGACTTTTGAAAGAACATAGTGTGTCATACATGGTCCTTGGAGGGAATGTTGACATTGCAGTACACTTCTTGAAAGGACTCCTTTCTTTTGGCATAAAAGATTCTAAGCACCTTCCCTGGCTATCCACATCTTCTTCCACCACCATAAGGACAATATTCTCTTGTAAGTTCTCTGACCCCTGTGGGTAAATGATCACTATAGGCACAGACCAAAGAGAGCTTCCAATGATGTCACAGTTTGGATTCCACAGGAAGTCAAGTCTAAGAAACAGTTAATGTGCAGAGAATTGGGGGAACTTTTAAAATCAATGACTGTAAAAGGGAAGAAAAGGGAGCAGGGTTGGGCAGAGAAGCTGAGGTGCAACACAGGCTCTGCAAAGACTGAGATGACCAAGCTTAGAAGCTGGAGGACCCTTCAGAGACACCTCAGGTTGGGGTTAGTGGGTCAAGAATTTAGATCTCCAAATAGATCAGGAATTGCCAGCAAGTGGCCCCAGAAAGTTGAGAGTAAAACATCGCTCTTCAGGGAGGCATTCCTAGAGAGGATCACTTTGGGAAGGGTATCTGACAGCAACACTCCCAGGGCTGGGGATACATTTCTGAAGGGGAGACCTGGACAGTGTCCACCATTGCTTAGATCCTCTTTTACAGAAACATTCAGGGAGCAGTGCCTCTAGGGCCTCAAGGGGGGCTCCTTTCCTGGAGGAGCTTAGAAGAGGAAGATTAGATGAGTTATAGCTCTTGCAACTGCAGCTGACCTAGAGGTCACACAACGCTTAGCATCTCTGGCTTCCGCTCTTCATCCTGGATTCCCATCACCCTCATAGCACCTTTGCTAGTCTAAATGTCTTTCATGGTGAAAAGAAATATATCCAGTTGCCTTGCCCTCCTCAACAAGGCTTCTGTGCTAGTCCATTGGCTGTCGAAATTGGGCAAGAGGTATAAAGATGTATTCAAGCAGGTGAAATGGGTGCCCAAAACATTCTTCTCTACTTCCATTGCTTAGCAGCAGGCTATGTCTTCCTGATGACCAAGGTCTAGATGCCTGCTAGGATGGTGGCTTCTCTTCAGAACCTCTTGTCCCTTGGCATCAGAAACCTACAATGCCCAGGTAGCAGTAGTGGCTTATAGTTCAATGTGACCCCCTTGGGGTATTCCTGGTGGAAGCAGAATATCAAAACCTATAGAACCTAGAGTTGCAAGGATGAGAAACATAAATGACCCAAGCAGGTCATAGGAAGTCTTGGAAAGTGGGGCCACTATTCCTTTTAGTTTGTTTCCCATCCAGGACACATTGATTCTGACCATCGGGACCCAAATGCCATATAAAGTTGGTTGATTTAGTGGATACCCTGCAGGCCAGTTTCAGGATTTGAGACCTGAGCTGACCTAAGGTTCCGTGCTTAGAAAAGCCTATACTTGCTTTAGTGCTCTGGTGTCATCCCCTTGGAATTCTTAATAATTTTGAACAAAGGATCCCATATTTTTATTTTGCACTGGGCTCCACAAATTAAGTAGGAAATCCTGAGAACATTGATTCCTGGAGCCTGGAACTCCATCTCTATAATGCTACCTTTGAACCGATGCTTCAGCTGTTCTTTCAATAAGCTGTTCTATCACACTCTCAAAACAATGGCATTGGAGCTGTGGCACAAAATGGAGCCAGTAGATCCCATGCTGGTACCCATTTTTACACATCTTTCACTATAAACCTGGATCCTTTGGTCTGGAGATTTTTATATGCAATCCTATGCCAGTTAGTCAAATGTTCAATTAGCCTTCAGATCATAGTCACAACTACAGCCATAGTGGGCAGGGAAATACACCAAGAGAACATTTGTCTACTTCAGGTAAAATTATTGATGCCTCTTTCAGGGTAGACGGCATTCATTATATTCCAAAAAGAGATTGGTTGATCCTCTCAAAGCATGGCATTCTACTGGATGCCGAATGCTAGTCTTGGTGGCTGACATGCTGGACAGTTCTAGCTAGAGCAGTCTTGGTAAGGGGGAGCCCATTCTTTCAGGCTCATGCGTAGCCTTCATTCCTGCTACCATGATTTCTCCACTCATAAGTATAATATTCAACACTAGTGTAGCTGATGACAAAGGCTGGCTGATGTCACCTGGCCAGGTCATATTGTGGTATATATATGCCATGGAATACTACTCAGCTATAGAAAAGAATGAAATAATGGCATTGATAGCACCTGGATGGAATAGGAGACCATTACTGTAAGTGAAGTAACTCAGGAATGGAAAACCAAACAGTGGAAATTCTTACTCATTAGTGGGAGCTAAGATATGAGGATGCAAAGGCATAAGAACGATACAATGAAATTTGGGGACTCGAGAAAGGGTTGGGGGGTGTGAGGGATAAAAGACTACACACTGGGTACAGTGTACATTGTTCAGGTGATGGGTACACCAAAATCTCAGAATTCACCACTAAATAACTTGTGTAATCAAACACAACCTGTTCCCCCAAAAAACCTATTGAAATTTTAAAAAGTTTATGAAAACTGAGGCACCATGTTGTACTTTGCTGATAGTGCACGGCTATCAAGGTATACATCAAATTTTCTGATCTTGGATTGAGTGTTTCTCACTACAATATTCCCCATGTCTCCTGGTAGTATTGATTTTAGGATGCTTGGTGGCATAAATAATATTTTTAGTTTTTAAATTTTAATTTTCATGAGTACATAGTGGGTGTATATATTTATGGGGTATAGGAGATATTTTGATACAGACACACAATATGTATTAATCACATCAGGGTAAATGGAGTATCCAGTTCCTCAAGGATTTATCATTTCTTTGTGTTATAAACATTGCAAATGTATGCCCTCAGTTATTCTAAAATGCATAAAAAATTATTGCTGACTGTGGTCACCATGTTGTGCTATCAAATACTAGATCCTATTCATTGTATCTAACTATACTTTTGTACCCATTAACCATCTCCATTTCCCTCCCACTCCCGCCTATCCTTCCCAGCCTCTAGTAACCATCATCCTATTTTCTATCTCCGTGGAGTTCAATCGTTTTAATTTTTAGATCCCACAAATGAGCGAGAACACATGCAGTTTGTCTTGCTGTGCCTGGTTTATTTCACTTAACATAATTTCTGCCAGTTCCATCCATGTTTGTTGCAAATGACAGAATCTCATTCTCTGTTTATGGCTGAATAGTACTCTATTATGTATATATACCACATTTTCCTTATCCATTCATCTCTTGATGGATACTTAGGTTGATTCCAAATCTTGGCTACTGTGAATAACAGTAAACATGGGAGTGCAGGTATCCCTCTGATATATTGATTTGCTTTCTTTTGGATATATATCTAAGAGTGGGATAGCTGGATCATATGGTAGTTCTATTTTTAGTTGTTTGAGAAGTCTTCATACTGTTCTCTAAAGTGGCTATACTGATTTACATCCCCACAAACAATGATGAGGGTTCCCCTTTCTCCACATTTTCTCTAGCATTTGTCATTGCCAGTCTTCTGGATGAAAGCCATTTTGATTGGAGTCAGACAATATCTCATTGTAGTTTTGATTTGCATTTATCTGATGATCAGTGGTGTTGAGCACCTTTTTATATACCTGTTTGCTATTTGTATGTCTTCTCTTGATGAATGTTTATTCAGACCCATGGCCTATTTAAAACTTAAATTATTAATTTTTTTCCACTTGAGTTGTTTAAGCTGCTTATATATTCTGGTTATTAATCTTTTATCAGATGTATGGCTTTCAAATATTTCCTCTCATTCTGTGGGTTATCTCTTTTTCGTTTCCTTTGCTGTACAGAAGCTTTTTAACTTGATGTGATTTCATTTGTCCATTTTTGCTTTGGTTGCCTGTGCTTTTGGGATATTTCTCAATAAATCTTTGCGTGTACCAATGTCTGGGTGAATTTTCCCCAATGTTTTCTTTTAGTAGTTTTATAGTTTGAGGTCTTCGATTTAAGTTTTTAATACACTTTGATTTTATTTTTATATTCCAAGAGATAGGAGTCTAGTTTCATTCTTTTGCATATAGATACCCAGTTTTCCCAGCACCATTTATTGAAGAGACTGTCCTTTCCCCAGTGTGTGTTCTTGGCACATTTTTTGAAAATGAATTTACTGTGCATGTAGAATTTATTTCTTGGTTCTCCATTCTGTTCCATTGGTCTATGTGTCTGTTTTCATTCTGATACCATGCTCTTTTGGTCACTATAGCTCTGTAGTATAATTTGAAATCAGGTAAGGTGATTTCTCCAGTTTTGTTCTTCTTGCTAAGGATGGCTTTGGCTATTTTGGATCTTTTGTGCTTTCCTATAAATTTTAGGATTATTTTTTCTATTTAGGTGAAGAATGTCATGTATTTTGATAAGGATTACATTGAATCTGTAGATTGGGCAGTATGGATATTTTAACCTTATTGGTTTCTTTCTGTCTACGAACATAGAATGTCTTTCCATTATTTTGTGTGTATTTTATTCAATTTCTTGCATTGATGTTTTAATATTTTCATTGTAGAAATTTTTCATTTCTTTGGTTACATTTATTCCTAGGTACTTTTTATGTGTCACTATTATAAATGGGATTACTTTCATGATTTCTTTTTTCAGATTGCTTGCTGTTGACATATATAAATGCTACTGATTTTCATATATTGATTTTGTATCCTGCATCTTTACTGAATTTGTTTATCAGTTCTAATAGTTTTTTGGTGTACTCTTCAGGTTTTTCCAAATATTAAATGATATTATTTGCTAACAAGGATAATTTGACTTCTTTCTTTCTAATTTGGATTTCTTTTATTTCTTTTCCTTGTCTGATTGCCCTAATTAGGGCTTGCAGTACTATGTTGAATAGCAGTGTCACAAGTAGATACCCCTGTCTTGTTCCAGATGTAAGAGGAAAGGCTTTCAGGTTTTCCCTATTCAGTGTGATACCAACTGTGTGTCTGTCATATATGGCTTTTATCGTGTTGAGGTGTGTTCCTTCTATACCCAGTTTTTTAGGGGTTTTATTGTGAAAGGATGTTTAATTTTATCAAATGCCTTTTCACCATCAGTTGAAATGATCATATGCTTTTTGTCCTTCATTCTGTTGATATAATGTATCACAATTATTTATTTCCATATATTGGGCCATCCTTGCATTCCTGGGATGAATCCCAATTGGTCATAATAAATTATTTTTTAAGGTGTTGTTGAATTTAGTTTGCTAATATTCCGTTGAAGATTTTTGCATCAATAGTCATCAGAGATATTGGCCTGTAGTTTTCTTTTTTGGATGTGTCTTTGTCTGGCTTTGGCATCAGGGTAACACTGGCCTTGTAGAATGAGTTTGGAAGTATTCCCTCTACTTTGACCTTTTGGAATGGTTTCAATAGAATTGATATGAGATCTTCTTTAAAAGTTTTGTAGCTTACAGCCGTAAAGCCATTGGGTCCCAGACTCGTCTTTGCTGGGAGACTTTTTATTATGGTTTCAATCTCATTACTTGTTATTGGCCTATTCGAGTTTTGAATTTCTTCATGGCTAAATCTTGTTAGGTTTTATGTGTCTAGGAATTTATTCATTTCTTCTTGGTTTTTCAATTTAGTGGCACATAGTTGCTCATAGCAGTCTCTAATGATCCTTTGAATTTTGTGGTATCAGTTATAATATCTCCTTTTTCATCTCTAGTTTTATTTGTTTGGATCTTTTTTTCTTGATCTGGCTAAAGGTTTGTCAATTTTCTTCATCTATTCAAAAAACTAACTTTTTATTTTATTGATAATTTGTATTTTTTCATTTTAATTTTATTCATTTCTGCTCTGATCTTTATTATTACTTTTAATCTACAAATTTTGAGTTTAATTTGCTCTTGCTCTTCTGTTTGTTTAAGATGCATCACTAAGCTGTTTGTCTGAAGTTTCTCTACATTTTTCGATGTAGGTACTTATTGCTATAAACTTTCCACTTAGTACTGCTTTTGTTGTATTTCGTAGGTTTTGGCGGGTTTTGTTTCTATTTTCCTTTGTTTCAAGGAACTTTTAAATTTTCTTCTTAATTTTTTCATTCACCCACTGGTCATTCAGGAGCATATTGTTTAATTTCCATGTGTTTTTATTGTTTCCAAAATTCCTGTTGTTGTGGATATCTAGGGTTTTATTCCACTGTGATCAGAGAAGATATTTAATATGATTTCAATATTTTGAATGTTTTGAGACTTGTTTTGTGGTCTAACATATGGTCTCTCTTTGAGAATTGTCCATGTGTTGAAGTGAAGAATGTATTTCGCAGCTGTTTGATAAAATGTTCTCCATATATCTATTAGGTCCACTTGGTCTATAGTGCAGATTAGGTCTGTTGTCAATTTTCTGTCTGGCTTATCTATCCAATGCTGAAAGTGGATGTTGAAGTCCCCAACTATTATTTTATTGGGGTCTATCTTTCCCTTTGGCTCTAATAATATTTGCTTTATATGTCTGGGTGCTCCAGTGTTGGGTGCTTATATATTTACAATTATTATATTTCTTTGCTGAATTGATCTTTATCATTATACAGTAACCTTTGTCTCTTTTTATACTTTTTGTCTCGAAATCCATTTTATCTGATATAAGTATAGCTACTTTTGTTCTTTTTTGGTTTCTATTTGCATGAAATATGTTTTCTCACCCCTTCATTTTCTGTCTATGTGTGTCTTTACAGGTAAAGTGTGTTTCTTATGGGCGATAGAACTTTTTTTATTATTATACTCTAAGTTCTGGGATACATGTGCAGAATATGCAGGTTTGTTACATAGGTATACATGTGCCATGGTGGCTTGCTGCACCCATCAACCTGTCATCTAAATTAGGTATTTCTCCTAATGCTATAGCTCCCCTAGCCCCCCATCCCCCAACAGGCCCTGATTTGTGATGTTCCCCTCCCTGGGTCCATGTATACTCATTGTTCAACTCCCATTTATGAATGAGAACAGGAGGTGTTTTGTTTTCTGTTCTTGTGTTAGTTTGCTGAGAATGATGGTTTCCAACCTCATCCATGTCCCTGCAAAAGACATGAACTCATCCTTTTTTATGGCTGCATAGTATATTTGCCACATTTTCTTTATCCAGTCTATTATTGATGGGCATTTGGGCTGGTTCCAAGTCTTTGCTATTGTGAATAGTGCTGCAATAAACATACATATGCATGTGTCTTTATAGTAGCATGATTTGTAATCCTTTAGGTATATACCAGTAATGGGATTGTTGGGTCAAATGGTATTTTTGGTTCCAGATCCTTGAGGAATCAGCATGCTGTCTTCCACAATGGTTTAACTAATTTATACTCCAACCAACAGTGTAAAAGTGTTCCTATTTCTCCACATCCTCTCCAGCATCTGTTGTTTCCTGACTTTTAATGGTCACCATTCTAACTGCTGTGAGGTGGTATCTCACTGTGGTTTTGATTTGCATTTTTCTAATGACCAGTGATGATGAGCTTTTTTTCATATGTTTGTTGGCTGAGAGGATGGGGTTTTCTAAATATAAATATAAAATTATGTCATCAGCAAACAGAGACAATTTGACTTCCTATCTTCCTATTTGAATATCCTTTATTTCTTTCCCTTGTTTGATTGCCCTGGCCAGAACTTCCAATACTATGTTAAATAGGAATGATGAGAGAAGGCATCCTTGTCTTGTGCTGGTTTTCAAAGGCAATGCTTCCAGCTTTTGTCCTTTCAGTATGATATTGGCTGTGGGTTTGTCATAAACAGCTGTTGTTATTTTAAGATACGTTTCATCCATATCTAGTTTATTGAGAATTTTTAGCATGAAGTGGAGTTGAATTTTATCAAAGGCCTTTTCTGCATCTTTTGAGCTAATTATGCGGTTTTTGTCATTGGTTCTGTTTATGTGATGGATTTTGTTTATTGATTTGCATATGTCGAACCAGCCTTGCATCCCAGGGATGAAGCCAGCTTGATGGTGGTGGATAAGCTTTTTGATGTGCTGCTGGATTCGGTTTGCCAGTATTTTATTGATTTTTACATCGATGTTCATTAGGGATATTAGACTGAAATTTTCTTTTTTGTGTCTCTGCCAGGTTTTGGTATCAGGATGATGCTAGCCTCATAAAATAAGTTAGGAAGGCATCCCTCTTTCTCTATTGTTTGGAATAGTTTCAGGAGGAATGGTACCAACTCCTTTTTGTACCTCTCATAGAATTTGGCTATGAATCCATCTGGTCCTGGGCTTTTTTTTTTGGTTGGTAGGCTATTCATTACTGCCTCAATTTCAGAACTTGTTATTGGTCTATTCAGGGATTCAACTTCTTCCTGGTTTAGTCTTGGGAGGGTGTATGTGTCCAGAAATTTATCCATTTCGTCTAGATTTTCTAGTTTATTTGCATAGAGGTGTTTATAGTATTCTCTGATGGCAGTTTGTATTTCTGTGGGGTCAGTAGTGATATCTCCTTTACCATTTTTTATTGTGTCTATTTGATTCTTCTCTGCTTTCTTCTTTATTAGTCTGGCTAGCAGTCTATCTATTTTATTAATCTTTTCATAAATACAGCTCCTGGATTCATTGATTTTTTGAAAGGTTTTTCGTGTCTCTATCTCATTCAGTTCAGCTTCGATCTTAGTTATTTCTTGTCTTCTGCTAGCTTTTGAATTTGTTTGCTGTTGCTTCTCTAGTTCTTTTAATTGTGATGTTAGGGTGTCAATTTCAGATCTTTCCTGCTTTCTCCTGTGGGCATTTAGTGCTATAAACTTCCCTCTAAACACTGCTTTAGCTGTGTCCCAGAGATTCTGGTATGTTGTGTCTTGGTTTTCATTTGTTTCTGAAAACGTATTTATTTCTGTCTTAATTTCGTTATTTACCCAGTAGTCATTCAGGGGCAGGTTGTTCAGTTTCCACGTAGTTGTGTGGTTTTGAGTAAGTTTCTTAATCTTGAGTTGTAATTTGATTGGACTGTGATCTGAGAAACTATTTGTTATGATTTCTGTTCTTTTGCATTTGTTGACGAGTGTTTTACTTCCAATTACATGGTCAATTTTAGAATAAATGTGATGTGGTGCTGAGAAGAATGTATATTCTGTTGATTTGTGGTGGAGAGTTCTGTAGATGTCTATTAGGTCCTCTTGATCCAGAGCTGAGTTCAAGTCCTGAATATCCTTGTTAATCTTCTGTTTTGTTGATCTAATATTGACAGTGGGGTTTTAAAATCTCCCACTATTATTGTGCGGGAGTCTAAGTCTCTGTGTAGGTCTCGAAGAACTTGCTTTATGAATCTGAATGTTCCTGGATTGGGTGCATGTATATTTTAGGATAGTTAGCTCTTCTTGTTGCATTGATCCCTTTACCATTATGTAATACCCTTCTTTGTCTTTTTTGATCTTTGTTGCTTTAAGGTCTTTTTTATCAGAGGCTAGGATTGCAAACCCTGCTTTTTTTTTTTTGCTTTCCATTTCCTTGGTAAATATTCCTCCATCCCTTTATTTTGAGCCTATGTGTGTCTTTGCATGTGAGATGGGTCTCCTGAATACAGCACACTGATGGGTCTTGACTCTCTATCCAATTTGCTGGTCTGTGTCTTTTAATTGTGGCAGTTAGCCCATTTACATTTAAGGTTAATATTGTTATGTGTGACTTTGATCTTGTCATTATGATGCTAGCTGGCTATTTTGCCCATTAGTTGATGCAATTTCTTCACAGTGTCAATGGTCTTTACATTTGGATATGTTTTTGCAGTGGCTGGTACTGGTTTTTCCTTTCTATGTTTAGTGCTTCCTTCAGGAGCTCTTGTAAGGCAGGTCTGGTGGTGACAAAATCTCTGATCATTTTCTTGTCTGTAAAGGATTTTATTTCTTCTTCGCTTATGAAGCTTAGTTTGGCTGGATATGAAATTCTGGGTTGAAAATTCTTTTCTTTAAGAATGTTGAATATTGACCCCCACTCTCTTATGGCTTTAGGGTTTCTGCAGAGAGATCTGCTGTTATTCTGCTGGGCTTCCCTTTGTGGGTAACCCAACCTTTCTCTCTGTCTACCCTTAACATTTTTTCCTTCATTTCAACCTTGGTGAATCTGCTGATTATGTGTCTTGGGGTTGCTCTTCTTGAGGAGTATCTTTGTGGTGTGCTGTGTATTTCCTGAATTTGAATGTTGGCCTTTCTTGCTAGGTTGGGGAAGTTCTCCTGGATAATATCCTGAAGAGTGTTTTCCAATTTGTTTCCATTCTCCCTGTCACTTTCAGGTACACCAATGAAGCGTAGGTTTGGTCTTTTCACATAGTCCCATATTTTTTGAAGGCTTTGTTCATTCCTTTTCATTCTTTTTTTCTTTAATCCTGTCTTCACACTTTATTAAGTTGATCAGTCTCTGATATCCTTTCTTCCACTTCATTGATTTGGCTGTTGATACTTGTGTATGCTTCATGAAGTGCTCTTGCTATGTTTCTCAGCTCCATCAGGTCATTTATGTTCTTCTCTAAACTGGTTATTTTGGTTAGTAATTCCTCTAACCTTTTTTCAAGGTTCTTAGCTTCCTTGCAATGGGTTAGAACATGCTCCTTTAGCTTGAAGGAGTTTGTTATTACCCGCCTTCTAAAGCCTACTTCTGTCAATTTGTCAAACTCATTCTCCATCAGTTTTGTTCCCTTACTGGTGATCCTTTGTAGGAGAAGAGGCATTCCGGTTTTTGGAATTTTCAGCCTTTTTTCACTGGTTTTTCCTCATCTTCGTGGATTTATCTACCATTGATCTTTCATGTCAATGACCTTTGGATGGGGTTTCTGTGTGGATGTGCTTTTTGTTGATGCTGATGGTATTCCTTTCTATTTGTTAGTTTTCCTTGTAACAGTCAGGTCCCTCTGCTGCAGGTCTGCTGGAGTTTGCTGGAGGTCCACTCCAGACCCTATTTGCCTGGGTATCACCAGCAGAGGCTGCAGAACAGCAAAGATTGCTGCCTTTTCCTTCCTCTGGAAGCTTCGTCCCAGAGGGGCACCCACAAGATGCCAGCCGAAAGTCTCCTGTATGAGGTGTCTGTCAACCCCTGCTGGGAGGTGTCTCCCAGTCAGGAGGCACGGGGATCAGGGACCCACTTGCGGAGGCAGTCTGTCCTTTAGCAGAGCTCCAGCGCTGTGCTGGGAAGTCTGCTGCTCTCTTTAGAGCTGGCAGGCAGGAACGTTTAAGTCTGCTGAAGCTGCGCCCACAGCCTCCAGTTCACCCAGGTTCTCTGTCCCAGGGAGATGGGAGTTTTATTTATAAGCCCCTGCCTTTCTTTCAGAGATGCCGTGCCCAGAGCGGAGGAACCTAGAGAGGCAGTCTGGCTACAGTGGCTTTGCCGAGCTGCAGTGGCTCCACCCAGTTCAAACCTCCAGGCAGCTTTGTTAACACTGTGAGGGGAAAACGGGCTACTCAAACCTCAGTAATGGCAGATGCCCTTCCCCTCACCAAGCTGGAGCATCCCAGGTCGACTGTAGACTGCTGTGCTGGCAGCGAGAATTTCAAGCCAGTGGACCTTAGCTTAATGGGCTCGGTGACATTCAGATCTGCTGAGGTAGACCACGTGGCTCCCTGGCTTCAGCCCCCTTTCCAGGGGAGTGAACAGTTCTGTCTCGCTGGCATTCCAGGCACCACTGAGGTATGAAAAAAACAAAACAAACAAACAAAAAAAACTGCAGCTAGCTTGGTGTCTGCCCAGTTTTGTGCTTGACACCCAGGACCCAGGTGGTGTAGGCATCAGAGGAAATCTCCTGATCTGTGGGTTGCGAAGAATGTGGGAAAAGTGTAGTATCTGGGCTGGAGTTCCAGGACCCAGTCCTCAAGGCACAGTCCCTCACGGATTCCCTTGGCTAGGGGAGGGAGTTCCCTGACCCCTTGTACTTCCCAGGTGAGGCAACACCCCACCCTGCTTCTGCTCCCCCTGTGGGCTACACCCACTGTTTAACCAGTCTCAATGAGATGAGCTGGGTACTTCAGTTGGAAATGCAGAAATCATCCGTCTTCTGCGTTGATCTCACTGGGAGCTGCAGACAGGGGCTGTTCCTATTCTGCCATCTTGCCAGCCACCCCCTGTTTTGTCTTTTCTTAAATCCATTCAGCCACTCTATGTCTTTTGATTGGAGAGTTGAGTTTATTTACATTTAATATTGATATTGGTAAGGACTTACTACTATAATTTCGTCATTTATTTTCTGGTTGTTTCATGATCTCCTTATTCCTTTCTTTTTTTCCTATCTTCCTTTTTATGAAAATGATTTTCTGCAGTAGTATGTCTTAATTTCTTGCTTTATATTTTTGTGTATCTGTTGTAGGTTTTTTGATTTGAGGTTACCATGAAGCTTGCAAGCTTTATAACCCACTATTTTAAACTGGTGACAACTTAACTTCGATTACAGGAAGAAACAAATGAAGTAAAAAACAAGCAAAGAGAAAATTAATGAAATTTTCTTCACTCCCTCACAATTTTAAACTTTTTTCTATTTATATCTTATTATACTGTTTATATATTTTGTTTTTTCTATTTATATGTCATATGGTAATTATGTCTTAAAAAGATGTTGCAGTTATTGTTTTCGATAGCTTTGTCTTATAGTCTTCCTATTGAAGATATGAGTAGTTTACAGATCACAATTACAGTTTTATAATATTCTGTATTTGTCTGTGTCCTTACTGTTGCCTGTGAATTTTGTACCTTTAGATGATTTCTTAATGCTTGTTAATGTCCTTTTCTTTCAGATTGAAATACTTCCTTCAGTATTTCTCAAAGAATAGGATTTGGGGGTTGTCAAAATCCCTCAGCTTTTGTTTGAGAATGTCTTTATTTCTTCTTCATGTTTGAAAGCTATTTTTGCTAGATATAACATTCTACAATTAAAGTGTTTTTTTTTTTCCTTCAGCACTTTAAATATATCATGCCATTCTCTCCAGGCCTGTAAGATTTCCACCGAGAAGCATGCTGCCAGATGTATTAGAGCTCCTTCGTATGTCATTTGTGTCTTTTCTCTTGCTGCTTTTAGGATCCTTTCTTTATCCTTTACCTTTTGCAGTTTGATTATTAAATGTTGAGGTAGTTTGATTTGGTTTACATTTGCCTGGTGTTTTATAACCTTCTTGTGTTTGCATATTGGCATCTTTCTCTAGGTTTGGAAAGTTCTTTCTTCTTATCTCTTTGAGTAAACTTTCTACCCCAGTCTCTCTCTACCTCTACTTGAAGGCCCAGAATTCTTAGATTTGCTATTTTCCAGATCCTGTAGGTATGCTTTATTATTTTTTATTCTTTTTTCTTTTGACCCCTCTGGCTGTGTATTTCAAATAGCCTGTATTCAAGCTCACTAAGTCTTTCCTCTGCTTGATCAATTCTGCTGTGAAGAGACTCTGAGGCATTCTTCATTTTGTCAATCCAAGTCCTCATCTCCAGAATTTTTGCTTGATTCTTTTTAATTATTTCTATCTCTTTGTTAAATTTATCTGATAATATTCTGAATTCCTTCTCTGTGTTATCTTGAATTTCATTGAGTTTTCTCAAAACGGCTATTTTTACTTCTCTATCCAAAAGGTCACATATCTCTGTCACTCCAGAATTGGTAACTGGTGTCTTATTTAGCTCATTTTGTAAGGCCGTGTTTTCCTGAGTGGTCTTAATGCTTGTGGATATTTGTCAGTGTCTGTGCACTGAAGTGTGAGGTATTTATTCCAGTCATCTCTGTCTGGGCTTGTTTGTACCTGTCCTTCTTGAGAAAGCTTTCCAAGTCTTCAAAGGAAATTGAGTGTTGTGATCAAAGTCTTTGGTCACTGGAACCATATATGCATTAGGGTTACTCCAAACCCAGTAATGTTGTGATTTGCAGACTTTAGAGGTACCACCTTGGTGGTTTTGTGTAAGATCTGAGAGACTTCCCTGGATTACCAGGCAGGGTCTCTTATTTTCTTCCCTTAATTTCCCCCAGACAAATCGACTTTCTCTCTCTCTCCCTCTTTTTTTTTTTCTCTCTCTCTCTCTCTGCTGAGCTGCCTGTAGCTGGGGAAGAGGTAATGCAAGCACTCCTGTGGCCACCCTGCTGAGACTGTGCTGGGTCAGATCTGAAGCCAGTACAATATGGGGTCTTGCCCAAGGCCTGGGGTGACGATTGCCTGCCTACTGCTGATGTTTATTCAAGACCCAAGAGCTCCTTGGTCAGCAGGTACTAAATTCTGCCAGAACTGGGTCTTGCACTTCAGGGCAGTGGGTTCTATTCTGTCCCAGGATGGGTCTAGAAATATTGTCCAAGAGTGAGGTCTGGGTATGAGGGGCTTCAGGGCTCTGCTTGGTGCTTTATTTTGCTGTGGCTGAGCTGGAATCCAAGTTGCAAGATAAACTCCTCTTTTTTCTTTCCTCTCCTTCCAGAGCTGCAAGCTGTGCTGCCTGGAGTTGGAGGAGCGGTGATACACACACTCCCTCGGCCACCTCAGCTGGTGTTTCACTGGGTCATGGGCACCCCAGGTCTGCCAGCTCCAAGCCCAGCACAGCCCTAGAACTAGCTCAAGAATTGCAGTCCTTGTGGCTTAGACTGCCTTTTAAGTTTACTTGGGACCCTAGAGCCCTGTAGCCCATGATGATGGGGGTTGCTGGAACTCAGATTCCCACTACCAGGATGGATAATTCCCCTGTGGCTAGTCTAAAAGCTCTCTCCATGGGTGCTGGCTGAAGTCTGCCTTGTATTGCTTTCCATTATGACAGGGCAGCACTGAATTCCAGTGCAAAGCCCCACAATTACTGTACTGTCCTTCTCCCAAGTGTACAGATTCTCTCTTTTGCCCTACATGGTGCCACCAGGGGATGGGGGAGCAGTGGTGTCAGCAATTTAAGACTGTCTTTCCTACCCTCTTCAGTGTCTCTTTCTCTAACATGATGTTAAAACCAGGTACTGTGATCACTCACTTGCTTTTTGGTTCTTACGAAGGTGATTTCTTCTGTGGATAGTAGTTCAGTTTAGCGTTCCTGTGGGGAGGACAGTCACTGAAGGGTTCTGTTTGGCCATCTTGCTCCCTTGTTTTTGGTTTACATTGTCTATGTCACCTCACATAGTCCAGAATGTACTGAGTGAATTTAATAAATGCTTGTTGAAGTAATGAATAAATGAGAAGTAAATTTGCTTTAAGTTTTGGAACCTAACATAATAAGTTTTAGTTGGGAAAACTCCCTAATAACATCCTTGGGAGTGCAAGTATGATTAACAAAGATTACTTATCTCAGAAAGGTAAATTTTATATGTGAAAACAGTTTTATATGAAGTTTGAAAATATATTTGGAACAAATATAAGAATCAGTGAGAGAATAGTCAATGTGTAGAGGCAAATCAGAAAAGTGAGATTTAAGACCTGCCTTCATGCTCTTTTTAAGTTTGAGAATGTACTTAACCTCTTTGACCTCCAAATTTCTCCTTTGGTCTTATATATAATCAGGCGTTTCTAATTATAATAGATGATGATGTGTGAAAGAATATATTGTTAACTGCAAATCTTATAATAATAAAAGCTCTAATAATAAATTTACAAACTAGCATAATTTCATTCAGCAATAGAAATTGTGAAGACAGCATTTATTTTCTTTGAGACAGTGTATTTCATAAGATTCACATATTTTGCTTTCCAAATAATTGTTTATTAAAATTTATATTTGTATTGATAGAGCACTTATGAATTAGATAAGTAATGCCATATTATTTTATATCATCTGTTATCTGTGTCCAGTGGATTTATAAAATCTCACATTTTTTATCTGGTCATGTACAAGGGTGAGAATTTACCTGAAACAGAGTGATTCTGCTATCTGTGTACAATCCTATAGCATTTCCTTTGATATTAAAGAATGCCATCAAATAGAAAATGATGTGGTCATTAAATGTAGGCTAAAACCAAAGTTTATGATATGAATTCTAAAAACCTCATATGACTTCAAGTGAACGTTGAGACTTGTCTCCATTTGAAAATTGCTGTCTACTTCATTTTACTGAAGAAAAGGATAAGAACAAATAGATTATAAGTCACTGCAGACAAAACAATTTATTTTCCAGACTAAAGAGAATTATGAAAAACCAGACATTTAAATTGGTAGAAAAAAGAGTACCTGTTGATAGTCTCAGATTGCTGGGAACAATAGGCGTTTCACATTGGCTTAACAGGCGCAATTATTTTCTTCCATTTGGTATAAGTCTCTGTCTCCATTTTTTTTCTGGTTCATATCTCTGAGACTACTCATTTGTGAATATGCTTGAAAATGTGTTTCCATAGTGATTTCATGCACCTATTTTCTTCTCTTGGGCTCTGTATTCTTAGGGTAAATCTCAGTGCCTCATAGAGTGCTTTATCTGCACACACCTCCTCATCCCTTTCTCATCAACAACCTCGTGCCTTACATGACACATTCTACCATTCCTTTGTTTTTTTTATTTTATTTATTTTTGAGATGGAGTCTCGCCCTGTCCCCCAGGCTGGAGTGCAGTGGAGTGATCTCTGCTCAAGGCAAGCTCCGCCTACCGGGTTCACGCCATTCTCCCGCCTCAGCCTCCCGAGTAGCTGGGACTACAGGCACCCGCCACCATGCGTGGCTAATTTTTGTATTTTTAGTAGAGACGGGATTTCACCATGTTAGCCAGGATGGTCTCAATCTTCTGACCTCGTGATCCACCCACCTCAGCCTCCCAAAGTGCTGGGATTACAGGCGTGAGCCACCGCGCCCAGCCTCTACCATTCCTTTGCAAAGGGAAGACTGTTCTCCTTAGTCCCGCAGAAATTCAAAACAGAAATGTGAAGAATTGAAAAGCTATGATGATGGCAGTGTAGCAGTCTTCTCTGTAGTGGACTCTTTAACTATTCTGGTCATGCCCAGGACTAAGATGATGAGGTGGTATAAAAACTAAGTCTTTGGTTTGGAGAATTACTACCTACTTGCCTGCCCTAATCTACTGGAAGTGAACTTGTGTAACAATAATCACAACCAAAAATTGAGCACTTTATATGTTTTAGGCACTATATTAGGTGCCTTACATGCATTTAATCATCAAAACAACTCTGTAAGTTAGTTACTACCGTCATACTGGAGAAAAGGAAAGGGAATTTGGGAAGGGAAGCTTATTCAGCTTTAATTATTATAGACAATGAGATGAAGTTAATTACATGAAGACTGCATAGATGGTGTCTATTGCACCCATTCACTTTTTGTGTACTAGGAATCATAGAAATAATTAAATGTTTTAGAAGATTTACTTTCCAAATCTAACATTGATTCTAACTGCCAAGAATTTAATGTGAGAGCTTTACTGCCCTTAAACTTATTTATATAAATGCACACATACATACAGAGAGAGGAAGGGAGAGTAATGTTTAGGACATAGTTAATGTGCTGTCAAGAAGCACAGGGCTGATTTGGTGTAGGTCTGTTTTCTTGCATGAAGTTCCTGGTTTGATCCTATAATTTCTACCTATCATTATAATTCCTTAAAAACCCATCTAGGTTTGTAAGTTTCTTTAGGGCTACAGTGTGTCTTGGCGTCACTTGTATCTCAGAAACCTATTTCACTGTGGTGTACAAAATAAATAAACTTCTCAAAACCACTAAGAATCAGAGTCTTAATTGTAATTCCTGTAGAACAACGATGGCCTTGTTTTCAGGAAGAGGAAAAGGGAGCCATGGAGCTTTTCTTTCTTCAAGAATAAGAAGAAAACCTCATAGTTGCTTTCATGTTCTCCTGAGGAAAACACGAAGCCTCGATGACTGATTTGATTTTAAATTAATGACCTCTGACTTCAAGTTGGCTTTTTTTTGTTTTTAGAGGGAGTCTCACTCTATCACCCAGGCTGGAGTGCTGTGACGCAATCTCAGCTCACTGCAATCACTGCATCCCTGGTTCAAGTGATTCCCCTGCCTCCGCCTCCTGAGTAGCTGGGACTACAGGTGTATGCCACCATGCCAGGCTAATGTTTTGTATTTTTTAGCAGAGTCGGGATTTCACCATCTTGGCCAGGCTGGTCTCTATCTCCTAACCTCGTGATCTGCCTGCCTCAGCCTCCCAAAGTGCTGGGATTATAGGTGTGAGCCACCACGCCTGGCCTCAAGTTGGCCTTTTTGTGTATTAATTTAAGGGGTGCAAGTGTAATCTTGTTACATGGATATATTATGTAGTGGTGAAGTTTAGGTTTTTAGTATAGCCTCACCCAAATTGTGTATGTTGTGCTCATTAAGTAATTTCTCATCATCCACCTCCGCCCCCCAACCTTCCATTCTTCTGAGTATCCGATGCCTATTATTCAACACTCTATTTGCATTGATTTTTATAGAGACAGGGTCTCACTATGTTGCCCAGACTGGTCTTGAATTCCTGGGTTCAAGCAATCCTGCTACCTCAGCTTCCCAAAGTGTTGGGATTACAGGTGTGAGCCACTGTGCCACTGCGCCTAGCCTCTCTATTTAGCCCCCACTTATAAAGGAGAACATGCAGCATTTGCCTTTCTGTTTCTGAATTGTTTAACTTAAGATAATGGTCTCCATTTCCACTCATGTAACTGCAAAAGACTCCATATCTTTGCTGTTGTGAATAGCCCTATGATAAACATATGAGTGCAGGTATCTTTTTAGTACAATGATTTCCTCTGGGAAGTTGACCAGTAATGGTATTTCTGGAACAAATGGTAGTTCTCTTTTAGTTGTTTGAGAACTCTCCATATTGTTTTCCATAGAGGTTGGAAAGATTCACACAAAATTGTACATTCACACCAAGAGCGTGTAAGTGTTCCCTTCTCTCCACATCCTTATCACCTATTATGATTATTTTGTTAAGAATAGCTATTCTGACTGGTATAATATGACATCTGACTGTGGTTGTAATTTGCATTTCTCTGATAATTAGTGAGGTTGAGCATTTATTTTCATATGCTTTTTGGCCATTGTAAGTCTCTCTTTTTTGTTTTTGTTTTTTCCCAAAAAATGCCTATTCTTGTCCTTTGCCCAATTTTAATGGGGTTTTAATTATTTTTACTTTTATGGTCAGTGCTTTGAGTTCCTTGTAAGATCTGGATATTAGGTCCCTGTTAAAAGCATACCAAAACCCTTGGGATACAGCAAAAGTAGTTCTAAATGGGAAGTTTATAGCACTAAATGCAATATAAAAGATCCTTGGAGATCATTATGAATACATATAAGCTCACAAATTGGAAAACCTAGAGAAAATGGATAAATTCTTAGAACTATACAACTTCCCCCAATTGAACCAGGAAGAAATAGAAATTCTGAACAGACCAACAATGTGTAGCTAGATTGAATCAATAATTTAAAAAAAATGTCCCAACAACAAAAAATCCCAGGAACAGATCGATTCAGACCTGAAGTCCATCAGGCTTACAAAGAAGACCTACTACCAGTCGTTCCGAAACTCTTCCAAAAATTGAGGAGAGAATCCTCCCTCTTTCTGCACGGCCAGTATCGCTCTGATACCAAAACCAAACAAGGATGCAACAACAACAACAAAATTACGGATCAATATTCCTGATACATATAGATACAACAATTCTCAAGAAAATACTAATAAACTGAATCCAACAACACATCAGGAAGATAATACATCATGATCAAGTGGGTCTTATGCCTCCGTAAATGATCTCTGCATTGAGAAATTTTGTAGTTAATTATCCTTGCCTTACTTGACCTATCATCAGCATTTAGCACATTTGACCACTAACTTATCCTCTCTGGTGTTGCTTTTCCAGTTATCTCACTAGCTACTTATAGTAGGTATTTTACTAGCTTCTCCTGCTCAATCTCTTTTTCTTCTCAAAAATGATTCAAGGCTCAGTGCTTACTTTTCTTCTCTTTACTTCTGCACTTGTTTTCTTAGTGATTTACTTCATCTCATGTCTTTAAATGCCCTGCATATGCTAATTGTCCATACATTTGATCTCCAGGACTGGCCCCTCCACTGAACTCAAGACTTAGTCCAACTGCCTGTACAACAGTGCTGTCTGTATCACAGGCATCTCCAGATCAGCTTGTTCAAAATACCTTGTTTTATCTCTAAAGTGTTACACTTCTATTGCTTTCCTAGTGTTAGGAAATGAAAATACACTGTTTCCAGTTGCTTCAGCCAAATATCTTTTGTTGACCTTAACTTCGTTCTTTACACCAGGCCTCAATACATCAGCTCACCTAGTAGGCCCTTGTTTTAAAATATTATATACCCAAAACCTGCCAATATGCCTTCCACCTCTGCCATGTCCGCTCTGATCAAGGCTACTCTTTGCTCTTGTTTATTTTATTACAGCGGCCACATGCTCTCCTGTATCTAGAAACCCCCAGTTCTCTACTATCAACAGGGCAGCCAGGGTAGTTCTCCTTAAATTTACATCAGGATGTGTCAACCTTCTGCTCAAAACTCTATAATATCTTTTCTTGCCAATTAAAGCTGAAAATATTTTAACAGTTTTGAAAGTTTCTCTATTCCGATCCAATGCACCTCCCACCCATCCACCACCTTACCTCTGTAGCCTCACTCACATTCCCTTCTTTAAAAGGTGCACTGAGGAGTTCACATTATAGTCATGAGGATGGCCTCCAATTATCAGTTATCCTGATACAAAATTATGTGCAAATTTAGAACAGGGAGCACTCATTGGGAAATGTTTTCATATGTCTTATAGTATACAAGTTTTTAAAAATTGCATTTAGTTTCAGACCAGCTTATCCCTCACCTAATAATCTTCAGAAACCTCTTTGGGGAGTGTTATCTTACTGGCTCTTCGAGCTCTCTTTCCATGAGCAAATGTGATTTGGAAACAAATACGGCACTGGTGTTTAGGGCTTCAGGCTCAATATGCTTAGAGTGTGAGGGAAGCCCTGGTGTATGGGTTCAGGTAGCTGTATATTCAATCTGCTCTCTTCACAGGAGGTCAATCTGCTTCATTCTTTTTGGGTTTCAAATTCTCAGGTTATAAATATTGTCCCAGTTTCTGACACCTATGCAATTTAAGGCCTGTTCTTCATTATTTGGCTGGTGTTTATTTTTCCTGTGTAAATGTTGAAAGCTTCCCAAGCCATGACAAAATGTTGCTCTTTCTCTTCTAGAGATACTCTTAGGAAGACTTTTTACTTACAAATTTACTGGGGATTGTAGCTTTTGTACACAATACCTGGCAGTTAATTTTACCCCATATTTTAGCAGTTCCTATTGTTCTCCCACTCAATAGCTCACACTCCTCAATACTAGGAAGCTATATTTATCTACCAGCCCCATTTTCAGGAGCCATTAGTACAATCTATGTGGCAGAAGCAAAGATATCTAGAGCACCAATAACTTGTATTCTAAACAAAGGCACTCTCAGAACAAAGTCACATCCATTGTCAACCAAGTCCTTGTGGTCCCCCCAACAGGCGATGAGTTCTACAAATGATTGGACATTCATAACATAATACTTTTTCAGGCATTTATGCCTCTTTAATTAGGTTACTATATGTGTATTTCCAGACTTCTTTTTGCTCAATAATTATGACTATTTGCTTTTAAACTTCGAAGATTATACCGCATCCAGGTACCTTTAGCTCTTTGCTGTTGCTTATCTCTGATAACGAAGGCTCATTTCTACTGGATAAAATCATGAAATTAATTAGAAAAGTGCATATATTAGATTATGTCTATGCAGAAAGAAAGACAATTATTCCAAAAAGTAGTCTTCACACTGTCTTGGTCTTTCTATTTTCTGTACATGAAAAATTGTTCAAGTGAAACATAAACTCTAAGTTTTTATCTGGTTCCCTAAAACTGGCTTATCAAAGAGTATTATAAAATGTTCCAGATAATAAACATAAGCATAAGCAGTTTCAACAATTTACTTTTCTAGGGAGAAAGGGACTGAGAAGCTTTGGTTAAGGATTTATGTAGACTTTTTTCACAGAAAACCTAGGTATGTAATTTTTGAATATCATATATTAATCAAAATAAAATTAAACACTTATAAATTCATCTCAAAATCAGAAGTCAACCACAGTTGTTTTCCACTTATATTGTCAGATGTTACAGTTTCTGACAATCTTTCATTTATTCCATTCATATTAAGTAATTTAAGAAGAAGATCAGATCTAAGCTATCTTCATTACGCTTCATCACTCTAAAGCAAATAGACTACAGTGATAGTACAAACTTCTAAGTGTGGCCCAAAGCAAATTGTTTTGTGGACAGAGTGAATTGCTGGACGTGTTACTCCATGCTCAGAAGGTCATTGCAAGCTCCTCACTATGATTCTTTCCTGATGCATTAATAAGAGACAGATACCTCAAACATGCCTGAACTATCCCCAGACAGGATTCAATAAAGGCTTTCTTTTAAAAAATAAATGCCAGACTTCATTCCAGATGGCTTATTAGACAAAGAAGATTCTCTGGGTGCTATTATCTTTGCAGTAAAGGTCACTCACAAGACACAATCCCTGCTAGGGACCATGAATGAAAGCAGGTAGATTTACTATAATTAAGGTCCTAGGATCAGAGTCCCACCTGGATTCCAGGGCATTGATATTGCAGTGTAGAAATCCTCAGAAATCATTAGAGCCACGAAATGGAAAAACAAAATTCTGCATTGGTGATCTATTTTTGGTGTTTTTTTTTAAAAAATGCAGTCTTCTCTTAAATGGCAGATATCTAGTCCCAACACCTAGAGCTTCTGATTCTGTGGATTTAAAGTAGGCTCTGTATCCCCAGTGATCTGTGTTTTTAACAAGAAGTCAAAGTAATCCCCTGAAAATGACTGAACAAATGTGTTATTTATGGTTTGCTTTGGTTTTGTTGTTGTTGTTCTTAGGATTTCTATTGTTCTTTGGATCTAGTGTAAATTTTCTTCAATGAAAGACTGTATTGATGAAGTCTTACTTGTAAGCTTTATATTACTATGGGTTAGAAATTGACCATAAATATTGTGAAATATTCAATTTTATCTTGTATGCAGTGCCTCATTGAATGTCCTTCCATAGAGATCTGTGTGCGTTTATCTGATTGTTTGCATATTAACAGAAAAGTTAATCTAATATACAAGCATGATGCTGGTATCCTTTCTTGCTTTAGGTATTACCATTTAAAAAATTAGCATAATAGAAAGGAAGCAAATTCTACCCCAATGTCATCATTATTCATGCTTCCTGCAATAGTAAGTTCAAACATTTAAAATGCTTTTTAAATAACAGTTTTTTCTTCTATGTTTTGCCTGTTCTTACATTTTGCCCATTTTTCTATTGGTTTATGTTATTTTCTTATTATAAGAACACGTTAAATGTCTGCAACTTTATTCTGGTCTATTTGCATGCTAATTTTGTTTATAATGTTTATAATACACAAATGTTTTAATTTTAATTTTTATTTTACTTTAAGTTCCAGAATGTGCAGGTTTGTTACATAGGTATACATGTGCCATGGTGGTTTGCTGCACCTATCAGTCCGTCATCTAGGTTTTAAGCCCCACATGCATTAGGTATTTGTCCTAATGCTCTCCCTCCCCTTGGCCCCCACCCCTCCAACAGGCCCTGGAGTGTGATGTTCCTCTCCCTGTGTCCATGTGTTCTCATTGTTCAACTCCCAATTATGAGTGAGAACCTGCAGTGTTTGGTTTTCCTGTGTTAGTTTGCTGAGTATGATGGCCTCCAGCTTCATCCATGTCCCTGCAAAGAACATGATCTCATTCTTTTTTATGGCTGCATAGTATTCCATGGTGTATATGTGCCACATTTTCATTATCCAGTCTGTCATTGATGGGCATTTGGGTTGGTTCCATGTCTTTGCTATTGTAAATAATACTGCAATAAACATATCAATCTTTTTTCCACGAATCAAATCATGATTAGAAAACGGCTCTACATTTAAGAATTAATTAAATGTGAATGTACATTTTCCTTGAACGTTCTTTCTGTTTTAATTTTTACATTACATTTTATCTGTTACTAGTTTCCAAATTCATCTGTTTTATTCTCCTTAATCTATCTTTTGGTCAGTATTAACCTTTGGATTCTTTGCTGTTGGTCGATTGTATATTATTAAAACAAATGCGGTCAGATATGGGACCAACACTCCATATTTCTCCAGTAAAAATTACTGTTTGTTACACAATACAGAAGAGCATTCTGCTCCACAGGTAGATTCAAAATTTTACTTTTTGGAATATAGAAATTTACTAACAACTTTACAACAGTATTTTTTCCAGTATCTCCACATCATATTTAAAAAAATCAGGAGTTCAACCTCAGCAGACAACCCCAAATACAGAAATTGCAAACATTTTATGTGGACCATACTATCATGAATTTAATATGTACATTTTACTATTTCTGCTGCATATGCCACATAGTAGGTTCCTGTATTTTTTCTTAATTTTATAACATAGTTACTCAACCTATCGTAAATTTCCATTTTCAGTGTGAATACCAATACATATAAACATTTAAGACGAAATCAAATTGGTTGCTGTGTCTCCTTTTTATTTTATACAAATCAGATTGATACACATCATACGTTTATAATCATATCATCATAATCATGTTTTGAGTTATCTTCATTCCATAGAACCATGTTCTTGTTTTTTTCTATATTTTTCACGTGGCTGAGGAGGGATCTTAAAGCAGTTCAACACCTTAGAATATGTACGTGTCTGTATCTGTTTCCCTATCTATAGCATGGACAGTAGTATGTAGTGATTTTCAAGCTATCTCTGTACTTCACTTCCTAGGCTAGTGTGCCCTAAGGTGTGATCCAGAAACTGCGAACATAAAACTATTGAGATACTTCTTTAAAAGGTCCTGTCTCAGAACTATGGAATTCAAAATTCAGAATTCTGAATTTTAGGCATGCTAAGTAAATTCAGAATTCTGAATGTCAGGCATTCTAAACATGCCAGAATGTCGGTGTGGTGGGGTGGTGAGTAAGTGGTGCTGCTTAATTGAAAAAGCTGCCTGGGTGATTTGATGAAGTCTCACTGCCACCACCAAGAACCAATGAACTACAAAAAACAGTTTAATATATACGTCTTTTAAAAACATGACTTTGTCTTTCTTACATTTGAAGTTTTGTCTCATGTAGATTGGTGTTTAAGTTTATTTTAATGTATTACTATCCTTTTGTTTCTTCTATTTACATGGTCGTGTTTTTTCCTAGCAGTATATTAATGTAATCATACTGGCTTTTTGCAGTAATAGAGTTCAAAATTTCTTAGAGCAGTTTAATGATTATTCTGGGAGCTAATCAAGAATATTAAAGTGACAAGTTTAACAAGAATATACAGCATGTTATGCTCTCAGTGTTTTAATTAATATGGTTTCTATTGTCTGAGGGATGTGCATTGAATTAACTCTATGAACACACAATTCTACGTCTTCAAGTGCATGAGGACAGAGAGTTGAAAAAGAGTAATATACTGATTTTTCACTTATTTTCAACCATACATTCACTGTTATAGCAGTAGGCTCTGAACTGGATTTTCACAAAGCATTCATTTACCAATACTTCCAGACTAATATCATTATTTACATCACTGCCAAATATCCTTAACTTATGGTTTATAACATTCAACTCTCTACCATGGCATAAAAGACTCTTCTTACTCTGATTTGTACCTTTTCTAGTCTTACTTCTTCTTCATATTCTCTTCTTGTATTTCAAGTTTCCATACATGTCTTAGTCCATTTTATGTTGCCATAAAGAAATATCTGAGACTGAGTAATTTACTTAAAAAAGGTTTGTTAAGCTCACGGTTCAGCAGGCTGTACAAGAAGCATGGTGCCAGCTTCTGCATCTGGTGAGGGCCTCAGGCTCCTTCCAGTCATGGCAGAAGTTAAAGGGGAGCTGGTCTGTGCAGAGATTACATGGTGAGAGAGAACTGAGAGAGAGGAGAAATGAGCTAGGCTCCACTGACAATAAAAAAGCAGCCTCTTATGACCTCAAGAGCTGAAAAACGATTTTCAGACATGCAGTGCTAAGAGGCAAAATTTGGAATTCAAGGGAGGTCATAATAGAGGGGCCAGGGTGAATTCTCCAGGTAATCAGCTAAAGTTCTAGAAGGCGTATATGCCAGGGTTAAGGCTGTAGTATAGGAGTAAGAGCTTTGCATTAAAAAATCCAGTCATAGCAAAGCCTAAAACTCCCTCTCAACTGGATCAATGGGCTATGTATGTTATTCTCCTACAAAAGAAAGAAAAACAATTATATTCAAATGGAAAAATGTATATAAAAATGTTCTTTAAATTATTAATCATCAGAGGCAAATAACATAAAACCATGAGATATTAGCATACTCACCAGATAAAATCGAAAATGAAAACAAAATAATAAGCAAACCCAGATAAAAATAAAGAGACAGGAAACCCGAGAATATCAGGTGTTGGTGAGGCTCTGGAGCATTGTACATTGGTATAATATGTTGGTACAACCACTTCAGAAAACATTTTGTTGGTATTTATTAAGCTGAACATATGTGTTCTCCATAATCTAATAATTCAACTAGGCATATCCTTAATGGCAATGCCTGTATATGTGCAAAAAAGCAATGTAAAAGAATATCTGCAGCAGCTTTATTGATAGTAGATCAAAAGGAACATGATCAAGCTGTCTTTTACCATCAGAATGTGCAAATGAATTATGGCATGTATTTTTGAAATAAAAAATAACAAGTTGCTACGCATCAACATACATGAATTTGACAGTAATGAGTTTGAAGGAGAAAGCCTAGACTTAAATGAATATATGAAATATATTTTACTCTTATGAAGTTGAAAAACAAGTGAAATTAGTCAGTGGTGATGCAATTCAGAACAGTACTCACTTTGGAAGAGGAGTACTGGGTAGCAAGAAAGATGCTTCTGGATTGTGTGATAGTCGGTATCTTGGTCTGAGTGGCTGTTAGGCAGATACATTTGTAGCATATCACCAAGTTGCGTACTTAAATTTGTTTAGACTTTATTGCATGTGTGCTTTTCCTATCTTTTTCTGAAGCTCAATACTTCAGAAAAAAATAGAACAAACTGTATAATACTTTAACCTTAGATATGATTGTCTGGTGTTGGAAACTAGTCATCTGCATGGTGCCACGCTTCCTTTATGCACCCATGACCACAGGTCACCATGTTGGTGTGACACTCTATCTTGTGGAAACCACTGTACCCTGGTCCTTTTCAACCCAGTGCCCTCAGGAACTTGCCCTGGGGCAGAGGTTGGCACCTGAGAGGATGCCTTTCTACCATCCTTGGTCAAGTTACCTGGAAGAAATATAAACTAAAAGAAGTTAAGTACTACTGCTGCAAAAGTAGCAAAAACAACACCAAAATTAAATTTCTGCAGACCTTTCTCTCATCTATCATTTTAATTGAAATTGGAATAACAGAAAGGAAAATGTGATTGTTTCCTTCTCTCAGCTCTCCGAACCTGCTGTTCCTTGAAAGGACAGGATATCTATTCAATCAGGCAGGCTTGTCTGCGGCTCATTTCTCTACCTCCACCTCAGGCCACTTTCGAACTGATTTTTTTCTTTTTTCTTTTTATCGCTTCATATGGTGGCATTTTCTCCTATGAACTAATATTTTATCAGTAGAAATTAATTCTCTTTTAAATATGTCTTGAAATATTTGTTGCTTTCTTTACAACCCACTATTTTTGATCTATTGTATCTGTCATGTTGTAAAAGTCATGGCACCGTGCAGTATGACTTGTATTCATTTTACAAGCAAATGTGCAGAAATATGTTAAATTGGCCTCACTAAGACATTTCCGCTTTTCAAAAACTGAAAACTAAATTGATTTGATATAATTAAGCAATAAAAGAAAGGCTTGTTCTCAGTAGTTAACCCTGATAGTTTTTAGCTGCTAAGAAATGCCCTGCCCTTGGGCCTTAATTAGGATGTAAAAAATGTAAAGTGATTATTACTTTGTAGTGGGAAAAACTTAAAAAAAAAAAACAAGCTCTCATTTCCCAGGGATGTGCTCTTCTTGACTTACTGATTTCCTACCAATTAATAGTATTTTATATTATTATTTTATCTTTCTTTAGAAACTGCTAAAACTATTTGGAATGTATACACACTTACAGGAAGTGTTTCATAAAGGCCTTTTGGATTAAAAATTAAGTAATGCAAATAGAACTACATTTTCTTAATTATGAGATAATATAAAATACAGAAAATAATAGGGAAGATGAATAGAATCTACATGAAACTCATGACTGTTGGTATTTTGTTGAATTTTTCTCTGTGAGTGTACATTTATTTGACACATCTGGAATTGAAACTTATACATGTTTTAATCCATCTTTTTCACTTACTCTTTATACTAAAGGTAAGTAAAATATTAAAATATTAAATTAAAATATTAAATATTTTCTGATACCATTAAAACTATTTCCAAACATCTTATAATGACTTCTGTTTCACACAATAGATCAATAATGAGTTAACCAAGTTCTTACTGAAGAAAGTTTCGAACTGCTGATTTTGCAGGGGGAAAAGAGTTCAAAGTTATATGTTTCATGCACTTGTCATTTACTTTTTTGGGAAACATATTTTGAGATTCATGCATTCCACTCAGAAATTCTTTCTTACCTTTTATTGTTCGTCTCCTCTAGAGACCAAAGGGTACATCAGTCTGCTGTGGTCTTTAATGTTCTTTCTGAAGGAGGATATGATTCATTTGCTCAAGTTGAGGAATCCTAGGATTGTGTATGAGATGAGACTTGGGGGAAAGAAACAAAACTGGAAAAATAGTATTACTGTGAGGAAGACGAAACACCGGGCTTCTCCACAGGATCATGGGAGACACAAAGTTGATTTGTAAACTCTTCATAAGTTATATGTCTTAGCCATGTGTGGGGAAGGGGGGCTGGTCCTGGGAAATGAGGAATATGGATATACAAATTCACAATTGAGTTTAAGTTCTCAATGAGCTGTTTAGGAAAAAAGGAGACTATATTTTCAGCAATTCCTATCCCCCAATCTGAATTAATTCCTACGTTGCTTTATATTGTATATCAACCAATTCATAAGAAAATGTTGTAAGGAGATGAGGTACTAGACGTGGTATATATTGAACATCTGTGACTGATTAGAGTCTCCAGGCCTTGTGAAAATGGCAAACTGAGCTAGTTCGCTGGGACATGATGGTGTCTGTCTTCATAATCACTGCTCTTCCCTCTTCTAGGCCCCTCGTACCAGTAATAAGACCAGGGTAGCTGACATGCCAGGTTGATTAAGATTGAACTCTTATACTTTCCACTTTGTTCCAATAAATTTAATTCTGTTTCAATATCCATGCATCTGGGAAGCTTTGCCAGACTGTCATTAAATCATGTTTTTACTGCTCAGTTATCCGACCAACCAATATGCTCCATGCCTGTGCTAGATGCATTCATTGCAGAGGAGGCCATAACCTTGTACCTTGCATTCTGCTGACAAGCACGGACTACAAATGGCATTACTGTGAATGAATGAGGCTCCATACTTGAGCTTTACTAGCTTAGCAGGACTAGCAACCATGACTACATGTTAGACTTGGGTGGATTGTTTTCTTTCCTCGGTAATACTCCCACATCCCTACACCTGTGCCTGCGTGAACCACAAGTCTTTAAATGAAGGACTCAGTCTTTAGTTAATGACTCAAGACAAGGACATCTGCACACTGAAACCCTCCATTCATATATCAAAACTGAAGAGGAGTCTTCATTACCCACTGTTGGTAATTAAAATTTATATTGTGTGTATTTTTCCTGTATGTTAGATTCGCCACCTGGAGCAGAAGCTAAATGGACCCTCAGCTACCCTTAGCTTCTTCTGAGGTGCCAACAAAGTGTGGACTTGGGCATGTGGAGGGCACTGACCTCACACCTGGTGATTCAGACCATCACCCCTCTCTTGAGCTGACTCTAATTCCATTTTCTGCTTTAACCTGTTCGATGGCTTGAGAGTAAAAAAAAAAAAAAAACACATAAATTTTGAGAATATTTTCATGCAATCATAAACTTTCATTTTTTTGTAAACTATTCATGGATATAAAAGGAAGGAAACCTATTATATGTTGAGCAGGTACTCTGTTTCAGAAACTAGGCTGTCATTTTATATTACACCGTCGAATCCTCAGAACTCCTCAAGATAGGTTAACAGTCGAACCACATGCAATTGTTGTTGTAAGTCAAATGATAGTCAAATATCCACAAATTTACATGATTCAAATTAATAGTTGACCCCCACTTTATATAGCAGTGACAAAGAAGTTGAATCACAGTAAAGCAGGGTCTGAATCCCTTCTGTTTGGCTTCAAAGGCTGCGTACATTTCTGCCCACTCTCTAAAGAACAGTTAAAGAGCAGGGGGTTTAGACATTCATAGCACACCTATTATGCCAAGTAATTGCTTTATATTATTGCATTCATTCGTAGACACTGCTATTCCAGTGTTATAGATAAGGAGATCATAGCTTAGAGAATTTAAGTAACTCTTTGTTAAGACGAAAATAGAAGTTTCCTGGCTGGGATGTTTCTAAGTTCCATTATTGTGACTGTATGCCTGCTTTTGGTCTTTGAGGTTTGGATGCTTACTGATGTCACTTTGTTCTTTTTCTTCATAACATTTTCACAATGTACATTTAAATGATAATTTAATTGATGCTAAACCTGTATTGTTCACTTGTATACTCACTGGCAAATAATAGGGTCTGGTACCTAGTCGGTGCAAAATAAATATTTGTTGAGTGAATAGTAGATGAGTGAGCAAATACATATTTAAAAGTCAAGGCTCATTTCATTACCACACCTTGGCCCTTTGAAAGTAGCCTGGATAGAGCTCATGGTAGAAATACCCCTTGGAATTCTTTTAGATAAAAGTTTTGTGAGTCTTTTAATTATAAACACCTCTCACCTAGGAGAGAAAAAATTACAGTGAAAACTTTTGAAACCGATTTCATGAGAAAGAACATTAGAAAGAGAACCTTCGGTGATGGAATTTTTCCTTTTGAACATGTTGGCTGCAAAATGGTAACTAAACCCTTGTGATTCATTTTAGATAAACGGTATGAAATTTTAAACACTGATTCTTTATAAAGTATTTCCTTTATTCCACTAATCTTGAAATAAAAATGTATTCTGTATTTTTAGGACCTAGATGTAAATATGCACATATGTGAATGATATTAACAATTATATTATTACAATCCCTTTATTTTGTCTATATGATTTTTTAAAGACTGAGAGGAGTGTGATGAGGTCTGGTATTACCACTGGGTTTTCACCAGCATTTACTGGAATAAAGAAAAAGGAAAAAAATGAACTTCAAGTATTTCTAAGTAAAATTTAACAGAACATACATGTTCATAGCAGCTTTTTGTATTTAACTTTTCATCAATACAAATGATTGTTTAAATCAGTTATACTTTTGCCCAAAATCTTATTTTGCTTTTTAGTATTTCTACTCCTGATTTTTAAAAAATTCACAGTAATACACTATATCCATTTGCATTTGCCCATTTTTTATTTCAATTGGACTTTTTTACTTGATCAGATTTTCCCCTAGTGTTTCATTTAAAATAATTGTTATAATAGTACTTGACCTTTAAACTTTATTTTTCTGTTTCTAGGCTAATATATTAATAACTTTGCTTTCAAAATTTTGATTTTTGCATATGTTATCTTTTATGTATATTTTTTCCCTTTGGTAATTCAAAGGCCGTAAGTCCTTTAGTTTGATCTGTAGTACTTTGTCTTCGTCCCTAAGCTTTGGATACAAGTGAAACAAGCATTGCTTGAATAGTTTAAGTAGAAAGAGGACTTTCCTGGCTCAGATGACCATACTGTGAAACCACAGCATTGCCACAAGGCCCCAAAGACAGCACAGACGACACGGGGACTCTCTTTGGCATCATTTCTTGTATCTGTTTCTCTCAGCTTGTTGGCTTCATCCTCACAGGTGGTTTTTTCCACTCAGCAGGGAATATGGCCACCACATGCTATTACTTCCTTTCTCAGTTTCCATTAAAGGAAGAAAAGAAGCCCAGGGGATGATTTGTGTATTTGGCTCTATTAGTTCGTATATCCATTACCTGCAACCAGTAGTGAGCTGGGGCTGCTGTGGGGAGCTCAGGAATTTTGTCCTAGTCTTTTATATGTATTTATTGCTTTCACATTTTAACCTCCTAAGTATGTTATTTCATTACACTTTATAATTGACTTAGCTCTGTCTATAAGGCTGTTACCATCCCCGTAACTCCTTTGTCAGTGGTTTTTACATTTGTGAGTTCATGGTTTTATTGACTAATTGACTAGGTACACAGACAATATGTTTATCAGAAAACTAATCTGTTTCTTCAGTCCTTTCATGTCTGGGATTATAGTGAATTGTGCTCAAACCTCTTTCCTTCAAAGCTCTTTTAACTACGGCTAAGTTGTTTTCTGTTATTTAATTCGTGAAGTAGAAATTCAAAACCAGCCTAATGTGTTCCTGGTTTTCTCACTTTAAGTTTCTTTTTCTTTTTACATTTTTAAAATTTATAATTGACACATAAAATTGCATATATTTAAAGGGTACAGTGTGATTTTTCAATGTGTGTATATGTTGTATAATGGTTAAATTAGGGCAATTGGCATATCCATCCGTCACTTTAAACATTTATCATTTCTTTGTGTTAACATTCAAAACCCTCTTTTCTAGCAATCTTAAAATATACAACACATTGTTATTAGCTGTAGTCTCCCTACTGTGCAAAGAATACCAGAACTTATTCTTCCTTCTGGATTCGTAAACTTTTGAATCCATGCTGCATTTCAGAAGCAGACTCAAAGGGAGTGTTTGGGAAGGGTCTGGCAGTGCCAGTGCAGTCTCTACTCATCATTCAGAAAGGAGGTGGGGATTCTCCTGTGGCAGCTAATGCTCCCACAGCCCCCAAAACCTCAGCCTTTACTCGTCCACATTAGGTAAGGCTAAGAGTACGGCTAGAATCTCCCACACACTCACCTGTCTGCCTCACACACAACCGTGCCTGTGTGCATACACACACACACACACACACACACACTCCACACCTTGCCACCACACACACACACGTCACAATATACAACACAGACACACACCATAGCACACACACGCATTATACCATACACTGCAAGACATACCCACTACACCACACACATACACATGCGCACACACTCTACGTTTATTTTCTGAAGCACTGAGTAGCCCTGCCTGGAAACACAGCCGTGTGTCAGCACCTGAGGTCTTATTTCAGGTGGATTGATCTGCCCCGTATCATGAAAAAACTCTTAGATTTGTGTCACACAGTGGCAGAGTTCTATGTGTTCTTTTGTCAATGTTCTTGGTTCATGAGAAGTGGAAATTTTGAAGCTTGGTCTCACGCTGGCATTTTAAGGTCATCTGGGCTTTTGCACAAGCCTGAGAAATAAAGCAGAGACAAGAGCACTAGCCTCTCCTTCCACTTTGTCCACTTTTACTTTTTCAGTTGCTTCCTTGTTCTCTTCCTCAGTTCTTTAACAGGACTCCTCCTTCTCCATAAATCTTCAGTGCTAAAAAAGGCAGAGAAACTCACACGATGCCCAGAAATAAAGTATAAATTTGGAATCAAATCCTTCATTATAGCTATGATAAGGCTTTGATATTAATCAAATCCTTCATTATAGGCTATGATAAGGCTTTTATCTGGTATGAAGCGTGAGACATGGGAGAGTTTTAGAAAGAGGAGTGAAAATACTCGGCTCCTGTTTTATAAAGACTCCTCTAGCTGCTTTATTTGGAATGGGGGAAGTGAGGCAAGGGCGGAGGGAGGACGACCAGGAGCATATTGCAATAACCCAGGGGAGACACGCTGGTGTCAGACCAGGATGTAGTGAGAATCAAAGGATGAGTGAGGAGAGGCTGGATTCTGAATGGGTTTTAAACGTAGAGCCAAAAATATTTGCTGATGTGTTGCCTATGAAGTGTTAAGACAAAAGAGAAGTCAAGATGACTCTGAACCTTTGACCTGAGCAATTGTAAGAATAGAGATGTTAAGATGGGAAGTACAGACAGAGCAGAGAGCTTGAAGGATGGGTCAGCATGCAGGTGTTTTTTGTTATTGTTGATTAAAAAATCTTTCTAGAGAAGAAAAACATGAGGAAAAACAAACTGAAGAAGGTAGAGATAAAATGGAAGTGATTATTATCAGCTGAATATTGATAGGCAGGCCATATGCCAATTTTTTTACATATATCATTTTCTTCATAAAAAACGTGAGCAAGGTATTATCCCAGCCTCACAATGTGCCCAAATCTAGTATGGTTTCCAGCTAAAAGATGACTCTTTAATTTCTTCTTTCTCTAATTTCATCACATTATTTGCTCCAGTCTGTACAGGAGATTGTATTATTTCTACTACACATTAGTTTAAATGTTTACAAAACAACAGAACAGCGATGATTCTCTGCAGTTCCTTTAATCAATAAATCTTTTCATGAGATTCTTTTAAAATGATCACATTTGCATTATTGATTTAAATTGAATGCTTTTTTCTTAAAAAGCAGTGAGGATGGCTTTTGTGTAAATATGACTGATAAACACAGGAAGCAATCAATGAGAAAGGTCAAAGGTCTCAGTGTTTGCCTGCAAGGCTGATGATGCAGTAAGACACTGTAGCAGTGTGCAAGTGTAGAAGTCAAATATTTATTAACACTGAGGTAATGATGGAGCTGATTACCCACTGGCCAATTGGGCTCAGCGTACCTCATTCCAATAAAACACAATCGATTCCATCCATCAGCAGAGGCTTCTATTTATTTAATTTTTCTCATAAGGTGGTCAATTAGTCTTACTGCCTTCCCTCAGCAATTGCCAAAGCTGTGCTATTAGTAACTCATCTCTAGCTATTTATAACAGGTAACTGCAAGTTGTCTTCTTCTTTTAAAATAACTTTATAATATAGAATTAATAAATACTCAGTGTAAAATATCTTAAAAACTCAAAATACTTGGAGAATGGTTTAAATCACCCAGATTTCCATCATGAAGCGCTAACTTGGATTATTTTGTTACTGTTCTCTCTAGTCCTTTTATTCCTGTGGATTTTTAAAAATTTAAAATTAAACTGTTTATACTATAAGTTTTTTACTTAATATCTTAACATAACTTCTTCTATTTATTACAAATGCTTATATCTATCATTTTAAATGCATATGATTCTAACTAAGTAACTAAGTCATCCTGACTTTGAGGAAGGATATGACAGGGTCAAAATGAAGAAAAGAAAAAATTGTCTCTTTCTGGTTTTCATATTTAATGCACTAAAAATCTTAGGGAAATGGCATAGGGAATTGTGTCGAGACACTTTGCATCGTATCTTTAGGGCAGAACTTCAGGGAGATACAGTTAGCTGAGACTCAGCTGTGGTATCTAGACAGAGGAATGTATATACTCCTTTGTAGCTAGGATCCCACACAAGCAACAAGGTACCAGCAAACAAATAGGTAGATAGTGAAGTATGCTGAGAGCTCTACCTTCTAAGACTGTATGTTTTCAGCAAGTTGTTTAGCATCTCTGCTATAGCAGCCGCATGGATAAAACGTGATAAGTAAAACTCTTGACTTAGTTACCAGTATATAGTAATGTCCTAATGAATATCAGCTATTTCTATTATTTTGCTATTATTAGGATCATTATCGTCTTCTTTATCACATGGATATGCCATTTAAAAATTATTTTACTTTTAGCGGACATTTTTATTACTCTTTACTGTTTCCCATTATCAATAAGCTGAGCTACATTAGTTTTTTCTGATTGGCATTTGCATATCACCTTATAAAATTATTCTGCTTAAACATCGCAAATGGCTCTATAAATTATTTATAAGCTAAAATTCCAAAATGTGAGTCTTTTACTTAAACTTCTTTCCTGAGCTCCAGATTCTCACTTAAAACTGCTTTCCTACCATCTCCACCTGGAGGCTACTAGAGATACCCAATGGAATCTCAAACTCTATGTCCAAACCAGAAGAGTGTTCCCACCTCCGACAGGTTTGTCTTGTCAGCTTTTCTCATCTCAGTAAATTGCACCACCATTCATCCAACTAGTTTTTCAACCCCAAATCCTAGGCACCAGAAATCTTAACCAATTCCATCCACTCAACAAATATTTAATCACAGAGTAGTTTTAATGAAGAAACATTAACATATGTTATTGTTATGCATTATAATTGGGAAGAAGTTAGAGCTAACTTAACTTAGGCCACTTATTTTGTCATTGAGAGAAACTAGATGATTTCATAAAGGACATACGATAACAGACTGGGTTGGGCGCCAGTGGCTCATGCCTGTAATCCCAGCACTTTGGGAGGCTGAGGCAGGCAGATCACCTGAGGTCAGGAGTTCGAGACCTGCCTGGCCAACATGGTGAAACCCTGTCTCCACCAAAAAAATACAAAAATTAGCTGGGCATGGTGGTGTGTGCCTGTAATCCCAGCTACTTGGGAGGCTGAGGTGGGAGAATTGCTTGAACTTCTGGGGGGTGGAGGTAACAGAGCAAGACTGTTTCAAAAAAAAAAAAAAGAAAAGAAAAAAAAGAGACTGTCAGACTCAGGACTTTACAGAACAAGAAGTACATGCCAAGAATATGGGCATTGCTCTTTTCCATGGGCTAAAGCAATATGAAAAGTGTTCTGAAGTACAGAAATTCCAATAGGAGATTAATAAGAAATTCTCATTTTTAGGATAACCCAACAGGAAAAGTAGCATAGAGAATAATAGGAATTAGTATGTCTTAAACACTTTCTGGTAGATTCTGCTGGTCACCTCTCTAATATTTGTTTTCTTTTCTTTTTGATTTGATTTGATTTTTCTCTCAGAGCACTGATTTTGTTTTCGGTGATGATTCCTCTCCCATGTGCCTCATGGGCAGGTGCATCCATTCCTATCTTAACAGGAAAAACCTTAGTCCCCTTGGGCAGTAATTGCCATTTTTTTCTTGGCATCATTTTTTGTCTTTCTCTGGTTCTTCCCCATTTCCCTCTTATCCATCATTAATTCTTTTTGTTTTACTTTCAGGTAAGTACCTTTCGTAGTCTCTCATCTTGTTTACCATAGACAAGCCACTTTCTGGGACTTCCATGATAGTTCCCAAACCTAAGTAGCTCTTAGTATATACTGTTTGTAAGTCATTTTCACTCCAGGAATAATAAGATCTTCTTTGTTAGGTAATCATATTAGTTCACTCCTCTGCTCAACCTTTTCCAATAGCTTTCAATTGCACGAATAAAATAAAAGTAAAGTAAAGCCCTACAACTTTCACATGGCCTATCAGATCCTAATGACTGCAATTCTCTCGGGTATTTTTTCATTCTGCTCTCCTCCTCACTTACTGTGTTCCAAGCACACTGGTTTTCTTTTTGTTTTGGGAATGACCTGGAGCCAAGGCCTTTCCACTCAAGGTTCTTTCTTCCATATGTGCTCTTTGTGGTTTTCAGCTACCTCCTCATCATTCAGGACTCCGCTGCAATTTCCCCTCCTCAGAGAAACTGTCCCGACTGTCCATTCTCAAGTCCTCCTCCATCAAACCATCCTGACTGTCCATTCTCAAGTCTTCCACCATCAAACCGCCCCGACTGTCCATTCTCAAGTCCTCCTCCATCAAATTGTCCTGACCGTCCATTCTCAAGTCCTCCTCCATCAAACCGTCCTGACTGTCCATTCTCAAGTCCTCCTCCATCATATGAGAGGCTCATACCCTTCATAGGTATTTCCAGGGTGAAAAGGTTTTTTTTCCACATCAGTTTTATGAGATTTTAATCTTTGTCCCAATTAGAATGTAGATTTTATGAGAGCAGAGGAAGGTCCTGTTTGACTTCTTTACTACTAGATCAATGTCACATTGAATAGTGTCCAGCAAATATGTTCTCAATCAATGAACATTTGTTGACTAAAAGAGTGAATTAGATTATATAATAATTTTAAAGGATAAGCAATTTCTACCACCACCATAATTTTTTTCTTCCTTCTTCTCCTCAGCTGTCATAAAAATAACTAAGTCATCCTGCCCTAGAGGGAGGATATAACAGGGTCAAAACAAAGAAAAGAAAAAGTTGTTCTCTTTCTGGCTTTCATACTTAATGCACTAAAAATCTTAGGGAAATGGCATAGGGAATTTTGTTGAGACACTTTGCATCGTATCTTTAGGGAAGAACTTCAGGGAGATACAGAGAGCTGGGACTGGTCTGTGGTATCTAAACCAGAGGAACATATATACTCCTTTGCAGCTAGAATCTCACAGAGGCAACAAGGCATTAGCAAACAAATAGGTAGATAGCAAAGTATGCTGAGAGCTCGACCTTGTAAGACTGTGTGCTTTGGGCAAGTTGCTTAGCGTCTCTGTTACAGCAGCCTCATGGATAAAATGTGATATGTAAAACTCTTAACTTAGTCACTAGTATAGAGTAACATCCTAATGAATATCAGCTATTGCTATTATGCTATTACTAGGATTATCATTGTCATCTTCATCATCATCCAATATTATATAGACCCATTTTAATGCTGTGAAGTTGTGAAAATACCTTGAAATTTGTATGCACTTCCAGGAAATTTATTAAGATTAGATTTCCATCTTTCCAATAGAATGGAGACTCAAGATAGAAATTATGTAATAACATTCACTGTGGAATAAATGTTATTTAGAGTTGTAGAATAAATTTTCTTTTCATTTTGTAGTATATGTGAGCTATTGCAGAATAATAGTTGCTCCACTGGTTTCTTAGTGATGCTAGCCAGTTTGCCCATTCTACCAACTAAAATATTCGCATCTCTAGTACAGATTCCAGTTCATCCACAGAAGCATCTGACCACATTGCTGACTTTACTAATGATGATAAATGGTCTGTAAAACCAGTTATCTGGCTCTAGATAAAGATTCTCTCTCTTTTTCATGGTCCATCTCATTATCTATGGCTCAATGCCTTATATTTTAGTCCTCTTTCTGGTATTTTATTCCAGGCCAGCCCAAGTCTTACTTCTAGGCAGCTGGGTGAACCAGGAGCTCTTTCTGGGAGTCTCTGACTGCTGGAGTTCCAGAAAACAGAACTGGCAATTACATTGTTCTGAATTTGAAACTCTATGTAGTTTGCCCTTGGAAGCAAGTAAAAATCCTCAAGAGCAGAAAAAGAGTGAAAGCCAAGATGAATGAATTCTTAGTGGTGCCCAACAAAATCACATGAGCTGGTTCTTGAACAAAAGTTGGTGAAGTTAATTTAAGCAGCCTTTTCTAGGAAACACATGAGACAGTTCATGCCCTTAAAGGAGTTGGTCAGGACTTTGAACCAGTTTGAAACACTAATTTCAATTTGACCATGTGGATCAGTCTTGAAAAGTTTAAAGATGGCCAGGTGCATTGGCTCATGCCTGTAATTCCAGCAATTTGGGAGGCCGAGGTGGGTGGATCACCTGAGGTGGCAAGTTCAAGACCAGCCCGACCAACATAGTGAAACCCCGTCTCTACTGAAAATACAAAAATTAGTCAGGTGTGGTGGTGCATGCCTGTAATCCCAGCTACTTGGGAGGCTGAGGCAGGAGAATCACTTGAACCTGGGAGGCAGAGGTTGCAGTGAGCTGAGATCATGCCATTGCACTCCAGCCTGGATGACAAGAGCGAAACTCCATCTCAAAAATAAAAAATAAAAATAAATAAGTAAATAAATAAAGTTTAAAGACAAAGCACTTAATAGATACTGTGTTTCTAGATGCTATATTTCTGTTTATCAGTTACATATACTTGCAAGTACAATTATGACAACAATTGCAGACAACTTATGTTCTTGAAGAATTCATTAAAAGTATTCCTTTATTGAAATTCTTTTTGGAAACAATGGTGCCAACTCAGGGTTTCTGGAAGTTAACAAAGTGTTTTTATTAACAAATAATATATAGCAAAAGTAGCTTTCTGAAAATGAAGGATCCACACAGAAAGCAAATGAGAAAGATAATATTTTAAACAGCATTAATTCATTAACTGCTGGTTTTCCAAGTAAATGCCAAGGCTAGATTTTTATTTCTTAACGTTTGTATTTGGGGTTCCTTCTCTGAACTCACAAGTTTCAGTGTTAGATCACAGATAGCTCGATTTTTATGCAGCCCTGGAAGGGAGACGCCTCATAGACTGAGCAAAAGAAATGCTATTTGAAGCAATTTTTTTTTATTTCTTACTCTCTTCCAATGAAGAGAAATGAAGCAAGTTCCAGTGAGCCTGTGTTGAAACAGCATTGAGACAGAGGCAGGCTACCCATAACTAAGCTAACCTGGCTAAGCTAAGCCTGGGAAGGCCACTTTAGACATGACCAGGTGGAGTCCTGTGCTTGGACCTGTCTCCTTTTATCTCCACTCTTGGGTTCTTAAAGTACTCTGTGACGAGACTTGAAGCTCTAAGGTCTTCCTGAGATAGACCCCTCCTCTGCCATCTTTGCCATTTTGAAGCATGAATTATTCGTTCACATACCAGATGGGGCTGTCTTTTCAGATCATTTTTACCTCTATGATGCAAAGAGAGGCTTAAATTCTAAGCTCTTGGTGTTGTCAAGAGAGAATTAAGTAAGATTACCAACATACAGCACTTATAGTGCCTGCCGAAAACCTATAATAAACATTTAATAAGTGTTAGTGTTTTCCCATTGGCATAAGAAATAATAGATGATAAATAAATTAGGATATATGAAATATCACTCTAAATCTGTTATCTTATAAATTTTAAGTGTGAAATATTGTAAATATACAAAAGTACAGAGTGACGTAGCGAACACTAGTCTTAATACAAGTCATCTTGCTTCAGATCGTAGTTTAAAGAAATAAGATGGTAAAATTACAGATAAAGTCACTCCATCCCTATTCCTGCCTTCCTGGGACAGTAAAATGATTTCTGATCACTTGGTTCTATATCTTTGCATGCTGACAATTTTCAATTGAATGCTAGACATTGTCATGATATTACCATTTTTCATAAGGGGGGCTTATTTTTTATCTGGCAGTGGATTAAATCAAGTAATTAATGAAATTAAACTAATTAATGCAATTAATATAAAACACTTGGGACACTGCTTGCAACACGCTGCAGAAATTCAATACACAGCACACAATTTTTTTCCATGTCTTTCCAACTCTACTTCATTTTATACGCACACATGTGTGCGCCCACGTGCACACACACACGAAACTGATATACTTGAGGCATCACTCAAGACTCCTCAATGGCTTCTACTTCTTATAGTATAAAAGTAACCAAGCTCAGTACGCAGGTCTTCTTAGTCTGGTTCAGTCTGTGTTTCCTGGATCAGTTTTCTGTGCCTCTTCATAAACACAATCTCTAATAGACTGCTCTCTCTGTCCCAAAACTGCCATATACTTATCCCATTGCTTCTTTTGGTTCTGAATCTTTACTTTAGCCATTACTGCCTCTTCCTTTTATCTGTGATCATCTGAACTTTTCAAATCTGGCTCAAAACTATTGCCATGTTGTGGCCACAACATGAGTTCTGATTTTCTTTATTTTCTGTGTAACTAAATTATTGTGGCAAATGACTATCCCCTGTTTGTTTGCTGATTTTTCTATATTTGTGAAATATTTTTCTTTTTATCTCTCTATGTCTTTTCTTTACAATTGAACAATAAGGATATGGGAACAGGTCTTAGCACTTTATTGAGCATGGAGTAGTTTTTCAGTAAATAACTGTACTGATATATAATGTGTAAGGGAGGACTAAATTATTTTAATGTTGTTTAGACACTAAGCATATTTATAAACGCAGTTTTTGAAAATTTTTATTCGCATGTACCACTTGGAAAATATCTGCAATACTAGTGAGTTACCAGTTCCCTAATTCATTTTGAGAAACACAAAACCCTGGACAATATAGAAAACAGGGCGACTACTTAATCATTTACTCTAGCACGTTTGTCATCAAAGTATTTTATGTTTTGCCATAAAGCCTTAATAACTCATCATATAGTTAACCTTACCAATTGGTCACTAACAGTGACAATATAAAAAGATGTTTCCTTCTTTTTGCTCAGGAACATCTTGGCAATAAGAGATTTCTAACAATAATCAACATGAAGGTTATATTTCTATTTCAGTGATACAGTGTTTACCAAGTTATTTTGTCATTGGTTAGCAAATTCCAACCAGTTGTCTATGGCACAAAGTCATGAATTTTAATTTGTATTATGATTGTTTATGTTCTTTGTATTAATCAGGGTTCTCTAGAGGGACAGAACTAATAAGATAGATGCATATATAAAGGGAAGTTTATTAAGGAGTATTGACTCACACAATCACAACGTGAAGTCCCACAGGAAGCCATCTGCAAGCCGAGGAGCAAGGAAGCCAGTTTGACTTCTAAAACCTCAAAAGTAGGGAAGCTGACAGTGTAGCCCTCAGTCTGCGGCCAAAGGCCTGAGAGCCCCTGGCAAACCACTGGTGTAAGTCCAAAAGTCCAACAGCTGAAGAACTTGGAGTCTGATACTCAAGAGCAGGAAGCATCCAGCATGGGAAAAAGATGAAGCCCGGAAGACTCAGCAAGTCTGCTCTTTGACTTTCTTCTGCCTGCTTTACTCTAACTGTGCTGACAGCTGATTGGATGGTACCCACCCACCACATTGAGGGTGGGTCTGCCTTTCTGGGTCCACTGACTCAAATGTTAATCTTTGGCAATACCCTCACAGACACACTCAGGAACAATACTTTGCATCCTACAATCGAATCAAGTTGACACTCAATATTAACCATCATACTTCTGGTTCCACCGGTACATGAAGTTCTACTATAACTATTTGTCAGCAGTACTGGAACTCATTTTTGATAAATTCATTTGAGTCTTTCTTGTCAGTTGGTTTGTTTCCATTTTTTAGGAGAATTAACCAAAATCTTTTTTGCTTATGTGTCAAGAAACTACACTTGCCGATTATTATATGTGTGTTTTACATATGGCAAAATAAATAAATATATTAATAACAAATTAAATTAAATTAGGTTGCCTCAGTATGTAGACTGGATTACATGGATTTCTGGAACTTTAGAAGATTTTGGGACTAAGGCAGTGGCTCTTAATCTTATTTAATAATAAAAATGCTTATTTTAAATGTGATAGAAAAATAGAATTTTTGGTTGATATGTAAATATTTTCAGGAACAAATTACAGTGTTATATACTATTATTCTTTCTTCACATGAATTAACCTAACTAAAGTATAAGAAAGTCTAGACTAGAAGCTGAGAAGTGAGGCCCGTCAGGGAGCAGAGGCCATGTCTTCATCATCTGGAATGTTTGGCACACTCAACGAATGCCTGTTGAAGGCCCTAAAGTCCAGTCTAAACTTTAGTCCGACATCTATTACTCATTTTGGGTGAAGAAAGTTAACCAACTCACCTGAGTGTCAGTTTATCATTTGTAAAATAAGGACAATCCTTTTGACCCTATTTTTCCAAAGAACTATGCTTGTAATGCTAAAGCCTTCAGTCACGTGAAGTTGTTGGCATCAAAGAAGAGCTTTCCTGTCCTTGGAAATACTAATGTGACAAGTAAAAATTCTAGGTTAAATATTAATAGTTTAAATAGACATTGTAATGTTGATGTTTAATACACATTTAATAAGTATCCATGACTTAAAAAATAAATCTACAAACCCACCACCTCTAACAACACTGAATAAACACCAGGTTGGAAAAATACACTGTAGTTTGGGGAAACATAAGCTAAAAGCAATGAGCAAACATATTAATTTTTTTCAGCAGATTAATTATTAGGAACTGCAGTAAAGGCCAGAGAAAGAGACATAGATCAAAAAGACAGCAGCATAGCAATGACAGTAAAAGTTACCATTGACCATTGAATGTTCACTCTGGCAGACTTCAGCAGTAAATCTCTTTTGACAGATGAGGAAACTAGCCCCGGGGAGTTTTAAGTGACATTCAAAGTCACATAACAAATTTGTGCCACAGATGCCCAGCGTTTGGGTTTTGGATTCTATAGATACTGCCAGGGATTGTCAAGCTGAGTCTGTGAAAACCTCCAAGGTTACTGCAGGTCTAGAGAATAAAAGGAATAAACTGAGTAGAGCTTTGGCCCCTCAAATATTCCCCTGTAAGTCTTTAATTTTTTATTTTTATTTATTTTTTCTTTTTAAAACCTCTTTTTTAAATTTAAATTTTTAGTTCTGGGGTACATGTGCAGGATGTGCAGGTGTGTTACATGGGTAAACATGTGACATGGTGGTATACTGCATCTATCAACCTATCACTTAGGTATTAAGCCTAGCTTCCATTAGCTCTTTTTCCTAATACTCTCTTCCCCCACCCCACCCCCCAAAAGGCCCCAGTGTGTGTTGTTTCCCTCCCCGTGTCCATGAGATCTCATTCTTCAGTTCCCACTTATCAGTAAGAACATGTGGTGTTTGGTTTTCTGTTCTGCATTAGTTTGCTGAGGATAATGGCTTCCAGATTCATCCATGTCCCTGCAAAGGACATGATCTCATTTCTTTTTATGGTGCATAGTATTCCATGGTGTACATGTGCCACCTTTTCTTTAGCCAGTCTATCATTGATGGGCATTTCACTGATCATTAGAGAGATGCAAATCGAAACCACAATAGATACCATCTTACGCCAGTCAGAATGGCCATTATTAAAAAGTTAAGAAACAACAGATGCTGGTGAGGTTGTGGAGAAATAGGAACTCTTGTATACTGTTAGTGGGAATGTAAATTAGTTCAACAACTATGGAAGATGGTATGGCGATTCCTCAAAGATCTAGAACCAGAAATACCATTTGACCCAGCAATCCCATTATTGAGTATATACCCAAAGGAATATGAATCATTATGTCACAAAGATACATGCACGTGTGTGTTCATCACAACATCATTCACAATAGCAAGGACATGGAATCAATACGAGTCTTTTATTTTTACATTCAGTTTAATTGTTCAACCTCAAGAATAATTTTGAATTTTTTAAAACTATTTCAAATATGTATTTAATTTACTCATCCTTTGATAATAAACTCTGCAAAACAAAAACCACTATTAAATAAGTTGGAATTTACTGAGCAGCCCGTGGGTGCCAGGGGTTAGTTGTTAAGTAACACCTATTGTATGGCTGTGGCTTAAAGAAAAATCAGGCCAAAAATTTTAAGTGATAATCATTTAAAAAGGTCAAAAAGTGGAGTTTCATGTAATTTCTGAAATAAAGCTAAACAGGCTAAACAGGACGTTCAGTTGTCTCCTACATTGCTGCTACTCCAAAGCAGTGCAGCACGTTGGCTTATGACATGTGTAATGTAGATTCCAATTAGACTTGAGGGCTAATGGCCTTCAGAAACCAACTTTCTGTTCACAAGTAGTAAATTGGTCAATTAGCATCCTAGGGTGACGACATGGTGGTGTGTAGGCCTGGGACTCCATACACTTGCCTGCGCCCAAAGCTTGCCTCCTTACTCCTGGTCTGGGCTCTCATGTTCTCTTATTAATTTTTCTCTGAAATATCACAACTTGGTGCTCACATAGTGATCTTCCATAATAGACAAGACAGATATTTATAATATTACTCTTCCTCCTTGATTTAATTTTTCATATCACTCTTCCTCAAGTTCTAATCTACAAGAGAGGTTAGAACTAAAGTCACAGTGTTAGATAGTTATAGGTTAGAAATTCTGATTTTGTCAGAAAGTCTTTGACTCTGGACAAACGATGGAACTTTGGTATGCTAAACCTCTGCACTTCTGAAATTCGCGAAAACAATGGGATTATTATGAGGATTAAATGTAACATAGCATGTAAAATATTTAATACGGTGGGTGGCATACCGTAAGTTTGGAATGATTATTAATTATTAATTTTTAAAATTTTCGGCTAGGCGCAGTGACTCATGCCTGTAATCCTAGCACTTTGGGAGGCTGAGGCAGGTGGATCACCTGAGGTTGGGAGTTCTCGACCAGCCTGACCAACATGGAGAAACCCTGTCTCTACTAAAAATACAAAATTAGCCGGACATAGTGGCACATACCTGTAATCCCAACTACTCGGGAGGCTGAGGAAGGAGAATAACTTGAATTCCAGATCGTGCCATTGCACTCCAGCCTGGACAGCAAGAGGGAAACCCCATCTCAAAAAAAAAATTTCTTCAAAGTCTCCTTAAACTTATGTATTAGTCATGGTTCTCTAAAGGGATAGAAATAATAAGATAGATATATACATATAAAGGGGAGTTTATTAAGTATTAACTCACATGATCACAAGGTCTCACAATAGGCCATCTGCAAGCCGAGGAGCAAAGAGAGCCAGTCTGAGTCCCGAAACTGAAGAACTTGGAGTGCGACGTTTGAAGACAGGACGCATCCAGCACGAAAGAAACTTGTAGCTGGGAGGCTAGGCTGGTCTGGTCTTTTCACATCTTTCTGCCTGCTTTATATTCTAGCCACGTTGGCAGCTGATGAGATGGTGCCCACCCAGATTAAGGGAGGGTCCGCCTTTCCCAGCCCACTGACTCTAATGTTAATCTCCTTTGGCAACACCCTCACAGACACACCCGGGATCAATACTTTGCATCCTTCAATCCAATCGAGTTGACACTCAATATTAACCATTGCAACTTATTTGTCATTCTCCATTATACCAGATCCTGCCCTAAGTAACAAATACAATATTTTGAAAGTGACTGTAGCTCTGCATATTTAAACGGAAGCCAAAAACTTCATCACCTGATTCGCTTTGTTTTGAAGACATTTAGAAAAATCAATGTAAAGAAAAATATTCTACATTTATCTCCTACACAACTTTATGTCAAAAGAGTATTTCGACTGAATGCTGTTCTTGGACACCTGTATTTAAATGTTCCCTAGCTTATTACGATCTGTAGTAAAAGCTCTAGATTTTTTAATATTAAGAAAAAAATTCAAAAAGTGTTATGGACTAACTTCCCAATTTTATGTGTATGGCATATTGATGAGGTAAATAATTTGCTATAAAATATTAAATGTTAAACATAATGACCTGCACAGAAGGTTGTCTGAATTGTGTTAACCGTAGCTACCTTAATTAGTGCTAGGCTGTACTGCAAGCTCCATAGACAGCTTTAGATAGTTAAAGTAACACAAATTGGTTTGCTATAATCAATAAGGGTCTTCTGCATATCAAAAGAATTAAAAGGCTTATTAGATTAGCATTTCTAAGGGTTATACAAGTTTGATTTATTTATATAAATCAACATAATAAGACTGGAAAGAAAAAGAATTGAAAATTAGCATTATGAAACATAAAGCAAAAAGTTATCACTTGTGTCATCCATGTTGTACTTTTAACATAGCACCACGTGTTTCATCACTCTCATTCCTATTGCAGAGAATGCCAATATTTTACAAAGCAGGAGCAAGGCCATATTTTATGTTTTAATCAAAATTCTGTACTTAACCTCAAAAATATGTTCACATAACTACGAGCAAATTTTATGTCACAAAGTAATTGATTAATGGATTATGTAGTCTATATTCACTGTATAAACAATCTGGAATGAGATGAGTAAAATGATTTTAAATGGAAGTTAGGAGAATATACATCTAGGGGTAGCATATTTACAATGGATTGCTTTTTAGCACACTAGTAACTCTTCATTTTTACCAAATTCAACAAAGAAGGTATTATTTAGAAATGATGGCCCCAAAAGAGGAATGCAATCCATCGACTGGAATTAGCAAACTACAGCCCATGGGCCAAGCCTGGCTCACCATCTGTTTCTGTAAATAAAGTTTTATCGAAACACAACTACGGCTGTTCATTTTGGTATGTGGTTTTTAGGTATGCTGTTTTCCGACTTGATGGCAGAATTGAGTAATTGAAACAGTTAACGTATGACCCGCAAGGAATACAATATTAATCATTTGACCTTTAACAGAAAGTATTCGTTTACCCTTGCTCTAGTTCACCGGACTGCTACCTGTTCTCACAACATATCACTGACTTCCAAACATCTATGCATTTTCTCCAGTAGTTATGTCTAGTTAAATTCTTTTCTAGTGTTTTAGTTGATAATCACTTGTTCATATTCAGGCATGTATTCTAACAAGCGAGCTACATCATTCCCAAGCGTAAGGAATCATAGTCTCCTTGGTGTTCTACTAACACTTTGCTGTGGCTTTATATTATAATTTTGCATATATGTCTTTCTCATTTTTATTTAGAAAGGATGTTTGGTATTATTCATGTTTTTGCCCTAGGAACAAACAAACAAACAAAACACAAAATAATGTCTCTCTTCAGCATAAAGCCTGGAAATGACAAGGTGTTCAGTAGATTTTTGGTGAAAAAAAAAGAAGGAAGGTGGGAAGGAAGGAAGGAAAGAAGTAAGAAAAAAAGAAAACAAAGGAAGGAAGGAGAGAAAAGAAAAGGGAGGAAGGGAGGAAGAAAAAAGACTTTAGATATACAGTTAAAATTGTTTTTTCATCTTTATTGAAGAATAATAGATGAATAGAAATTATATATATTCAAGGTAAACAACTTAATGTTTTGATATACAGACAGTTTGTGATTTACAATGGTTTGACATGATATTCTGACAATATTCTGGTACAAAAAGCTATACACCTTCAGTGGAAACAGTACTTTGAAATTTGAATTTTGATTTTTTTTGATAATTTTTATTGTTATTATAAAATTAGCTTTGTGTTAGATGCTTTTGCCCAACTGTTGACTAAAATAGGGTAGACTAAGCTATGTATTTGGGGTTAGGTGTATTAAATGTATTTTCTACTTACAATGTTTTCAACTTACGATGGGTTTATTGGGATGTAACCCCATCGTAAGTTAAGGATCATCAGTAGATATACACATAAAATTATCATACAATCAGCCTTATCCATCATCTCACATAGTTACCATGTTTCTGTTTCCTCATTTTTCTCCTTCTCCTACTGCTTATCTTCCTCCTTCTCCCTTCTTGTGGTGACAACACGTATGATCAAACCTCTTAACAAATTTTAAGATTATAATATAGCATTTTTGCTATGTACCTCTGGTAGAATTTGGTGGTGAATCCTCCTGGTCCTGGACTTTTTTTGGTTGGTAGCTATTGATTATTGCCTCAATTTCAGAACTTGCTATTGATCTATTCAGGGATTCAACTTCTTCCTGGTTTAGCCTTGGGAGGGTGTATGTGTCCAGGAATTTATCCATTTCTTCTAGATTTTCTAGTTTATTTGCATAGAGGTGTTTATGGTATTCTCTGATGGTAGTTTGTATTTCTGTGGGATCAGTGGTGATATCCCCGTTATCATTTTTTATTGTGTCTATTTGATTCTTCTCTCTTTTCTTCTTTATTAGTCTTGCTAGTGGTCTATCAATTTTGTTGATCTTTTCAAAAAACCAGCTCCTAGATTCATTGCTTTTTTGAAGGGTTTTTTGTGTCTCTATTTCCTTCAGTTCTGCTCTGATCTTAGTTATTTCTTGCCTTCTGCTAGCTTTTGAATGTGTTTGCTCTTGCTTCTCTAGTTCTTTTAATTGTGATGTTAGGTTGTCAATTTTAGATCTTTCCTGCTTTCTCTGGTGGGCATTTAGTGCTATAAATTGCCCTCTACACGCTGCTTTAACTGTGTCCCAGAGATTCTGGTACATTGTGTCTTTGTTCTCATTGGTTTCAAAGAACATCTTTATTTCTGCCTTCATTTCGTTATGTACCCAGTAGTCATTCAGGAGCAGGTTGTTCAATTTCCATGTAGTTGAGTGGTTTTGAGTGAGTTTCTTAATCCTGAGTTCTAGTTTGTTTGCACTGTGGTCTGAGAGACAGTTTGTTATAATTTCTGTTCTTTTACATTTGCTGAGGAGTACTTTACTTCCAACTATGTGGTCAATTTTGGAATAAGTGTGATGTGGTGCTGAGAGAATGTATATTCTGTTGATTTGGGGTGGAGGGTTCTGTAGATGTCTATTAGGTCCACTTGCTGCAGAGCTGAGTTCAATTCCTGGATATCCTTGTTAACTTTCTGTCTTGTTGATCTGTCTAATGTTGACAGTTGAGTGTTAAAGTCTCCCATTATTATTGTGTGGGAGTCTAAGTCTCTTTGTAGGTCTCTAAGGACTTGCTTTATGAATCTGGGTGCACCTGAATTGGGTGCATATATATTTAGGATAGTTAGCTCTTCTTGTTTAATTGATCCCTTTACCAGTATGTAATGGCCTTCTTTGTCTCTTTTAATCTTTGCTGGTTTAAAGTCTGTTTTATCCTAGACTAGGATTGCAACCCCTGCCTTTTTTTGTTTTCCATTTGCTTGGTAGATCTTCCTCCATCCCTTTATTTTGAGCCTATGTGTTTCTCTGCACGTGAGATGGGTTTCCTGAATACAGCACACTGATGGGTCTTGACTGTTTATCCAAGTTGCCAGTCTGTGTCTTTTAGTTGGAGCATTTAGCCCATTTACATTTAAGGTTCATATTGTTATGTGTGAATTTGATCCTGTCATTATGATGTTAGCTGGTTATTTTGCTCGTTAGTTGATGCAGTTTCTTCCTAGTCTCGATGGTCTTTACAATTTGGCATGTTTTTGCAGTGGCTGGTACTGGTTTTTCCTTTTCATGTTTAGTGCTTCCTTCAGGAGCTCTTGTAGGGCAGACCTGGTGGTGACAAAATCTCTCAGCATTTGCTTGTCTGTAAAGGATATTATTTCTCCTTCACTTATGAAGCTTAGTTTGGCTGGATATGACATTCTGGGTTAAAAATTCTTTTCTTTAAGAATGTTGAATATCGGCCCCTACTCTCTTCTGGCTTGTAGAGTTTCTGCTGAGAGATCTGCTGTTAGTCTGATGGGCTTCCCTCTGTGGGTAACCCAACCTTTCTCTCTGGCTGCCCTTAACATTTTTTCCTTCATTTCAACTTTGGTGAATCTGACAATTATGTGTTTTGGAGTTGTACTTCTCAAGGAGTATCTTTGTGGCCTTCTCTGTATTTCCTGAATTTGAATGTTGGCCTGCCTTGCTAGGTTGGGGAAGTTCTCCTGGATAATATCCTGCAGAGTGTTTTCCAACTTGGTTCCATTCTCCTCGTCACTTTCAGGTACACCAATCAGACGTAAATTTGGTCTTTTCACATAGTCCCATATTTCTTGGAGGCTTCGTTTGTTTCTTTTTACTCTTTTTCCTCTAAACTTCTCTTCTTGCTTCATTTCATTCATTTTATCTTCAATCACTGATACCCTTTCTTTTAGTTGATCGAATCGGCTACTGAAGCTTGTGCATTCGTCATGTAGTTCTCGTGTCATGGTTTTCTGCTCCATCAGGTCATTTAAGGACTTCTCTACAGGTTATTTTAGTTAGCCATTCGTCTAATCTTTTTTCAAGGTTTTTCGCTTCATTGCGATGGTTTTCAATTTCTTCCTTTAGCTTGGAGGAGTTTGATTGTCTGAAGCCTTCTTCTCTCAACTGGTCAAAGTCATTCTCCATCCAGCTTTGTTCTGTTGCTGCAAGGAGCTGCGTTCCTTTGAAGGGGGAGAGGTACTCTGATTTTCAGAATTTTCATCTTTTCTGCTCTGTTTTTTCCCTATCTTTGTGGTTTTATCTACCTTTGGTCTTTGATGATGGTGACATACAGATGGGGTTTTGGTGTGGATGTCCTTTCTGTTTGTTAGTTTTCCTTTTAACAGCCATGACCCTGAGCTGCAGGTCTGTTGGAGTTTGCTGGAGGTCCACTCCAGACCCTATGTGCCTGGGTATCAGCAGCGGAGGCTGCAGAACATCGAGTATTGCTGAATAGCAAATGTTGCTGCCAAGTTGTTCCTCTGGAAGCTTCGTCTCAGAGGGGTACCCAGCCGTGTGGGGTGTCAGTCTGCCCCTACTTGGGGGGTGCCTCCCAGTTAGGCTACTCGGGGGTCAGGAACCCACTTGAGGATGCAGTCTGTCTGTTCTCAGATCTCAAACTCCGTGCTGGGAGAACCACTACTCTCTTCAAAGCTGTTCGACAGGGACATTTAAGTCTGCAGAGGTTTCCGCTGCCTTTTGTTCAGCTATGCGCTGCCCCCAGAGGTGGATTCCACAGAGGCAGGCAGGTGTCCTTGAGCTGCGGTGGGTTCCACCCAGTTCGAGCTTCCTGGCAGCTTTGTTTACCTACTCAAGTCTCAGCAATGGTGGGTGTCCCTTCCCTAGCCTCGCTGCCACTTTGCAGTTCGATCTCAGATTGCTGTGCTAGCAATGAGCAAGGCTCCATGGGCGTGGGACCCTCCGAGCCAGGTGCGGGATATAATCTCCTGGTGTGCCGTTTGCTAAGACCATTGGAAAAGTGTAGTATTAGGGTGGGAGTGACCCAATTTTCCAGGTGCCATCTGTCACTGCTTCCCTTGGCTAGGAAAGGGAATTCCCTGACCCCTTGCGCTTCCTGGGTGAGGCAATGCCTCACCCTGCTTTGGCTCATGCTTGGTGGGCTGCACCCACTGTCCTGCACCCACTGTCTGACAAGCCCCAGTGAGATGAACCCGGTACCTCAGTTGGAAATGCAGAAATCACCCGTCTTCTGCATTGCTCACGCTGGGAGCTGTAGACTGGAGCTGTTCCTATTCGGCCATCTTGGATAAACAAAAAATAAAATAAACTTACTTTATTTTATTTTTAAGTTTTTTGATCCCTTGACGGGATGACTTACAATGACACGTCTTTGAGTTTTGTGATGCTTTCCTCTGATAATATAGTCTGCTGTTGTTTAATAATGGTGATAATTTTATGGAAGCATAGCCATGAACTGAATCTTTTTGTTGTTCTTGAAGAAGAATGCTGCTGAAATACTTTCATAAGCAGACTTAAGATTATTGCAATAATTACTGTTTTATACTTTTTACTTCTGATATTATTGCATCTGTCTATACACTCAATAGAGAGAAATTTGCTTATGAATTTTGGTCCAATAATTATGGCAAAGGAACAATTTAATTGGTTTGAGTAATGGAAAATTCTATTTTTATTTTCTCATTTTCTTTACTACTTTATTTATCCTTTATTAATGTATGCTAAATTTTGTCTAGATCAGAGAAGACTAATTATGAATGATTCTAAAATATGATTTTAATGTTATTCTTCTTAATGAAGTTTTCACATGGCAAGACACCAAGTGGACAATTGGCTTTTCTTTCATTAGCACAAGATATTAAAAATTCCAAAAAAACTTTCTCTTAAAAGATTAAAGAACTGATTTACATTTAGAAACCAAACAGTAAATATGACTTTTAAAAATAATTCTCTTCACCATTATAAATGTTAATCCTCAAAGCAATTCTATAAAAAGAACATCATGTAACTTAATCCCTATTATTAGGCTTTATAATTGTTTTTTACATTCACAAACATTTGTTGGCTCAAAAGAAATATAATAATTTTAGTATAGTTTATATACAACAGTTCCTTCGTATCTATGGAGGATATGTTCCAAGACCCCCAATGGATATTTGTAATTGCAGATAGCACTGAACTCAATTGTTGTCATTTGGAACAAATTTTTGTTCGTGTTTTTAACCCCAAAAGTTAATGCCGTTTTCATGTTAAGCACTTGTCACACGCTATAGTTGTAATGTCTGTAGTTTGAGTTACAACATGAAAATTAGCACTCATTTCTTTTTCCTTTCTCATAATTTTAAAAATAGGATATTCAATCTTACAGTCTTAGCAGTCTTAGCAACCTCAACATACACTTTTTTTCTTATGTTGAGAACTTTCACCTTTCCATTTAAAGGAAGCACTTTACAGCTTCTCTTTGGAATATGGGAATTGCCAGCATCACTATTCTTGTGCTTTGGGATCATTAGTAAGTAAAATAAGGGTTACTTAAACACATGCAGTGTGACAATATTATAGTAAATCTGATAACTGACTCATGGGCTGGTAGTTTCTAAAGTGTAGATATGCTGGACAAAAGGATGATTCACATCCCATGTGGGATGAAGTGAAATGGTATGATATTTTATTATGCTACTTAGAAGGCAAGCAATTTAAAATGTGTGACTTGTTTATTTCTGGAAATTTTCATATAATATTTTTAGATTGCCATTGGTCATAGGTCACTGAAACTGCAAAAAGTGGTTGTGGATAAGTGATGTATTGCTATAATAATATACCCTTTTTAATCTACCAGTGAATCATCATTCTGTTTTCTTATACTACCTATCTAAACATTCTCAGTAATTGTTTTTATTGAAAAATTGGCAGCTTTTGCTATAATGAATCAATATTGTAAACTGTCATTCATCAATTATATCTAAATTTTTAAGACTTTACAAGCAAATGAGAAGATGTATCAGTCCATGTGGCATCTTGATTGCCTGATAAAATTTTTGTATGTCTATTTTTAAATTTATATATAGTATAAATATCAATAATACAAATATAAATACAAATATCACTTTTTTGGTTCTTTATTTCTGAGTTTGGACAAATGCATAGTCATATAATGACCAATATAATCAAGATTCATAACTGTTCTATGACCCGCATAAATTATTTTGGTTCTGTCTCTTTGTAGTCAACCTCTCCCCTCACCCTCAAAAGCTGGCAACCGCTGATGTTTTCCACCCATATAATTTTATTTTTTCATAATGTCATATAATGGAATCACACATTATACAATGTTGTAAGTTTGGCTTCTTTCACTTAACATAGTACATTTGAGAGCCACCCATGTTATCTCATGTATCAGTGGTTTGTTCATTTATATTGCTAAGCAGTAGGACATTGTATGAAGGTATGGCAATTTATTCATCTATTCATAGGCTAAAGTACAATCATGTTATATCTGGTTATTAGAGTTTAAGAATAACGCTGCTATAAATATTTACATGCACATGTTTGTGCAAACATTTTCCATTTGTCTTTGGTTAATCTTTTCTGCCTTTTAGTAGTATCTTTAATAGAACAATTTAAAAATATATGAAGTCCAATTTATTACTTTTCTTCTATGAATTGTGCTTTTGGTGTTGTATCTAGGCACCCTTTGCTTAATCCAATGACACAAAGGTATTTTTACATGTTTTCTTCTATAGTTTTATATGTTTCTATAAGTATTGCATTTTACTTTTAAGTTTATGACATATTTTGAGCTTTTTGTATGTAGTATGAGTTACGGGTTCCAGTTCATTGTTTTGAATGTGAATAGACGTTTTACCACCACTTCTTTAAAAATATTTGTTCTTTCTCTTTTAAGTTGCCTCCACACCCTTGTTAAAAATAAACCAAACACAAGCATGGCTATTTCTGAATGTTCTATTCTGTTTCATTGACCTTTATAACTATTCTTCTGATGCTATTATAAATGAGACTTCTAAATTTGTTTTTCTGATTTTATTACTGTCACGTAGAAATACAGTAGATTTCATTTTTAATTGACGTTGAATTCTATAATCTTGCTAAACTCAGTTATCAGTTCTAGAAATTTCTATGGTTCCCTTGGAATTTTTAGCATAGACAGCTATGATATTTAAAAAAATAAAAAGTGTTAAAATTATTAAATGGCTAGAATTTCTAATACGGTGTTTAAAAATGAAAATAAACACGCCTATTGGTTACAATCTTAAGAGAAATAATTGTCTTTCACATTAAGCCTGATGTTAGCTATAAGTTTTTCTACATACTTTTCATCATGTTAAGAAAGCTCTCCTCCAATTCTAGTTTACTGATGAATGTGTGTGTGTTTCTGTGTGTATGTGTGTGTGTGTATGTATGGTAATGTATGGTGTGTGTGTGTGTGTGTATTTATACATACATAAGTAGGAATGGATAGTGTATTTTTCAAAAGCTTTTTATTTACTAATTGGGATGATTGTGTATTTTTTTATTCTTTAGTCTGTCAATATGGTTGTGGAAGGCAGAATAATGGTCCCTTAAAGATCCTCATGTCTCTATCTCTAGAACCTGTGAGAAAGTTAGATTACATGGCAAAGGAGCATTAAGGCTGCAGATGGAATTGAAATAGTTAATCAGGTAACCTTCCGGTAAGAAGACTATTCTGATATGTGGATGGGCCTGATACAAAGGAGAGGCCATAGAAGTGAAAAGGCAGGTAGCAGGACAGAGCTAGAGGGAGATGTGACCACAGAGGGAAGGTCAGTGATGTGAGGGAAGGCTCAACCTGCCATTACCTGCTTTGAAGATGTAGGAAATGGCCATGAGCAAAGGATTGTGTGACCTCTAGCAGCGGAAAAAGAAAAGAAAATGGCTTTTCCTCTAGAGCCTCCAGAAAGAAATGCAGCCTTTCTGACATCTTGATTTCAACCCAGTAAGACCCATGCCAGAATTCTAACCTAAAGACCTGCAAGATCACAAATTTGTGTTGTTGTAAGCCACTAAGTTTGTGGTATTTTGTTATAATAATAATTTAAACACAATGATTAATTACAGAGTTTGATTTTCAATTTTTTAACTACATTTGCAGTCCAACCATGGTGTATTTTGTTATTGTTATATATGGAGAGGGACTCAATTCACTAAGTTTTGCCTATGTTCATAATGGATATTAGTTCGTAATTTTGTTTTCTTGTAAAATCTCCATCTAGTTTCCTTATCTGAATAATTCTGGCCTTATAAAAATGTAGCAAATTATCCCCTCCTCTTTAATTTTCAAGAAGAGATTTGTGGAATTCATATTATTTTTTGATTAAATGTTTGGTGGAAGCCATATAGGCCTGGAGTTTTAATTGAACATTCATTTTCTTTAGGAGATATTGGACTTTTTAGATTATTTATTTCTTTTGGGGGGAATTTTGGTAGTTTATGTCTTTCAAAGAATTGTTCCACTTTACCTAAATTGATTTATTGATTTACAAATTACAATTATTTGTAGCTTATCTAATTATTCTAACATCGGTGGTATCTATAGTCATATCACCTATTTCATTTCTGATGTTGGTAATTTGTGTCATCTCTCTTCTTTTATTGGTCAGTCTTGCTTGAAGTGTACAAGTTTTTTCTCTTTGTAAAGAGCTAGCTTTTGATATTAATTATTTTTCTATTTATTGCCTTCAATTTCACTGGTTTTTAATCTTTTTTACTTTCTTCTGTTTTCTTTGAATTCAGTCCACTATATTTTCTGGCTTATTGAAGAAGAAGCCTATATTTTTATTTTGAGGACTTTTTTGTACAAATATAAGCCTTTTAATGATATAAGTCTTCCTTTAAGCACTTCTTTAGATGAATCCCACAAATTTTAATATGGTATGTTTTTATTTTCATTCAGTTTAAATATTTCCTAATTTACCTTGATGCTTTTTCTTTATCTCTAGTTTTATGTTGAAGTATATTGTTTAGTTTCCAGAAATTTGGGGATCTTCTAAATGTCTATTATTAATATCGAGTTTAATTCCCTTATGTCAGATAACATATTTTGTATTACTTCAATACTTATAAATTTATTATGGTTTGTTTTATACCTGAAACATACTATAACTCGGCAAATGTTTCACATGCACTTGAATTCTACTGTTGCTTGGTGGAGAGTGAATAAATTCCAATTATTTTAATTTGGTTGAAACTTGACCAACTCTTCTACATCCTTGTTAATTTTATGTGTGCCTTAAGGAAAACATAAGTAATCTTAGAAACTTGAAGGATCAGTACTTACTAATAATAGACTCAACTAGCTATTTTCTTTTTATTTGCAGACAGTCCTATATATCAGAAATTTGGGTATAGTGTGCCTGGGTTGTTATAGTATCCAAAAGGTTTGTGCATGTAAAACTAGTCACAAAGTAAATAAACAAAAATTGACAGAATTAATAGAGGAAAGTATGACAAATCCTCAATAGCATAACATATGATATATACTTTTCATTATTATGTTGTCAGGCAGACAAAATGTTTATATAGCTATAGAAGATTTGAGTAGCATAATTAATAATTCTTAATGAGTTTGATAGAATTATAATGTCCCCCAAGATTCCTGCACACCAATCTACACACACTGTACAAGCCCTTGGGCTTTAGATATGATGGGATTCTGTTTGTGGGATTAGGTTATGTTATGTAGGGTACAACTGTTTTTAAGAAAGGGAAGTGGGCCTGACATAGCTATGTGATTCTTTAAGTCAAGGTATACGGCAGAAACAGAAGTCAGAAATTCAAAGTGAGGGGAATTCAACACAATAGTAGCCAAGCACAGTGGCTCACAGCTGTCATCCCAGCATTTTAGGTAGCAGAGGCAGAAAGATCCCTTGAGCCAGGAGCTCAAGACCAACCTAAGCAACAAGGAAGACTCCATTTCTACAAACAAACAAAAAATAGCCAAATGTAGTAGTTTGTGCCTGTGATCCCAGCTACTCAGGAGGTTGGGGCAGGAGGATCACTTGAGTCTGGGAGGTTGAGGCTGCAGTGAGCCATGATGTGATCACAGTTCATTCTAGCCTGGGTGACAGAGTGAGTTCCTGTCTGAAAAATAATAATTTTTAAAAAGCGATAGAAATTATTTGTTGCTGGCTTTAAATATGAAGTGAGACACATGTTAAGAAATGTGAGTTGTCTGTAGAGACAGAAAGTGGCCTTTGGCCGACAGCCCGCAACAGGGACCTCAGTCCTAAAATTATAAGAAGTTACATTTGGCCAATAACCTGAGAGGGTTTGGAAACGCACTGTTCCCCAGAAGCAATCACAGCCCAGCGAGAATCATCATTTCAGCCTTGTGAAACCTTGAGCACAGAAGCCAGACACACCATGCTCAGACTTCGGAGCCACTGTAAGTCACTATGTTTGCGGCCATGTGTCATGTAGCAATTAAAAACCAATAAAAATGGATAGGAATATATTTACCAAAAGTCATAAAAGGCCCTTATAGGAAAAATTAATAAAACTCAATATTATGAAGGTAAGAATTTTCACCAGTGTTATATGTAGGTTCAATGATATTCCCATCAAAATATGAACATACATTTTGGACTTGAAAACACTGTTTTCTTATTTATGTGGAAAGTCAGGATATGAAGACTAGCCAAGTCAATTTCAGAGTACAAAGAGACAGCTTGTTTTCATTCTGTGGGTAAGAGTATAAATTGGTAAAGCATTTCTAGCAACTCTAAATCTAGGAATTTAACATAACAAAAAATCTAAATGTGCAAATCCTCTCCCTATCACACATAACAATTCAAAAGAAGTATTTCTTAAAGATTTTAAGACGATTACATACATTCATACATGTATACATAAAATGCCCTTTCCAAGTAGACTTATTAAGGACATTACATAGTGTTCTCATAAAAAGAAATGTCACCAGTCACCAGCCATTATTTACCTGGAATAATACCCACTGTATATTTTAAGTGAAATAATGGAGTAAAAATGTTAGGTACACTAGAATACAAAAGTTGATCTTTTTTCTTTTATTTTTTCTAATGAGATAAGAAAAAATTATCTACTGATGTCAGTATTGGACAAAAGCTTCATGCATGCTTTAGAGAAAATGATTCAGTGGCATCAAAGCATACTCATGTATCACATGTTTGTCTTCTAAAGAAAACAGATATTATTAAATCATAGGCACTTAGTTCATCAAGATAGGTTTAGGCATATAAATTACAGAGTATCAGCTAAGGAAGAACCAAATTGTTTTGCATAATAAAATGGCAAGTTACTGAGAAATATGTCAGAAGAAGCTAGATGTTGATGAAGAAAGGGCATAGAAAAAAGTGTAGGGAGCTATATGATTGATGCTATATTGTACTTGAGGGAGAAAATAAATTTTAATGGAGATTTTTATTTTTATTTTTTACTGTGGGATGTGCAATATAAACAATCTCATTCATATCCCTTGTGAAGTCTGCAATAATTTCTGTGTAGCTCACCCCTAATACTTTTGTTGTGAAGAGTTTATGTTGCAAGAGCATGAAATGAAAGAATATGCTGAATTATGTATGTATCCAGGACAGACAGAGGCTGCTTACAGGGACTCTAAAGCTAGAGGAAAACGAGACAACTGATGTGTTGATTACCTGCGTGAAGTAATAAAGAGAAGCATGCAGCACAACTCTCCATGAAACACACAAAAATGTTAAGGGTGGTGGGGCTTGCAAATAATTTCAGCTTCTTCTTTTTATCTGTTTTTTTTTTTTAACAAACATGCATTTATGGTTAGAAAATATGTTATTTTCATTTAAAAATCCTGTGCTAATTTGGGGGACTCTTTTCTCTAACTGAGACTTTAATCTGTGCTGATTGAGCATGGATAACATGCCACGCCTTACATGTTTCTTGACTTAACATTTTATTTTATTCAGTGACTCCCATCAGCCTGGCCAAGGGTGATGGGGAGTAATTTTCTCCCAACCGTGCTGGAGCAAAGGCTCTTCTCCCCAGTACTCTGTCTTTTCTTTACCTTTCCCAGGTGCAAGCCTACCTCACAATGTGGAGCCTTGCCACCTTCCCCTGCTTTCTCCCATTCATCCTTCAGAGAGCTGCACCCCATGAATCTCTGGCATATCTACCCCCACCATGGCATCTCCATCTTCGCAGTCCCAAATGACCGCTGGGTGACATGAGACACCTTCTGTAAGCCTGACCCTTCCACACACACCTTGATGTGTCACCTGCAGTGCCTTTAAGTCATAAAACATCATTCGGTAATTCAATCCCAGCTGACACTCAAGCCAGAAAACAGTGCACCAAGCACTCAAGTGAGGTGCAGCTTGTACACAACTGCATAAAGCCAGGAATTCAGAAGATTTGCCTCTCAGCTTTTGCTTATGGCTCTGTTTGCTTCTCTGTTCATGCATGATGGTCCTCATCAGCAGCCTGCTGCTCTCCTGTACCCACTATCACGTCCCCTGGGATGAGCATGCCTATAAATTTGAGATGCCTTATAGAGTTTCCCATTAAAATTTTGAAGACAGCATGTGACATATGTGACAATCTTTAATTTGTTGACTACCTGTCCAGTATTTTCTTAAAATGGAAAAAGCAAAATTGGTTTTGTTTACATAATCCCAGCAATGAATGTCAAACCTAGGAAATGCTGGGAGAAATAGGAAAAATATTAATACAGTCATTGTTGGGTAGTAAGTTTATTTATACTTAAAAAAATTATTGCATACAATTGTATTTTGTAATTGGCATATGTATCAATCAGAGACAAGTCAGGACAATTATAAGGAATTGTTAATCTGATATTCCAAAATGGAATGGCACAAGAAAACACTGAAGTATTATGCGATAACAATTGTATGAAGCAACTACCACCCCTAGGGCTTAAGGGACTATAGGAAAGAGACTGTAATGATTAATACATAGATGCTTGGGGAGGGGCCCTGTGGAGTGGAGAGCAGAGCTAGGAGGTGGAATTGCTGCACACGTAGTGTAAGTACTTCTGGAGCTCAGAAGGACCCACAGAACTGCCACTGGAAACCGGGGCATAGTCATTGCTGACGTATCTCAGGTGTGCAGAAATGGGAGGGAACACTCCCGTGCCACTCCCACTCCATCCAGTCTCCCTATGGAGCTCCCCGTTGGCAGAACCAAGGATGGAGCTAGATGCGCAAGGGGTAGAGAAGCATGGGTGGGAAGCATAGGACCACAGCAGAATACTCAGCAAAGCATGTATAACTTCAACCGGAAAACACCATACACACTTGGTTAAAGGCAACAGACTATCTAATTATTGGATGGGAGCCTGATCACAGTAAGAGATCTTTGGCAGACGTTCCAAGGTTGACTGGCCACTAACTAGCTAATTGGAATAAGCAAAATGTGATATATCTTCACACAATGCCTGCTTCATAAAACAAACAAACAAACTCAGTAAACCTTTGAAGCATAGGAAATCCTAGGAAGTAATCATGAAATATAAATGTTGAGGACTTGGCTTCTAGAAGTTGAAAAAGAGTAGAATTTGGTAATGGCTTTTCACATGTTTAGGGTTTGGTGTTTTTCTATCTAAAACAGTGAGTGAATGATTTAACCCATGTACAAATGAGTGAATATGCAAGTGCACTTTGTCACTGGATTTGGGCAGTTGTATCTGTCAGAATCAATGCAAAAAAAAGAATCACCTCACATTATTCAAATAAACAGACTTTAATGAAGAGACCATGCAGGGCTATGGGCACAAATACGGGAGTAATCATGGGCTTCGGAGAACCCAGACACCTCTAGGGATCAGGATCAAAGGCAGGACATCACATTACCTGGAGCCAAAGAAGAGGTGCTTGCTGGTGAGCGCTATCATTGTGTAAGAACACTGATGTTGCCAGAGATACAGGGCTAAGCCGAGGAGGAGAAGAAAAAACATACCAAACTCTCCTCCAACCCTGCAGGTTCTCCCATTGGCTGAACCTACCAGTGCTCATTAAAGAAGCCTAGATGATGCAGTTCAATGTAGTAGCCTTTTTGCATAGAGATCAAGGGAAGCAGGAATGGGAAATTAACTTAGGACAAGAATAATCAGCACAACAGCCCTAATAAGTTTTCCAGCAAGTCAATGTTGTAGGAGAACTTGTGAATGAATAGATTTATTTACACAGGTTGTAACTAGCATACGGGATAGGAACAGGTTTAGACAACTGAGAGTTTTTATGCTCTCCTGACAATAGCTGGCATCTGTCAGGATTTCTAAAAGGTGTATTTTTTTTAAAAAAAGAAGAATATCTTATTATATTATCCATTATAAAACTATTTATTCATTTTTATTCAGTTGCAAAGTGCGTATCATGAATTTTACACACTGCCTGTGAAAACAAACGTCTACTTCCCACAGTGGAGGAGGGCGGGGGGGTCCCTAAAATAGAATATTTGTTGAAGCTGCTGAAAGTAAGGTGTTTACTTGCAAACAATAACCAGGATGAATTGTGTGAAACACAAGCAAAAGAAATAGAAACAAAAGGCTAATACAAATATTTTCCTTGAAACTTGTTCAGAATATTATTTCTAAAATACTGTCTGGGAGCCACGTTATTGTTAGATTGCCTCAGATTGAGAAGCTCTTTTTAAGATGAATACCTTAAATACATTTTTAAAAATATAAAGATGTAATTTTAAAAATTTCATTTAGCAGTTGCAATTATGATAGTCATTACCATTTATTAAATATTTCCAAATCTTTGCCTTCTGGACACAGGTCAGAGCAGCAATTTCCTTGTGCTGTACTTCAGTCCTGAGATGTCAATAGAAGAAATGGGTGCATTATTCAGTTTGGCTCCTTCCCTCTTTCCCTCTTTCCCTATGCCACAGCCAGGAACAATTCTCCGAAGACTTGCTACTGTGTTGGCTTAGGATCTTATTAGACAATGCAGAACAGAGAACCCCGTGAATCAAAGTAGACATGTTGTTTTAAGCCGCTACGATTTAAATTTGCTTTAAGGCAGTATAACTCACCCTGTGCTGTCTGATACAGCAAGTGTTCAAAACAAAAACAATTTATACTCGGAAATCCTGAAATCACTTAAGGACGTAGCTGGCAACAATAACATACCTGAGGCCAAACTCTTCAAGATAATGGCTTCATGATTTGAGAAAACTGCCTCTACCTCCAACCCCTCCCTTTGCTATACAACATTTTACAGAACGACAGCAGAGGCATGAAAGAGTGTTGGTCAGTAATGGAAGTTATTTGTGTCTGCTGTGCTCTGTTGGTCCATGGAGTGCCAGGAGCATACTACATCCTGTACTGAGCGGAAGTTGCAGCTTAGTGTGTGAACAGGCAGGGAAGAAGCTCCACTTTTTAGGCTGGCTCCAATGTTAGATATGGTAAACATTAAAAGTGAGGGGGCAAAGGGCTGGGTGCAGTGGCTCACGCCTGTAATCCTAGCGCTTTGGGAGGCCGAGGCAGGCGGATCGCGAGGTCAGGAGATCGAGACCATCCTGGGTAACACGGTGAAACCCCCTCTCTGCTAAAAATACGAAAAAATTAGCCGGGCGTAGTAGCAGGCACCTGTAGTCTCAGCTACTCGGGAGACTGAGGCAGGAGAATGGCGTGAATCCGGGAGGCAGAGCTTGCAGTTAGCCGAGAACGCGCCACTGCACTTCAGCCTGGGCGACAGACTGAGACTCTGTCTCAAAAAAAAAAAAAAAAAGTGAGGGCGCACAAGGAAGTTTTTGACTTTTTGTGGTGTAAAGACTATTAGAAACTCTTAATGTTAGCTTGAAGACATCCAACTTTCCCTAAACTTGTTAAGCAATCTAAATAGTTCTTTGATGACAAAGTGGAAGACAATAAGTGACACTTTCCTCTGAATTAGGAAAAGTAATAGATAAAAATTATTTTCATTCTATCTATTTCTACCCTGCTTTGTGAAGAGGACTCCCCGGTTCTACCTGGATACATAGCTACCTAGTGAGAGACTAGCATCTAATCTGAGAGTAGGTCTGGCCATTTGATGAAGTACTGGTCTGTGGGCCACAAATGGAACAATATATGCAATATTGGAGTTATGGCCTAAAGGAAATGGATATGGCCTTCCGTGGTCTTTTTGCATTCCTGCCAGTTGAGATGCAAAATGAAAAAAAAAAAAAAAAAAAGCAAAACAAAAGATTATGGCAGTTGAGTTGGAAGATCCAGTTAGGATCCCGAAGTGAAGCAAAATAAGATTCTGTGTTGTTTATGTCAAGATAATTTGGCATCTTATTTATTAAAAATAGCAGCTTAGATTATGCTTTTATTAGACCAATTACTATGAACACTATAAGAAAACCAGTTCACACGTATTTTTTGTTGTGGCCACTATTTTGTGTTTTTTTAAATCTTAATTTCTTATTCAACTTCAGGTCCAGTGTGTTGAGTTAATCATTCACCTCAGTGAATGGTCTTTTATTATCACTGATCTACCTATTTTATTTAATAGCCCACTATCCATGTTATATGGGGCTGTTTATTTCACTTCTCTCTGCTTCAGTTTTTTCATTTGTAAAATGAATGTAATAATAGTTTCAATCTCTTAGGGTTGTTCTGAGGATAAAAAAAGTCAATTTGTGCAAAACCCTATATTCAGCATGTAGTAAGTTTCTGTCATTTTTATCAGTTATTATTATTTATTTATTTGTATTCTCATTCCCCAATCTTATTTTCTCTGTTCCCGTAAGCAATCTTTCAAATATGTTCATGTGTATCCTTTTCCTTATGTCTGTTCTTACCAAGTATGCATTAAGTATTTATGTGCATTAGTTTAAATTTATGTAAATGGCATTATGCTACATACATAAGTAGTAAAGTTCTAAGATCCACTCAGGTTACTATGAATACTTCTGACCTATTTCTCTGAGCTGCCACATGGGATGCCCTGGTGTACACCTACCATATTTCAGGTACCTACTCTCCCAGTGACAGCTGCCAAGGCTGCCCATGGTTCCCCACTATCGCAAACAATGGTGTGATGAACAACCTTGAAAAAGTCCACTCTGAACCCATTTGAGAATTTAGTTTAATATATAACCATGAGTAGCATTGCATAAGAACAGGCTATGCTTATTTATAATTCGACCAAGTTTTCCAAGAATGTTCTTCAAAATGGATTGACCAATTTGTACTCCTCAGCAAATGATTATTCTTATTTCCCCTTACGTGCTAAACACTTGTCATTATCCAGCTCTTAAATTATTGCCAGTCCAATTGTATTTTCACTTAAGAAGGAGAAAGCCACAAAACATCACTACCATGCAATCAATGAAAAAAAAAAAAAGCCAGATTATCTGCAAAATCCTAGCATTTTAAAAATCTTTCAAAGAACTCTGGTTGCAAGACAATCAAAGGCATTGAATTCCAAAGTGTGTCAAGGCCTTCTCAGGAGAAACTGGAGACATCTCTTCCTCTTGCAACAGCAAGGGAGAAATGAAATATGACACTGTAGAAATGTATAAGAAGAAATTAGCTACAAATTAAAGCCATGCCTAAAGGTCTAATATAAGCTAGCATACTCATTTAGAATAATTAGGAGCCTGATAATCAGAGTGAGGATGAGTTCTCACTCATGTTTAAGCTCTTCTCCACAGGTCTCTACTAGATGCTCACAAAGAAGATCAGGAGCAGGGCAAGAGAGAGCTTCCATCAGCCATCTAGGAAGTAATCAGGCCTCCATCAGCCAGCTAGCTGTGCTGGTTAATATTGAGCATCAACTTGATTTGACTGAAGGATGCAAGTATTGTTCCTGGGTGTGTCTGTGAGAGTGTTGCCAAAGAAGATTAATATTTGAGTCAGTGAACTGGGAGACACAGACCCACCCTAAATCTGGGTGGGCCCTTCTAATCAATGGCTAGGATAAAGCAAGAGAAGTTGGAAGGATTTTACTTGCTGAGTCTTCCAGCCTTCATCTTTCTCCCACACTGGATGCTTCCCGCCCTTGAACATCAGACTCTGAGTTCTTCAGCTTTTGGACTCTTGGACTTACACCAGTCGTTTGTCCAGGGGCTTTCATGCCTTTGGCCACAGGTTGAAGGCTGCACTGTCAGCTTCCCTACTTTTGAGGATTTAGGACTCAGACTGGCTTCCTTGCTCCTCAGCTTGAAGATGGCCTATTGAGGGACTTTACCTTGTGATCATGAGTCAATTCTCCTAATAAACTCCCTTTTGGCCGGGCGCGGTGGCTCAAGCCTGTAATCCCAGCACTTTGGGAGGCCGAGGCGGGCGGATCACGAGGTCAGGAGATCGAAACCATGGTGAAACCCCGTCTCTACTAAAAATACAAAAAATAGCCGGGTGTGGTGGCGGGCGCCTGTAGTCCCAGCTACTCGAGAGGCTGAGCAGGAGAATGGCGTGAACCCGGGAGGCGGAGCTTGCAGTGAGCCGAGATCCGCCACTGCACTCCAGCCTGGGCGACAGAGCGAGACTCCGTCTCAAAAAAAAAAAAAAAAAAAAAAAAATCCCTTTCATATATATATCTATCCTCTGAGTTCTGTCCCTTTAGAGAACTTGTCTAATACACTAGCTATGCAGGAAGTGACTAATCACAACTGGGGTAGAGGCACAAAACGCACTATACCTTTGAACTTTTTGCCCAAACAAACAAACAAAAATATCCTTGAGCTCCCAAGGAAGGAACTACAAATCTTCTGACCCCAAGGACCAGGGATCAGTGGAAGTTAAACTCATTTATCCGTGGGTGATGAGCAGGAAACTCTCTTCTGGTTCTCCACATCCCCCACAGGACTAGCACCAAGACGCACACAACAGAAATCTGCAAGGGGAAGAACAAAAAAACAGAAAGAACCTTCTCCAGGAAGCAGGGCTGTAGGAATACTGAAATCTGTGTAGGAACAGAAACAGAAAAACTCTCCAACACCCTAGCACTGCTAAAGAAATACAAAGTCTGTGGAAAACTGAAAATAACATTAGCAGTAACAAAACCCAAACCTAGTGAGATTGATCCAATGTCACACAACAGCTCACAGAAGAGAGTGTCTATATCTACGTATAAAACTACTTATTTAAGTTTTTACTGTTCTATATATGATGTTAGACACTCAATAAAATACTGCAAGACACACAAGGTAAATGAATTAAAAATGGCTCCTTGTTAAGAGATGAAGCTATCAATAGACTCAGACTCAGAGATGACTCAGATGTTCAAACTATGAGGCAGGGACTATAAACTAACAATGATTAATATAATAAATGATCCCATGGAGGAAATATCACAAGCATAAACAGCTGGGGAATTTTAATAGAGATGGAAACTATAGAAAAATTAAATGAAAATGCTTAAAAAAACAAGTAATTTGAAGAAGGTACATATTTAAAAATTCCACAGTGGGCTATCAGCAGATTGGAAACAGCTGAAGAAAGAGAATGTGAATCTAGCACTTTATGATTATCCAAAATGAAACACAGAAAAAAAGTAACATAAAATGAAACGTTGAAGCCAAGAGCTGTGGGAAACTATCCACGGCAGTTATTAATTTATTGTCTCTCGGTTCCAACTCTACCCTGCCACCCCTGCCCTGTGAGGATGGAGCCGGACCCTCCACTACATGGAGCAAACATCCATGTGGATGTTTGTCCTCTGTGGCTGGCACATAAACTCTACCAGTAGAGGGTGATAACAAGGCTGTCTCTTCCTGGATCAGATGTGCTTCCCTTACAGGCTCCTGGAGCACCTACAACTTCTCCACGGCTTTGCCCCTGAAGCCCAGTGCTTTTCCAGTACCCCGATCGCATTGCACGTGGCAACCAGTGGGTTCCTCCAGCACCTCTTTGCTTTGCAGTAAGTTCCAAGGCACACTACCTCTGTCTATGAGTCGCTTCTCCAGGAAACCAAGATTAGAAAAATAAAACATGTTTTATATAATCAAAAGGGGAAAATGCCCTAAAGTTGCAAACCAGTTTATAATCACACAAAGAAAAAAATATATTAAATAAATTTTGGCATAACGTCCAGATTGTATGTCCTATGGATTATTTTTTTAAAAGAAGAAGAAAAAAAAATGTAGCTTTATGCAGTATGTTTCTCATTACTAGTAATATTGCTTTGAAATTTCAAAATTATTTTATATATATTATGAGATAAGGTAAATAAGTAAATACAATAATAGCTTTAGGAAGCAGGCTTTTTAGTGCAAAAGAAAACACAGATGTGTGGGGGAAACTCTAACTTTGAATCTGAGTTCGACAGAGCGATAGCACTTTATGAGATTTTGTTTGTTTGTTTCTTATACTGAACCACTCAATGGACCTATGAGCTGTGACCCCTCTGAAGTAATGAAAACAAATGCCCAGATCCTAGATTCTAAGTACCATTCCCCATGAAAAGCAATTGGGGCTTCAGAGGAATGGCTGATCCTGGTTCTGGGTTTGGGAAATGTATAAACTACTTTGGGCCACACTTTATATATATCAGTGTGCTAGGGAGTTCTATATAAGGGGGTCATGTCAAAAAGGCTACAAAAAACATTTATAAGAGGCTCCCATTAGCAAAGTTAGTGGGACAATTTGAACATCAAATATAATAAGATTTTATTCATGAAAAAAATAAAAAATTCTAGGAACTAAAGAAAAAGCAAAACTAACGAAAACAAACAGATGATACTTTTTTTCTTTACACCAGAATGGCAGCTAAAATATAGAAAAGGCATAATAGATTAGAGGTAACTGGTTTAGGCAAAAATTGCTATTAAAAACCTGTGTGAGATTGTTTGGAAAGAATATTTTCATAGTGTCCAAATATTTATCCACAGGTTACTTAGTAACAGCAAAGAAAAAAAAAAAAAAGATGGGACGTTTCTAGTGGAGAGATGATGATAAAACCGAGCATCACTGGAAGCGGGGTAATCCGACGCACATGCCTCTGGATGTGATGTCATAGGAGGGACACAACGCCATTTCTAAAAGATTCTTCTCCTAACATTTTTGGTTTGCATCTAATCAAACTTGTAGACCAGAAATAGACAAGATTTTTACGTAAAGGGTTGGAGAGTACATTTTTTAGGCTTTGTGAACCATATGAACTATCACAACTATTTAAATCTGACATAATGTAAAAGCAGACAATATTTAAGTAACTGGCTTACAGATGATTTGGTTGTTTTGCAATAAATGTTAATTTACAAAACAAGTTGTAGACCAGATCTGGGCCATGGCCAGTAGTGTGTTGACCCTTGCTCTAAACTTAAATTCCAGTTCAAAGAGATTAAATAAGATTTAAAAGCAAGTGAAAGGACATCATGAGGAATGACGCTAAGAGGAAACAATAAGAGAAATTTGGAGAATGAGACATCTACAAAATCACTGACCACAAAAATAATACAATGTAATTAAAATTAAACAAACAAGAAGACACAGGAGGGAGGCCTGTCCAATAATAAAAGAGATTAAAAATGCATGAAGTTTAATTGGATTTCAGATAAAAGGAGGAAGAGGTGGAGGAAGAGAAAGAAAAGGAAAAAAAAAACTCTAGAGGTAAAAAGACATTCTTTCGAAACTAAAGAAATGTACACATAGGTTGCCTATTTATGATGCTATTGAAATTTGTTATTGTTGTGGTTAGCTTTGAAGTGACAGATGTTTATCTGAGAGAATGTCTTTATTCTCAAGAGAAGCATGCCAAATTTTATGGAACTAGAGGGTCATGCTGTCTGCTACTTATTTTAAATTGTCCAAGGAGAATATACACATGAGAAAATATGTACACTTGACTAAATGTAAATCAGCTTTCTCATATGCGTTTAGCCTAATATAGGGTATTCATTTTCTTTCTACTTTTCTACATTCTAAAATAAAATCTTGGGAAAAACACATGCAAGTCAAAAAAACAAAGAAACAAAACACAAAAATCTTTATTCTGTTATCACGGTCTTCTTTTTTTTTTTCCTTCTAGAAAGCCCAGTATATCCTCAAACAATAGGATTTGGGTTGATCTCTCTGGTTTTGGTTTTCCAAGGCTGCTCTTATGGAAGTGTTGCCATCCCAGTCCTCAGTAGACAGTTTACTCACTGGTGAAAAATATTCAGAAGCTAACAGAAGTGAAAGAGATGAAAACCCACATCCCCTTAACATGCCATATTAAAAGTGAAATGTGCGAATGTTTGTATTTGGAAGAGGGGGAGAAAAAAGGATTCAGCATCTCAGAAGCCAGTCGGAAGTGTCAGGCCTGGCAGACACAGCTAGTGAGGAATTAAGCACTTGCTTTTCTTAATCACCAAAATATGCTGCTGGAAATCTTTGAACCTCAACCTGAATCCCAGCTGCTTTATGAAAGCTCTCTAATTCTCTCATGACCCATTAAAGAAAGGGGCAGTGTCTTGGCTCCACTAATTTTGCACAGAGAAGCAAAAGGACAGATTTTTATTTTATTTCTATTTTTTAGCTTTTGCTTGACAATGCTAAACCAGTGTGGAATTCTAGAGATGGGCAGGCAGTATCTTTTAGTAGACAAGATAAATCTTACAGGAAAAATCATGCAGAAGGAGAAGAAAATTAATATAGATGAGTTGTCTGTCATGTGCAAGATGTTCTGGAAAGCACATTTCCTTCTTGGCGTTCCATCAACACAGTGCCCTAGATGAGCGAGGATGCCCCTTGCTCTTTCCTGCTCCCCATGTGCCCCATCATTCTGCTTTCTTGTTCCTTTTATTCAGGAGCCCAAGTGCCAGGCCCCTAGAGAGCAGCTCCTGATAGACTGCTGAGGGACCTTCCATGGGGTTTGTCCTCCTAGTCACATTGATGTATTAACCAATGCTTGTCAAAACAGAAGAGACATGAAGGATGCATTGGGCAGTCAGTCAAGGAAACTGGAGTTCTGATCTTACTCCACACCTGTAAGCCTGAAAAATCGTTTCACCTTTCTGGTTTGCAGTTTCTCACCTATAAATAGGGGACTTTTCATAGGAAAACATATGGGTGAATCCTATTTCTAAAGTCGTGTGTCTTTTATGTCTACACACTGAAAACTCAAGAAGCAACATGACATGACATAAAGTATGAGGCTATAGAGGCTCACAGACATGGAATCCAAAACCAGCTCTGCTTCCAGCAGCACTCAACATTCAACTAGCTGCTCAAATTCTGAGAGCCACAATTACTTATTTGCAAAGTGGGGGTACTAATAAATTGTCAGGAATAAAAATGGTAGTGTATTTTGTAAAGCAGATATAATAACAATATGTCAACATTAGTTTCCTTTGTTACTTGTACTCTGATATCACCCTATTACATTTTGAATTGAAAAATTCAAAATTTGAACTGAAGGATGGTTACACACATATATATATAACTTCATTTAAAAATATATATGTATATATATCTTCATTTAAATTTAACATATATATTTAATATACATGTTCTAATTTTCTTATATATGTATATACGTACTATCTTTATCTCACCTATACATTTAATTTACAGTATATACATTTGCTCATATGCATTCTAATTTTCACAAGAGTGTAAATAAATGTGAAATTTACAATATGAATATCAGAATGTATACATGAAATAAATTGAAACAAATTTTATGGGCAGGATAGTCTGGGGTTGACTAGAATCAAGCTCAGTTATTTCCGACTCTGAGTCCTTGCTGTGTCCCACTACACTACAATTATGAGTGTGATTCTATTATAGTTCAACTTTCTCATTTACCAAAATAGTAATTGTCTTGTCTTCTGTAGAGATCTTTTGCCAAGGTATCCCCAAAGCATATATTGCACTGGAGAAACGAAAGAGTTAATATATGCCACGTTCTTTGGAAAGGCAAGGCTGGGCTCCTGTTTGCACTCTGTGGCTGCCTGGTGTGTGACTCTCAGCTCATCATTCATCTCTGTGGCTTAATTTTTTTCTCCTATTTACGTTGTTACAGAAATAATGGAGTCCTTTGTGCTACTGATGTGCACTCATCCGTGCATGTCAGATCAAGAGGGCACCTTTCTTTTCCAGAGTTTGCTTTAATTCTGCCACTTAGAATTTTTGAATGGGTGCCTCTTCTCACCTTTAATCCAGGTTGTTTTTTTAAAAAATAACAGAAACGACAGGCAATGTTTAACTGTTTAGATGGTGGATGCATAAAGGCACAGCCATGATTTTGTTTCCATGAAAATTAAAGCAAAGCAATATTAATTGCCAAATTTTAGCCATAAAAACAGAATACAAATATTACAATTTTATTTTTTTCCAAATTAATCTTTAAATTAAAAAATGTACCCAAGGCCCAATTTATTAACAATTTGCTGTATGGATACACTTTTTCATTAATAGCTCTATGTTCAGTGTAATGTTAAACTTATTAATACCATTGGTTAGAAATGAAAACAGTCTTTGATATTTTATTTCCAGTGTACTAAAGGCAATACAATTACTGAAAAATATTTTTTTTTCTCAGTAACGTGATTCAGGAGAATATGCTACATTAACAGGAACTATTGCTTCCTGTACTATTTCCTATCTCCAGTTTCTCATGAAATTTCAAAGTCTGATAACTTGTCTCTGTGGGCATTATATTTAAATTATTTACATTATACAATAATGTTTAACTTATTTCAATCTATGCTATCTAATGAATTAATGAGAAATTAGTAGAACAGTTTTTATTTTGAGTTATTAGTTGAACTTGACAATGGGTCATGCACATTCTTTTGCATTAAAAAAAAATGACCAAGGAAAAACATTTGAGTTCTGGTTGTCTGGAGCCAAGAGTGAATTCTAAGGTCAAGGACTATGTTTTCCTTTTGTGCACAGTAAATTGACTAGTGTGGAATAAGAGCATGCTTCATCTTTAGCTTTGTGGACCCACAGATCTGCTAAACAGAAACTTTCCAACTAGACAGAAATATCTCCAGCATTCATATGACAGCAATTTTGAGACTGGCAACTTGATATAATGGCATAGATATGCATAATTTATTAAAGAGTAGGTTTTTACAGTGAGATTTAATGAGGACTTACAAATTAATTTAGAAATATTTCCTGATGAAGTATTCACTTGAGAGATTAAAAATGCATAAAAAGTGTTGAGAAGGTTAAGACAGTACAATCTCTTGTTTTCAATTTGGTTTATTTGTTTCTACAATGAACTGGTATTTGACCTGAATTCTAATATTAAGTTAAAATTACTGAAATTAATTTTCCGTTCCATTTATTTTTTCTAAAAGTCAATATTGATAAACAAAGAGTTACATCAGGTAACGTGTGTATCAAAGTCTTGGCTATGTAGCATGGTATCACTTTAAAGTCAAAATGTCTGTGTTTAAACCCAGACTCTACCTTTTACCAGCTGTATGACCTTGAGCAAGGGTTTCAAACTCTCTATGTATAAGTCTCCATGAAGACAAACAAACAAAAAAACATAATATTAGTAGAGTTTTAAATTCCTTATACAGTTTTGAGGATTAGATGAGTTAAAATATGTAGATTTTAGGACAGTGTTGAACTAAGAGTTAGAGCAATATATGAATAGCTATGGTCATTGTTACTATCATCACCAAAGCCTCACACTCTTTCTCCTCTATGAGAATTATACTAAAAAATTTCAGGAATTATTGGGCCCTGTTCTAAATCATCTATAAAGTTGATCTGTGTTTGGTTTATATTTACTGATAGAGTCATATTTGCACTTCTGTGAAAATTGTGGATACACAGGAAGTATAATGGCATATTGTGAATCTTAACTAGAAAAAAACAAACAAATACCATACCTTAAGAAATGGGACCTTGGCTACTTCTCCATCCTCATCTTCACATAACTCTTTGCTGAATGACTTACACTCTGTTTGACTATTTCATCCTAAAGATTCACCCTTCACATCTTCAACTCTTCTGCACAGGCCATTTCCAGCTCTGTCCACTGGTAAATACGTGCTTGGGGCAGAGCAACACTAGATAAGTAAATGAATATGTGAGTTACGTGGTAGAGTTCACTGTTAAACCCAGATGTTCTGACTCAAAATAGGAGTTCTTTCCAGTGCTTAAGACTCCATCTTTGATACCTTGGTCTTACAGGACCTCTATATCCAGATAAACTCACCATGGCCAGGAAGAGCACCTTGAACTAAAATGGAGAATCTGTGGAAAGGTCATTTTCTCTACCTCCTATGTTTCCTTTCACTCAGTATAGGCAATGGTCACTTCTCAGGACCTTATGGATGAGATTGCGTTCAGCAGTATCACAAGTAGTTCATGTGTTCATTCCCTCTCTTTCTGCATATGTGTGTATAAAATCACCCATGTTGCACTGGCCACTTTGTCGAGATGCTGATGATGTGAAGATGAATATGACAAGGGACCTGCTCACTGTCTAAGTAGGGAGAAGGAAATACACAACCATTACACAATGTGAAACTATAATGAGAAAAAGGAAGCACAGTTGCTTTGGGGGCCCAGGGAAGATCACAAGACAAAGCTGAAGTTCTACAGGGTGTGCTAATACCCCCATTCACCCTCACCCTCTGTGCGGCCTCCTCTCTGTGGGATCACTGTTTCTGGAGACCACAGAGCATGGCCTAAGAATACTGCTTGTCACTCTTATATGACCACTGGATATAATGAAGTAGCTCACATGCGTGGTAGGTGCTCAGCAAGTTACTGCCTGTTACATGGATGAAATCAATGCCACATGCACCAAAAAGCTGCCCAAAGCCAGTTTGTTGATTTGTTTATTTATTTTAAGATCACCATCACAACCACCTGTTGAAGTCAGCCTACCATTCTGTTTTCTACAGGAGGTTTGCCTGTGCCCAAAGGCTTGCCTATTTTCTTTGCTTTAAAGGAAAATAATTAAGTTACACTATGAATAATTTAGGTTGATCTCATATAGAAGCCTAGTTTCTTCAAGACTTGGAGATTGAAATAAAATGGCACTTCTGATAAAAATTAAAACTCGGGTAGTCCATCTCACAGAAATTGACTTAATGGACAGTGCACTATTTTTCTGTCCATCAGGGATTAGAAGTAAATAAACTACAAGAGATACAATACACAATATTGTGTTTGGTTTTAACTGAAAAATAAAATATTGTATATATTTATAGTATACAACATGTTTTGAAATATATATACTTTGTGAGATGGCTAAAATGAGCTAACTAACACGTGCGTTAGTTACCTTACATACTTATCTTTTTTTTTCTGGTGAGAACACTTAAAATCTACCTTCTTAGCAACTTTCAGAAGCACAATACATTAACTATAGTCGTCATGTTGTATAAGCTGTCTCTTGAACTTATTGCTCCTATCTAAATGAAATTTCACATCCTTTGGCCAACATCTCTCCAAAACCTCCTCCCTCTCAGCCCCTGGCAACCACCATCTACTCTCTGCTTCTAAGAATTAATGATTTTAGATTCACATATAAGTATAATAAGATCATGCAATATTTGTCTTCCTGTGCCTGGCTTATTTCATGTAATTTAATGCCTCCAGGCTCATCCATATTGTTGCAAGTGACAGAATTTTCTTATTTTTTAAGGCTGAATATTTCAGTATATGTGTATATTACATTTCCTTTATCCAATCGTGCATTGAGGAGCACAGGTTGATTCCATACCTTGGCTATTGTTAATAGTATTGCAACAAACTTATGAGTCCAGGTACCTCTTTAACATACTGATTCCATTTCCTTTGGATATATACCCAGTAATTTTATTTTTAATGTTTTAATGTTCATTCTATTTTCCATAATGGATGTACTAATTTACCTTCCTACCAACAGTGTTCAAGTGTTCCCTTTTCTCCATATCTTTGCCAATACTTGTTAAATTTGACTTTCTGATAATAGCCTTTCTAACCGGTGTAACGTAATATCTCCTTGTGGTTTTAATTTGATCTCCTTAATTATTAGTGATGTTCAACAGTTTTTTCATATACCTGTTGGTGATTTGCATGTCTTCTTTTGGGAAATGTCTATTCAGGTCCTTTGCCCATTTTTTAAGCAGGTCATTTGTTTTCTTGCTAGTGAGTCATTTACCTTCTCTATAGGTCTTAGGTATTAACTTCTTATCAGATGTATAGTTTGCAGATATTTTCTCCCATTCTGCAGGTTGTCTCTTCCCTGTGATTGTTTTCTTGGCTAAGCAGAAGCTTTTTCATTTGATGTAATTCCATTTGTCTGTTTTTGCTTTTATTACCTGTGGTTCTGGGGTCATATTCAAAAAAGTCATTGCCCAGACCAATGTCATGGAGCTTCTCCCTTGTTTCCGTCTAGTAGTTTTACGGTTTCATGTCTTATATTTAAATCTTTAAACCATTTTGAATTGATTTTTGTATGTAGTGTGAGATGAGGCTGTACTTGTATTCTGCATATGGATATCCAGTTATCTCAAAACCGTTTATTGAATAGACTATCCTTTCCCCATTTTGTATTTCTGGCATTGTCACAATTCAGTTGACCAAAATTGTGTGGATTTATATATGAGTTCTCTATTCTGTCTCATTGGTCTATGTGTCTGTTTTAATGCTAGTATCATGCTGTTTTGATTACTGTAGATTTGTAGTATATTTTGAAGTCAAATAGAGTAATGTCTCCAGCATTGCTCTTTTTGCTCAAGGTGGCCTTGGCTACCTGAGGTCTTTTGTAGTTCCATGTGAATTTTAGAATCATTTTTTCTATTGTTGTGAAAAAACTGTCACTGGAATTTTGATAGCTTTCACATTGAATCTGTAGGCCATTTGGGTTATGGGTATTTTAACAATATTAATTCTTCCAATACATGAACATGAGATCTCTTTTAATTTATTTGTGTCTTCTTCAAATTCTTTCATTAATGTTTTATAGTTTTCAGTGAACAGGAGTTTTACCTCCTTGGTTAAATATATTCCTAAGGTTTTTTGTTTATTTTTTTTCCAGTAGCTAGTATAAATAGGATTATTTTCTGATTTTACTTTTGGGTAGTGATAGAAACACTACTGATTTTTTATGTTGATTTTGTATCCTACAAATTTACTGAATTCATTTAATAGTTCTAACAGGTTTTTTTATCTTCTGAGTTTTCTGTATATGAGATCATGTCACTCCCAAGCAATGACAATTTAACATCTTCTTTTTCAATTTGGATGACTGTTATTTCTTCTTCTTGCCTAATTTCTCTATGTAAGACATTCATTATTATGTTGAATAGAAGTAGTGAGAGTGGGCATCCTTGCATTGTTCCTAATCTCAGAGGAAAAGTTTTCAGCTTTTTACCATTGAGTGTGATGTCAACTTTGAATTTGTCATATATGTTTTTTACTTTGTTGATGTACATTCATTCTATATCTAATTTGTTTTTTGACTTTTATCGTAGAAGGATGTTGAGTTTTGTCGAACACATTTTCTGCATCTTTTGAGACAATCGTAATGGTTACTGGTCCTATATTCTTTTAAAGTGATATATCAAATTTATAAATTTGTGTATGTTGAAACATCCTTGCATTCTAGTGATGAATCCCATTTGATGATAGTGAATAATAATTTTACGTGCTGTGGAATTTGGTTTGCTAGTATTTCATTGACAATTCATGCGTCTATGTTTATCAGTAATATAGATTTATAATTATTTTTCTTGTAACATCTTTGGCTTTGGTATCAGGATAATGCTAACCCTGTAAAATGAGTATTTCCTCCCCTTCATTTTTTAAGAAGAGCTTGAGAAGAATTAATAATAATTCTTTTAAAAATGTTTGGTAGGCCGGGTATGGTGGCTCACGCCTGTAATTCTAGCACTTCGGGAAGCCGAGGTGGGTAGATCACGTGAGGTCAAGAGTTCAGGACCAGCCTGGCCAACATAGTGAAACCCCGTCTCTACTAAAAATACAAAAAGTTAGCTGGGCATGGTGGCACACACCTGTAATCCCAGCTATTCGGGAAACTGGAGCAGGAGAATTGCTTGAACCTGGGGGGGACGGAGGATGCTGTGAGCCGAGATAGCGCCACTGCACTCCAGCCTGGGCGAAAGAGCAAACTCTGTCTCAAAAAAAAAAAAAGTTTGGTAGAATTCATCAGTGAATTTATCAGGTTCTGAGCTTTTTTTTTGCTGAGAGACTTTTTATTACTGATTCAATGTCCTTACTCTTTATTGGTCTGTTCAAATTTTCTGTTTCTTCACAATTAAGTCTTGGTAGGTTCGTACATAATAGTCTCTTACAATTCTTTATATTTCTATTTTATCAATTGTAATATCTCTTATTTCTGATTTTATTTATTTGAATAGTCTCTTTTTTCATAGTTTAGTTAAAGCTTTATCAATTTTGATTATCTTTTCAAAAAAACAGTGCTTAGTTCTATTTACCACTTCTATTGTTTTTCTAGTCTCTATATCATTTATTACTGCTTTAATCTTGTTTTTTCTTCCCTTATACTAAATCTGGGCTGTTCTGGTTTTTGTTTGTTTGTTTGTTTTTGCTAGTTCCTTGTAATGTTAGATCTTGACACACACACACACACACACACACACACACACACACACAAATACACATTGCTATAAACCTTCCTCTTAGAACTGTTTTTTGCTGCCTTCCATCAGTTTGGTATGTTGTGTGGATATTTCATTTGTCTCAAGATATTTCTTCATTTCCTTTTTAATTTTTTATTTGACTTGTTGCTTGTTTAAAAGCATGTTGTTTTTCATGTGTTTGTGAATTTTCCAAAATTCTGCCTGTTATTGATTTCTAGTTTCAAATATTGTGATAGGAAAAAACATTTGCTATGACTTCAATCTTTCTTAAATTAGTGAAAATGTGTTTAGTGGTTTAACATATGGTTTATCTTAGAGAATGCCCTGTGTTCACTTGAAAATAATGTGTATTCTGCTGCTGTTGGATAGAATGTTCTGTAAGGTCTGTAAGATCCATTTGGACCAAAGTGTAGATTAGGTCTGATGTTTTCTTTTTGACTTTCTGTTTGTTGCTGAAACTGGCATATTGAAATACTATGCTATTTGTGTATTACAACCTATCTTTTCCTTCAGATCTATTCATATTTGCTTTATATATTTAAGTGCTGTGGTGTTAGGTACATATATATTTAAAATTATATCTTCTTAATGAGTTGACACCCTTATAATTATATAATAACCTTATCTCTTTTTATAATTTTTCACTTAAAGTCTAAAATTATTGCTCCTTTTGGCTTCCATTTATACAGAATATCTCTTCATCCCTTTATTTGCAGTCCTGGGTCATGTTTTTTGTATCCTTTAGCCACTTTATGTCTTTTAATTTAAGAATTTAATCCATTTACATTTAAGGTAATTATTGCTATGTAAGGAGTTAATAAGACCATTTTATTAACAGTTTTCTCATTGTTTTGTAGATCTTTTCTTCTTTTCATTTCTTCTGATTGTCTTTCTTTGTGGTTAGGTGATTTTCTCTAGTAGTTTACTTTTTATCTTTTGTCTATCACTATAGGTTTTTGACTTGTAGTTACTAAGAAGCTTACATGAAACATGTTTCAGTTATAACGTGCTATTTCAAATTGATAACAACTTACCTTTTGTCATATATTAAAAGAATAAAACTAGGCCAGGCAAAGTGACTCATACCTGTAATTTTAGCACTTTGGGAGGCAAGGCAGGAGGATTGCTTGAGGTCAGGAGTTTGAGACCAGGCTGAGCAACATAGTGAGACCCTGTCACTACAAAATATTTAAAAAAATATATTAGCTGGGCATGGTGGCATGCACCTGTGGCCCTAGCTACTTGGGAGGCTAAGGCAGGAGGATCCCTTGAGGCCAGCAGTTCAAGGATGCAGTGAGCTGTATTCTTGCAACTGCATTCCAACCTGGGTGACAGCAAGACCCTGTCTTTTAAAATATAAATAAATAAATAAATAAATAAAACCACATGTTTATTCCATCCACCACATTTTATGTTTGATATCATAAGTCACATCTTATTTTATTGTATATTTCTTAGTAATTTATGGCAACTATTATTATTTTTATGTTGTTCTTTTAATCTTTATCATAAAGATACAGGTGATTTACACACCACCATCTCAGTATTATAATGTTCTGAATTTGACTGTATACTTGCCTTTACCAGTGAGTTTTATACTTTCATATGTTTTCATGTTACTAACCAGTGTTGTTTTCTTCCCTTTAGCATTTTTTATAAGACAGGTCTTGTGGTGATGAACTCCTTCAGTTTCTGTTTGTCTGGAAAAGTCTTTACCTTTCCTTCATTTCTAAAGGACAGCTTTGCAGATGAAATATTCTCAGTTGGCAGTTTTCGTTTTTGTTTTTTGATTCAGCACTATGACTAGATTATTCTATTTTCTCCTGGCATATTAGATTTCTGCTGAGAAATCTGCTACTGGCCTTGTAGGATTTATAAGGCTATATGGGATTTCTTCTTTTTTAGTGCTGCTTTCTTTGTCTTTGATTTTGTACAGTTTTGTTACAATGTGTCTCATTGTAATCTTGTTTGAATTGAATCTGATTGGAGATATTTGACCTTTCTCTACCTGGATGTTTTATATCTTTCCCTATATTTGGAAAGTTTCTGTTATTTATTTATTTATTTGAGTAAGTTTTCTATTTCTTTATTTCTTTTATATATATATATATTGAACTCAGAATTTTAAGACAAATGCCCTTTTGATGCCTTCTCACAAGCCCTGTAAGCTTTTTTTTATGACTTTTTATCCTTTCTTTCTTTTTGCTTTCTATGTATTTCCAAATGATCTGCTTTCAAGTTCAGATTCTCTTTTTTTGCTTGATTATTTGTGCTGTTTAGTCTCTCTACTATTGATTACATTTTTCATTTTGTTCATTATAATTTTTAGCTCCAGAATTTCTGAGGTTTTAAAATTATTCCAATCTCTCTGGTAAGTTTCTAATTTTGTTCACTTATTGTTTTTCTGATTTAATTGAATTGTTTTTCTGTATTTTACTAAAGCTTGCTGAGCTTCCTTTAAACAATTGAATTGTTTGTCATGCAGTTTATGTATCTCCATTTCTTTAGAGTCAGTTATTGAAGATTTATTTTGTTTCTTTGGTTGTGTCATAGTTTCCTGATTGTTCTTGGTCCTTGTTGCTATGAATTGTTATCTGTGTGGGTGTTTTTTTTTTTTTTTGAGACAGAGTCTCCCTCTGTTGCCTAGGCTAGAATGCAATGGCACGATCTTGGCTCACTGCAACCACTGCTTCCTGGTTCAAGCGATTTTCCTGCCTCAGCCTCCTAAGTAGCTTGGATTATAGGCACGCACCACCACGCCTGGCTACTTTCTGTATTTTTAGTAGAGATGGGGTTTCACCATGTTCGTCAGGCTGGTCTTGAACTCCTGACCTCATGATCCACCCGCCTCTGCCTTCCAAAGTGCTGAGATTACAGGCATGAGCCACCACTCCTGGCTGGTATCTGTGCATTATAAGAAGTGGGAACTTATTCCTTTTTTTTGCAGATTGGCTTTGTCTTCAAAGCCTTCTCCAGTCAGCTTGCCCAGAGGTTTAGGCAGGCTGTCTGGCATGGTCCAAGGGTGGATTGCTGCTAGAGTTCTCAGGCAGGCTATCTTGGTGTGTAGGCCAGCAGGCCTGGTTCATAGGTCCATGGGAATGCCCCTGGATCCTGGATCCCCAGGAAGGGACTTATCGATTGGCTTCATGGAAGTGGACCTGGATCCTAGATCCCAGTGAGCAGGCCCAGAGCATGTATCTGTGGGGACTGGCCTGCAGCCTGGGTCCCCATGGGCTAACATCATGCTGAAGTGAGTCTTGATCCTGAATCTACAGTGGCTGGCCAGGCACTGGAATGGGGTTGGTGCCTAAGTCCACTGGGACATGTCTAGAGCCTAAGTCCACAATGGCTAGACTGATGCCTGAGTATGCAAAGGGAGTTCTGAAGCCTTTGCCTGTGGGGTCAGTCTAACACATGAATCTACTGGAGTGGCCCTGAACCCTGGGTCTGCTGTAGCAGACTTGGATCCTGGATCCACTGATGTTTTAGGCCACAGGGACTGGGTAGGAGCCTGGCCTGGCCTGATGCTGCAGTAGGCATGGAGCCTGGTATTGTGGGCACTGGCCTTGTCCCTGGAGCCACAGAAGCTAGCCTGCAACATGGACCTGTGGGACCAGTCTGGAGGCTGGATCCACAGGTTGATGTGGAAGCTGGGTATACATGTATTGTTGTTGATGTTGTGGTTGTTATTCTTTGAAATAAATGGCAGAATGATAGAATGAATGGCAGAGGTGCTTCAGCTCACAGGCTGCTGGATGATAATGATCCAAGATTGTGACCAGGATTAATATTTGTTCTAGAGATTATATGAAGGTGCATTGATATAAAGAATTTTATGGAAATTTAGAGGTGTGCCAGAGATATAGGGGACAATATTTTCACATTCCAAAAAAGAATGTGGAGGATGAAATTTTATGGTCCATCTGGTCTCATTGTGATACATGTGCTATTGAACAGCCACCAGCTCGTTAAACTCTGGTTGGCCATGCTTCTAGACTCCCCATTAAGACTGGCTTCATAGCAAAAATTAATAACATGTGTTGACATTAACTTGCCGAAATTTTTTAAAAGTAAATTTTATTAGACATTCGTGTTTTATGTTCATGGGTGATAAGCTTCTGTTTAAAATAAAATTAAAAATATGTATTTTTTGAAAAATGAAGACTTGGTTATTCATGGAATATGTTTCTGGCGCTGTGAGTGCTGCAGTTACTAGTATTTTCCAGATGTCTGCTTTTAATTATTTTTAAGAGGTTGATCATTTCAACTGCTGACTTTGAGTTTCACAGAAAAGGACTTGGTAACTGAAATAATTTTACTTGATTTACTACCTTTGGAGACTATTTTCCCTCTTCTTAAAGCAAACAAAATTAAGCTCCGTGTTTGGATAGCTGCATAAAACTGAATCAGTGAATTCATGGGGTGTTTTCCAAAAGCATAGCTTTACTTGGAGCAGCTTGAGGAAATTGGGATGAGGTAGAGCTGGGAGCTTTAGTGCTAGTTCTTGCCTTGATTTTATATGAATCTGGCAGAGGATTTCGGGGTCTATGGCTGTGAAGTTTATGGTGGGACTTGGTTTGCCTCCTTTCTTATGTGATTTGAGATCCCAGTGGGAGTACTTTTGAGCACAATGTATTACTCTCCCCGATTATACTTCCTCAGCTACTTGAAGATCCTCTTGAAGGAGGGAAAAACGAGAGAAAATAGTCTAGCTATATTCCTCACCATAGCAGCTAGTCCTGAATATAACACACTGGACTTCAGGGAGAATTCAGGAAGAGGTTTCCCCCACCAACACTGGAAAGTTATCATCATGCTCTGTATGTCTCCCAAAAGTCAACTGTACACACAGCCTGCTCTCTCAGCTAAGCATTGTAATGATTCTTCATAAATCGCTTAGGCAACCCTCTGGAATTGGCATTATCACATTGCCATTACAGGCCAGAAAATGAAGGCAAGAGATGAAATAATTTTTTGCAGGTCAGATGTCTGGCAGATGTTGAGAGAGATCTTGAATCTACAATTGTCTGATTGCATTGTACGTCCTCTTAGGATTGGTAGATGACTTGCTTTCCCACAAAGATGGAGGTTATTCATACTGGAGCTTTTCCTGAGAGCAGACTTTCATTTTGAATGAGCAAATGTGTCTTCAGTGAGGTCATGCATAAGTGTAGGAGATGTAGAGGAGCAGTGATTATGTAGGGAGGGAAGAAGAGAGGACAAGAAAGGAGAGAAGGGAGATATCACAGTTACGATTTTTAAAAGGCGGTGTGCTGAGGGTGCCAATTTCATATTTTTGCTTTAATTTAATAAATTATAGTTTATTCAAGTGTTTCTTTGGTTGAGTCACTGCTCCTGTCTACAGACACGAAAATAAGACAGATTGTGACTTCAAGAAGATAAAGATATAGACAAAACCACACAGACAAAGGCTCACAAAACCAGTAAGTGAAACACAAAAAGTTATGGAAGCACAGAAGGGAAATTGCTGGATTATAAGAAGAAGAATTGAGGAGGATAGTATGGTCGAGGGAGTCCACAAATAGGAGCTTGAAAGATAGAGAATATTTCAGGACAAGGGAGTAGTTTCTTTAACAAGTCAACAATTCTTTCAGACTTTTTTAGTCATAATATTATCCCAGAAAATAGGACATTATAAAATTCTATAGGAAAAGCAATTATATGATTGTCTAGATGAATCTGGTATCATAGAGGAAACTGGCAAATTTTTCTAATAGATAGGTAATTGTTTGTGATGAACCATTTTATCAAAATGAAGAAGCTTTGAAATAAGTTAACTGCCTTCATTATGTAGAGACCTGGGGCTACCTTAAAATACAGAAGTCTTATAGGATGTGCCCAACTGATATAGTGCATTCTTTGAGGCAGAACTTGTGTAGTCATTGTACTTATGAACAAAACTTGAACAATATGCAACAAATATAATTATTTTCAGCTGATCAGTTTGATTTTATACTTTGAATTCCCATTCTGTTGGGCAAATTAAATATCTGAGTGTGTATCTCCACTTGAACCAGAGTCTTAGACAGAGACATTAAAAAAAGTGGTTTCTCTCATCCTTAAGCATCAAGCTACACAGGTTAGATTTGAGATATTTCTGCCATTGTCCTCTTAGTGTTTCAAGTTCTGGCAGCTATCTACTGCTAGTTTTACTTCGAGCGTGGGAATTTCTCTTTGGCTTCTGTGCTAGATTGGAGCACTAGAAACTCTTGTGCTCACATCATTCTGGACTGAACATAAAATATTTTTCTGTCAGGGGTCTTGCTGCTTCCAAGATAGTACATATATGACAGCAATATTTAGATATAGAAGAATCTGATATTTTCCTGTTTTTTCAAGACAGTCTTCATACAGCATACATTTTTGCATCTCTGAAGTTTAAGATGTTGGTAAGCAAAAGCCAGGATTACTTGCACATAAATTTTATTATTTCCCAAGACATCCCCCCAGGGGTGAAGAGAATGAAGCTGATATTCTTATTGAATGAAGAAAATGAAACAGAGAGACTACAAGAAGAACATAAACAAAAATTTATATTGCAAAATACATATGCTCACCTTGTGGAATTCTTGCAAAACATTATATTTCCACTTACAAGTTATTCTTACCGTCGCTTCTGTTCTCCAAATAAAGAGTGAGACATGAGACATCTGTGGCAGGAAGCCTCAAAGGTGGCCTTTAGAATCCTCACCTCCTGGCATTCAAGTCTTTTATGCTTTCCTCTTACATTACATAGTGATGATCTGTGCACCCAAGAACCTATGGTGGAAATGATGGCATGTGGCTCCTAGGAAGAGGTCACCAAAGGCATTTGATGCATCTTTCACCTTGCTTCCTCTTGAGTCACTCCCTCGGATGTATGCCAGCTGCCATCTCATGCAGAATCTCAAGGTGCCTATGAAGTGTTCCAGCACACCCTGTCAGCCACCTGAGTGATTTGTCTTGAAAGTGGGTCTTTCAGCTAAGACTTCTAATGACTACAGTTTGAGCCAACATCTTTATTACAATTTCTTGAAAGAATACAAGCCAGAACCACCATGCCTAGCCATTGCTGAATTGCTGAAATATAGAAATCTTGTAAAATAATAAATGTTTATTCTTAAGTCACCAACTTTTGGGATAATTTGTTATGCAGTTATTGATAGCCAATACTATAGCCAATAGTCCCTGGAAGTGGATGCTAGAGCAATAGAAACCCAAAATGTAGGAGAAAGTTTATAACCAGGTGGTGAGTGGCAGCTGAGAGGATTTTTGTTGAAGGTATTAGTGAAGCCTGGTATAAATGCACCTTATAACAGTAACTTAAGCATACCCCAAGAATGACCCTGTATGGCAGATGCACCTGAATGTGTATTCCAAGCTAGGGAATCTGGGAATGGCCAGCCTGGAAATTCATTCCTTGTCTATGGGGAACATCTGAGCCCCTGTCCCATCCCGTGGAACATGGGCCATATGGGAAATCAAGGACCCTAGTTTTGGGTTAAGTGAAGAGCTTTCCAGTTGGAGACTGTTAGGAGGAGGGTGCTAAGCGAAAATGGTTCCATGCTTTTAATTCATTACGTGAGGACTTATGTCCTATTCAAGATGATACAGCCTACCACTAGCACACTAAACAGCACATTGTGAAACCACACACCGTTAGGGAGTTCTAGTTTCTGTTACTGTTAAGTGAGAAAAATAAGACCACCTTAATCACGGAAACATAAAAATTTGAAGATGCGTCTGAAAGTTTTTGATGAACAGCCATGTATATGCAAATGCTTTATTTTTTTAAAAAAAGCTAAATTTTAGAATAATCTCATAAATAATTATTGGTTTACTTATGTTTCCATTGCTTTGCAAGGTTCTGAATATATGTAAAGATTTGCAGAAAAAGATTTTAGCAGAGTTTAGATTTTTATTTGGAAAAAAATAAACTGCCAAATGGCCAGCATTAGATCAGTCATGAGTTGTGATATAAACAAAAGTACAAGAATTTAGTAAAGAAGAGATTACTATAGAAACAAGGAATTTAAACTTTCTTTTCCTCCTTCTTTCCTTTCTTCCTTCCTTCTCTTCTTCCCGTATTCCATCCATTTATCCATCAATCTATTCATCCAACCCTTTATCCATCTAGCCATCTAAAATTTTTACGCCTTTGTTCTAGGCAGAATTCTGTCCTTTGTATTGAAGACATAGATGTTAATAAGAAGTGATTCCTGTCTTCATGATCTGAAGCAAGTGAAGAGCAGAGAAAATATTTACAGGATAAGAAACAAAATGAATAAGTGTAATGGTTAGTTTTATGTGTCAACTTGGCTGAGGCAAGGGGTCCAGTTGTTTGGTCAAACACTAATCTAGAAGTTACTGTGAAGGTATTTTGTACGTGTAATTAACATTTACAATCAGTTGACTTTAAGTAAAGGAGATTCTTTTTGACAGTGTGAGTGAGCCTCAGACAATCAATGGAGACCTTAAGAATAGGAACACATTTCCTGGAGAATAAGAAACAATAATCCAGAGCTTTCAGCCTGGCGATGTTCTCTACAGATTTTATACCCAAGATGGCAATGTCAATCTTACCTGAGTTTGCAGCCTGCTAGCTTGCTCTGCAGATTTTTTGGACCTGCCAGCCTCCACAATCATGTGAGTTATCAATTCCTTAAAATAAAACATATAGATACAGATATAGATAAATATATACATAAATTTATAAAATTGTATCAGGAGATGAAACATGTCTCTTCCAGTATGATTCTGAAGATGAAATGCAATTAAAGCAATGGCTACTGTATTAGTCTGTTTTCACACTGCTATAAAGAAATATCTGAGACTGGATAATTTATAAAGGAAAGAGGTTCAGTTGACTTACCATTGCACATAGCTGGGGAGGCCTCAGGAAACTTACAATCATGGTGGAAGCTGAGGAGCGAGCAAGAACTTTCTTCATATGATAGCAGGAGAGAAAAGTGTAAGCAAGGGAAATGTCGCACACTTAAAAAACCATCAGATTTCATGAAAACTCACTATCATAAGAACAGCATGGAGGAAATCACCCCCATAATTCAACCACCTCCCCCCGGACACATTGGGATTACAGACCTCCCCCTCAACACAAGTGGATTACCATTCAAGATGAAATTTGAATGGGGACCCAGAGCCAAACCATATCATTCCACTCAGGGGCCCTCCCAAACCTCATGTCTTTTATACATTTCAAAACCAATCATGTCTTTCCAACAATCCCCCAAAATCTTAGCTCACTCCAACATTAACTCAAAAGTCCAAGTCCAAAGTCTCATCTGAAACAAGGCAAGTCCCTTCCGCCTATGAGCCTATAAAATCAAAAGCAAGTTAGGTCCTTCCAAGATAAAATGGGGGTGCAGGCATTGGATAAATGTTCCCATTCTCAATTAAATAAATTGGCCAAATCAAAGGGGCCATAGGCCCCATGAAACTCTGAAACCCAGCTGGGCAATTATCAAATCTTAAAGCTCTGAAATGACCTTCAACTCCATGTCTCACATCTGAAGCAGGCTGATGTGAGGGGTGGGCTCCCATGGCCTTGGGCAACTCTTTTACGGGCTGACATTGAGTGCCTGTGGCTTTTCCAGGTGCATGGTGCAAGCTGTTGGTGGACCTACCATTCTGGGGTCTGAAGGACAGTGGCCTTCTTCTCACAGCTCCACTAGGCAGTGCCTCAGTGGAGACTCTCTATGCGGGCTCCCACACCACATTTCCCCTCTGCATTGCCCTAATAGAGTTTTTCCATGAGGGCTCTATCCCTGCAGTACACTTCTATCTGGATATCCAGGCATTTCCATACATCCTCTGAAGTCTAGGCAGAGGCTCCCAAAGCTCATCTCTTGTCTTCTGTGCACCCACATGCCCAACACCACAAGGAAGCTCCCAAGGCTTGGGGCTTGCATCCTCTGAAGCCACAGCTTGAGATGTACCTTGGCCCTTTTTAGCCATGACTGGAGCTGATGTAGCTGTGACAGAGGGCACCAAGTTCCAAGGCTGCACAGAGCATGGGGGCCTGGGAACCACCCCACGAAACCATTTTTCCCTCTGAGGCTTCCAGGCCTGTGATGAGAGGGGCTGCTGCCAAGATTTCTGACATGCTCTGGAGACATTTTCCCCATTGTCTTGGCAATTAACATTTGTCTCCTTGTTTTTTATCTAAGTTTCTGCAGTCAGCTTGAATTTCTTCCCAGAAAATGGGTTTTTCTTTTCTATTGCATCATCAGGCTACAAATTTTCCAAACTTTTATTCTCTGCTTCCCTTTTAAACATAAGTTCCAATTTCAGATCATCTCCCTCAAGTTCAAAGTTCTACAGATCTCTAGGGCAGGGGCAAAATACCACTTTTCTCTTTGCTAAAGAATAGCAAGTTACCTTTACTCCAGTTCCCAAGAAGTTCTTCATCTCCATCTGACACCACCTCAGCTTGGACTTCATCGTCCATATCACTATCAGCATTTTGTTCAAAGCCATTGAACAAGTTTCTCAGAAGTTCCAAACTTTCCCAAATCTTCCTATCTTCTTCTGAGCCTCCAAATTTTTCCAACCTCTGTCCATTACCCAGTTCCAAAGCCACTTCCACATTTTCAAGTATCTGTATAGCAGTGGCCCACTGTCTGTGATACCAGTTTAAATTAGTCCATTTTCATACTGCTATAAAGAAATACTTGAGACTGGGTAATTTATAAAGGAAGGAGGTGTAATTGACTCACAGTTCCACAAAACTGAGGAGGCCTCAGGAAACTTACAATCATGATGAAAGGTGAAGAGGAAACAAGGAACTTCCTCACATGGAAACAGATTAAACAATAGGATTTTTCATACTAAATAGTACTAACAAGCACAGCAGAGCTGCTGCACCCAAGACTTCACACAGATTATTTTTTCCCATTAATGCAAATTTTGTAGAGGAGACAGTGATTTAACTCTCTTTTCAACTGCATTTCACAGACAGGCTGAGAGCCTGAATGGGAAGGGATTCTTGCTCTTCTACTGGCTTTCCAGTTCCTAGGTTCCCTTCACTGTGGCTTCTGAAAGAGCAGAGTGGCTTTAGAATCCTGCTCACAGCACCAAAACCAAAACCCTAGAGGCTAAGGGAAGGCTTCCCCGTTGTCATGGAGTGTGAGTAACAGGCTGAACAATACTCAGGACTGTCACCCAAGTGGGAGGGCTGAGACAAGAAGTTATTTTTGAGAAGTTCATACTCTTCTTTGTTCTAATTTCATGTGTAACTAGAGCAATTTGTATGGATCTCTCCGGTCAATTTTTATTTAGCCTTAATCTTTAAATTTCAAATTTGAAAAACCACCAGGGTACCTGATGGTGGTTGGTCAGCGCATGAGCTGTGGAAATACCTGATGGTGGCCAGTCAGAGACCATTCCCTTAGAACCCAGGTTCCCCACAGCACTCACCTTATAAAGGTGTCCCTTCAGGTGTAACAAAAGTCCACGTCCTCACAAAACTGAAGTGGGAGGATAAGTGAGAAGCATATGTGCCCCACAAATGGCAAGTTGTTCATGGGTCTCCTGTGTAGCCAGATGGGCAGGCTCCCTGAAGAAAATAATCTCTGAGACCTCATCCTCAGAACAGGAGACCTTGGGTCCCAGATGGATTCTCCGATTCTTCCCCAGGGCAGCCAGGAAGGCAACTGAACTCAATGTGCTGGGCTTGATCCTGCAGGAATGAACTGGGGGCCACTTGGGGTCCCATTCTTGTTGCTGTAAGATCTTTGGGAAAAAGAAAGGGAGAGTTATATTTTCCATAATAAACTATCTGTAGACCGGGTAGATGCAGCCTCTGGTGTAGAATAAAAGTGCGCTCTGCGGCTGGGGGTGGTGGTGTTGGGGGTTGGAGAGTGCAGGATTATAAAGGCTAAACCACAGGGCAGGGGAGAGCAGGTGGAGGAGCGAGGAAGAGTCTGAATGATGACCTCTAAGCCCCAAATTGTCAGTCTCTCTTAATGGGCTGTTTCCAGGTGGCCAGTGGGTTGGCATCAGGTGGCCTGTGGGTGGTCAGTGGGGAATTTCCAGCCATGTTATAGCTCAGCACTGACAACAGGAGCTGGTTTGGCTTGATTGTAGAAAGGGAAGTCCCGTGGCACTTTTACAAGATCTTCCTGAGAACACAGAGTAGGTGACTCTCCCTCATCCAGCCATCACCTCCTTGTTCTAACTCTGAGAACATTAGCCACAAGGAGTCCATTTTGTCTGTTGGTAGGGGCATACTTTAACAAGTATGAGAATGTACTGATAGATGATGACACTTTAAGAATGATTTGGGGCTGGGTGTGTTGGCTCATACCTGTCATCACAGCACTTTGGGAGGCTGAGGTCAGGAGTTTGAGACCAGCCTGGCCAACATGGTGAAACCCCACCTCTACTAAAAATACAAAAATTAGCCAGTTGTGTAATCCCAGCTAATTGGGAGGCTGAGGTATGAGAGTTACTTGAATCCAGAAGGTGGAGGTTGCAGTAAGCTGAGATGGTGCCACTGCACTCCACCCTGGGTGACAGAGTGAGGCTCTGTCTCAGAAAAAAAAAAAAAAAGAATGATTTGATACTGTAATTCCATTGTTTATTAGTAGAGTTTTGAATTATGTGCAGATACTTTTCTTTTAGCAAATACTGGCAGACACCAGGGAAGATTTTCAGCTTTGCGTATCACTTCGCAAGTATAAAGATACTTTTTTTCCTCCTAAAGCTTATTTTATTTTTTATTTTATTGTTTTTTTTCAAAATTTTTTTTAGATTCAGCCGGTATATGTGCAGGTTTGTTACAAATGTATGTTATGTGATGCTGAAGTTAGGAGTATGAATGAATCAGTCACCTAGGTAGTGAGCCTAGTACCCAATAGATAGCTTCCCAATCCTTGCCCCCTTCTTGGCCTCCTCAATCTTGTATTCCCCAGTGTCTGTTGTTCCCATCTTTATGTCCATGTATACCTAATACTTAGCTCCTACTTATAAGTAAGAACATGTGGTATTTGGTTTTCCATTTCTGTATTACTTGTTAGTTTACTTAAGGTAACCTCTTCCAGCTTCATCCATGTTGCTGCAAAGGACATTATTTCATTTCTTTTTAATGGTTGCATAGTATTCCATGGTATACTTGTACCACATTTTCTTTATCCAATCCACCATTGATGGACACCTGGGTTGATTCCATGTCTTTTTATTGTGAATAGCACTGCAATGAACAAATAAGTACATGTAACTTTTTGATAGAACAATTTATTTTCCTTTGGGTATATACCCAGTAATGAGATTGCTGGGTCATATGGTAGTTCAACTCTTAGCTCTTTAAGAAATCTCCAAACTGCTCTCCACAGTGGCTGCACTAACTTACATTCTAACCAACATTGTATAAGTGTTTTCTTTTCCCTGCAGCCTCACCAACATTGTTATTTTTTACTTTTTAACAAAAGATATTCAGATTGGTATGAGAGGATAACTCGTTGTGGTTTTGATTTGCATTAGTGATAATGTGCATTTTTTCATGTATTTGTTGGCCACTTACTTGTAGGTCTTCTTTTGAGAAGTATTTGTTTATGTCCTTTGCCGCAAAGAACAGAATTGGATGCATTCACATTACCAGACATAAACTGTATTACAAGGCTACAGAATGGCACTAGTACAAAACCAGACACATAGACCAGTGGAACAGAAGAGAGAACACAGAAATAAAGCTGCACACCCATAACAATCTGATTTTTGACAAAGTGGATAAAAATAAGTAATGGTGAAAACACTCCCTATTCAATAAATGGTGCTGGGATAAGTGGGCCATCTATATGCAGAAGAATGAAACTGGATCCCTACCTATTACCATACACAAAAATTAAGATGAATTAAAGAATTAAATGTAAGACATCAAACTATAAACATCTTTGAAGAGAACCTAGGAAATACCCTTCTTGATATTGGCCTTGGCAAAGAATTTATGGCTAAGTCCTCAAAAGCAATTGCAACAAAAGCAAAAATTGACAAGTGGGCCCTAATTAAATAAAAGAGCTTCTTCATAGCAAGAGAAAGTTTCAAGGGAGTAAACAGACAACTTATAGGATAGGAGAAGGTACTCACAAACTATGCATCTGACAAAGGTCTAATATTCAGAATCTATAAGGAACTTAAATACATCAGTAAGCTTATTTTATTTTTTAAGCATTGTAAAAAAAAAACTTAGAATTTTATTTTAGAAAATACAAAAAATTAAGAAGAAAAACGTAGCAATAATATTATAAATTGCATCTCTACTAATAGCATTTGGTTGATATTTCCTTGCAACACTTTTTATAGATATTTATATAGATCCTCTGAATTATGCAATTTAGACTTTAGTTTTTTCACATAGTATTATATTTCATCTCTTTATTCAATTATGTACTCATTCATTCAATATATGCCACCTGAATTTCTACTCTGTGCCTGGCTGGCACCAAACAGTTGCTGGGGAATTAATCAAAAACATGACAATAAGATTTTACCTATGCCTTCAGTTTTTTTTGAACATCATTTTTAATGCTTGCTTAAAAACTAGTTATATATTTTTATGATAACTCCCTTAATTATTTCCCAGGCTTGGGGTATTAGTTGAGTTTTAAGTAGGTAGAGAGATTTAGGCACTCAGTAAACAAATGTTCTATATGTCCATATTAATATCTTTTAAAATTTTTTCTATCCTAACTGAAAGTGAAATTAGCATAGCATATGTAAGAGGAGAGAACAGAGATATTTAAAAAAAAACATAAAATGGCTGTGTTTTTAAAATAAAAGCAGGTCCTTGAATTGGTCTCAGAATTTCTACGGCTGCCTGGCACTGCAAAGAGGGGCACGTCCTTTGTTGCTTATCTATCTTGTTGACTATCTGCGTGTCTTTCCTAGTAATGTGTCCTTCAAGATCTCAGCTCCCTAGCTAAGATAATTTAACATCACTCCCAATATCCTTGGCGTGGCATGCTCTGAGTTGTTAGCTATCCCATCCTTACTACTACGTGGATCCACCTTAGGTGACCTTTCCAACCTGACTGCCGGTGAGAGCCATCTTGTGTGGTTATTAATTCAAGACCTCTCTAAAGTCAGGCAATCATTAAGAATAACAACAATAACAAAAACTATAAAAACGCTTAGGCTGCTGGTAGGGTTGGCCTCCTTCCAGCTTGCTGAATGGCTGCCGCTCATATAATCGGTTTGCATTGTGGCAGTCTAATCAGGTTGACAAAAGTGGACAAGATTTTTGGAGGCAATCAAGCACACTAATTCATTTTAAAATGCTGAACAGGTGCAATTGGGACACATTGATGGTAGTTATTAGCCAAAAGTCGCTCAGAGGAAGGCGGGCCCAACATCTGTGCCTATTATAGAGACACAATAGGGCCGACTTCACTTGTAAAAGTGAGCAGGGTCTTCCTCATGGATGGGGCAGCCAACTGAATGAACCTCCTGATTTAGGACTTTCACTGCTTACAGTAATTAGCATTCGAAGGGGAGTGTGCTGAACCCATCTTTTCTTTTCTCTTTTTCCTGGGGGTAGGTAAAAGTGGAGCGTGATTTAATTAAGAAAGGCAGTAACTGCAGGCACCCACCTAATCAAATGTTAACTACAGCAGAACAAGGACATTCTAATGAGGTCTTTGTGATTTAAATCTGACTAAGTGTGGTTGCCTAGTGCTGTAGGGTGTCTTTGGTTTCCAGGGACTCCTTCGTTCTTCAAAAGTTTTATTATTTTCAATTATCCCCAGTATATAGACCAGCTTATCATCAGAGACATGTGATTGCCGGAGATCTATTGGAAGGATAAATAAACCTAACAGAGCTGCTCTAGGTTCTGATAAATACATGAAGAAAAAGGCAAGACTATGACATCTGTTAGTACAAAATAAATGATAAATATTTGGAAGATTTCATTGATAGACACAGCTTATAAATACTCTGATTTTCTTTTTTCTAATTGAGTATGTGTCTCAGAGATATTCTTTATAATATGGAGTTGCATAACAGAAAAAAGAAAATACATGAATTGTGAAATAAGACAGTTCTAGATTCAAGTTCCAGTCTTAGTACTAAAAAGTGAGCCTCTGACAAAGTTTTCTCTCATTCCATGACCATTCATATGGCTCCCTGTTAGCAGTAGGGAATGTGATGGAGAAGAGAAGCAAGGGTCCTCCAGTGGAAGGTGCTGATAGGCATGCCATAGAAGTAATCACTCTGCTAGATAGAGCTTCCAAAAGTGAGGAATGTCTTTTGATCTTTACATCTCCAAGATCCCAAAAAGTGTCAGGTACTTTCAAAGTGTGCAAAAACATTCACTAAATGAAAACACGAATAACTATAAGTATATAAAAAACAAGCAGCACAGATATCTTCTCTTCCAGAAAAGTTATTATTCCAACATCTTTAATTCTGTTAAAAAGATTCTGGGTTCAGCTGGGCGCGGTGGCTCATACCTGTAATCCCAGCACATTGGGAGGCCAAGGCAGGCGGATCACCTGAGGTCGGGAGTTCGAGACCAGCCTGGCCAACATAGCAAAACCTTGTCTCTACTAAAAATACAAAAATTAGCTGGATGTGCTGCCGCATGCCTGTAATCCCAGCTACTCAGGAGGCTGAGGCAGGAGAATCGCTGGAACCCAGAAGGCGAAGGTTGAAGTGAGCTGCGATCATGCCACTGCACTCCAGCCTGGGCAACAGAGCGAGACTCTGTCTCAAAAAAAAAAAAAAAAAAAAAAAAAAAAAGGATTCCGGGTTCTAGGTTCTAGAATAGCATTTTAACTCTCCCAAACAACACACCCACTCCCCCCACACACACATTTTAAATTCTAGTAATTATATTTTTATTAAAATATGTAAACCTTTTAAATTTTAATTGTGCAAATTTTTTTTCATTTATTCAAAATATTTAGTGGATATTATATTTTTGAGAGAACTAACTATATGCCATCAAAGACTATATAGAGCTAATGATTCAAGAACAAGCAAGAGAGACAGAAGTAGAACATACACCAGGGTGGAAGCTGTGTCTTTCCATCACCTGATTTTGAAAGTGATATCCCATCACCTCCAATTCATTCTACTACTACTGATGACACAGAACAGCCCTGGTACAGTGTTGGTGGGTTGGTGGGGGGATGGCACAAGGACATGAATACCAGGAATCACTGGGGACCATCTTAGAACTGGTGACCAAGCCATTTAAATTACCTTCTTTCACTCCCCAAAGTATTCCAGTCATAACATAAAGACCTAAAGTTCTGATGTTAGTTGTATCTAGATTGATTACATAACATCTATGCATTTCCCACCTCTGGCAGATATGTGGCATAATGTGCACCAAGATGGTTGGGTAGAGATGAATAAAGCAGAACAAAATATAGCATTGTGAAAGGACAATAAATCTTGGACCCCTGAAATCACGAAGCCAAAGGAAAAAGTCAAGCTGGGAACTGTTGAGGGCAAATATGCCTTCCATTCTATTCCTTAAAAAGACAGTTACTAAGATAAAAAAGCTACATACCTCCCTCACAAGGAATTTCCTTGTGGGAAAAGAACAGACAACTCAAAGTCATGCCTCTGCTCACTGAAATAAATGCATATCTGATTGTCTCCTTTGGAAAAGCTAATTAAAAACTCAAAAGAATGCAACTTTTTGCTTCTTAACATACATATGAGCTGGAAGGCCCCTCCTGCTTTGAGTTGTTCCTCCTTTCTGTATGGAATCATTGTACATCTTAGATATGTTGATTGAGGTCTAATGTCTCCCTAAAATGTACAAAACCAAGCTGTGCCCCGACTGTCTTGGACACATGTCGCCAAGACCTCTTGAGGCTGTGTCATAGGCACACGTCCTAACTTTGGCAAAATAAACTTAAATTGACTGAGATCTGTCCCAGATATTTGGGGTTCACAGCATCATAACTACATCCAAGCAGAGCTCAGCACAATTTTCATTTTCAAATTTGAAATAGAGTAACGATAACTTACAGGAGATGGGATGAAAATATGTTTGCATACTCAAGTACCCAATAAAAAAAATCTGTGCATAAAAAAATACATTTTTTTAAAAAAAAGTTCTGTACCTGTAATTTATATTTAGAAATTTTAAAATTAAATTTAGAGTTTTTAGAATCCTGTGTTCACAGGATTCAAAAATCAAAAGTATATAAAACTATACGAGGAGCCTCATTCCACATCCAATATTAATTGATTTCTTCTCTCTATGCCAACATTTCAATCAATATTTTATATGTGACAGTGTTTCATAATAACGACACTAAAAATAAAATATGCATCATTATTTTTATCCTTCTTTTACACAAAAAGTCACAGATTGAACCCTTATTTTGCTTTCTGCTTTTAAAAATGTTCTAATGAGATATAGCATACATATATTAATATGCACATATCTTCAGTATACAAATCAATGTATTTTATAAAATTATAGCCTATTTAGCCACCACATAAATCACTTGTAGAATATTTTCAACACTTCAGAAAGCTGTAAGGCTCTTTTCTATTCAATGCCTCTCACTTAAAGTAACTAACCGTCATTCTTATTTCTATCATCATGTATTAGTTTTCCAGGTTTTAATGAACTCACAGAGTGTACAATTTTTCATGACTCTTTCTTTCACTTATTTTGTCGTTATTTCTGTGAGATCCTTGATGATGTTGTTTTTTGATGTAATTTTTTTTTTTTTATTGCTGTGTAATTCTCCATTGTGTGTATGGACCACAATTTACTTATTTATTCTCCAATTATTTCTATAAACAGTTGGATTACTTCTATTAATTTTTCTTTATTAACAATAATGGTTCTATCAACACTTTTACATCTGTCTTTGATAAATAGATGCTTTCTTTTTCTTGGATGTATCTAAAGGAGTGGTAGAGTTGCTGTGTCATAAATATTGCCAAGCATATCTTTATATTTGTCTTTTGAATGTACATGTACATCATCAATATATGAAAATTCCATTTGCTCAAACCACTTTAGGTAACACTTGTTACTGTCACTTGTCTTTATTTTAGCCATTCTGACATGTGTGTATTGATATGTCATTATGGTTTTAATTTTTCTGCAAAATATCATTTTATTATTTTCACATGCTATTTGGCCAAGAGAATAGCTTCATTTGGGATATGAAAACCTAAAGTTCAGATCCTCAGCCTTAATTTTTACTCAGTTATATGTATTTTTAACATTGATTTGTAAAAACACATTTTATGTTATCAATATAAATTCCTTGTCTTACATGCCATTTTATATCTTTATAAATACTTTATGTGTTTATTTTATATTGTTAAAATACCTGGTTCACCTTTTTCTAACTCTTGTTTTCATAGCAAAATTTCTTAATTTTTAAATTTTTTTATTTTTAATTATTAGGGAGTTGTATGTATGAAATACAGGTAATGTTTTGATACATACAATGTGTAATGATTAAATCAGAGTAATTGATGTTCATTACATTAAGATTTATTTATTTATTTGTTGTTTTAGCAACATCCTCATTCTTTTTTATTTTTTACATTTTATTTTAAGTTCTGGACATGCAGGATGTGCATGTTTGTCACATAGGTAAACCTGTGACATGGTGGTTTGCTGCACCTATCAACCCATCACCTAAGTATTAAACCCCACGTGCATTAGCTATTTATCTTCATGCTCTCCCTCCCCTGACCCCTTGATACAGCATTCTAATTCTAATTCTAATTCTACTCTTATTTTAAAATATACAATAAATTATTGTTAACTATAGTCACCCTATTGTGCTATCAAATACTAGATCTTATTCCTTCTAACTATAATTTTGTACCCATTAACCATCCCCATTTTATCCTCTCTGTCCACTACCCTTCCCAGCCTCTGATAGCCATCATTATACTCTCTATCTCCAAGGTCATTTTTTTAAACTTTCACGAGTGAGAACATGTCATAGTTGTCCTACTGTGTCTGACTTATTTTCTGTAACATAATGTTCTGGTGTTCCACCCATGTCATTGCAAATTACACGGAATTTCATTTTTTTAAATCAATGAATATTATCTCATTGTGTCTGTGCCACATTTAGTTTTTTTTTTTTTTTTTTTTAGACAGAGGCTCGCTCTGTCGCCCAGGCTGGAGTGCAGTGACACTATCTCGACTCACTGCAAGCTCCGCCTTCCGGGTTCCCGCCATTCTCCTGCCTCAGCCTCCCGAGTAGCTGGGACTACAGGCGCCCGCCACCACGCCCGGCTAATTTTTTTATAGTTTTAGTAGAGACGGGGTTTCACCGTGTTAGCCAGGATGATCTCAATCTCCTGACCTCGTGATCCACCCACCTCAGCCTGGGATTACAGGCGTGAGCCACCGTGCCCTGCGTCTGTGCCACATTTCTTTACCCATTTAACCACCAAGGGATACTTAGGTTGATTTCATACCTAGGCTATTGTGAATAGTGCTGCAGTAAACACAGAAGTGCAGATATCTCTTTGGTATACTGATCTGAAATTTCTTTTAGATATATACTCAGCAATGGGACTGCTGGATCATACAATGGCTCTGTTTATAGTTTTTTGAGAAACTTCAATATTGTTCTCCGTAGTGGCTCTACTAATTTACATTCCAACCAACAGGGTACAAATGTTTCTCCTTTCTCTGCATTATTACCTGCATTTATTATTGCCTGTGTTTTTGGATAAAAGCCATTTTAATTGGAAAGAGATGATATCCCATAGTTCTGATTTGTGTTTCTCTGATATTAGTGATGTTCCACATCTTTTTCATATATTTTTTGGCCATTTGTACGTCTTCTTTTGAGAATTGTCTATTCAGATCATTTACCCATTTTTAATCAGGTGATTTTTTTTCTATTGAGTTCCTTACATGTTCTGGTTATTAATCAGAACATATGTTGTTGGGTGAATGGTTTGCAAATATTTTCTCCCGTTCTGTGGGTTGTCTGTGCAGTTTGTTGATTGTTTCCTCTGCTGTACAGAAGGTTTTAAACTACACGTCATCACATTTGTCTATTTTTGCTTTGGTTGCCTCTGTTTGGAGGGTCTTAAGAAATCTTGGTTCGGACCAGTGTCCTGGAGAGTTTCCTCAATGTTTTCTTTCCATGATTTTATAGCTTCAGGTCTTAGATTTAAGTCTTTAACCACTTTCACTTGATTTTTGCATATAGTGAAAGTTAGGGGTCCAGTTTCATTCTTCTGTATATGGATTGCTAATTTTCCCAGCACCATTTATTGAAGAAAACTGTCCTTTCCCTAATGTATGTTCTTGGCACCTTTGTCAAAAATGAGTTGGATTTAAATGCAGATTTACTTTTGGGCTTTCTATTCTGCTCCGTTAGTCTATGTGCCAGTGCCACGTGGTTTTGTTTACTTATAGCTTTGTAGTATAATTTGAAGTCAGGTAATGTGATTTTTCCAGCTTTGTTCTTTTTGCTCAGTATGTCTTTGGGTATTCTGGATTTTTGCAGTTCCATGTAAATTTTAGGATTTTTTTTTTTCCATTTCTGTGAAGAATGTCATTGATATTTTGATAAGAATTGCATTGAATCTATATATTTCTTTAGGTAGTATAGATATTTTTAACAATATTTACTTTTAAAATCCATGAACATAGAATACATTTTCATTTCTGTATGTGTGTATTCTTCAACTTATTTCATTGACATTTTATAGTTTTCATTGTGGAGATCTTTCAATTTTTTTGGTTAAGTTTTTTCCTAGCTATTTTATTTTGCTTATAGCTATTGTAAGAGGGATTACTTCTTGGTTGTTTTTTCTTTTAGACTGTTGGCTGTTGGCATATGGAAATACTACTGATTTTTGTATGTTGATTTGTATCCTCCAACTTTATTGAATTTGTTTATCTGCTCTAATAGATTTTTGGTGGTGTCTTTAGGTTTTTCTAAGTATAAGATTATATCATCTGTAAACAAGGATAATTTGATTTCTTCCTTTCCAATTCAGATGCCTTTTATTTCTTTCTCTTGTCTGATTGCTCTGGCTAGAACTTCCAGTACTGTATTGAGTAAAAGTGGTGAAAGTGGTTATCCCTGTCTTATTCTAGATCTTAAAGGAAAGGCTTACAGTTTTTTCTCATTCAGTATGATACTAGCTGTGGGTTTGTTGTGTATGGCTTTGGCCACGCTGGGGTATATTCTTCTATCCCCAGTTTTTTGAGAGATTTTATCATGAAGAAATGTTGCATTTTTATCAAATGCTTTTCCAGCATCAATTGAAATGATTGTATGGATTTTGTCTTTCATTTTGCAGATATGATGTATCACATTTATCAATTTGCATATATTGAATCATCTTTGCCTCCTGAGGATGAGTGCCACTTGGTCATGATGGATGATGTTTTTAATGTGTTATTGAATTTAGCTTGCTTGTATTGTTGATAGTATTTGCATCTATTTCCATCAGAGACATTGGCTTGTAATTTTATTTTATTTGGTTCCTTTGTCTGGTTTTAGTATCAGCATAATACTCACCTCATAGAATGAGTTTGGAAGTATTCTATCCTTCTCAATTTTTTAGACAAGTTTGAGTAGGATTGATATTAGTTCTTTAAATGATTGGTAGAATTCAGCTGTGAAACAATGAGGTTCTGAGCTTTTCTTGGATGGGAGACTATTTATTATTGCTTATGTCATTACTTAGTCTATTCAGGTTTTGGATTTATTCAAGGTTCAATCTTGGTTAGGCTATTATGTGCCTAGGAATTCATCCATTTCTTCTCAGTCTTCTAGTTTATTAGGATATAGTTGCTTGTAATAGTCTCATGATTCTTTGAATTTCTGTGGTATCAGTTATAATGTCTCCTCTTTCATCTCTGATTTATCTAAGTCTTCTCTCTTTTTTTCTTAGTCTGGCTAAAGTTTGTTGATTTTGTTTATCTTTTAAAACAATAGCAACTTTTAGTTTTGTTGATCTGTTGTATAATTTTTTAGTCTCAATTTCATTTATTTTTGCTCTGATTTTTATTAGTTATTTTCTTCTATCAATTTTGGGTTTGGTTTGCTTTTACTTTTCTAGTTCTTTAAGATTCATTGTTAGATTGTTTATTTGAAATGTCTCTACTTTTTGATGTAGACATTTATTTTAATAAACTTATGAAATGGTTTGGTTTTGTCTCCACTGAAATCTCATCTCAAATTGTAATCCTCACATGTAGAGGCAGGGAATTGATATCCTCACATGTTGAGGGAGGGAATTGAAATCCTCGATATTGAGGGAGGGAAGTGGTTGGATCATGGGGCTGATTTCTCCCATGCTGTTTGCATGATAGTGGGTGGGTCTCATGAGATCTGATGGTTTTAAAAGTGGCAGTTTTTCCTGTTCTCACGTTTCATTCTCTCCTGCCGCCTTGTGAAGAAGGTGCCTGCTTCAACTCCCACCATGATTGTAAGTTTCCTGAGGCCTCCCCAGACATGCAGAACTGTGAGTCAATTAAACATATACATTTTTATAAGTTACCCAGTCTTGGGTATTCTTTATAGCAGTGTGAGAACGGACTAATACAACTTACCCCTTAGTATTGCTTTTTCTGTACCCCATAGGTTTTTGTATGTTGTGTTTTAATTTTCATTTGTTTCAAAAAAATTCTTCACTTTCTTTCCTAATTTCTTCATTGACCCAATGGTCTTTCAGGAGCATACTGCTTAATTTCCATGTTTGTATAGTTTCCAAAGTTTCTATTATTAGTGATTCTTAGTTTTATTCCATTGTGGTCAGAAAAGATATGTATTAGGCCATTTTTGTGTTACTATAAAGAAATACCTGAAAGTGGATAATATATAAAGAAAAGAGGTTTAATTGGCTCAAAGTTCTGCAGGTTGTACAAGGATGTCTTTATTATCTGCTTCTGGTGAGGGCCTAAGGAGGCTTACAGTCATGGTAGCCAAAGTGAAGAGGGCAAGGATGGGGGCAAGAGAGAGCAAGGGGGGGATGTGCTGCACACTTTTAAACAATCAGTTATTTTGAGAACTCACTCACTATTGCAAGGAAAGTGTCACGTGCATCCGTGTGAAGAGATCACCAAACAGGGTTTGTGTGAGCAATAAAGCTTTTTAATCACCTGGTTGCAGGCAAGCTGAGTCCATTTTATAGGCCATTTTATAGGATTTGGGTAGATAGTGGAAAATTACAGTCAAAGGGGTTGTTCTCTGGTGGGCAGGGGCGGAGGTCACGAGGTGCTCAGTGGGAGAGCTTCTGAGCCAGGAGAAGGAATTTCACAAGGTAATGTCATCAGTTAAGGCAGGAACCGGCCATTTGCACTTCTTTTGTGATTCTTCACTTGCTTCAGGCCATCTGGATGTATACATGCAGGCTTGGGCTCAGAGGCCTGACAGAAAGCATCAAGCCGTTCATGAGAGATCTGAAACCATGACCCAAACCCCTCCTAACAGGGCCCATATCCAACATTGGAGATTACATTTCAACATGAAATTTGGAGGGGAAAAACATCACAATAATATTACACCTCCAGCCCCTCAAATCTCATATCCTTCTCATGTTGTAAAATGTAATCATCATTTGCCAATAGTCCCCAAAAGTCTTAACTCATCCCAGCATCAAGTCCAAAGTTCTAAGTCTCATCTGAGATTCATCTCCTTCCACCTAGGAGCATATAAAATCAAATTAAGTCATGTACTCCCAAGATACAATGATAGTACAGGTATTAGGTAAACATTATCATTCCAAAAGAGAGAAATGGGCCAATAGCAAGGGGCAATAGGCCTCATGCAAGTCTGACAGCCAGCAGGGTAGTCACTAAATCTTAAAGCTCCAGAAAATCTCTTCAGACTTTATGTACTATATCAAAGGCACATTGGTGCAGCTCTGCCCCTGTGGCTTTGCAAGGTGCAGCCCCCATGGCTACTCTCGTAAGTTACAGTTGGAAGCCTGCAGCTCTTCCAAGTACAGCATGCAAGTTGCTGGTAGATCTAACATTTTGGGTTCTGGAGGGCAGCAGCCTCTTTCCCGTAAGAAATTGTCCTAGTGGGGACTCTGTATGGAACCTCCAACCCCTACATTTGCCCTTAGCATTGCTGTAGTAGAGGTTCTCTGTGAAAGCTCTGATTCTGCAGTGGGCTTATTCCTGGGAACCCAGGTTTTCTCATACATCCTCTGAAATCTAGCTGGAAACTACCAAGTTTCCCCACTCTTGCATACTGTGCAACCACAGGCTTCACATCATGTGAAAGCCGGCCAGGTTTCTGGCTTGCACCCTCCAGAGTTGTGGCCCAAGCTGTACTTGGGGCTCTTTGAGCTGTAGATGTAGCTAGAGTAGCCAGGGTGTGGGGAGTAGTATCCTGAGGCTGCTCAGACAGGAATGTGTGGTCTCCGAAAGCATTTTTCCTCCTAGGACTCTGTTATGTGATGGGAGGGGATGTCTCCAAGATCTCCGAAATGCCCGTGAGGCCATTTTCTCATTGTCTCGGATATTTACACTAAGCTTTCTTTTAATCATGCTAATTTCTCTAGCAAGTGGCTGCTTCACAGCCTGCTTGTCTTCCTCTCCTGAAAATCCTTTCTCTTTCTTTGCCACATGGCCAGCCTGCACATTTTTCAAACTTTTGTACTCTGCTTCCCTTTTAAATATGTTTCACCTTAAAGTCATTTCTTTGTTTTCATGTCTGATTTAGACGCTTAAAAGCAGCCAGGCCATATCTTCAGTGCTTTGCTGCTTAAAAATTTCTTCTGTTGTCAGTTATCCTAAGCCATTACTCTTAAGTTCAATCTTCTGCAGATCCCTAAGACATGAGCACAATGCTGCCAAGTTCTTTTCTTGGGTGCGACACAGGTGACCTTTACTCTAGTTTCCAATAGCTCCATCAGATACCTCCTCAGCCAGACCTTTATTATCCATATTTTCCGTCAGCATTTTGTAACAACCATTTAACCAGTCTCTAAGAAGTTCCAAACTTTTCCTCATCTTCTTGTATTCTTCTGAGCCCTCCAAACTCTTCCAACCTCTGCCTGTTACACAGTTCCAAAGTCACTTCCAGATTTTTAAGTATATTTTTAGTAACAACTTCCTCCTTGGAATTAGTTTACTGTGTTAGGCCATTTTGCATTGCTGTAAAAAATACCTAAATCTGGATAATTGATAAAGATAAGAGATTTAACTGGCTCGTGGTTCTTCAAGCTATAGAAGCATAGCTCCAGCATTTGCTTTTGATGAAGGCTTGAGGAAGTTGACAATCATGGTGGAAATTTAAGGGGGAGCAGGTGTCTCACATGGCTAGGGTGGGAGCAAAAGAGAGCAAGGAGGGAGGCGCCAACTTTTAAACTTTTAAATAACAAGTTCTCATGACGGCTCACTATTCTTAGGACAACAATAACACCAAGCCATTCATAGGGGATCAGCCCCCATGACCCAAACATCTCCCACCAGGCCCCACCTTCAACACTGGGAATTATGTTTCAACATGAGATTTGGAGGGAACATCCAAACTATATCAAGATACTTAATATGATTTTGATTTTTCTTTGAATTTTTGAGACTCGTTTTGTGCCCTAACATATATGATATATCCTTGATAGTATTCCATATGCTGATGAGAAGAATATGAATTCTACAGTTGCCGGATGAAATATACTATAAATTTCTATTAGGTTTATTTGGTCTATAATACAGATTAAATCCAAAGTTTCTTTATAGATGTTTTTTTGTATGGATAATCTGTCTAATACTGAAAATGGGATTTTGAAGCCCCCAGGTACTATGTATTTGGATATCCCTCTCTCTTTAGTTCTAAAAATATTTGCTTTGTATATCTGGATGCTCCAGTGTTGGATACATACATAGTCAGAACTGTTACAACCTCTTGCTGAATTGACTCCTTTATCATTATATGATGACCTTCTTTGTCACTTTTTACAGTTTTTGTCTTGAAATATATTTTATCTGATACACAAATAGCTACTCCTGCTCTTATTTTGGTTTCCATTTTCGTGGAATATCTTTTTCCATCCCTTTATTTTCAGTCTATGTGTGTCTTTATAGGTGAAGTGAGTTTTCTTTTTGTAGGTAGCATATAGTTGGCTCTTGTTTTTTAATCTATTCAGCCACTCTATGTCTTTTGATCGGAAAATTTAGTCCATTCACATTCAATCTTATTGATCAGTAAGGACTTACTCCTGACATTCTGTTGTTATATGGCTGTATTGTTGGTCTTTCTTTCGTTCTTCTTTTCTGTCTGTATATATCGGTGTGTTTTTTTTTTTTCCACAGAAGTATGTTTTAATGTCTTTTTATTTTTTAGGTATCTGCTATAAATTTTTGTTTTGTAGTTACCATAAGGCTTTCAAATGACATACTATAACCAATTATTTTCTTCTGACAATTTAACTCTGATCAGAAAATTAAAACAAAAACAAAGATAAAACTACAAAACTCTATACTTAAAATCCATCCTCCATGCTTTGTGACTTTTTGTTGTCTCTGTCTTTTTATACTATTTGTTTCTTAAAAAGTTGTTGTAGTTATTATTTTTGATAGACTTGTCTTTTAGTTCTCCTACTAAAGATTTGAGTGGTTTACACACTGTAATTCAAGTGTCAAAGTATTCTGTGTTTGTGTGTACTTAATACCAGTCAGTTTATTTATTTGTTCATTTACCTATTGTTTGAGACAGTGTCTTGTGCTCTCACCCAGGCTGGAGTGCACTGGCATGAACACAGCTCCCTACAGCATCAACCACCTGGGCTCAAGCAGTCTTCCTGCCTCAGCCTCCCAAGTAGCTAGTAGCACAGGCACAGGCCACCACACTGAGCTGTTTTTTTTCTTTTTTATTTTATAGTGGTGGTGTCTCATCATGTTGCCCAGGCTGGTCTTGAACTCCTGGCCTCAAGTGATCCTCCTGACTTGGTCTCCCAAGGTGCTAGAATTATAGGTGTAAGCCACCATGCCTGGCCTATGAGTGAGTTTTATATCTCCAGATGATTTCTTTTTGTTAATGTCATTTTCTTTTAGATTGAAAAAAACCTCTAGCATTTCTTGTAAGACAAATCTAGTGTTAAAGTCTTTCAGCTTTTGTTTTGTCTGTAAAAGCATTTATCCTTCATGTTTGAAGATTAATTTTCCTTGTTATGATATTCTCAATTGAACTTTTTGTTTGTTTGTTTGTTTTGTTTTGTTTTGTTTTTTAATTTATTTTCTTCAGAACCTTGAATATCTCACCAACTCTTTCTTGGCCTGTAAGGTTTCCATTGAGAAGTTTGCTACTAGATATATTGAAGCTTTTTTCTATGTTATTAACTTTTTTTCTCTTGCTGCTTTTAGGATCCTTTCTGTATCCTCCACCTTTGAGAGTTTAATATATCCCTTGAGGTAGTCTTATTTGGGTGGAATTTGATTGGGGTTCTATGACTCCTTGTACCTAGCCAGTCATATCTTTCTTAGTATTACTTATTTTAATAAATTTTCTATGTCAGTCTCTCTCTGTCTACATCCTCTTTAAGGCCAATAACTGTTATATTTGCTATTTTCAGGCTATTTTTAGATCCTATAGGTGTGCTTTATTCTTTTTTTTCTTTTTTTGTTCTCTGTGTATTTTCATGTAACTTCTCTTCAGGCTCATTAATATTCCTTCTGCTTGATCAATTCTATTGTTGACTGATGCATTTTTCAGTTTGTCAATTGTATTTTTCAGCTCCAGAATTTCTGCTTGATTTTTAAAATTATTTTAATCTCTTGTTAAGTTTCTCTGATAGAATTCTGAGTTTCTTCTCTGTGTTATTTTAAAGTTGGTTGAACTTCTTCAAGGCAGCTATTTTGAATTATCTGTCTAAAAGATCACATTTCTCCATAACTTCAGGATTATTCATGGGTGCCTTATTCAGTTTATTTGGTGAGTTCATGCTTTCCTGGGTGTTCTTGATGCTTGTGAATGTTGATTGATGTCTGAGCTTTGCAAGTAAGGTGTTTGTTTCTATCTTCACAGTCTGGACTTGTTTGTATCTATCTTTCTTTAGAAGGCTTTCTACATATTCCAAGGGGATTGAGTTTTGTGACCTATGCCTATGATCACTGCAACCATATCACACTAGGGGTACCCTAAACCCAGGAATGGTGTAACTCTTCCTGAATCCTAGAGATATCACCTTGATGGGCTTGGGTAACAGCAGAATTCCCTGGATAACCAGGCAGGCTCTCACTGTCTTCCCTGTCTTTCTCCCAATTAGAAGGAGTTTTCCACCATGCTGGGCTTACTGACATTGGGGGATGACTGACACAAGCACTCTTATGGCTACCACAGCTGGCACTCCACTGAAGCCAGCAAAATACTGGGTCTCATCTAAGGCCTGTGATGACTAGTTCCTGGCTACTGCTGATCTTTATTCAAAGCCCAAGTGCTGTTTAGTCAGCAGGTTGTGAATCCTGTTGGGACTGTGTTCTTCCCTTCAGAGCAGTGGATTCCTTTTGGTCCCATTGTTGTCTTAGAAATGCTGTGCAGGGGCTCAGGCCTGGAACTGGAGGTTTCAGGAATCTTCTTGGTAATTTATTGTGGCTGAACTGGTACCCAAGTTGCAAGACAAAGTCCTCTGTACTCTTCCCTCTCCTTTCACCACATGAAAGGACTCTTCCCTCCAAGCTACACAGTCTGCAATTGTGAGAGAGTAATGCGAGTACTCTCTTGACTACCACAGCTTGGTCATGGGTAATGCCCACCCCAAGTCCACTGCCTCTAACAGTGCAGCTCCAGAGACGGTTTACTCAAAGACTGTAGTCCTTGTGGCATTACTACCACTCAAATTTATTTTGGGCCCTAGGCATCTTTAGGCAGATGCTAGTGGAGCCAGCCGGGATTCAGGATCTTTCTGCTGGGGTGGAATATTCCCCTCTGAATCTAGAGGTAGTCTAAATGTTTCCTCTGTAGGCACCAGCAGAATTCTTCCCTGTGATGTGTTCCTCTGTGACAGGGAAGCACGGAGTTCCAATGCAAAGTTCCACATTTACTTTATTCTCCCTCCCCGAAAAACGCAGATTTTCTTTTCACATGGTGCTGATGGAAGATAGGGAGGGGTGGTATAGGAAATGCAACACTGTCTTTCCTACTCTTTTCAATGCCTCTTTCCTTGATATTGTGCTAAAACCAGGTACCGTGATTGCCCATCTAATTTTGTGGTTCTTACGAAAGTGCTTTGTTGACTGAATAGTTCTTCAATTTTGTACTTCTTTGGGAGGTGATCTCTGGGGAGTTCTATTCAGCTGCTTTTCTCTGCCTCCACTCTCAATTTTAAATTTGTATTTAAAATTTGTTTTACTTAATTTTAGTACATTGACTTTATTAATTTTTTGATAGTGCTTATTGCATTTAAATAAATCTTTGTCTACTAAAAAGGCACGAAGCTATGTTGTTTTTTTCTAAAGCTTCTTCATTGCAGTTAATCATTTTCGGTTAATTTTAGCATTGGTGTTAAGTCAGTGTCAATGTCCCCCTTTTTTCTTTTTTTAATGTGAATATTTGGTTTGCCAGTACCATTTGTTGAATAACTTTTCCTTTCTGATTGAATTGCCTTGGTGCCTTCTTTGGAAATCAATTGACCATATGTGTATGGGTATATTTCTTAATAAATTATTCTGCCTTCAATCTATGTCTATTTTTATGCCAATGTTAGCTTTGTGTAGCTGGTTGATCTAGAAATTAAGTTATATGAGTTATTGAATTTTGTTTTAAAGCACATGCATAAATTTGAGTATTTAAAATCTTTTGTATTTTCGTATGTTTCTGTCCATATTTGTGGGAAAAGCTTTCTGAAATTTTGACTGAAATTTTGTTGAAACTATATGTTAAGTTGGAGAGAATAGTAACGTTGATAATAGTGAGCTTTTCAATCCATGCAATCTATGAAATCGATATAGCTCTTAATTTTTAAAAGATATTCCTTGAATTTTTCTTCACAATGTTTTTCAGATTTTAATGTATATTTTAGTGTTTGTAATGTAGAGCTTGTGCACATATGTCGTTTTTCCTAGATATTAGAATTTTATGTTTTGTGGGTATATAATTAGTATATTTATTTCAATTCTTTATTTTTTTTGATGCTGGAATTTAGAAATATACTTCAGGTAGTAACTTTGCTGAATTTACTTATTAGTCCTGATCATTTCCTTATGGATGATTTTTGATTTCTTTATGTAAAATCTTGTAATTTACAATGGAAAGTTTAATTTCTTCTAAACTTCATAACTTTTTATTTCTTTCCCTTCCTTATTCACTCTTTAGGACCTCTGTTACAATGTTGAATTAAAGATTTAAAAAATCGCTTCCACATTCAAAAGGAAAATATGTTTTGGCATTCTATGTAGAGTTTTGAAAAATTTAAACCAATTTTGCATTAGAATGTCTTTTAACTTGCATTTGCCTAATGTTTACTTATGATTGAATTCAAATTATGTATTATGTGACTTGTATATTTGTTTCTTGAAGAAAGAGAAAAATTGAAAAGAAAAATTATTAAAGAGAAAAATTTGAACTCCGATACATATTTTTTATAGTGCATATTTAATGTTAATGGAATAAATACTAATATTAGGTCAGAAAGATTTGTTCATATATTTATTCTAGGAATTCTATAATTTTAAATTGAAATTTAGATCTCTAATTTATATAAAACAGAATTTTCTTGCTATCTTTAGCATAAATCAACTAATCATATATATGAGTCTATTTCTCAAGTTTCCTTCTGTTCTACTGTTCTACATGTGTATTATTTAGCCAGCATCACAGCCAATATCTAACTGTGTTGAATACTGTATATTCAATCTTGAAATTAGGTAGAAAGTTTCTCCAACTTTGTTTTTCATTTTAATAATTGCTTAGACTATTCTAGTTTCTTCAAATTTCTATTTAATCTAAAAATCAACCTATCAATTTCTATCTTCAAATTTTGATTTAATTTTTAATATAGCCTATTAATTTCTACCAATTTGGAGGAAATTGATATTTTAACAATAAAGAATTTTAAATACATATTTATTAAAATATTTCATTTTTCTCAGCAATGTTCTATAATTTTGAAAAAACTTTTATATGTTTGGATTAATATACTCATAAGCATTTTATACATTTTGATTTGTTGTAAATATAATTTATTTTACATTCCATTTTATAGTAGTTTAATATTAGCCTACAAAATATACATGTATTTACAATACTGACATTTTGATCTACAACCTTATTGAAGTCATTTATGTGTTCTACTAGTTGTCTTATAAATATCTGAGAATTCTCTATGTAAATTATCATGCTCTTTAAAGAGAGGAGATTTTACTAACTCTTTTTACATTTTTTCTTGCCTTATTGTAGTGGTCAACATACTGAGTTTAAAATTGAGTAAAAGTGTTGAGAATAGGCATTTTTGCCTTGATTCTGCTCTTTCAGGGAAACATTCAGCATTTTACTGTTAAGTATGATAAAATCTAAAAGTTCTCATAGCTTCTTTTTATCAGATTGAAGAAGTTTTGTTTTTTTGAATTTCTATGATTTTTATTACTATTATAAATGAGTATTAAATATTTCAAGGCATAACATGAAAATTTTCTCAGTACTAAGAAAATTTAAAACTTAAAATCTTTCATTTCATTCTGTTAAATTTTTACTCATATATATTAAAGTTCATAATTTAGATGCAAATATATTTATGATTATTATGTCTTCCTATTGAATTGGTCCATTAATATTAGAAAATATCTTTCTTGATTCTTTGCTAATATTCTTAAAATCCATTTTATTTGATAGTAATAAAACCATTCTTTTCTCAAGGTTGCTATTCCTCTGATTATATATAGAGAGAGACACATTTTCATCATTGTATTTGCCTAATATTAGAAGGATATTTGATAGCACATAATTGAGAATTGCTTGTCCAAATGAATTCTAACAATCACTCAACATCTGACTTTTAATTGTAGTGTTTTGTCTGTTAACATTTAATGCAATTTTTGATATAATTAGCTTTAGATCTACTTTATTATTTATTTTCTAAGTGCCATCCCTCCCTTCTTTCTACTGTTTTCCTCCTTTCTTAGCTAATTTTAATTACTTATCTTTCCTTTTTTTAAATTTCATTTTATTTTACCTATTGGCTTTTACACATACTTTTTTAAAATATACTGCAGCATTTTCTCCAATCATTTCAATAATCATTTTAAAATTATTCTGGGCCATCTAATCTCTTTAACTGGAAATGTCATTTATGGAGGTGATATTCTTACTACTGATAATAATTTTATGTTATGCCAAAAATTGAAAAATTTCCAAAGGCCTGTTATGAATTCATATTTGGATTTATAATATTTTGTCTTAAATTACTTGCTTTACATTAAGTGTAATATATAATTAAATCCAATTATTATAATAATTATTTAGATCAGCAAATCTTGCTAAAACTTTTGCTGTTATTATTCCAATACATTTAAGAATCATGTAACAATTCCTAATAATATTCCATATGAAAGAACAAACAAAACATCAAATATATTAAATATGTGTGCATGATATAAACTTTTCCTGCTGTTTTGGACTTAGATTAAGGTCCAGAAGTCACTTTCTGTGAAAAAATCCCTGCCACTTTTGTATTTGGAATTGTTTTTGACTATCACCTGGGTCTTTTAAGAGTTTAGCCAATTGGGGCCCGGTGTGGTGGCTCACATCTGTAATCCCAGCATTTTGGGAGGCCGAGGCTGGTGGATCACCTGAGGTCAGGTGTTTGAGACAAGCCTGCCAACATGGTGAAACCCCGTTTCCACTAAAAATACAAAAATTAGCCAGGTATGGTAGCGGGTGCCTATAGTCCCAGCTACTTGGGAAGCTGAGGCAGGAGAATTGCTTCAACCCAAGAGGTGGAGGTTGCTGTTAGCCAAGATGATACCACTGCGCTCCAGTCTGGGTGACAGAGCGAGACTCTGTCTCAAAAAAAAAAAAAAAAAAAAAAAAAAGAGTTTAGCCAATCATTTGTTAATTATGCATGGGGATTTGGCTAGTGGCATCAGGCACCTAACCCTATACAGTTGTCATTTTGCTGTGATCACTATCTCCTTGACGTAAATATTTCTTTGCTTTGCTTTATCTTATTTTGTTTTATTTTATTTTATTTTGAGGCAGAGTCTCACTCTATCACTGTCACCCAGGCTAGAGTGCAGTGGCATGATCTTGGCTCACTGCAACCTCTGCCTCCTGGGTTCAAGTGATTCTCCTGCCTCAGTCTCCTGAGTAGGTGGGATTACAGATGCCGTCACCAAGGTCAGCTAATTTTTGTATTTTTAGTAGAGATGGGTTTTTGCCATGTTGCCCAGGCTGGTCTTGAACTCCTGACCTCAGGTGATCTGCCCTCCTCAGCCTCCCAAAGTGCTGGGATTACAGGCATGAGCCACTTTGCCCTGCCAAAATATTTCATTTTGGGGGTAAATAATTAAATTATTGTGTATGTGAGACACAGATGATCATATGGCTTTGGTTTCTAACTCCTGCTTCTGCTCTACTCAGTGAATGGATTATATTACTACATTCATATATGGGTTACTCTTTCACATACTATTAATATATTTACTCAGGTATAAATTTTAGCCCCATTTTGAAAATCTTAAAAATGATCTTCACACTTGGGAGGCCAAGGCGGGCGGATCACGAGGTCAGGAGATAGAGACCATCCTGGCTAACACGGTGAAACCCCGTCTCTACTAAAAATACAAAAAATTAGCCGGGCGAGGTGGGTGCCTGTAGTCCCAGTTACGTGGGAGGCTGAGGCAGGAGAATGGCGTGAACCCTGGTGGGGCGGAGCCTGCAGTGAGCTGAGATCGCGTCACTGCACTCCAGCCTGGGCGACAGCGAGACTCCGTCTCAAAAAGAAAAAAAAAAAAAATCATCTTCACACAAAACCTCTACAGGAGTTGTAGGCATACCTGAATGTTAGAAGGATAAAGTAGGAGAGGGGTTTGCATAAAAACAATGCAAAACATCTTTAAGTGCAAAAACAAACAAAAAACAAACAACAAACAAAGAACTCTAAATGCAACAAAAATCCATACTTCAATGGTTCTATGACCATTCCTTAGTAGTATTTTCCACCTTCTAAGTCTCCCTCCATATCCTGTCCATCTTCCTTTATTCTATATCCTTTCTGTGGGTTGAATTGTGTTCCCCCAAAATTATGTTGAATCTCTGATCTGCAGTATTTGTGAATGCAACCTTATTTAGACACAGAGTCTTTGCAGTTATGAGGTCAATATAAGATGAGATCATAATGGATTAGAGTGGGCCCTAATCCAATGACTGTTGTCCTTATGAGGGGAGATTGGAGACAGCCAGACACACTGGGAAGAAGTCTGTGTAACAATGGAGGCAGAAATTGTAGTGATGTGGCTACAAGCCAAGGAACACTGAGGATTGCTGGTGACGAGCGGAAGCTGGAAGAGGGAAGGACACATTCTTCCCTAGAGCCTTTAGAAGGAGCATGCTGTACTCACACCATGTTTTTAGACTTGTAGATTTTCTTGTATAAGATCATAAATTGCTGTTTTAAGTCACCCAGTATGTGGTAATTTGTTATGGCAACCTTAGGAAATGAACACACCTCCCCTCTCTCCTCCTCCCTTTGATTACTTGATGTTTCCCACATTTTTCCTACTCTATTATGGGGGTCACTTCTTTTAATTTTTTTCTTTCCAGGTCCTAGGCCAAGTCCTGGTTTATGCCTGACCTTAAATAGCTGCATCTATTCAAGTGCTAGGGAAAGCAAAATGATCTTTCATTTCATGTAATTGGCTCTTCTCTGAAGGTGACTATTACTATAAATAGTATCTTTCAATTTCTATCCCATCCTACTTCCTAACTACACTTAGAAAAAAATAACATAAACCCTCAACAACTAGAAATTTTTTGATCAAAAACAGGTGGCTTGAATTTTATTGTGTATTTGAGCCAGATGTAAAGGCTGGCACATTTCTGAGCAATAGACAGTAAATATTCATAGAAATAATACATTAAAATTCCAGAAATCAATATAATTGCAAAGGTCATAAGAGTGTAAATATGGACTTGCTCACTGTCACTCCCCAAAACTTAAACACAGGAGGCAGCATCTGAAACGTGAAGAGTTTGTTTTAAATACAATAAAAGATATAATTGTTTTATAATTTAAAGAAGTGTAAAAGTCCAAGGATGGCAGTAAGTTCTTTGCTACTCTCCCCATTAAGAGACGAGATCTAATTCACTTGCATTCCTTTGAAACTGGACTGGTGTTAGTGACTTTACTGATCTACAGATGGAGGAAGTAACATACTTGGGCCTTCAGGAACCAGGTCATAAAAATCCCTGTGACTTCAGCCTGCATCTCTTAATATGAACCTTCAGCTTCCATAGAAGGAGGTTGACTACCCTGAGGCCACTGTGCCGTGGGAAAACCAAGACACTTGGAGAGACCCAAGAGCCAGGGCGGTCCAATCCTCACCTGGGGTCAACTCTGCCCCACTGCGGGCTGAATCTGGACATCTCCATTTATTTAGTGTTGTCTATGGCTGCCTTTTCTGCAATAAAGACTGTTAGGCTTGCACTGCTCAAGATATTTCTTATCTAGCCCGCTAGAAAACAAGTGTGTTCACTCCTAGAGAATGAGACAGATTGTGGAGAGAAGCCATGGGGGCAAAAATGTACCACATGTGAGTGAATAAACTTGGAAGTTGAGCCTCCACCCTTAGGCAGGCCAGCCTGAGTCATTGCAGAATTCATGATCCACACAATTTTGAGCAAAATCTACTTTTAAGCTGCTAAATTTGAGGGTCATTTGTTACAGAGCAGTAGATCACCAGGAGTATATGAAGCATATATTCTTCTTAAATTGAATAAGTGATATAGTAGAGCATTTCACTACAGCAAGAAAAATTTGGACAAAGCAACGCCTAGGTATATGTCAATAATGCATAACTAAAACGAACGTCATGTGCTTGCTGAGATATATTTTATGTTTCTTTGGCAGATATATCTAAGAACAGGTTATGAAATCCTCATACTAGCAATGCTAACATCACTTGCTGTGTAACAGGGACTATTTTAAATGTTTTAGACATCTTAACTAATTTAACCCTTACAGAAATACTAAGAGGTAGCACTATCAATCTCCCAATTTTATTAAGAAAATTAATGGACTGAAGGGTTAATTTAATTGCCCACACTTAGCAAACTTTGGACCAGCTTACAAACCTAGCAACTCTGGCTTCAGACCCTGTATTCTTTAATTATACACGGTTGTTCTATCTGGGATGTTACTTGGGTCCTTGAGCTCATTAAGCTGTCCCTCTTGAGTCTATTGAAACTACAGTGTTCTAAATACTGTGACATACACCATTTCACAGTTTCTTTTCCTCTATTTTATTTATTTATTTACTTACCTGCTTATTGTCTATTATTTTTCTGAAGCAAAAATAACAATGCTGATTCTCCTCCTATTGCTGGATTTTTCAACTTAAAAATATTTTTCTTTATCAATGGCTTGCGAACTTTACTCAGAGTTTTAAAGAGGCAATTACTATGTATAGCAAACAAGTTTATAAAGCACTTTTTTAAATGAGCAAGCTCACTGAATTATCATAATATGTATATATTTATATAAATTAAGGATAATCTGCACTTTCCTAGATCAAATAAGGTGAGACAGAATGCTTGCACAAGTCAGGCAAAGCAAATTTATGACTCATACAAAGCAAGGACAGACAGAAGCCTAGGATCCATGGAAGGTCGGTCCTCCAAGTCTCAGGGAAGGTGCCCATGAAGGAAGAGTCATGTCTGCACGTGCCCCACATGGCAGCTGAGAGATTCTGCCCGGGGTTTCATACATTGAGTGACACTTGGGTCACTGAACACAAGCAGTGCAGAACATCCTGCTCTGTGAACGATGAGGTTGTTCTGCATATTTCTTCTTTATCTCAGGACCATGCATTCTTGGTACCTTCTGCCAGGGAATTGCAAACTGGAGGGGGAAGAGCAGGGCCAGCCTAGGCCATCTGGAGGCGTGTCCTCCTTGCATCATCCAGGTGTATCGATGAGGTAGTTGCATCTCTAGAGTTAACTATGTTGACTAAATGGGACAGTCTCAACCTCAACATTGGCCCTTTCATAGCAAGCCCAGTGCTTCTCTGGCTACCAAGAGGTTTCCAGTTTTGAAATTTACAGTGGTTTTCAGTGGTTTAGTATTATTCACATTTACTAAATATTCTTGACTTTGAATGCAAAAATTATAGATATTTTTCTAGTAAATAAGATTTTCTTTTCCATTTGTATTTCAGAGACACCTTCCTTTGGTTTAGATGTATAAACGTCCATGTATCATATAATACACAACTGAGACCTATATAAATGGTGAATATTTCAGTGTAATGTAGGCAGAAAGGAGAAAGGAATGGAGAAATTTTATGATATAATTGCATTTGTGATATACATAGATTTTAGCAATTATCCTATGAATGTAAAAACATCAACTTCTTCCAATCTGAATTATTTATTCCCTTTGAGGTCATCTTTCACATCGTAAGTGACCTGCTTCTTAAATGAGAAATGCATGCAGATCTGAGCAGGAAACACTATTCAATAATGTTATCTCCTCACTGGGAGCACTTCATTCAATTATCACACACGTAGAGCTGGAATATACAGTGCTCCTTTAACTAGCGGGTAACAGGCTTTTAGTCTCTTTTACATTATACACGTTTACTTCTGATACAAAATCACAGAACACGATTTTTGAAGGGGACCTTAAGTGTTACTGGGTTGAAATTGTCTGTTTTCCTGATGCAGACTGAAGCTGTGAGGACTGTGCTTGCCTTTGGACCACATAGCAGCTTGTTCGCTGAAAGCCGAAGCTGCAGGTCAAGGACTGTTGCCCTTGTCACTTCCCAGTGACAGCACTGACCTAGAGAAAAACACTTTATTTCCCAATGTAGCTGTGCACCCATAAAATAAGAGGATAGATCCAGCGTGTCACTCTTTAGTATAAGAGGTGAGGTATCGCAGTCCAGTGATGGGGGTAGGGCTACACATTCCATGCCAACCCCCTCCCCAATTTGTTATAAAAAGAAAACATATAGATGTCAAAAACTGTCAACATGTCAAAAACAAATTAACTATGAAAACCAAAAGCCACCCTAAAATGTCACATGAGGAATTTGACTTTCCTTAGTCAATTTCTCCTCATGACAATTCCCATATCTGTTCTAGTCCTCCACCTCTCATGTTTCAAACATCATATGTTACAAGCAGAGCTTTGTACAAATACTCAGATTAAAGGATGTGTTCTCTGGGAACCAAATATGTGAGAGAAGAATCAATAAAGGTATGTGAGATTATCCTTAATGGAATAACACAGGTAGGCCCCTGAAGTCCTGGATTTTGCCCGAAGTTTGAAGTTTCTTTTTGCCAGCTGTGGGACCCTGTGCAGCTGATTTAAGCGCTCTAAGCCTCACTCCTCTGGTAAATTAGAGACCTTGTAAGTTTCAGTGTCATGGATTCTTTCAAGGAGCAGCATCTTGGTCAGGCACGGTGGCTCACACCTATAATCCCAGCACTTTGGGAGGCTGAGGCGGGTGGATTACCTGAGGTCAGGAGTTCAAGACCAGCCTGGCCAACATGGTGAAACCCCGTCTCTACTACAAAAAAATACAAAAATTAGCCGGACGTGGTGGCACACCCCTGTAATCCCAGCTACTCGGGAGGCTGAGGCAGGAGAACTGCTTGAGCCTGGGAGGCAGAGGTTGCAGTGAGTTGAGATCATGACACTGTACTCCAGCCTGGCCGACAGAGGGAGATTCTGTCTCAAAAAAAGGAGCAACATCTTAGACATTTGTTTTGCATATAACAGTCCTCAATATTATAATAATGTTTCTGTGTAGCTTTGTAGGTGGTTTCCTGTGAAAGCCGGGTGGGATATCACTGTGTGGCCATCCCACATGATCCTGGTCTGTGGAGTTGTCATGCTTTCTGGGGACACATCCAGGAGTCACTGGCACTCTGGCTTGTCCGGGGAGTGTGCTTCATTCTGGCCGCCCAGACTTTTGGGTCTTTGTTTGCTTTGCTCTTCTGGTGAAACTGCCCCATGATTGTGATTAATTGCCACACAGAATGAAGCTGGTTCTGTGTCTCTCTCTGTGTGTGCGTGTGTGTGTGTGGTCATCCGTTAGGCCTCCTTAATAACCTTTCTTTAAATCTCCAAATCTGGCATTTCAGCCTTGACCTTTTTCGGCCTTCTGAGTCATTTGCCTTGAACAGGATCAGCCCTTTAGTTAGAAAGCAGGTTATGGAATTATTATGCCATGGGCCTGGGAGATGAATGTCTATTACTAAATCCTTTCAAAGCAGGGTTCACTTTAGGCTGTATTGTGATGTAAGAGGAGAACTATGTCAGTTCCCCTTAATTTTGAGGATTTTGAAATGATTCATACTCTAAATGGATTTTTAAATATTTATATAAAATATTTTTATGTTTTCATTTTGAGATTGAATCATTTTCTTTATAGTTTTATTTGGGAAGCTTACTGTGTGTGTAGTATATGTTCCATTTTTCAAATCTTATTCCAGTAAAAGGGGAATCATGTATTTTTTGTAGAAGTTCTGTATTTGGCTGTGGCTCATATTAGAAACTTGATGATTTTTTGCTAAATTACTTAACTTCCACTTTCTAAAATAACTTTCTTTCTGAACAACTTGGGTGGAAGAGAGAAAAGAACTGATCTCTAGACCCCTGGGACCACAGACATCTGGGGTAATATCAAAGCAGTTTATCAGTCTGTTCCAAAATTTCTTAACTGCAAAGTTGAGAAGATGCATCTTACGCCCACCTCTATAGTTATTGCGTGTGTGTGTGTGTGTGTGTGTGAACAATAGAGTCTGGTGAATGTGAAAATGCCTGGATATAGTGGAGCACTATTTAACCAGTGTTTAAATTAGAAATGTCCTATCGCTTCTGAATCTCTTTTCAACACAAAACGGTTCGTCTTTTATTTATTGTTTCTTTTTTTTTTTTTAATTAAGAGACAAGGTCTCACTCTGTCACTCAGGCTGGAGTGAAGTGGGATGATCACTGCCTCGACCTCTAGGGCTCGAGAGATCTTCCCGTCTTCGCCTCCAGAGTAGCTGGGACCACAGACACATACCACCATACCCGGCTAGATGTTTTTTTTTTTTTTTTTTTTTTTTTTTTGTAGAGACGAAGTCTCCCTGTGTTGCCCGGGCTGGGCTGAACCGATCCTCCCAAAGTGCTGAGATAACAGGCATGAGCCACTGTGCCTGGCCAAAACATGATTAATCTTTTAGAGGTCACAGTTTAGCTTGATATACTTTCAGTGGATGGGTGTTGTCAGGATGCGTATTGATTCAGTGTTAAAGGCATTAAATATTTTTGGTATATTATTGTATTGAATTAGATAGATGGTGAGGATGGTAGGCAGACTTCTAAGATGACTCCTGGGATATTTTGTTTTCTCATGTGCAAACACCTCCTTCCAGTTACTCAATCAAACCCTGACCTATGTGTTGCAGGGAAAGGACTGTGCAGATGTAATTAAGGCTCTTAATCAATTGGCCTTAACGTGGGAGGGTATTCTTGGTGGGCCTGACTTCATCAGGTAACCCTGTCGGATGGATGGGAAGCATGGAGGGAATTCAGTCCTTGAGAAGGCCCCTGTTGCTGGGTTTAAAGATGGAGGGGGTCACATGGCAAGAAATGCAGGAGACCTCCAGTTGTTGAGAGTGGGCCCTGGCTGACCGCCAGCCAGGAAACAGGGAGGGACCTCAGCCCTCCAACCGTGAGGAACTGAATTAGCGGACAACCTGAGTGAGCTTGGAGTGGTTCTTCCTCTCTCAAGCCTCCAGAGGAGAACAGAAGCTGAATCATACTTTGGTTTCAGCCCTGGACAGAGAAACCAGTTGTGTGAGATCGACAAATCTGAGGGCTAATAAATGGTTGTGGTTTAAGCTCTGTATTTATAATAATTCATCCCTCACCACCAATAGAACATCATACAGTAAGATTCATTTTCCAGATATGATATTTGTAAGATCTAGGTATTCCTGTTGAACACATGATGACTTTCCAGCATAGCTGCTTCTGCTCCGGAATCTCTGCTGCAGGTGATTTTCTCTCACGCTCCAGAGAAGCAAGGCCACCTGAGCATGTGTCCTTCTTCACATTTCAAAATTACAAAGAGGTTGTGCAATGTATTGCCTCTGAACATGCTAGCTGTGAAAGTATAGATGGTGCACCTTTGAATGAATGAAGCTCTTGGGACTTTTATTAATCTCCCATTCTGATTTATAAAGTGATTCCTTAGCAAATAAAAAGTGTAAAATGGCTTCAAATTGTTTAGGGTTCATTTCTGTTTTCTGAGTAGCATTAATCTTGTTATCTACACTATTTTTAATATAAAAAGAAGCAGGATGACCTAAAATGTGGACAAATTCGTTTCTTCCCTTGTTAATGGGTTTTATTTTACTCAGTTGCCCATTCCTCTGGTTTCAGAGCTTTCACATAGCTTTTTCTAAAATCTTTCAGTTAAGTTGTCATTCTTGACCAGAAATAATGGTCAAAACACCATCTGCATCAATATTTTGGCTTGTTTTCTTGATAATTTGCGAGCCTGTGGGTGTGAATGACGCTTCCCGCTGCACGGCTTCCCTGTGTCTCCTGTTTGTATTTAAGCACTCAAGTAGAAACTTCATCCTGGGAGGCTGGGAGGAAAGCGTCTCTTTACCTCGCAACAGGAGTTGGAAGACACATTCAGAGCCCCACTGATATCTGACAGACAAACATAGTGGAATCCGCTGTTGAAATGGCTTCAAATAACAACCTCCTAGGCCATGCCCGATGGCTGTAACACATGATTCTCAGAACAAACGCTACCAAGTACTTGTTGCTTTGCTTGGACACATATGTGCTTTCGGTCAGAGTTAGAGGGCAGAGTACCAAATTGGAGGTCACCGTGGTGTAAATGATGACTCTACTTCTTTTCCCTGATAATATATCATAAATCATGTCCATAGAAAAATAAGCTTTATCATGGTAGAATTCTGAAAAAAAAAAAAAAAAAAAAAAAAAAAAAAAAAGCGCTTACTTTATTTTAGTAACCACATAGTTAAAATTTTTATGTATTTCAATTAGGATTTTTTTTGTTATAGATAGCTTTGTTATTTTTCTAAAGGAGAGGCATTCGCATAGTAAAAACTCAGCAATTCAGTAACATGAAAAGAAGAGAGCATCATCTGACAGTCAAAGGAAACCAGTGTCCATTGTAGAAAACCTCTATTCAGACATCATTCTACATTTTTATACACATTTAGATTATATGTATATTATTTTGTATAAATAGATTATAATTCACATGCTGTTTTATAATCTGCTTTTTTCACCTAACAATATAAAGGAAGTTTTTTTATTTCAACAGAAATAGAGATCTATGAGTGATTTTAATAATCGCATTGTGTGGCTAGTCTCCATTTTAGTTAACCAATTTTCTATTAATCGACATTTATGTTCTTCCTCCATTTTCACTGTGACAAAGAATGCTTCAATGTCCGTATCTTTGTGCACATTACTTTGCTCTTCTTTTAGCATAGCATTTAAATTATGATGTTTAAGTAAAATAAATACAGTTCAGGCTTTTGTATAGATCAAAAAAAGTTAGAAATATAAGAAATTAATGAGTTGAAAGTGACCAAATCTGTGTGTGACCTTTGGATCCTAAACATAGACAAAAATCTAGGGGGTATTCTAATAAAAACTAGGGGGTATTCTGTACTTCAGTTGTATCTTATTTTCCGTGGGTAGTTTTCTGGAATTACTGCCCAGTTTACCTGGACATTGGGGATGGTTTGATTGTATAACTTGATTTACATACAAATGTTGTTCTGGAAAGATTATCTACCACATTAACTTCCTTTGGACCACCGTGTGTAAAACAGAAAATGACTCTTTTTTTTTTTGAGATGGAGTCTCACTCTGTCGCCCAGTCTGGAGTGTAGTGGTGCGTCTTCGGTTCACTGCAACCTCCACCTCCTGGGTTCAAGTGAGTCTCCTGCCTCATCCTCCCAAGTAGCTGGGACTACAGGCGTGCACCACCATGCCCAGCTAATTTTTGTATTTTAGTAGAGATGGGGTTTCACCATGTTGGCCAGGATGGTCTCGATCTCTCGACCTTGTGATCCACCTGCTTTGGCCTCCCAAAGTGCTGAGATTACAGGCATGTGCCACCGCACCCAGCCAGAAAATGCCTCTTTAACATCCACCCCTACACTGTTCCCTCCATGGCCAATCTGAGTGGCCTGCCTCCCTCCTTTCTTCCCTCCTTCCCTCCCTCCCTCCCTCCCCCCTCCCTCTCTTCCTCCCTCCCTCCCTCCCTCTCTTCCTCCCTCCCTCCTTTGTTTCCTCCCTCCCTCCTTTGTTCCTCCCTCCTCCCTCTCCTCCCCCTCCCTCTTCCTCCCTCCCTCCTTTGTTTCCTCCCTCCCTCCTTTGTTTCCTCCCTCCATCCCTCTCTTCCTCCCTCCCTCCCTCTCTTCCTCCCTCCCTCACTTGTTTCCTCCCTCCCTCCTTTGTTTCCTCCCCCTCCCTCCTCCCTCCTTGTTTCCTCCCTCCCTCCTTGTTTCCTCCCTCCCTCCTTTGTTTCCTCCCCCTCCCTCCCCTCCCTCCCTCCCTCTCTTCCTCCCTCCCTCCCTCTCTTCCTCCCTCCCTCCCTCCCTCCCTCCCTTCCTTCCTCCCTCCCTTGTTTCCTCCCTCCCTTTCTCCCTTCTCAATACTATGGCTATTTCCATGATGTAGGGAGACTTATTTCAACCCAAACTTAGTTCCTCCCTAGTGCCTTTAGCTTTGTGGTTGTGATTTTGAATTTGTTTATGGAAAAAACTATTTTTTGCTTGTGTACACACACCATGCTTGTATAATTATATTATTAGAATAAATGATTTTCTTGTGAATGAATTGTAATTCCAAATAACATTTTTTTCCTGCTTGACAGTGGATGCATGCAGACTCATTGAAATGTTGGTTCTTACAGAGATCCATAAAATGAAAACCTCCAGAATTGTTTATAAACGTTCACTGCATGGGACGCTTAACTTTGTTCATTCATCTTTACATGAGATCATGTCTTCTCTTGGAATTCACCCCTCTGTCTTCCTTCCTCATCTCTAAAACTGGAATTAATAATATTCAGCTCACCAGGTAATTGTGAGAAATAACTGAAATGGTATCTAGAAATGCCAGGACACAGTAGGTACTCACTAAATGGCAGCTCCTTTCTGTTGCATTTTTCAAGATTTGTTTTGTGATAGTAGTTTCCTCCTATGTTATATGCTCAAAAATAAAGTTAACACTTTTTTTCCTTTTGCTTAGAAACTCTCAACAACTTCTGTAGCAGATGTAGTCAGGGTTGCTGTAAAAAAATCATAAATTTTGTAGCATTTTAGAAATTTATTCCTTACAGTTCTGAAGGCTGTAAGTTCATGACACTGTTGCTGTCAGATTCAGTTCAAGGTGAGGGCCCTCTTCCTGGTGTGCAGAGAACCTTCTCTTGTGTTCTGACATGGCAGAGAGAGAGAGACCCTTTGTCTCTTCTTTGTTTAAAAGAACACTGATCCGGGCCAGGCGCGGTGGCTCACATCTGTAATCCCAGCACTTTGGGAGGCCGAGGTGGGCAGATCACGAGATCAGGAGATCGAGACCATCCTGGCTAACACGGTGAAACCCCGTCTCTACTAAAAAATACAAAAAATTAGCCAGATGTGGTGGCAGGTGCCTGTAGTCCCCGCTACTCGGGAGGCTGAGGCAGGAGAATGGCGTGAACCCAGGAGGCAGAGCTTGCAGTGAGCCGAGATCGTGCCACTGCACTCCAGCCTGGGTGGCAGAGTGAGACTCCATCTCAAAAAAAAAAAAAAGAAAAAAGAAAAAAGTACTGATCCCATCAAGAGAACTCTGCTCACATGACATCAGCTTGCCCTAATTACTTTCCAAAGGTTCCACCTCTGACTACTATGGGCTTCAACATAAGAATTTTGAGGGAAAGCAAACATTTAGTCCAATAGCACTTTTTTCCTTTTATTTTAAAAGAACCTTGATATGGTGCAGAGCACGACCTCCTTAGAGGAGCTGAGCCTCCCATCTCAAAGAGAAGAAAAACAAAAACCGTTGTAAGCCAAGCCTATTCACACGCTTCTTCTCTTTAGTGACTGGTGAATGGGTGGGGGATTTAATTCAGCTCCAGTCATTGAACCCAGGGGAAAGTGTTCAGGTGGATCCTAAAAAGGACTTTGTTCCCTAAAACTCAAATCAAAACATAAAAGACAGTGTTCTCCTTTCTCTTGCTTGAAGTACACTGGTGTTGGAATTCAATGTTGGACCATAGCTACCATTTTGTCCACGTGAGTTATCGAGGATTTGAAAAGCCAATGCATTGCAGCTGTCAGGGTGGAGAAAAGAAGTTCCGGGTCCTTGATAACGTTGATATGTTGCTGCCACAAACCTGGAATTGGCTACCTCAGGTTTCTTCATATGTGATGGGAAGAAACTGCTGTGTTTCTGAAGCTGCTAGTTTTGAGTATGTGTGTGTGTATGTGCATGTGTGTGAGAGAGATTTGCAGCTGAACGCATCCTGAACACATCCTTATCCTGTCATTCATAAGATAAAGTTCAGGTCTCTTATTTTGTCAACAATCGTTTTAGCTTCAGTCTCTCTGCTGCTTTCTTGGGTCTACCTGAATCTTTCCCACTGACAATGCTTTGCTACTTCTAAATTACACACAGCTCTTCTGTGTCTCCATCTTTGCACCTACTTTTCTTTTTGCTTGGGGTTCTCAGTTTCTCTTGTGCTCCTTTAATGTGGCACAGTTTTATCCATTCTCTACAATATCAGCCTACTTTCTGTCTATAGACACAGAAGCACGTGATCAGATGCACTGTAGTGCTCTCCTGGACTTGACTCCAGGGACAGTTACAAGTATGTTTCGAAACAGGAATCATTCAAAATGTAACAGCGACACATCTTGTTGAAATGCACATCAAATAACCCAAAAAGAAAACCCAACTAGCTCTATGCATATAATTTAGAGTGTTGCCTGAAGTGAACACTTTGGATCTTAATATTATTTTGTTTCCTTTTGTATGGTTATGTCCCTCCTCCATATTTTACATTTCGATAATATTTCAAGGTCCTTAAATCTAAGCCCTTATATTTCCGTGGTATCCTTTGCAATGCCTGGCCCACAGAGGGGTCAGCCTCTCCTCCCTCCTCCTCTTCTTGCCCAAGCTGTGACCTTCTGTCACTGGCATTTCTGCTGTTGCCTCCACCCTGTGTTTCTATTTCCCTTCTGGTCTCTTTTTTCTCATAGTGTGCAGATAACTGTTGTTGTAGCAGAACTCAGGTAATGCCCCTCCTGTACTCAAAACTCCCTCAGTGTTTCCTGTCAGGTTTGGAATTCAGTCCAAGCCCTCTGCCTTGCAGGACCTGGCTGTCGCCACCCTCTCCAGAGTGCTATTTCAGCCTTTCCTCCTCTCCCCCTGCGGCAGCCCCGCTGGCCTTGAGTTATTTGAACACACAAAGCTTGCTCTTCCTCCAAGGCTTGCCCCAGACCTTTGCAGGACTGCCTCACCCTTTTCATTCGAGTCCACTGGGCTGTCCTCGTCTCATGTGGTCCTGCCCAACAAGCTCATTAAAACGCCACACACTGTGACCTGCCGTCCTCTCACCCATCACATCTGCTGCCTCTTGGACCCTCCCTCGGCTTCACTATTTTCCCAAGCCCTCATCACTGACTGACATGCACAGACAGTTCCCAACTTACCATTGTTTGACTTAGGATTTTTGACTTTGCAATGGTACAAAACCATCTCAATTTCCACACAATATGCAGAATTCAATAAATTATCTGAGATCTTCAACACCTGGCTGTAAAATAGGCTATGTGTTCAATGATTTTGCCCAAATGTGGATTAATTTAAGGGGTATGAGCATGTTTAAGGTAGGCTTGGTTAAGCTATGATGTTTGGTAGGTTGGGTGTATTAAATACATTTTTAACTTATGATATAGGCCCACCTTAGAGATATTTTGGGTTTGGTTCCAGACCACCACAATAAAGTGAATATCATAATAAGATGAGTCATACACAATTTTCTGGCTTGATTTTGCAGTGCATATAAAAGTTAGGTTTGCTCTATACTGTAGCTTAAGTGTGCATCATGTCTAAAAAATAATGTATGTACCTTAATTAAAAATGCTTTATTGCTAAATAATGCTGACACAGAGACATGAAGTGAGCACATGCTGTTGGAAAAATGGTCCCAGTTGACTTGCTCAATGCAGGTTTTTCACAAACCTTCAATTTGTAAAAAAAAAAAAAAAAAAAAAAAAAAAAAGGCAGCTATGAAGCACAACAAAGGAAAATGCAATAAAACAAGGTATACATGTATTTTCAGCTTACAGTGGGCTTCTCAGGATGTAGCCCCCCACAAGTCGAGGAGCATCTGCACTGATATATTCCTGTACACTGATGGCATCACCTACATGCTCATTTGCTTGCTGTCTACTTTCCTCACTGGCATTTAGGTCATAAGATGTGAGGGGTTTCTCTATCTTGTTCAATGTTATATCTCCAGTACCCAGCTTATACTACACACTTAGCAAATTCTTTTGGATGCATAAATTACTTAATACATTTTTGCAGAAAAATTAAAGAGTTACATATTTTTGAGTGCCATTCAATTTGAATGCCATTTTAAGCATGTGCCACACACCCACATGTATATTTTAGTGGGGAGAGCTGATCCTGAGTCTTTTTCTTGGATTTTCAGAAACAGAATGACTTCTCTGGAAGAATATTTGACGGGATCTTAGTGGGCTGATAAATGTTTACACCGGCATTCATTCTATAAATGTTTACAGAGAATCTGAGACATGATGGGCAGTTGTGCAAATCTCTGAGGATATAAATATGAATTAGACATTTTCTCCAATCTAGTGGTGACAAATGGTGACAAATATGTTTGTTACTATGGTAAGAGAATGCAAATTGTTGGTTCAAAGAATATTTAATGGCTAACTTTTAGGAACAGCATTTGATGACACAGCTTTTAATAAATGACAGAAACTGAAAATAATCTGAATTTCCACTAATTTCCAAACACTATTCTTTACTATTTAGGTTGATATTTGATAGATGGTTTATTGTAAATTTAAAAAAAATGCAAAACTCTAGCCATCCTTCTTTTTCACCATTTTGATGGATGTAGTCTTTCTACGTGCCCAAGAGAAATAATGATAAATAAATTAGACCCTGACGTTACTGTTAACAATAAACATTTTTCCAGTCATGTTAAGTGGTTGCTAAGTATATAAACCTAATTATTTCATGAACTGGTGTCCATCAGAGATTAAATTGTAGTTTGTCTTCTGCCCACTCTCTACTACTGCAAGAATTCTCCAAACAGCCTGATCTAAAAGCAGCCACATCTGTGGAGATTATTTCTGTAGTGTTAGTACCAGAATATCATTTTGGAGAACCTGAATTCTGTTGCTAATTATTTCAAGTGTCCACTTTCCCTTGCTTGTGTTGACCTGATTAATGTGTGGCTCTTCACCATTACATCCCAGAGAAGACTATTTTCAAACAGGAGAAACACCAGCAGAGGTGTCTGCAGAAGACACAGTGCTGAAATATTTATACTGTTGAAGAGATTGTCATAAAATGTTCACCTGGCCCCAAGAGCTGCCCGAGTGAGATTTCCTTGCGTTCAAGTTTACTCCCTGGCACTGCTGACTGATGTGGGACCCCAAGCAGAGTAATTAAAACAAGTTCTGGATCTCTGTGTGGGAACGACGAGATTGCTTCTCCAACTCTGATGGCTATCAAGAGGGAGAGGAAAACACAAAGAGAGGAAATTAATTTACACACTAATGAATTTTTTAATTAGTATTTAAAAATCCAAACTTCAGCAGATTTCCCTATAGGGAATGGTATAGAATGATCCAGGTAATTAGGAGTAGTGACGGTATTAAACTTATGGATATAATGCGATAGAAGGTGTTTGAAGGTCAGTAGCGGCAATCAAACTCAGGATATGACGCTTTGAGGAGGAAACGCAGGTTGCTGTTTTCCTCACAAAAGAAATAGGGACAATCACTAAATTTAAAATAATAAATTACATACCAAGGTATGTACCTGAAAGCATATTAAAATGTTCTTCGAGTATAAATTGGCCTTTATTAATATTTTTAATTTGTTGTATGTTACAAACCATACTTTTAGGGTATAATTTCCCAGTAAAAATGAAAAGTGAAGCTAATGTTTCAAGGATAATTATTACAGTTTTCTCTAGGTGTGATGATGATATGCATAATAGCACTTTAAAGAAATAATAGTCTTTGTGTTGCCATTTATTCATCATGTATGGTTATGTCTATAATTGCCTCATATGCCAAAAAGGGGAATGAAATTCTGAATAGTATACATCATAATAAAAGTGTGTCATATTCTCTTTTGGAAGATTTTTTTAATTGAAATGAAAATACCTATTTTATATGTATCCTAAATCTAACTATCAAGGATGAAGAAAAAAACATTCAGAAAATAAATTTTAGGCACAGAAGAGCCAAGGGAACTATTTTGCCGTCTTGACCACGCCACAATCACAAAAGGCCACTGACGCCAAGAGGGTAGTCATGATTTCATTTAGGCTGCAGTAACCATGGTCAACCATGGAGGCTGGGACAAGTCCCCAACAGGTCCTTCAGCCATTGTCACTGTAATAGCATCACCATTGTTAAGGACTTCTCAATCTCAATGAATAATCCCTTAGTGCTCTCCCTGCTTTCAATCTTTACATTTCTGAATCTGTCCTGCATCTTGTTATCCACCCAGACTTTTAAAAAATACTATTTAAATTATGCCATTCTACTGCTGAAAATAAACCTTCATTAGCCTATGGAATCTATCTTTTTTTTTTTTTTTTGTCCTCGTCCAAGCCTTCAGTGATCTGACAGCAATCTGAATTTCTAATCTAAGTGCTGACAACTTCCTCACTGGTACGGTTGAAAGCAAACTGGATGTGCAGTGTCTGATTCCCAGACCTTCACTCCTTGGCTGAGTGCATTTGGGCACATCATTCAGATATGACAATTGGATCCTCTGTTCCTACATCTGCCAGATGGAGATCCAAATGTGAGCCTTGCCTTTCTCCTTTAATACGTCTCTTTTGAAACTGATCATATACTGCAGCACATTTTTGGTATTTGCATTTTTATCTCACTAAATATTGGAGTCTCTTTGGTTATGGAAATTTTATTTTTCATTTGTTTTTCCTTACATGACATGTAGCATAATTATTTACATGCATTAAAGTTATGGATTAAATACATTAATTGCAATTAACTATTCATTAATATTTCTTTTTTTATTATCACCTGGGGATTTCTGCAGAGGAGCAACCCTTTGTAAACATTTTCATACATGTCCTGTAGTAGCTAAGTTGTATTTTAAGAAAAAGGCATACTTTTTATGCAGTGGAATCATAGAATGAATTTGTTTTCACCAAATTTGAGAGTCAAGAAAAGTATGTTTCATAAGAAATGTGTAGAGACTGTTTCTCTGCTTCTAAATTCTGGATGGGCCTGGCTAACAGGGAGCTCTCTGCTTTTCCCACTGGTGACTTCTTTGGTTCATACAAGATGTAAAGAGACATTCTATTCTAGGCTAAAATCTCAGAACATAGGACTCCATTGATTCCTCAAAGTGCAATCACCGCGATGTCTTCAGGGCAAGGACTGCCCCTGTGTAAGCAATCTCCGCATCCGAGCTACAACGCTCAGAAATTCAAAGTCAACAACATAATAGAGTCCCCACTTTCAGTCCAGTTCCTTAACTCTTACTCATGCCTTGCAACACACACACACAGACACACAGAGACACACATGCACACACACACACAGAGAGACACACAGACACACAGAGACGCACACACACATAGACACACAGAGACACACATACCCAGAGACACACAGACACACAGAGACATACATACACAGACACAGAGAGACACACATATACAGACACATAGAGACAGAGACACACATACACAGAGACACCATACACACAGAGACACATACACACAGAGACACTCATACACACAGACACACAGAGACACACACAAACACACACAGACACACAGAGACACAGACACACAGAGACACACATACACAGAAACACACACACAGAGACACACATACACACAGAGACACACAGAGACATACATACACAGACACAGAGACACACACAGACACACAGAGACACTCATACACACAGACACACATACACAGACACACAGAGACACACACAAACACAGACACACACAGACACATACACACAGAGACACAGACACACAGAGACACACATACACAGAAACACACACAGAGAGACACACATACACACAGAGACACACAGAGACATACATACACAGACACACAGAGACACACACAGACACACAGAGACATACACAGAGACACACAGAGACACACATACACAGACACACAGAGACACACACATGGATGCACACACGCATGTATTTTATTTCCTCTGCAAATGAATTTACTCTTCTTCCTGACATCGCCCCTTTTCTACCAACTTATTTTACCCCCTCCCTGCCCCCTTCTCTCAGCTATTTTAAAAGTAGTGCTGATATTTGGTCACCACTATGAGAACACCCAGGAACAGAGAAAGTTTCCATGGAAAAGGCACATCTAGTCTCTTAACAGCCCTTACAAAGGTACACACATCCCCGTGGCTCACCCTCCACGGGAGAGCTCCTGCCTGTGTGATCAACACTGCTCTTCATATTATAAGTTTCTTTAGAAAGAAATTACTGGGTGTATACGCAAAGGAATAGAAATCATTCTTTCATAAAGACACATGCACATGTATGTTCATTGCAGCACTATTCACAATAGGAAAGACATAAAGTCAACCTAAATGCCCCGCAGTGGTAGACTGGATTAAGGAAATGTGGTGCATATGTACCGTAGAATACTACGCAGCCATAAAAAAAAAGAGATCATGTTCTTTGTGGGAACATGGATGGAGCTGGAGGCCATTACCCTTAATAAACTAACTCAGGAACAGAAAAATACCACGTTTTCACTTACAAGTGGGAGCTAAATGATGAGAACACTTGGGCACATAGAGGGGAACAACAGACACTGGGGCCCACTTGAGGGTGGAGATTGGGAGGAAGAGGATCAAGAACAATAAGTAATGAGAATTAGGGTTAATACCTGGGTGAAAAATAATCAGTACAACAAACCCCCATGACGCAAGTTCATGTATATTACAAACCTCAACATGAACCCATGAACTTAAAAGTTAAATAAATAAATAAGAATAGTCAATTTTGGTAGAAAATTGGCCGGGCACGGTGGCTCACGACTGTAATCCCAACACTTTGGGAGTCCGAGGTGGGTGGATCACCTGAAGTCAGGAGTTCGAGTCCCTCCTGGCCAACATGGTGAAACCCCGTCTCTACTAAAAAATACAAAAATCAATCAGGTATGGTGGCACGTGCCTGTAAACCCAGCTACTCGGCAGGCTGAGGCAGGAGAATCGCCTAAACCTGGGAGGCGGAGGTTGCAGTGAGCCTGGGCGACAGAGCGAGACTCTGTCTCAAAACAAACAAACAAACAAACAAAAGAAAGAAAATTAACTATTTCTACTATGGTTTATTTTCTGTCCCCAAGTACCTGAGTGTGTTTTTTTCTTCCTCTGAAACACACTTTTATATATCCAAATGTGCATAACTCAGGGCTTCAGGTTATCGGAGTGACTGATGGGTTACTTTCCTACTTGGCTTTAGCTTGCTCTGCTCCCTGAAGTTCAGCAAGTTAGAACATCAAGAGGCAAATTATCTTCCCTCCTCGGGGATGCTGGGTAAAATCTATGTACTGGTCTGGCCGTGAGATTTGATTCCCTGAGTTCCGGAGGGCAGAGGGGGCAGAAGCCGTTCAGTCCCTGCCAGTCCCCCACTCAAATCTACAGAGAAACCTGAAACTAGAAGCTTCCAGCTGTTTCTGGACCTCTGAGTAGTGGGTGCCATTCAGACTCTCTAAACCTCGGTGTATCAATGAGCCTGTAAGTCAGGGAGGTGGTCGCTTTGACTTTCCTTTCTTCAGACTTCATGATTTCTCTGTAGGCACCCAAATCACTCATGAATTTTTTTTTCTGCTTGAAATGCCTAGAAGAGTTCTCCTTTCTTGATTGAATCCTGATGGACAGAGCCAGGCACTTCTGTCACATAAACCCAACGAGCTGGGCATCATCCCTCTCTTTTAGTGTTAGTCGTGCCTGTTGCCACCACATCTAACTGCCTATCGGTTTACTGTACGTTCTTGAGGGCAGGCGTTTCATGTCTTTATTACTAACCTCGCTGTACCCAAGGTCTGACAAACAGGTGCTCAGTGAGGACAACCCCACTGTGTGGCTTATACTGGGCACACAAAATTAGAATCCAGGTCTATCTGATGCTATAATTTTTTCATATACCTAACAACACAATTTTCTGTTAAAAATAATCTTCAGGTTTTGTTTGAGGATAGGGTAAAACAAAAATGATGATCATTCTCTCAAGCACAACACATTTGTCAGATAGTACTGATGACTAAGAAGTCTGATGATGTCTCAGCATATGGAACAAATGCTGAAAAACCAGTAGAGCTTATGTTTGGGTTACTTCTTTAAACGCATGTCTATCTACTATGGTACAATTACTTTCATATTAGAATGTGTTTTTTAGATAATAGTGCATTTTATAAATAAGCAGCTACAGAAGCCCTTTTCTGGCCTTTCAGGGTGTAACCCTGCTCTCCAAAGGAAGAAGGGGAAGCGTACCCTTCCCATCCCTTCAAGGGGAGAAAGGGGTGAGAGCTCGACCTCGATGGTTTTCCCTTTGGAGTAAAGCTGCAGAGAAGCTTTTCTCAGCCGATGACAGCCTGACCTCCTAGTGGTCTCCAAGTGGCATTTCACACACATACACTTGGGGGAGATAAGTCCCTTTAATACGGGAGCTCAGTTTAAAAGTGAAAGCTGCCACCTCACTGAAGGTTTCACCTTCCTATCCTGCTGAAATTTTCTGGACCCCATACTTCTTTATCTTTACATATTTTTAACTGATTTTACAGTTAATATAGGAGATATCTTGTCAGTAGATTTGAGTTGGGTAATTTAACTCAATGACAATCCATGTTTTAGAGGAATTAGAGCGAGAAAAGAGAGGAGCAAAAGCATACCTCCCAGCACACATCAAAAATTAATTTTATCTTTGTAGATGAAGAAGGGAAATCACCAATAAAATGGACTAGGCTGGACGCCAAGACAAATCTTTGCTGATGACACCACTTCCCATGAATTGAAATATTATCTTAGATTATTTATCCAGGTTTTCTTTAGGAAATTAAACCACAAGAAGGCTTTAGAAGCCTAAACAGCAAGAAAAAAATCCATATTACAAATATCGAATATTTACTACATATTTATATTACTGTTTTGTTGATTCTTTCATTTTTTAAAGTATAATTTTGTTTGAATTATCCTATTTGTCCTACATTAAATCGTCTACATGAGAAATTCCACTACAAAAGTTATTCACAATAAAGAATTTAAATCATTAATATGCTTAGAAGCTACAAAAATCTTAACATCTAAAATGAACAGAATCTTTTAGACAGTTAAAGTATTTATTTTCTGTCCTTTTATAGAATAATTCTATCATTATGCATGCTATTTGTGGAGCGTGTTATTTGTGGAGCATTTCTGAAGTGTATCTATTTTGCTGGTCACCTGTCCTGGAACCTCATTTGACTTCATATTTCTTATGAGAACATTCTGAATTATCTTGGCCATCATTCAGATTTCTTAAAAATTGTCTACATCCCACTTGTCCTGTGATGTTTCAATTCCCGACTGTGCTCACGCATCTATGTGCCATGGTCACCCTTCCTTTCTGTCCTTGTCAGACCATTCCTTCTGGCGGTATGTGCCTTCTTTTCCCTTTGGTAGATTGGGCATTCCAAATGGGCCACCTGAAGTCCCAGGGAGGCCCTCAGAATAATTTAGTGGACTTGCATATGTGTTTGACTTTGTTTCATTGAATTTGAGGTCCTTCCACATTGAGAAAGCACTCTTTGGTACAAGACAGAATCTAGACTCTTCTAGACTTTCCATAAATCAGGCCATTAGACACATGGCATGCTTGATCTTTTTGAAAGAATTTGCTTTTGAAATGCCTGATCTGTGGCCTTATGAGGCTTCCTTCAACAAAACTTCCATGACCCCTTGGGCCCCTTGGCTCCTGATCATCCCTTTCTTTTCTACACCCCCACGTATATTGTTTTATCATGTGTTCTATTGTTCCATTCTTCTGAGTCATTTCTGCAGTGACTCAATGTCCTTTCAGTTCAAGACCTACATCTTACTTCCTTGTTGTCATCACACATCTGTGCCTTTAACTGTGAGGGATGTTAATATTCTAACAGTGAGTCTGAAACAGAATTGAGAAAATCGGGACAATTTGGAATTGGAGCAGGGCACCTGCCCAAAAGTAACTCAAGCTTTTGTCCCAGGGTGTGGTCTGGACTGAGCATTATTGTCCTAAAAACTTGGGGATTTAAAGACATGATGTTCTTGTGTGGGAGGCTTACCAGTGGGAGTCACTGTCTGGGTCGTCTAGGGTTGATCCGAATCAAGTGGGGGCAAAGCTGGGGTTACAGCATGTGATTCGGTTTGGAACAAGATCACCAGTAGAAAATGGGGAAGTGAGTAAAATTTCCCCCATACCTTGAGCAGAGGGGTCTCCAGGCTAGGGCCTTGGCTCAGCTTTTATCCCAGTGGAAAGAGTCAAGGAAGATAGCTACATGGACAGAAATCTCTCACTACCTGGGTTTAGGACATATAGCTGGTAGGCAATTGGCCCCCAAGGCATGTTCAGGAAATACCTGCTGGTATTATCTTGGCACCAAAACCAATTGGAGACACTAGCGCCCACAGCAGGTGCCCAGCGCCTTGTGCATCTGCCGGCTTGCATAGTCTAGGCTGATGGGGCAGGCTAAGGGTAGATTGTAGGTTTCATGGGTTGCACACTATGGCTTCTAAGTGGCTGGGAATAATAATAAGCGATATGTTCATAGTTCATGAAATTCTGATTAGCATCTTATAGGAGCTAGAAAAGCATTTATTGATTGCTTTCATTTTCTCCTTTTTAATTAAATTGTGTTTCCCTAGCATTTGCTGAATGTGTTTTTGTTGCAGGCATTCCAGGTGATCAGGGTTCAAAGGTACAACAGGCAAAATCTCTGAAAAACAAAACAAAGACCACTTTAAAAATCGAAAACTTAAGAGTGGGAGATGGAGACATAAAAAGAGAATATATCATGGCATAGTGCATGGAGCAAATGCAGAAATCTTTATAGAAGAAAGAAGGGTTTAACTCGGGGTGTGTGTGTGTGTGTGTGTGTTTGTCAGGGTAGTGGACAACTGTCAGAGTGTGAGTCCTGGAGGAGACATCATATGAGCTGAGCAGAAAAGTGGCAGTGTCTGCACCGGATTTTGAAGTGAAAACAATGGTTGGATAGGCAGATGTTGCAGGGCGGAGAAAGGGCGTGAATCTAATGAAGGAGACCATCAAGCACGAAGGCTCAGGAGCGTGGGAGCAAGAATGGAACTGAATGCAGCCTGATGTTGCTGTGAATTCAGGAGCAGGCTGGCAGGTGCAGGAGATAAACAGACACAGATGGGAGCCACTGAAGGGCAAGCTCTGCTCAGACCTTTGTCCTAGGAAGAGTGCTAATGGCAGTGGGAAGTTCCCTTGAGCCTACAGGAGGTAGTTACAATATTGTGATTTAAATAGGAAGCCAACCACAGATTTTCAAGATGAAAGCATCGTGAGCATGTGCCACTGAGAGAGGTGTGCTTATAGCTTTCGAGGTTGAGAGCCTGTGATGAGGAAGACAGTATGACTACCGTGGACAGCATCACAGGATGGCCTCCTCTGACAGAACCCAAGCTACCTCCTTACACATAGAAAGGGGGTGTCATGAGGCCAGGGTTGGCTGCATTCTGAGTTCTGGTAGAACATACTCTGCACAGCCACAGCAGGCGCCTTGGCTTTCCCACCAATAATCATTAATGCATGGATCTAGCAATCCGACACACACCAACTACAACACATCCTTGAGCCCCAGATCCACGCTTTTAAAAGCAACTTGATGGAAATATCTTGCACATTCTAGAAATTGGTACTCATTACAAAATTATGCCATGCCCTTGATCTTCAACTACTCTGTGAGGTAGCCTGGGAGGGCTTTTATTCCCATTTTGAAAACGAGGCAGCTAAACTTCAGAGACCTCCAGGCAATAGACCACGTCCAGCCCTCTGGTGATAGAGGAGGATTTATTCCAACCCCCTGGCACTCCTTGCAGCTTCGTTGAACTACATTTTCACTGCCTTGGTGAGTGACCCGACCAGAGGGTTGTTCTATCCCCGTCCAGCCCCACAGCCACCAGCTTCACCCCTTCACCAGTGATTCCACGTTGACCACCCAGGGCGTGGAGAGAAAGAGGACCTGAGAAGAAGGCCACCTTGTGATGGAAGGTGTCCAGTATCCCACTCTGTCTTCCAGGAGAGGTTGCGGTAAAGTGGGGGAGGATGGAGCCATCTGTCACTTCCAGAACACGCTCTCTCTGTTCTCTTTGCAGCGGGCATGAGCTGCCTTGTTGCTGGCAGTGTGTAATTGGATGGAGGACACGCCATTTCTCCTCTTTCAAAAGGTCGATCACTGTTCCCTTCCAGCTAAAATGGCTTCTGCTCCTCACTTAAAGAACAAAATTTGTCAACATGATTCAAGACATCAAAGCTCTTCCTGCTTCTCTGAGGACGTGCAATAATCAGGGCAGAGGTGACCTAACTCACGGCCGCTGTCTGTGGCCACTAGAACCCCTGGAGGGCGGAAGAGCCCTTCTGGGAAGGAGCATTCAAAGGTTCCACGTAACCCTTCCCCTTTTTAATTGGGCCAATTACTGCAATTGTTTGGAAGCAATTAAGAGAAAAAGTGTCTCTTCAGCATATTTTACTGTAACTAGATGACAATGTCGCAGGTGAAAGGAGAGTGAAGGCTTGGTGCATTGTGATTGTTGTGGAGGGACAAAGCGTGCTTCAAGATTCAGTAGTGCCCCCTCACCCACAGTTTCACTTTTCAGGGTCTCAGTTACTCCTGCCCAAACACAGTCTGAAAATATTAAATGGAAAATTCCAGAAATTAAGAATTAATACGTTTTAAATTGCATGTTGTTCTGAGCATCGTGATGGAATCGTGAGCCATCCCACTGTGTCCCACCTGGGATGTGGCTCCTCCCTTTGTCCAGTGGATCCACACTGTCCACACTGACTGTCATTTAGTAGCCTCCTGAGTATCAACTGTCACGGCACAGTACTTGTATTCAAGTCACCTTCATTTGACTTAATTTTGTGCCCCAAAGCACAAAAATGGCTATGCTTGTCATCGGGATATGTCAAAGAGAAGACCTGAAGTGCTTGCTTTAAGTAAAAAGGTGAAAGTTCTCAACTTAATTAGGAAAGAAAATATTGCTCCTCTTTATGTTCAAAAAGAATCATCTATCTGTGAAAATGTGAAGAAAGAAGAAATTTATGCTGGGTTTTACTGTTGCACTTCAAACTGCAAAAGTTGTGGTCCCAGTGCGTGAAAAGTGCTTAGTTAAGGTGGGAGAGGCATTACATTTTAAGTGGGAGACATAAACAGAAATGCATTCCTAATGGCAGCAGTGGGGTTTGGTTTTGTCTGCAGTTTCAGGCATCCTCTAGGGGTCTGGAAGTGTATCTCCTTCAGATAAAGGGAGACTGCACAACTCATTGCAATACACACCCCACTTAATTATGTGACGTACTGGCCAGGTGCAGTGGCTCATGCCTGTAATCACATCACTTCGGGAGGCTGCAGTGGGCAGATCACCTGAGGTCAGGAGTTCGAGACCAGCCTGGCCAACATGGTGAAACCCCATCTCTACTAAAAATACAAAAATTAGCTGGGTGTGGTGTCAGGCACCTGTAATCCCAGCTACCTGGGAGGCTGGAGGCAGGAGAATTGCTTCAACCTGGGAGGCAGAGGTTGCAGTGAGCCGAGATCGTGCCATTGCACTCCAGCCTGGGTGACAAGAGTGAAACTCCATCTCAAAATAAATGAATGAATGAATAAATAAATAAAATTATAAAAATTCTGGGACATACTGCACACTGCTCAGCCCTTTCTGGAGAGACTTACATAACTCTCAAATATTTAAGTACTCATAAAATAAAATGAGGGAAGACTAAAATCTCGTGTGTATTTCTTGATGTTTTTAAAGCTCTTGGGCTAGTGTTCTTAGATTTAGAGCTGAATGCCTAGAAGCTTTTCATTTCTTACATCTGCATCTATGCAAGAACAAAATATTCAGGCACGTAATAACACTTTCAGCTTACTAACATGGAATGGTTTATTGCACATTGCTAGTGTGCTTAAACAGCCATCTATTTTTGCCAAGATATATAATTCTGAATGTGGCATTTAACTTATTATTTTTTTCTTTAACTGCTAAAATGCTAAGAAAAAAAATGAAAGAAAGGAAGAGAGGAAGGGAGACAAGGAGGGAGAGAGAGGTAAGGAAGGAGAGAGAGTGAAAAAGAAACTTTTTGACCAGTGCTGCTGGTCAAGAAATACAATATAAAAACGGAAAGCCATAAATTATAAATGCTTACTGTATGCTTTTAAAGCCTTGCGCCAGATTTACCATGAAGATACGTGGTGAAGATTTTTAAGAAATAAATTCTATGTGGAGGGCAGGAAGAGCACAGGAGTCCTGTGATGGGAGCCGTTGGCCCCTGCCCAGCCCTGGGTCCTGGAGCTGCCCTTCATCCCTCCTGCTTTCAGGAACTCAGCACCCCCAGTTCTGGAGAAGGGGTTACAGTCCAGGGCATCTTGAGTTAGACACCCTCCGAGCCCACACTTTCTGATGTTCTGCTTGGCCGCAGTACCTGACCCTGTCCTGTTTGTCTTGCACACTTTTTCCTGAGAGCTCTTCCCTCACTAGACATTGGAACAGAATGACCATTTTCAGATAAGGCCGTGCTGCTTACAAAATTATTAGAACATATGACCCATCACACACATGCTTTAAAATGCATATTGATTAATCAACCTCATCTCTTAGGGAATCTGCAAAGACAAGATTATTCCAACCCATTCCCCTTCTCTTTTCATTTTCTACCTGCCTCTCCATTTAGAACCATGAATGTAGGGACTTTGTGCCTCACTCTCTGGGTTGTCATTTCCATTCCTGGACATCTGCTATAAACTCCTCTTGTTCATTGCAGGATTATAGTAAAATTTGTATCCTGTGAGTACAATTATTCTTTTTTCCTAAGTTTTGCCAGATAAACAGTACATGAATGAATATTTCAGCTGAATAATTTCCTGCATTCTTCATTATATCACAACAAAAGATAAAATATATTGGATTAAAATTTTACAAAATCACGTATTCGATCATTATTGGACTTTGCAATGGGCATTCAACACTAACAGCAACAGCAAATACCTAAGTTTGGATGTGGAGTTGACCTTTTGACTTCTCTCCAGGGCAGCTTTAAGCCCTTCTGACAGTTGGATAATTGGCCCTTTTATTTTTAATGTCATTATCCTTTATCAAACAATTAGACAAAAGAAATGATTCTTTAATCCAGTTTGTGTTAAACACAGTTTGCTGTACATCCTTCTCCTTCAAACCCTCTCTACCACATTCAGAATTGTGTGTGTGTGTGTGTGTGTGTGTGTGTGTGTGTGCGTGACAGAGTCCTGCTCTGTCGCCCAGGCTGGAATGCAGTGACACCATCTCAGCTTACTGTTACCTCAGCCTCCTGGGTTCAAGCAATTTTCCTGCCTCGGCCTCTGGAGTAGCTGGGATTACAGGCAGAATGTATTTTAATTATGCAGACTGAAACATGAACAGTGACACTTGAATCAAATCTGGGGCCAGATTCTTTCCATTCTTCCATTGCAAGATTCCCTTCTTCTTTCATTCTTTTCTTCTGTGCTTTACTTTATGAATCCTACTGTCTTCAGTGTTGACTGTCTTAGTTCATTCTGCCAGAAGCAAGCTTTGTTGTTTTGAAGTTTTATTAGAATGTACTACATACCTGCCTACAGCCTTTTAGAAAAATGAAGGGCGTGTGAAGCCTCTAGTGATGTCGCCTGTTTCTGCACAGCCTTTTCCATCACAAGGGCATACGTATACTCTGCTATTATACCAAACCAGACTGATGGATTACCTTTCCTCGAACTTTTCTTGCTCTGCCTTATTTTGGCTCTCTCTCTTAGATATAATACATAAGCCTTTCCCTCCTCGTATTTTAACATCAGCTCACTTGGGTGAGCTTAAACATTACCTTGTCCTAATGTCTTCAGCCATGAAGGGTGTTGTGACCATCTCTTTGGTCAGGCTGGTCTCAAACTCCTGACCTCATGATTCGCCCACCTTGGCCTCCCAAAGTGCTGGGATTACAGCGTGAGCCACCACGCCCGACCAATTATCTCTCTCATAATCTTAACCCAAACTACGAGCATGTACTCACACACTGGGTCCCACTGACTCTTCAGTATTGTATTTACTTAGGCATGTGTCTCTCCTTACTTAAATATTAACTTTCTGGGGACATATTTTTACTTCATCTGATCCCTCAATTATAGCGTAATTCCCACACACTAAAAGTACAATTAATGTTTTCTTATTTATGGATCCTAAACCCAAAACTGCTTTGTGAGAGATTTTAGTAGGATATTTGCATTAGTTAGGTTTTTGTGCCTAACAACCTATCCCAACACTTAGTGGCTCCATAACTTGAAAATAAACAATCAAAGAGATGTTAAGTGCTTATTCCGGGACCACAAAAATGAGTCCCCAAATGAAACTCCTGATGCTTATATTTCTTTGCCAAACTTTTTTCTAAAAATTAGTTGTGTAGACATCTTATTATCATTCCCACTCTTCTTTTACAAATAAAAATGACTAGGAGTTATCCTTTATGTAATATAAGTCCCCAAATAGGTAGGGGTGGTCTCCATGCCCAGAAACAGGCTTTGTTTTTTTTTTTATCCTTTCTCTTCATCTCTTAGCTAGAAGCTTTTGCCTTCTTCTTGGTGTATTAGATTCTTTTGTTAAATAAGACTCTTGAGAGATAATTATTACAGCCTCCAACCAGACTTCTGGGTTTACTGTTTTCTACATATAAGACAGGGAAAATTACTTAAAACTTTTGCTTCTGATTCATTGCCTGTAAAATAAAGATAGTTATAATACCTGCCTTATAGGGTTATTTTAAATAGAAATGAGTTATTACATGTAAAGTGTTTCAAATGGTGCCTGGCACATAGAGAGCCTTCAATAAGGGTCAGCTCTTACTGTTATTACTACTACTGCGATAGTAGTAATAGTATTACAACTGCAACTGCTATTACTACTACTACTACTATATTTGCTACTTACAACTCTATTTATTACCTTCTAAATACGGAAACATAATAGCACATAAAATGTAAACATTCACGTTTTAAATTATCTTATATTTTGCATCATAGTAATATTTTAAAATGTAGATAATTGATTACTAAGGATGAAACATTTTCTCTCATATCCTTACCAGAGGGTTTTGAAGAAAACAGAGGCTGTAGAGGTGGTTCATTTGATCATAGCTCAGAAAAGATGGGTTTTGTAATTCTACAGCTGAGGTTCAAATCCCAGTTTGATATCTACAGGCCAGGTTAGCTTCCCTCTCTGTGCGAGTCTTGCTTGTAAAACTGGGTTAAGAAGAAATTTAAGTCAAACAGTGGACATATAAAGTGTCAGGCATAGGGTAGTTATCCAATTAATCATACCTACACAGAGCACGTGCTCTCCCTCTCCCTCTCTCTGCCCTTGAGTATGCGCACACATCAAGATGGTAGCTGCCAGGACAAGAGGGGAGGCCTCAACAGCAATCTTGCCTGACTTCCATCTTGATCTTGGACTTCCCAGTTTCTTGAACTGTGAGAAATAAATGTTTGTTGTTTAAGCCTCCCAATCTATGGTATTTTATCATAGCATTCCACCAATACACAAAGGCAATGCTAAAACAAGGGTCTTTATGGATGTCTACATTACTTACTCTATCTTGGAGGATACACACCTGGAAGACCGGTTGAATCAGAAGGTATTTCTATATCAAAGATTTTTCCCCTGGAGAAGGTTGACCAGCAGGCATGTTACACATCATACAGGACTTTCTCTTTCCCCACATCTTTGTCTCCACTGATTACAGATCCACAATCTCTCATGCAAAATTAAGAAACCCAAAAAATTCTGAACTCACAGAAATTTTTGTGATTCATGTGGTCAGCAAAACCTGAACTGAATTTTTGTGAGATAAGTTATATCTTTGACTTGTCTCACTTATGAATATGAGAAATATTAATGTGTTTGATGAAAGGATGTACCCTGGACATTGCTGAATATGTTATATAATATTGTACAAGTACTCTATTTTCTTTCTACAATTCAGAAATTCTGAGTTGCAAAAGACAAACAATTTATTACAGACAATTCAATAATTTTAGAAAAAAGACTGTGGACCCCTCTGATGGTGAAAACAATAGCCCTCAAAAAAACTTCTTTTGTTTTCCTCCTTACTATTACTGAAGATATATTTCGTACGTTTGTTTTTCAATTTGGTTTTGTCTTATTTTTTTCCTGTGAATTGCATGCTCATATACTTATTTCATTTTCTTCTCCTACCATTGTATTTTCTTGTAGATCATCACATATTAATCATAGGAAAAGAGAGAATATTTTACGGAAGCCCCACTTTTATCACAGATTTGAAAATCTAGATGTCTTTTGGTCAGTTACATCTTTTCTGAGTAAAAATACTATCTTTCGTTGCTACATATTTGAACATATGTGATCTCAGGAAATATCATAAATCATAAATCTGGAATACACAATGATCTCCTATTGTGATCATTTGACTCTGTGTACCTGTTCTCTTTCCAGATGAAATAACTTTAGAATAATCTGGTCTTGACCTATAAATAAATATTTTGAGAACTTGTTTGGAATTGAAATAAATTATTAGATTGATTTGGGAGTATTAATATTGCAAAACTGAAGCTTTCTATTCAGAGTATTGTGTGCCTCTCCTTTTTTAAAAAAAATATGGTGTTAGGTTGGTGCAAAAGTAATTCTGATTTTTGTCATAACTTTTAAATGCAAAACCCACAATTCCAATCTTAACATGTCCCTCAAAATTTTATTTTGTTTTATTTCTATACCTCTGGTGCATTTTAATATTTATTATTATAGTTTTTAGTTTAGTTGCTATAATTGAAATATTTTTATTATGTCTCCTTCATGTTTATTGTTGTCATGTAGAAAGCTATTGATTGTTGCATGTTGCCTTAACAAGGCAATATAGCAAATATCAAATTTTCTTATTAGTTTTAACAGGAAATCTTAATAAGGAATCAAAAGAAAACTCCAATTTTTTCCCAACAGACAGTGAAATATCATCAGAATGTTATGATACGTTTTATATTTATAATATTTATATTTGTTTTATTACATTACCTGTTTTTTCAGAATTCTCAATATATTTATGTTAATCATTAACAGAAATAGCAATCATTGTTGCCTTATCTTTGACTTTGATAACATTTATTTACATATTCTCCTTTTTAGTGTAATATTCTCTATAGGTTTTTTTGTTTGTTTGTTTGTTTTTGAGATGGAGTCTCGCCCTGTCACCCAGACTGGAGTGCAATGGTGCAATCTCGGCTCACTGCGACCACTGCCTCCCGGGTTCAAACGATTCTCCTGCCTCAGCCTCCCGAGTAGTTGGGATTACAGGCACCTGCCACCATGCCCAGCTAACTTTTGTATTTTCAGTAGAGACAGGGTTGCACCATGTTGGCCAGGCTGGTCTCAAACTCCTGACCTCGTGATCCGCCCGCCTCAGCTTCCCAAAGTGCTGGGATTACAGGCGTGAGCCACCATGCCTGGCTATTTTTTGTATTTTTATTAGAGACAGGGTTTCACCATGTTGGCCAGTCTGGTCTCAAACTCCTGGCCTCAACTGATCTGCCTGCCTAAGCCTCCAAAAGTGCTGGGATTACAGGTGTGAGCCACCGCACCTATAGGTTTTAAGAAGACATTCTCTAACAAACAATTTTTAAAAGTTTGTTTTTTCTGGTATTTGTATTTGTAGCATTCTGAGAGACTGTATTGAATTTTACCAAATGGTCTTTTATTCTGTTTTTTTTTTCAAAGGCATGTTTGTTTTCCTTTTTTTGCTGTTTTAATATAGAAATTTACATTAAACATACTTTCCTGAGGTAAACTCCAACTTGTCATGATATATTATATATTGTATGTGTTGCTAGGCATGATTTGCTAATACCTAGCAATGGATTTCTATATCTTATGTTCATAAGAAATATTATTCTGTATATAATTTTCTGTTCTGATGTCTTTTCTCAGATTTTCATATTAAGGTTATTCTATCTCAAAAAAATGAGATGGAAAATGATCCTCCTTTATTTTTTGAAAGAATATTGTATAGACTGTTATTATACCCTCATTAAAAGTTGTTAGGCTGATGCAAAATAATGGCGGTTTTTTCCATTACTTTCAATGGCAAGAACTGCAGTTACTTTTGTACCAACCTAATAGAAATTACTGGTGAAGCCCACTATGGTAAAGTGGTTTTTGTGGGAAAGGTTTCAATTACTCATTGCGTCATTTTAATAGATATGAATATTTCTAAATATTCTATGTCTTCTTTGGTCATTTCTTTGGTAAGTCATGCTTTACAAATACTTTGTCCGTTTAATGAGATAAAGTAGCACATCTTCAGCCTCCTCATCGCCATTATAATGTAAGTAGGACCTAGGGCAATGGTTCTGAAGAGGGGGGCTATTTTGCTCAGAGGAATATTTGACAACGTCTGGAGACATTTTTGATTGTCACAACTGGGGGTGCTATTGCTACATCTACTGGGCAGAGGCCAAGGATGCTAATAACCATCCCACCAAGCACTGGACAGCCCCTGTCCCCCACCCCCAGAAAGAATCACCCACCCAGAATGGCAATGAATCAAGGTGAGGAACTCTGCTGGAGCAATGACTCTTGTTCATTTTTCACATTGGCAATGGATATTTTCTCTTTTTCTCCTCATTAGGCTTACTAGAGATTTATCCATTTTTTTAACATTTTCAAAGAACCAATAATTGGTTTGCTAATTTTCCTCTTGCCTTCCATTGCATTGATTTGTATGCTACAGTTAGGTTATTACCCTAATTCTATTTAATTTAGGTTTAATCTGTTCTCTTTTTTAGCTTATTGAAATATAAATTTATTTTTATTTTTTATCAACAGAAACATCTGTATATACCATGTGTGATATGTTGTTTTAAAATATGTATACATCATAGAATGGTTAAATTGAGCTAATTCACATGTGCGTTACTTCATGTACTTATCACTTTTGTGGTGAGAACACTCAAAATCTACTCTCTTAGCAAATTTACAAATACACAATACATCATTATTAACTATAGTCACCATCTTGTACAATAGGTCTCTTGAACTTATTCCTTGTAACTGAAATTTTGTTTTTATTGACCAACATCTCCCCAGTGCCCTTTCCCCCAGCCCCTGGCAACTGTTGCCATTCTACCCTCTGCTTCTATGATTTCAACTTGTTTAGAGCCCACATATGAGTGAGATCAGGTGGTATTTGTCCTTCTCTGCCTGATTTCACTTAGCACAATGTCCTCTGGTTCATCCATCTTATTTAAGATCGAATAGGATTCCATTGTGTATCTATATCACATTTTCTTTATTTATTCATCTATTGGAAAACACTTAGGTTGATTTCATATCTTGGCTATTGTGAGGAGTGCTGCAATGAACATGGAAATGCAGCTCTCTCATTGACACAGTGATTTCATTTCCTTTGGATATACACCTAGTAGTGAGATTGCTGAATTGCAATACATGTTTAAACCATTGACTATCGAACTTGTATTTCTTCTAAAATGAATATTTAATAATATATAGTTTGTGCTTAAGACTTCTCTGAATTGCCCACATTTTTATATATTCTAATCTTATAACTCAGTTGAAAATGGTTTTTAAAGTTAAAATTTCCACTTTCACTCTCTTTAAAAAAAAAACTTGGATAAATATATTATTTAGTATAATTTTCAATTTTATGTTATATAATCTTCAAATATTTGGAGGTTCACATTCATTATTAAAAATTTTAATGTCTTTATGTCTTGATAACTTATTTTGTCTAATTTTCCTTTTTGACATTTACTGAGACTACTCTACGGCCCAAACACTAGTCTATCTTTGTGAATGTTCATGTGCACTTGGAAAGAACATGTGTTCTGAAATTTAGTGAAATATCCTGTGCGTATCAATTAGAACAATTTGGTTGGCAAAATTTTTAATTTTTTAAATATTTTTATTTTTTGTGTACTTCTTTTTTTAATTACAGAGAGATTAAAATCTCCAAATGTCAATGTATGTTTTCTGTATTTCTCTTTTCAGTTTGATTAAGTTTTTCCTTTTTTATTTTGAAGCTCTCTCATGAATGAATGAATACTTATCATTTCTTTCCGTTTCTTTATTATGAAATGTGTCTTTCTTATCAGTTAGTGTATTAGTCAGTTTTCACACTACTATAAAGAACTACCTGAGGCTGGGTGATTTATAAAGCAAAAAGGTTTATTTGATTACAGTTCTGGATGGCTAGGAAGGCCTCAGGAAACATACAATTAAAACGGAAGGTAAAGGGGAAGCAAGGATTGTCTTCTCATGGTGGCAGGAGAGAGAGAATGCGCTGGGGGGAACTGTGAAACACTTTTAAACCATCAGATCTCATGAGAACTCACTTACTATCACAAGAAGAGCATGGAGTAAACCACCCCCATGATCCATTCATTTCCATTCACTCCCACCAGCTCCCTCCCTTGACACATGGAAATTACAATTTGAGATGAGATTTGGGTGGGGGAAGAGAGTCAAACATTATCATTCCGCCCCAGCCTCTCCCAAATCTCATGTCCTTCTCACATTTCAAAATGCAATCATGCCTTCCCAACAGTCCCCCAAAGTCTTAACTCATTCCAGCATTAACCCAAAAGTCCAAGTCCAAAATCTCATCTGAGACAAGGCAAGTCCCTTCTTTTTATAAGCCTGTAAAAATAAAAAGTTAGTTACTTCCAAGATACAATGGGGGTACAGGGATTGAATAAATGTTCTCATTCCAAATGGGTGAAATTGTCTGAAATAAAGGGGCCATAGGCCCCATGCAAGTCCAAAACCTGGCAGGGCACTCATAAAGTATTAAAGCTCCAAAATAATTTTCTTTGACTCCATATCTCATGTCCAGGGCATTCTGATGCAAGGGGTGGTCTTCCGAGACCTTGGGCAACTCTACCCCCATGGCTCTGCAGGGTACAACACCCGTGGCTGTTTTCACAGGCTGATGCTGAGTGCCTGTGGTTTTTCCAGGCAAATGGTGCAACCTGCCAATGGATCTACCACTCTGGGGTCTGGAGGATGACAGCCTTCTTCTTACAGCTCCACTAGGAAGTGCCCCACTGGAGATTCTGTGTGGGGGCTCCAACTTCACATTTTCCCTCTGCATTGTCCTAGCAGAGTTTCTCCATGAGGGCTCCACCCCTATAGCAAACTTCTGCCTGAACATTCAGGCATTTCCATACATTCTCTGAAATCTGGATGGAGCCTCCCAAAGCTCAACTTTTGGCTTCTGCACACCCTAAGACATAACACCACACAGAAGCCTCCAAAGCTTAGGGCTTGCACCTTCTGAAGCCATGGCCCGAGCTGTACCTTGGCCCCTTTTAGCCATGGCTAGAGCTGGAGTGTTTGGGACACAGTGTGACATGTCCTGAGGCTGCAGAGCTTAGTGGGGCCCTGGGTCCAGCCATGGAAAGAATATTTTTCCTCCTAGGACTCTGGGCCTGTGATGGGAGGGGCTGCTGTGAAGATCTCTGATATGCCTTGGAGACATTTTTCACATTGTGTTGGCTATTAACATTCAGTTCCTTGTTACTTATGCGAATTTCTGCAGCTGGCTTACATTTCTCCCCAGAAAATGTGTTTTTCTTTTCTATTGTATGGTCAGGCTACAATTTTTCCAAACTTTTTCACTCTGCTTCCCTTTTAAAAAAAAGTTCCAATCTCATACCATCTCTTTGTGAACTCATATGATTATATGCTTTCAGAAAAAGCCAAGTCACATCTTAAATGCTGCTTAGAAATTTTTTTTCTGCCAGATACCCTAACTTATTTCTCTCAAGTTCAACATTCCACATATCTCTAGGACAGGGTGAAATGCTGCCAGTATCTTCGCTAAAGCATAGCGAGTGACCTTTACTCCAGGTCCCAATAAATTTTCTCATCTCCATCTGAGATCACCTCAGTCTGGACTTCATTGTCCATATCACTAACAGAATTTTGGTCACAACCATTCAACAAGTGTCTAGAAGGTTCCAACTTTTCCTAATCTTCCTGTCTTCTTCTGAGCCTCTAAACTGTTCCAGCTTCTGCCTGTTACCCAGTTCCAAAGTTCGTCCATGTTTTCCGGTTATCTTTATAGCAATTCTCCACTATCCAGGTACGAATTTCTTGCATTAGTCCATTTTCACACTGCTAAAAGAACTACATGAGACTGGGTAATTTATAAAGAAAAAAGAATTAACTCACAGTTCCACATGGCTGAGGAGGCCTCAGGAGACTTACAATCACAGCAGAAGGTAAAGGGGAAGCAAGGTATGTCTTTTCATACTGGTAGGAGATTGAGAGAGCAAGGGAGGAAATGCCAAACACTTTCAAGCTATCAGATCTCTTGAGAACTCCCTCACTATCACAAGAACAGCATGGGGGAAACTGCTCCTGTGATTCATTCAGCTCCCATCAACTTCCTCCCTAGATATGTGGGAATTAAAATTCAAGATGCGATTTGGGTGGAGACACAGAGCCAAACTATATCATCTAGTAATGCTCTTCTTATTGAAGTCAAATTTCCACATACTAGAATAGCCATACTAGTTTAATTTCTATGTAATATATCTGTGTAAGTAATTTTTATTTTCAGGCTCACTGAGTTTTTTAATGTATTTTTATAATCACAACGTACATCAAAATTTTGGTATGTGTGTGTGGTATGTCTTTGTGCATATAGTATGTCTTTGTGCATATATGTGTGCGTGTGTGTATTTAATGTATGCCAACCTTCTCTGCATTTTAATTGGAGCCTATTGTCCATTTACAATAATGTAACTACTAACATGTCTGGTTTTGTCTTCTACCTTAAAATTTGCTTTCTAGTTAGTCATTCTATTTTTCTTCTTTCTATGCTATATTTTGTTAAATTTCATATTTTTAAAATTCCTTTTTATAATGTCTTTATTTCTTAGCTATAGCTAATTATGCATTATGATAATCATAATTATTATCATTTCGGTGGTTGCTTTAAAGATTATAAAATGTATCTGTATGTTAGCTCTAGTTTACCTTCAAAAAACTGTACGATTCTTGAACTAGATAATACCTTTATAAAGGTATAATTCTCCTTACTCTTCTCTGGGAATTTGTGTTCTTGTTCTATATTTAGGCTCTACATCTGCTATAAACTATATCATATAATGTTATTTCTCCGTATTATTATTCAATTGTTTTTAAAGAAATAAGTAGATAAATAGAAGTATAAATATTTGAAAGAAGGCCTTCATGTTTACCCAACTATTTACTCTCTTTTGGTCCTCTGAAATTTTACAAAATGGGGCTTCATTTGGTGCCTTTTTCTGTCAGAATGAAGAATACTTTTAGCATTTCTTGTAGTGTAAGACTGCTGGAGATGAATTATTTTAATACTCGTGCACATGATATTGTCATTAGTTTGTTTTTGTTTTGAAGAACTTCTTGATGAGTATGGTGTTCCATGTTGACAAATGAATATTATGATGATTAATATTATTTTATTCAAACTAAAGATATTCCATTGTCTGTTGGCCTTCATTGTTTTTAATGTTAAATCATCCATTGTTTTTATCTTCTTTATATTATGTGTGTTTTTTCCCTGTGGCTACTTATGATTTGATTTTCGTTTATGGTTTTGGCAATTTACATATGACATACCTAGATTTGTTTTTGTTTGTTTTATCTTGTATATGGTTTGAGTTTATTTGATATGTGTTTTGGTATCTTTCATCAATTTTGAAATGTTCTTAGCCATATTCTCTTTAATATTTCTTCTGACACATCTCTTTCTGTTGAGGCTCCAATTACATGTCTAAATGAATATTATTCTATAGTTCTGATATTGATATTGTCCTACACTGACATTGTCCTATAGTTCTTAGTATTTTGTTATGTTTATTTTTCTACTCTTCTTTCTTTGTGCTTTTGCTTTGACACTTTCTACTCTACGTTATCCAAGGTCATTGGGTCATTTCTCTTCTGAGTCTAGTCTGCTCTTATGCCCATCTAAAGAATTCTTTATTTCTGATATTGCATTTTTTATTTCTAACATTTCTCTTAATTTGAAGTTTCTATATCTGTCAAAATTATTTTATCTGTTTCCCCACTATACCTTTTAGCAATTTTATCACAGTAATTTTAAAGTTCATGCCTGATAATTCCAACAGCTGAATCATCTCTGACTCTGCTTCTGTTAACTATTTGCTCTCTGGGCCATAGTTGCATTTTCTTGCATTTTGTAATTTTTCGTACTGGAATATATATGCACATAAACATAAGTAAATAACATTTACCTCCAGAAAAGTATATGTTATTTTTTATGGCAGCTGCTAAATCAATGTGACCTATATATGAGCTATGTATGGCCTGTGTTTCTGACTTAGCTTGATTAATTTTATCAGTGGATTTAATTTCATTTTGTGAACATTATTAAGACTTCCGTGAAGCTTGACATGTAAGCACTGACAAAATCCTAGATATATTTGGTCTAAGAGATAACCAGTTTTCTAGGCCATGAGAGATTTCTTTCTGCTTTAGAACTTCTCAATCACCTTCCTGAATTCTGAGTAGTTTCTTTACTTTCTTTTTTTTTTATTTATTTTTATTTTTTTATTTTTTGAGAAGGAGTCTCGCTCTTTCGCCCAGGCTGGAGTGCAGTGGCACTATCCTGGCTCACTGCAAGCTCTGCCTTCCGGGTTCACGCCATTCTCCTGCCTCAGCCTCCCGAGTAGCTGGGACTACAGGCGCCCGCCACCACGCCCGGCTAATTTTTGTATTTTTAGTAGAGACGGGGTTTCACCGTGTTAGCCAGGATGGTCTCGATCTCCTGACCTCGTGATCCGCCCGCCTCGGCCTCCCAAAGTGCTGGGATTACAGGCGTGAACCACCGCGCCCGGCCAGTTTCTTTACTTTCTAGTTTTGCTAGAGATTATCTGGCCTTGAAATTTCTTTCCTTGGAATACCTTGGAGGAATTTGACTCCATTATCCTGCCCCACTCCTAGCTCTTGACAGCCCTGAGTGCCTTGGATCAACTTTTCTCATCTTCTCTTTCTTGCTTCCCACTCCCTCAGGACACCTGGCTTATACTTCAGGAGGGAATCCCATCGGCTCCAGATTAAATTTTCTTTACATGTCTTCCCTTTCTCCAGCCATGGTCACAATGCCACTGACCACTGAGTGAAGACCTGTGAGCGTGAGTGGGGATGCATTATTTTTTTTGTCTGGCCAGAGCTCCTCAAATTCTAATCTGTCATGCAATTTGACATGTGGTCATTAAAAATTAGATTTTTTTTTTTTTTTTACCTTTCTCTTTTCCTCTGTCAATTTCTCTGTCTTGCGTCTTGAGTAATTGCCCCATTGGATCTTTTCCCGGCTATGAAAGGTATGTGACTTTTGAAGTGTTAGTTCATTTAAGTGTATTTGCTTCCCTCGATGTTTATTTTATAAAAATAAAAAGTTATATTTTATTCAATTTCTTTTGTTGTCCCTGGAAATTGTTGATCTCTTGTGCTATTGTTCTATATACAGGTGTTTTTGTATTTTGTAGCTTACGTATTTCTCTCACTGCTTTCAAGATGCTGTCTTTGGCTCTAGAATACGTGTGCAGCTGACTTCTGTGAGGCTGGGGCATGAGTGTGGGTAGCGACTGCCAGGTTACGAGTACAAATTGATTAAAAGCAATCACAGTTTATTGTCAAAACCCTCCCCAGGATATTGAATGTCTTAAGTAAACTCTAGAGTTCCAAAACAGTTACATCAGACAGATTCTATCATCGATATTATTGTCTAGGTAGGGAGATGCTTTTATGGTGCTTCCTATTTTATCTTCTTATAATCTTCTCTCAATGTATACTTTTTATAGAATATTTCTCCTCGAATTTTGATGGACATAAATGTTAATAATAAAAATAATATTCTGGTTCTTGATTCCACAGATTCCAATAGAATAGTTTGAAGATGGAACAATTGAGAATTCTGAATGCTAAGCTAATTAGATATGTTTTCTTTGAAAGAAAACTACATTGTATTATTTTGCCTCCTCCCTCTTCCTAGAAGCCTTTAAAATTCATGCATCATTTTAAGTTTTGAAACTTTTCAAGGTTATGTTTAAGTATATTAAATATTTTGTTCAGTCATCCAAATTAGTTTTCAATGGCCCTTTCCATTTAGAGAGTTTGGACATTCCATATAAAAAAGACAATGTCATCTACAGTTTCTTTGCTTTCTTAATTATATCTTTTCCTTTTTACAAATGTCTTAAAAATAGGTGTAAGATCTCTAATTTAACCTATGTGTGTCTTAATTTTTCAGCTCTCTGTCATTTTATTAGACGTTTTTATTGTTTTTAAATACTAAATTAATCTAAATCTATGCTTATTATATCATTCTCCATTATGTTATGGATACAACAACTTAGTGAATGTTTCTAAGTTATCACTAAAAATATTTAACAATCTCTCATTTTTATCTTTTTTTTCTCTTTGTCTTTCTCACTTTCACTCTCTATTTATCCTGTTACAGCTTTGCTTCTATCTCTTTCTCTGTTGTTTTTTTTTTAATATTTAAATAATGCTTCTGTCTGAGGAGGTTAAGAAGTGAAAGAAGACATTGTGAGATGGAGAATCTTTATTAAGATAGAAGACAAAGAGGGGATGATGTGGACACTTTCAGGATGTGGAATGGTTACATACGTTATTCTGTGATCACAGGTTAGCTAAACTCTCTTTCATAAAATCTTTCTTTTTTCTTACTCCTTAAATCTCGAATAAGTGACCAAAAAATGCCTGGATGACCCCAAATGGTAGGAATAGCTTGTAGGTCTCTGAAGATGTTATCTTTTGCCCTGGCAAGGTGGATTCCTATACTAACACCTGCACTTGAAAAGGTGAACAAGATAATTTTGTATTTATTTTCTCACTACCATTGCAGGTAGCATGGGACACTTCTTTATTATTCACAAGAAGAATTGCTTTATTTTTTCATTTCCTGATGCTTTCTGCATGGCCCCTTTGGCAGAGGACATTTAATTCTTATGGGCTTCAGGGAACAAAAGTTGTGCTCACTTTGCCGTTGGATTTTTCTTGTCTTCCTTATATGATCTGCTTATTTGGATGGGTCAGAAAGAATTGGTATGTGCTTCCTCCCCCTTAATTCCTTCACCTGAACTCAAGGCTTTTGATAAACTACAACCTGAAATAATCGATGGCTTCCCTGTTATCAACTTTGTAATCACCTAAGGTGTGGGAATTTTCACAAAATGACAAAGAGCATCTGTATGTTCTGATGTTAGAGGCTTTCTCATTTTATCATCTTTTTCTTTGTTTAACATAGATTTCAGGAAAGGTTACTTTTATGTGTCAACTCGACTAGGCTATGCAATGCCCAGATATTCAGTAAGCAGAAACCACATCACTAATCTTTGCTACAGATGCATGTTACACTTAAGTGGCCTAGAAACAATGACTTTGCGAGTACCATATGTTGACATCGGTTGGATGGCAGCTAAGATAAATTAGTGATAGTCCTTCATAAGGGTTTCTTTTTTTTCTTTTTAAACTATTATATGCTTTATTTTGAGATAGTGGTAGATTCACAGGTAGTTATAAGAAATAATTTCAGATTGATCTGGTGTACCCTTTACCCAGTTTTCCCCAACAGTAACATTTTGCCAAACTATAATACAATATCGCAGCCAGATACAGAAATCCCTCATTTTGCCCTTTTACGTCCACAACCACTTCCTTCCCTACCGCACTCACTTTCATTCTTACTAGTTGTGGCCTGGCAAGGGTGTTCACCTAGGCGCCACGTTGGTCTTTGCTGGCATGGGTGGAGATGAATCTTTCTTTTCCTTGGTGAATTTTGGCTGGAATAGGGTAGTTATTGTCTAAAAGTTTTTTCTCTTATTCCGATACTTTGGTTAGAGGCAGCAGTGTTTTTTGGAGCTGTGCTCATGAACCTTTATGAGTTGCCAGCCTCTGCAGCTCCATATCTGTGGAACATGGGGCAGAAAGAAAACCCAGAGGACTCAGAACCATATCATCCCTGGGTTCCCAGGTGCCCAGCTTTATCTGTCTTTATCTCTCCACTTTGCAGCATCTTCTTCTATTTGCTGTATATATAATGTTCACGGTCTTAAGTTGTACGTTGCAGAAAAAAATAGGACAAGTATGTCTCCTCCATCTTCTTGAAAAGGAAACTTTATTTTTTTTAAGTCATTTTTACATTACATCATGTTTTTGTTGGCAAGTGCTTAGGCTGTATCGCTTGACAAAATATTTCTCGATGTAGTTAACATTGAGAGATATCTTTTCCATATCCATTTCTCCTCTAGTGATATAAAGATTAAATTATGCATCATGCTTGGACAGCTTAAATGTTGAATGTGAAATGCTAAAATATTTTGTCAAAAACATTTTAAAATAAATTAGAACTTGCTCTACCTTTTAAGGGTTGAATCTCTTTGCATTTTCACCATGTTGGTCAGGCTGTTCTCAAACTCCTGACCTCAGGTGATCTACCAGCCTTGGACTCACAAAGTTCTGGGATTACAAGTGTGAGCCACCGCATCTGGCCACCTGAATCTCTTACTTAAGATGCAATGAAGTATTATGTTTAAATAAAATAATTCAATTTTAGATACAAATGTATTAATATCTCAACTTGCTTCACAATTGTCTAAGGAAGCTAAAATTGGGAAAAGAAAAATAAGATAAAATTTGAATAAGGGTCCAAGAATCAACACCAGAGGAAAAAATGGAGAAGAATAGGAAGTGAGCAAAGGGAAAGCAGTGCTAATTCAGAGGTCTAGAATGGCCTGCCCTACATGCCTGCAGATGTTCGGATTTGCTTTTGTGCCCCAGTTTTTTCATAGGAAAAGAAGGCAATGTATATCACTTTTGTCATCATAAAAGTGTAACAGGATGTCTTAGTGAAAGCAAAACTTTCCCTAGGCAGGTTGTATTACATATACGTTATCTTTTGAACTGTGTTCTTTCCTTTAGGGAGTTGTTTTTAAGATTCTCTGATTTTCCAAAAATATTTTTTATCTATCACAAGACCACCATCTACAATTGAAATATATATATATATTTTCCCCCTCTAATGATGATCTTGACATTTTTTGTTAGTTTAAAAAGCTGTGTTTATTTGTTTAGCTTCTCAGCGAGCCTGTTTCAATGGCTTTCTCTAATAGAACATGGTTAAAATAAAAAGTGTGTGCATAAATAACTGAAAATTTGTATATTTTTTTTCTTGCTGGCATGAAGTGCAACACATTTAAATTACTTTCTGATTCATTTTCTCTGCAGTCAAAGTTTTAGATTCCTTAAGATTCATAGACACCTTCACTGACAAAACATATCAGTAATTTAATTTCACAAACAATTTATTATCCACATCAAGCTTGTCACAACACTAGGCCCTGGAGTTACAGGAGCACCTAAGGAACAGTTGTCTTCAGGATGTGTGACTCTAATTCAGGAAGAAAGCTGGTATGCAAATAAATATTCAGCATTATATTACAGTTGGCCCTTGAACAATGAAAAAGTTAATGGCACTAATCTCTGTACAGTCGAAAATCTGCACATAACTTTTCACTCCCTGTAAATTTAACTTCTAATAGCCTACCATTGACAAGAAATCTTACTGATAAACAGTTGACAAACACCTATTTTGTATATATATTTTATACTGTCTTCTTACAATCAAGTAAGCTAAAGAAAAGAAAATGTTATTAAGAAAATCGTACGGAAGAGAAAACGTATTTACTATTCACTAGGTGGAAGTGGATCATCATAAAGATCTTCATCCTCATTGTCTTCATGTTGAGTAGGCTGAGGAGGTGGAAGAAGAGGGATTGGTTTTGCCATTTCAGGGGTGACAGAGGTAGAAGAAAATCTACATATAAATGGACCATGCAGTTCAAACTCATGTTGTTGAAGGGCTAACCTTATAGTATTGGTCAGAATAACCAAAAAAGTGAGTATAGACTGTGAAGGTATAGGGAAAATAAAATGATTCATTTAATGAGCAGAAGATCAGAATGGATTCTTGGAAATGATTTTTGAAGGATACTAAAAGGTCTACGCAGATGAGAACTGGTGGTCATTTTCTAAGCAGAGGAAAGAGATCATTCTTTCTAACTTTCTGAACCTAGGATGGTACTAAGAATTTACATTAAATTGACAAGAGGGACAATTACATAAAGATCTTAAAGTACATTTAGAGGTTTTTTTTTTTGACAAAGGTCTATGCTTATGTACAAAGTAAAATCTTTTAGTTAGTACTGAAGCAATTTTGTTTTAATTATTCTGATTTTTATAAATCACTTTGCTTCATGCTTGTCTTGTCTAAAAAGAATTTATAGCTTCTAAAACATACATTTAGAATGGATCAGGGGAAAGAGAAGTTCTGCAAACTAAGAAATATAAAGATATGTCTAATATATTTTTATGTAACATTATGGCTAGTCATACTATTTTAGTTATTGGAAAGTATGTCCAATTATAATTTTCTGAATCTTAACTTCATTGAGGATTTAATGTGTTAACTTTTAAAAGAGAAATTTTGAAAAAAACAAATGACTTGGCTGTAGTTAAGCAACATTTTAGGTGTGACTGCTCTGAGCATGCCGTTTTACAAACCACTAACTTACCAATAAAATTAGACTATCATGGTTTTCCTTTAGGTTCACTTAAGTAGGCAGTTTTTTTTTTTCAAATAACTGATTATGGAGAAGGAAAATTCTAAAATTTTAATTGTGTCACTCTACTTTCAAAATTTAGATTACAAAGAATATATTTCCAGCCAACCCACATTCCGAAGCAAATCAGATGAATTAAAGAAAGGCTTTTTTTTTTTTTACAATTGGACGCGTGTTTTCTTTCATCTCAGTAAGTACAACTCTGAAAAATCATTTTCACTACTTTTAGAATCCCAGCTTTACCTGGTAGAGATAAAACTGGTGTTAGGAGTCGGTCTAGCACAGGGAATATTTAATGTTTTTGTTTGTTTGTTTGTTTGTTTTGAGACGAGTCTCGTTCTTGTCCCCTAGGCTAGAGTGCAATGGCGCGATCTCAGCTCACTGCAACCTCTGCCTCCCGGGTTCAGGCAATTCTCCTGCCTCAGCCTCCCGAGTAGCTGGGATTGCAGGCACATGCCACCACAATCGGCTAATTTTTTGTATTTTTAGTAGAGATGGGATTTCACCATGTTGGCGAGGCTGGTCTCGAACTCCTGACCTCAGGTGATCCACCTGCCTTGCCTTCCAAAAGTGCTGGGATTACAGGCGTGAACCACCACGCCCGGCCTATTTAATGTTTGTATCAGTAGGTCCACCAAAGTTCAAATTTAAGGTTGAAGTTGGGAAGATCATATATGGTTCAACTCAGACACCTAAAAAGCCTTTGCCGGCTGGGCGTGATGGCGCACACCTGTAATCCCAGCAGTTTGGGAGGCCAAGGTGGGCGGATCATGAGGTCAGGAGTTTGAGACCAGCCTGGGCAACATAGTAAAACTCTAAATCTACTAAAAATACAAAAATTAGCCAGGTGTGGTGTCATGTGCCTGTAGTCCCAGCTACTCAGGAGGCTGAGGCAGGAGAATCTTTTGAACCTGGGAGGTGGAGGTTGAAGTGAGCCAAGACCACACCATTGCACTCCAGCCTGGACAACAGAGCAAGATTCCGTCTCAAAAGAAAAATAAAGCCTTTGCCAAACAACTCTTGCTATCTTCAGTTGTTTGAATCAATATTGATTTCACAAATTAAACTATAACATTTATTAAGATTACTTCAATAACATTAACTCAGGGTAAATACACAAATACTTTCATAAACAAGAGTTTGAAGTGCTTATTTTTATTATATGAGTATGCAATTTCTCTATTTGTGTGGGAGGTAGGGAGACATATGAAAACTACTTGAGAAGCTCTTCTAGAATGCCTTTCTTCACGATAGTCCCGCTTGAGAATCACAGCTCATAATGCTGCCGGAAAGAGGTGGTATGTTGCTTATCTCATCCCTCTTCCATTTGGGTTGGCAATGTGCCCAGCTTCCCCCGTCACTAGGTATGACTATGTAATCAAGTTCTAACATGGAGACGTGAAAAGAAATGCGTGCAGTATCTGGAAAGTTTTCTTTGGAGGGAGGAAACAGTGACTTTCTTCTTCCATTTCTATCCAACTCCACAAAACTTGCCATGGCTCTGGCCTCTCCAGCGACCTCAGAACACAAAGATGATGACCACATTTTAAAAATGGCACAGGAGTGATATTTGGAGCCTGGGTCCTTGATGGCCATGGAGTGTTCATAGATGTGTTGATTGCCTAACTCTGACCTTCTTTTGCATAAGAGAAAAATAAACTTTATATTGTTATGTGCCACCGTTGTTATGGATTTGCTGTCCAGTACAGTCAATTGCTAACTTGTGTAGATGGATAGCGTCCCACATTGCTGGGTTTATGTGAACCCAAACGGTGATTGCAAAGCTATGATCTGGAGTGCTTAATACTCTTAAAATAAGAGTGTTACCATGGGCATGGGAAACAACAGCTCTCTTTCAAATTCCTGCTGCTGTAATTACTTGTTTTAAGTGATTTATTTACTTTGTCTGAGTGAGCATTTAGCCTGTAGGAAATTCATCTTCCGAACCTGTGAGGTGGGGACAATAATATCTAGGAGGGCTGTGTGAGTAGCAAATGACATGATGTTGATGAAGAGCCCGCCACACATCAGATGGCGATAGCATATTCAAATGTCTTTCGTCTACTGTTTCTCTTCGTAACATTTGCATGACTGTTAAGACTCTCAGAGCTTCCTCTATTCATTACAACTATAAAGGAAGACAACTGTAAATCTTACTGCCTCAACACGTTTTATCTCGAAGTTCCTAAAACATCAGAAGTTCCTCTTTTTCCAGTTGCCATTTGTAGACACCTATTCGAGAGTCATTTCTCTAAGAAAAATTATCAGTGTTTTTAGTGATTTAATCGAAAAGCCAATCTAAAATTGTATATCTGAATTGATTAAGGTTCATTATTTCCATTTTGAATATAATGAGAATAAAGAATTTTAACAGCTGTTCAGAGACAAGAGAGTACACATTATGGGCTCAGCCATAAATGCACAGACAACTCAGTTCAGTCAATCAGACAAAGCTGTTTGTACCCAGCTGGGACGAGGAGGAAGGGCACATGGTGGCTGCCTCAGAGGAGTGGGTGGTGCACGGAGTCATGACTGTGGCCCAGGCTGAACTCACTGGGAAGGTGCCATCTGAAAAGACAGCAAGGAAAGGTGCAAACAGAACCCTGGACACAGTTTCTATGGTCCATTGAGTGAGCCTGCTTTTTTTTTCCCCCTACAGAATGAAGTACCTCAGTTCATAATTCCTGAGAGCATTAGAGCAATTGCAACAACAGATCTTAAATATTACCTGACCTATAGTAGGAAATAATGCTTTTTATTAAAACCAGGAAAAATAAATTATTTTAGAATTTTTTTTTTCCAGAAACATTCAGAAATGAGTTCCTGGAATGGGCATTTGTTTCTACTAAAGCCTTAAAGTCAATTCTCGGTTGCCTGGGGGTAAGAGCTTTGCCATCGGTGAGAGATTTCTGTAACACACCTTATGGAACTGCAACTCCAAAGGTGTCTGTGCCTCACTGTTCTCTCTGCAAAACACCTCCTTCTCCCCTCCCCCTCCCCGACCCCTCCCTCTGCTTCACACACCTCCCACACATGCAAGACACTTGTACACACAGATGCACACACAACAGAACACAAACACACTATAAACACAGCATTCATGTTAAAATAGAGATAGTAAGATTGACAGAACAGACTCTTTGAGGCAATAAGATACAAAATTATTAACAGGACCTAAGGCCATGCCAGGCCAGGATGAACTCCCACACCCTAAACTTAAAGAATAAATGATGTTCTCACTGCCACAGGCTTTTCATTTTCTCTAGCAGCTAAACAAACATTGGCCCCAAAATTAGCAAGACTAAAACTGTTACAAGCCATCCAGTTCACAGACACTGACTAACCCCTGTTACACAAGCCTTAACTAGAGCTTTCACTGGACAAGGGACTGATTTCAGTAACTTTCTTCTCACACGAAGACCACGCACCATCGACTGTATCTGGCGAGTCTGCAGAGGCTGCCTTCATGTCCTGAAAAGACCTTTTGATGCATAGGGTCTAGACTGTAATACATTTAGATGTTAAATCTCCACCCAAAGAGGAACTTGAGTTGTATGTTATAGGCATGTTTGTTCAATACGCATGCATCAGGACCGCATTTATGAATATTCACAGCTCCTCCTGTAACCTGTTGAATATGTATGATCCTCCAACCAGTTCAGCATAAAGCTCCTGCCCCTTCTCCTCCAGGTGCCTGTCTCTGATCTCTGCGGGAGGCTGTGCTTATATATATACATATATATAGTCCATATATATAGTCCATATATATAGTCCGTATATATATATTCCGTATATATAGTCCATATATATATATTCCGTATATATAGTCCGTATATATATATTCCGTATATATAGTCCGTATATATATATTCCGTATATATAGTCCGTATATATATATTCCGTATATATAGTCCGTATATATATTCCGTATATATAGTCCGTATATATATTCCGTATATATAGTCCGTATATATAGTCCGTATATATTTCCGTATATATAGTCCGTATATATATATTCCGTATATATAGTCCGTATATATATATTCCGTATATATAGTCCGTATATATATATTCCGTATATATAGTCCGTATATATATATTCCGTATATATATAGTCCGTATATATATGTTCCGTATATATAGTCCGTATATATATATTCCGTATATATATTCCGTATATATATATTCCGTATATATATCCGTATATATATATTCCGTATATATATATTCCGTATATATATTATATTCCGTATATATATAGTCCGTATATATATATTCCGTATATATATATTCCGTATATATAGTCCGTATATATATATTCCGTATATATATATTCCGTATATATATATATTCCATATATATATTCTGTATATATATTATATATATATTCCATATAGTATTCCATATATATTCCATATATATATATTCCATATAGTATTCCATATATATATATTCCATATATATTCCATATATATATTCCATATATATTCCATATATATATTCCATGTATATATATTCCATATATATATTCCATGTATATATATCCCATGTATATATATTCCATGTATATATATCCCATGTATATATATTCCATGTATATATATTCCATATATATATATTCCATGTATGGATTCCATATATATATATTCCATGTATGTATATTCCATATATATATATTCCATGTATGGATTCCATATATATATATTCCATATATGTATATTCCATATATATATATTCCATATATATATTCCATATGTATTCCATGTATGTGTATTCCATATGTATTCCATATGTATTCCATATATATATCCCATATATATTCCATATATATGTATTCCATATATATATTCCGTATATATTCCATATATATGTATTCCATATATATATTCCGTATATATTCCATATATATGTATTCCATATATATATTTCATATATATATGTATTCCATATATATTCCATATCTATCTATCTATCTATCTATCTATCTATCTATTTATCTATCTCATATATATGGAAATCTCAAGTCACTTGTGAGTGGCATAAAGAAAAAGAACCAAATTTAGATTTTCCCATGGCTTGTCAAAGAGCTCCTATGTGTTGAAGGACATAGAATTAAAATCTGTATTGACCATGAAGAAATGCAGTCTTGGGGATCAAGAAGAGCTCAGGGAACCCTTCTGGTGAGATCTAACAAAGACCTCCCAAGGCTCCCTTGCCCTGCCCAAAGGACCACCTGGATAACAAAGTGATCAATAAGTAAAGCTATGGTGTTAATCTCACCAATGTTGTGGAAAGAGCACAGGAATAGGGCTCAGGAGGCTCTGCCTTAGTGGTAAAAGTGAGGGCAATAATATCACTTACTTCCTAGCACTGTTGAATTAAATGCCTGATTATGAGGAAAGTAAAATATCAAATGTAAGCTTCTAGCAGCATGCCTGGCAATGAGTATTTGAATTATTCTTTAGTTTCAAAAGGAATCAATTCTTTTAAATCCATGTCTCTCTTTTCTTACTTTTATAACTTTTAGCACTACAAAATCCAGATGTATAAACAACACATTATTTTCCCATTTAGGAATCTTGAGAAATGACTTTCTTTTGAAATAAATAAGAACAGCCACTCACTTGCCTAAGCATCCATTGTAACATTACTTTACCAATGGATAGGCTAGGCTCTAAGATGAACAATTAAAGATTTTAGAACATCCTGTTTTAGAAATATATTATTTAAAAATGTAAATTGCTAATTAATTAAATTATTTCTTGGGTTAACTCCAGGATATTGGGTTTTAAAGAAATAAATTGAACATAGATGGTTATCTAAAGCATTTGTTAAACTTGTAAATTTGAATGCAAAATTGTAAATGTCACTCTCAATTCTTTTTAAACTTAGGGTGGAGCAATAATAGTTATAAACACATTAATATTTCTGCTGATTTTTTCATCTAATATTAACAGTAACTATATGATGGAATCCTAAGGATAAATATTTATTGAGTATTAATATATGCCAGACATTATTATTTGAATGTTTGCCTCCTCCAAAATTTATATTGAAATTTAATTGCCATTGTAACAGTATTAATAGGTAGGACATTTATGAGGTGATTAGGCCATAAGGGCTGAGCCCTCACGGGCAGATGAATGCCATTATTAAAGGACAAGTTCAGCCCCCTTTTACCTCTTTGCCCTTTGGCCTCCTGCCATATGAGGACATGGCATTCTTCTTTTCTGGAGGACACAGCATTCAAGGCACCATCTTGGAATCAGAATCACCAACCACATCAATGCCTAATACTGGACTTCCCAACCTCCTGAACTGTAAGCGAATAATTTTGTTCATAAGTTACCCAGCCTGTGGTATTCTTCTATACCAGCACATATGGACTAAGACACTAGGTATTCTAATAAGTGTGTGAAAACCCAATATAAAATAGGTGTTATTTCCCGTTTTACAGATGAGAAAACTGAAGATTGAGGAATTTGTGAATTTGTTTAATCCAAATCTGTTAGAAAATAGTAGACCTCACCTCTTCAACAGTTGAGCATGGATAATTATGAGACTAATTTTAGACTCATATTTCTTCATTTGTACATGATTTAAATCTCAGAAAAAATTTAGAATTTCTCTTTACTGTCTGTTGGTATTATGAAATGTGATAGCAGTATGTCTAGGCACAGGTTGTTTTTTTTTTCCTTAGCAGGGGTAGTTATTTTTTTCTTTCTTAGCAAGGGCGGTTTTTCAGTCTGAAAGCTGAAACATATACTTTTCTCTGAGAAGAAATATTTTCTATTATTTGAATGTTTCACCTCTCCTTTTTCCTATTCTCTCTTTCTGAGACATATATTGATTCTCAAAGTTATCATCTTTCTCTCTTATCTCTATGTTTGTCTTTGGTTCTCTTTTTTCTCTGTATTCTGGGAAATTTTCATAGCTTTATTCAAAATCATTTTTCAAGCTCTAAGAACTCTCTTTTTGTCTGATTTTACCATTTTTATTATACTAGTTGTTACAGTTTTGATAGATATACTATCTTCCAAACTTTCTAAACATATGGGTTTGGGAAATTGCTTTTAAAGTCCTCAGAGATACAGCCAAATTACAGCATGTCAGGAAATGACAGAAATATATTATTTTTAATTAAAAAAAGGAGTATTAGTAAATCTTCAATCTTAGAACAGGGTCTATGTCAGAGAAACAGCACAGAGCAACGAAAATCATGTTCTCCAAATTATTTAGAAAGTAGGAGGATTTCCAAAATATTTATTTATTTTGAAAGTAGAATGATTAACATCTGCTGTCTATAAGCAACACTTTTGAAAAAAGGAATTTACTCCCTCCAATTTCCTTCACAGCCTACAGTTTCTTCTTTTTTCTCCCTCCTCCTCCTTCTTCTTCATCTTCTTATCCTTCCTTCCTTTTCTTCTTCTTCCTCTTATTCTCCTTCTCCTTCTTCTTCTTCTCCTTCTTCCTCTTCTCCTTCTTCTTCTTCCTCCTCCTCCTTCTCTTCTTCTGCTTTTCTTCTCTTCTTCTTCCCTCCCTTCCTTTCTTCTTCTCCTTCTCCTTCTCCTTCTCCTTCTCCTTCTCCTCCTTCTCCTTCTCCTTCTCCTTCTTCTTCTTCTTCTTCTTCTTCTCTTCTTCTTTTCTTCTTCTTCCTCTTCTTGTTCTTCTTCTTCTCCTTCTTCCTCCTCTTCTCTTTCTTCCTCCTTCTCCTCCTCTTCCTCCTTCTTCTTCTTGTTCTTGTTGTTGTTGTTCTTTTTCCTCTCATTCTTTCTCCTCTTCTCCCTCCTCCTTCTTCTCCTCCTCCGTCTCCATCTTCGTCTTCTTCTTGTTCCTCTTCTTGTTCCTCTTATTCTCCTTCTTATTCCTCCCCTTCTCCCTCTTCCTTCTTCTCCTATTCCTTCTTCCTTCTTCTTTCTTCTTCCTTCTTCTTTCTTCTTCCTTCTTCTTTCTTTCTTTGCTCCTCCTCTCCCGCCTCCTCCCTCTTCTGCCTCCTCCTCCCCCCTCTGCCTCCTCCTCCCCCCTTCTCCTCCTCCTCCTCTTCCTCCTCCTCCCCTCCTCCTTCTTCTTCTTCTTCTTCTTCTTCTTCTTCTTCTTCTTCTTCTTTTTCTTCTTCTTCTTCTTTTTTCTTCTTCTTCTTCCTTCTCCTCCTCGTCCCATACCCCTCCTCCTCCTTCTGCCTCTTCTTCTCCTTCTCCTTCTTCTCCTTCTCCTTCTTTTTTCTTTCTTCTGTTACTCTCTCTCTCTCAATTTGTCATTTGTCATTTCTCATTCTGGTCCCATTAATGTTATTCTTCAAATTGTGATTCTAAATCCCTTCTACCAGACTCTACAAAAGTACTTATATATAATTTCTCAAGCTTCTGGAAACAAGTAACTCATAAAAATGTTCAGAAACTTTTAAAAAATATTTTGTTAAAAATTATAGCTCTAGTATTACGGGATAACATCTGTGCAGGTGCTAACATGTGTTTTAACTGGTTTGCTGCCCCTATCAACCTGTCATCTAGGTTTTAAGACTGACATATATTAGCTATTTTTCCTGATACTCTCCCTCCTCTCAACCCCCATGCCCCGACAAGCCCTGGTGTGTGTCTTTCCCCTCCCTGTGTCCATGTGTTCTCATTGTTCAGGAGCATCTTTTCTGATTGTTTTCACAAACATTTTATACCAGTTGTGCTTGTACTTGGGTTATGCTCGTTGCAGGGAAGCCAGACTGGTAGATGACCACAAGATTTTGTTATTCCTTGACAGCCGTCCTGCTCATTCTCCAGCTAAGATTTTCATAAAAAATAATGTTTATACATGTATTTTCTTCTGAATGTGTCTTCCTTAATTCAGCCATGTGACCAGGATATCTTTAAATCAATAAAGAGTAAATATAAAAACACTTTCCTGAAAAGCACGTTAGCAGCAGTGAGCAGAGGTGCTCATTGTTCAACTCCTGCTTATGAGTAAGAACATGAGTTGTTTGGTTTTCTGTTCCTGTGTTAGTTTGCTGAGGATAATGGCTTCTAGCTCCATCCATGTCCCTGCAAAGGACATGATCTCATTCCTTTTTATGGCTGCATAGTATTCCATGGTGTTTATGTACCACATTTTCTTTATCTAGTCTATCATTGATGAGCATTTGAGTTGGCTCCGTGTCTTTGCTATTGGAAATAGTGCTGCAATAAACATACATGTGCATGTATCTTTATAATACAATGATTTATATTCCTTTGGGTATATACCCAGTAATGGGATTGCTGGGTCATATGGTATTTCTAGTTCTAGATCCTTGAGGAATCACACTAGTTTCTACAGTGGTCAAACTAATTTACATTCCCACCAATAGTGTAAAAGAGTTCTTATTTCTCCACAGCCTTGTCAGCATCTACTGTTTCTTGACTTTTTAATAATCACCATTCTGACTGGCATGAGATGGTATCTCATTGTGGTTTTGATTTGCATTTCTCTGATGGCCATTGATGATGAGCATTTTTTCATGTGCCTTTTGGCTGCATAAAGAACAGTCAGCCATCTTGGAATTACCTAGTTGAATGCCTAAATCTGAGCGAAACTGGAAGAGCTTTCAAGAAAATAAGTCGGCATTAACAGTAATTCAGCCACAGCAGAAGAAAAGTCTTTGTTTTAGAAAGTTTTCCAAACAAGGGCAGTGATCGGAGGAAGATGTTGCCACATGGTGCAATGCAACCCCAAACTTTACTTACAAAACTGGAAAAGTTGGATAAAATACAGCAAGTTGTACAGACTGTCTTTTGCTAACAGGAAAGGAGATAAAAGGAATCATAGCAAAATACCCCTGTAATCACTGCTGTGAATGTATCCCTGCTCTTGTTATTTTCATGAAATGATCCATTTTTTATACTAAAATCATTGCTTGCTAATAAAATCAGTACTATTCCCTTTAAGTAAAAAAATAAAAATAAAAATAAAGAAATGTTAAAACATTGTGCTTGGATAGAGACAAAACTGGTTAGTGTCCTACAGGGCAATAAACCTAAAGTTTTGGAGTTATTCATTCTATCAAACAGAAATAATTTGTCTCCCCACTGGATAAAAACCTACACGTTATGTTCTCTACTTTCAGAATTATGCCATAGCCAAGACAACGCATTCAAGTTGAGCACTACATTGAAATACTATGATCTCTTTCATCTATTTATTAGTTTAAGGTAATTTTTTCTGATGCTGAATTAACATGTACTTGAGGCCAGTGACACAGGAAGTTTGCTAGCTCTGAAGAAGAAGAGAGTCCCAGGAATGAGCCTGAATTTGCTACCCAGGCTCTAGGGATGAAGACCCTCACTGGAAAGAATAAAGAGGCAGACAACAAGACAAAATAAAGCAGTGTTTTGCTTCCATTATAGGAAATACTTTTCAACATTTGGTTTGTAAAGGGCACAGTTACACTCTGCCCTGAGATCGATGATTTCTGCCGCATGTGTCTTTCACTAGAAGTTTCTGAGTTCAATCCTTTTCTCGGTCAAATCTCTTCAGGGCAAATGTTTTGAGTGTGCTCCGCTGATGGTGCACTGACTCACACTGACCGGTAAGAACCAACTGTGTGTCTCTCCCCAGCTCCACATTGAGTGCCGCCATTTTGATTGCACGATATTGCTCATGGTGGGCGTTGTCGGCATTATGGAAACTGGCAACCACTACAGCTCAGATGGTGGTGGCGGTACTTTTTCCAGAGGCTGGTTATTGCCATTTCAGGGCACACTGCTGCTCCTCTCCCTCTTGCAGGCAGTGAAGGCTCCTATTAGCCAAACACCCGCACCGAGGGGCCATCTCCCATTGTAGTCTTAACAATGACCTACTTCCCAATGTCCTGAATTGCTTATAAAATGTAGGTAACTGGTCCCCAGTCCAGGCTTCTTGAAATAGAATATGTAGCCCTTAGTGTTGAAAGAATGTGTGTTTTACCAAGCTTCCCAAGTGATTTTCATATACTATAAGGTTTGACAAAAATGTTATTAAAGACTTTTCTTATTTAATACAGTTTTTGAGTGGTTAGTCTGCCTAAATGCATTATGTTCTGGGGTGAATTTAATTGCTTTATGGTTTGTCATGTTCTTATTAGCATTACAACATGGTCAATTTTTAGATTAGTATGAGAAGCCAAAGATTTTCCTAGACAACAGAATAGATGAAGTAATCTGTCAGAGGACAGAGAGAAGAGCTAGCACTGAACAAGGATGCACAGCCTGGACTCTATCTTTCTTCAAATAATCATCATGATATTTGCAAATATGATACTAATTTTAAGTCTAAAATTATGTGAGGTAAAATTGTTGCTTTATAAATTTACTATATATACTTTTTTACTTAATAACTAACATGATTTATTGACTGTAAGGCTAGATACTATTAATAAAGTAGCACATCCAGCAAGAACATGGCTGATCATTTGCAACAAGGACCTTAAGAGATGTGTGTGTGTGTGTGTGTGTGTGTGTGTGTGTGTGTTGTTAGCATAGCCCATATGTGAATTGAAACATGTACAGTATACTTGTGAGAGAATTCCTCAGGCTCTCATTGTGTCTTTTGTATTTTGTAGATAGCATGAGCTGGTTGGCAGTTAAGCATACTAGTAGCAAAAATTATGAGTAGAAGATTTGCTGCTAGAAGCAGGTGTTATTGATTTTAAAGCTGTATAGGTATATAGGTGGAAGGAAGAAAAGATAGAGGTAAACTAGAAAATAAGAATAACTAAAAAATGAATTATGCATCAAAAAAATTGCTTATAATCATACCTACCTTCTACAGGTATGTTAAAAAGGACACTGTTCCCCTTCCTGTGTCCATGTGTTCTCATTGTTCAAGTCCCACCTATGAGTGAGAACTGCAGTGTTTGGTTTTTTGTCCTTGCGATAGTTTACTGAGAATGATGATTTCCAGTTTCATCCATGTCCCTACATGTGCCCTAAAACTTAAAGTACAATAATAAAATAAAAATAAATAAAAAATAAATAAAAAAGGACATTGTTGTTCTGAATATTCTGAGATGCTGCCATGTGTAAGTTTGGTAATAAAAGTCAAAAAGAGTTGAATTTCTTTGTCTTATAGAGAAGAAAATGATTTGAAATTCCAGAGAGGAGAATATGCAGAGAGAAAGAGAAAGGAAGCGTAAAGTTGATATTTTTTGAGGGAAAGAGGACTGGAGAAGAAAAAGAAAAAAAAAACACAACCTTTGTTTATTGCTAAGGAATTTGAGTAGTTGTTTATCTCCTTATGGAATTTTTGGGAAAGTCTATTTCTTGTGGGGAGATGATTTTGGGAGACCTTTAAGTGGCAGTGACTGAAGTAGTATGCAAAGACCTAGAATGTAGGTGGGAGACCATTTGAAAGTAAGGTCTTAAGAAATTTTCAGTTATCTTGTGGACAGCTTGGTTAAAATCATGAAATTTGGAATTCATGTTACTATACTCCCTCCGTGTTACAGTGTGGAGTTGATATTGGAATAGCAATTATATTTATTGTAAAAGAAAACTAGAATTGAACATTTCATAATAGAAAAAGTTAATCCCAAATGAAAATGCTTCAGTACTTCATTTCCAAATATGTTCTGAGTGACTATGAAGCACGAGTACTGAGTATGAAACATAATTTAGAGCAAACAAGCAGGCTCAGTTCACATCAGCGCCAGCTCCTGAGGGATGAGTTGCATTGGTCAGTCAGATCATCAGGGTGAGGCGGAGACTGGAGAGTAGGGTGCATTCCAGGCTGAGAGCAGAGGATGTGCAAATGTATCCCGGTAGGAAAGAGTACTATGAGCCGCACGTGGTCCAGTAAAGTGGAAGGTAACAACAGCTGAGTCTACACAAATGGGTACATGAGCAATCTAATATGCCAAATTAAATAGTTTGGACATGTGTCCTTAATGTAGGTGCTGAAAAAATAAAATAAAATAGTATGGACATTATACTGTACATAATGAATGATTTTGCATGATCAGATTTGCATTTAAAGACATCACTCTGGCAGAGTTTGTGGAACCTGTTGTTTAAGCAGAGAATAACCATAATCTATCCATGGAATCTGATAATTTATTATCAGTAAAACCAGAAAACCCATTACCTGATGCTCATGGACAGGAAAGATGTTACTGAATGAATCCCTGTGTCCCTCTTGCTGTGATGGAGTACATATTCACTCTCCTTCCACATCCTGAGTTCCTATGGACTTCAGACAGCAGATGGTGACCATGCACATATGCACATGACAAGAAATAAAGCCATTATCTTAGGCTGTGTCTTATTTCTCACACAGTGTCCCAAGGGTGACTGTGTCCACCAAAATGCTCCCCTCTCTCTTGCCTTCTCTTTCCCTGCTTACATATGTACGTGCACATAAACATACACACATATTGCTCCGTGGAGGATTGTAACATTATTATTTAATAGACACTTCAGAACACAGTGTTTTGCAGTTTCCAAGATATATAGGAACACCCTTGGTGGAACAGTTACAGATTTTCCAAAGTAGATTTTCTTATTGTCAAAATAAGGAATCATATTGTTACTGAAGGCCAAGGTGAAAATTGGGCGGCCTAGTAGTAGAATGCAATGAATACAGGTTGTTGGCCTGAAAAAGACATTAAAGGATAAATCAGAATTACATAGACATATTGTGTTTTCTTAGGACAATGCCTTATTTCTCTGAGACGCCAATAACTAACTTAATAATTAACATGATTTTCTAATTGCAAGGCTAGATACTATTAATAAAGTAGCACTTCTAGCAAGAACATGGCTGATCATTTGCAGCAAGGACCTTAAGAGATGTGAGAGTGTGTGTGTGTGTGAGTGTGTGGTGTGTGTGTGTGTGTGTGTGTGTGTTAGCATAGCCTGTATGTTTTACATGGGAAAAATAATGGTTACATGGAAGGGCGGTTATGTGCTGATGAAGAGAACAGTCTATTGTCTGGCATGTAGAAGCTCAATGAATATTAACCAAAATGGGCGATGATGAAGATTTGATGGCTAATAATCATTTTATTTAAAGAACTTAAAATACTTAATAAATTAGACAAGGCTTATGAATAATACATTTTAAATAGAGATATCTTATAGTATTTACTTAATTTTGGAGGGTTTTCTCAGTACCCCAGAAGGTCTGTTTCAACACTCCATATCTTTGGTGTCTGTTACTACTGCTGTTTAGATACACAGCTAAACAATTATATGAGGGAAAATAAAACTTTTGAGGATAAAATACTTCGTATACTTTGAAATGCTCGTATTATAAAGTAGGCATTTGCTGTTCAGGGAAGGTGGAGGACTTCCAAATGATGTACAATGATAGGGAAGTGGCAGAAGTGTGTATTCCATCAGCCACTAACTACCAAACAGTATTTCTTTTTGGAACAGACAGAAGCTTTGTTAACAGATTATGTAACAAAATATCAGTGATTCATTGTACATATTTTTATTCTTCCTTTGCAAATTAGATTTTTTTCTACAGAAATTAATTTGAAAACTCTTTGTTAAGGAACATCATGCACAATTCCATATTCTAACATTTGTCGAGACTGTTATTTTTTTATACAGATGATCACATTTTAGTTGCTTCTCAAAGTTTCAGGGAGAAAATGCTATTTTAGAATAGGGAAAGTGATATAATGAAGCATCACACAAAGCTGTTAGACAATCAAAAGTTTGATGTCTCAGGTATTATTTGAAATATGTAAAATTTGTCCAAGTTTATTAAAGGTTATATCTCCATTTTACATATAAATTTATGCACAAAAGTTTATATTTATATTGTCGATCTGTGAGAATACTTAAGGCAGTTTTGCCGTGAAACATTTAATCAGTTAAGCTTTTTTTCCTGTTTGCCTTAGGCTGTGCAAAATTTCAAAGAAGCTACAAAAAATTGAGTGACCTTCAAAGGTCCCCTGTAGGGTTCATTAGCACCACTGGATGCTTATCTGAAATCTGCTTAATGCTTCTTGAATAAAATTTACCTAGATCCTAACAAGGATTGATGAGGGGATTTGTAAAATTGGTTTTGATTTTTAAGAGGTAATGACCCTTGACTCTCAACTGAGAGGTACTTGGTACTAATGAAGTGACAGATTCAGTCCATACAAATATCCCTGCAGTTCTTTCAGCTGGTGAACTCAGCTGAACACTTGTAAAGTAAGAAATAATGTGGCCTACATATGATTAAACCGTGGAATCTCTGAAAAATTACCCAGAAAGCAGAGTGGACACTTTAAATGAAACAGAAGTTAACTCTGTATGTACTTAAATGAGTTGAGCTAGTTTTTAATATATTCAGATTTTATCTCTTGATGATCCTTCCCACTATAACTATGTTATGTTCCCACAGAATATAACACAGATTTTTGAGGGTGGCAGAACGTTTTTAAAATACTCTTCTACAAACAATGCTCATGGAGAATGGTCTTTGTAATGAACGTGAGTGTAGTTCATACAACATACAGAATATGACAGTCTCCAACCTGGGTACGTGCTCCTACAGTATAACTGAAATCAATGGAAAAAGTGTAGTTTGAAATGAAATTTATCACATTCCTTACAACTCTTTGTACTTGTCCATAAGAAAAAAATTGAAAATATTTTTATAAAAACCCTTTCTTCCAAGTATTAAGTGGTAAGTCCAGGTAATTCCACTTGTGTATCTATTAGTAAAACATATATTTCATGGTAACATTACCAGTCCAGCTAAATTATGCACATAAAGTTAAGGCTGATTCATGTGATGTTTATAGTATTAGTGAAAGATCTGAAAGTCTGTGAGTTATTCTGGGAGTTGGTCTGTTACATAATTCCCATGATTTTCATTATCATTAATAATGTACATTGGCCTCATCTCTTTAGGTTTCATGTCATATTCCTTTTAAAGCAATATGATGGTCTTGTATCAAGTCCTAATAAATTTATCTTGACAGTCTTCGTTAAAAGAATAAACATTTCTTTTAATCTATTTACAAACCCATGCATCAAATTTACAAAAACTCACTTTAGGTACTTAATAGCTTTCAGGAAAGACATCTGATTCCACTTTTATCCATTGCTGAGGTTCTAATTACGTTGATATAATAGCTGTGGGATTTTATTTTTCCTGATCAGAGAAATTCCTCACTAATGTGCAGCAGAAAAGAAACATTAAAATTTTGTTCTCTTTTCAGGTCTATACTTAAAGTCATTTGGATCTAATTTATTTACTCCAATTCTTTCATATTGAAGATATCTTTGATGTTCTTTTAGACATATTTGTTTAGTGAGCCTAAATATTTGGTGCACAATGAAGCCAAGAAAATAATTAATTAATTTGACTTTAACTTATGTTTCTCTACAAAGCTGTGTACTCTGAGGCTGAAATGGGCTTAGTCTCACTATTGACTTAATACATTTATTTGTGATACTGGTTCATTTTTTTAATAATACAGGACAGCATATCATTTAAAAATAATTACATTGCAATTAAAACAGTTTATATGGAAAAAGTGCTATATAAATAATATACCAATATAAACACACAGGGACTATATTATATTGATTTTTGTTGTATTATAATCTTTTTTTTTTTTTTTTTTTTTTTGAGACGGAGTCTCTCTCTGTCGCCCAGGCTGGAGTGCAGCAGTGCGATCTCGGCTCACTGCAAGCTCTGCCTCCCGGGTTCACGCCATTCTCCTGCCTCAGCCTCCCGAGTAGCTGGAATTACAGACGCCCGCCACCACACCCAGCTAATTTTTTGTGTTTTTAGTAGAGACGGGGTTTCACCGTGTTAGCCAAGATGGTCTCGATCTCCTGACCTCGTGATCCGCCCGCCTCGGCCTCCCAAAGTGCTGGGATTACAGGTGTGAGCCATCGTGCCCAGCCTATATTATAATCTTAAAAGACATTTTATAAATATCATATAATAGGTATCATTATACAATAATTATATGCATTATAATATAATTTAATAATAAATATTAGTTAGAGCAGACTTAATAATTGATGACCTGAATTTTTAATTTTCATTTTACCATAAATAACTGATAATCTTCAACCAAATCATAAATTCTCTGAGTTTAATATTTTAAATTGAGGCAAATAATAACTGATTAATGGGACTGTTTTCAAGCTAAGAAGAGAAATTATTTTCTGAAAGTATTTGGTAAGTAAACAAAAGTTATACATATAACATTTAGGTTTTCTATTGGGTATATCCTCATATCCTATTTACATAGAAATATATAGTTTGATATTTTTCATTTAAAAACAGAGGCAGTTTAAGTATTATGGGATAATACAAACTGAGATTAAATATCATGCAAATTAATTAAATAGTGCTCTACTTCTAAAATCCATAAAGAAATAACGAAAAACTTTATACTTGAAGTATTTTGGATAGTTTTCTGAGAGTGCTCACTCCATAATAGATTAAATCATGTCCTGACTGTGGTTAGTACAGATAAATGTTGCATAAATTCCAGTTGGTAATGCAAGACAGATACAGAATCATTTATACATAGGAGTGGAATAAAATTTTTATCTTAAAAAATTGTTTATGTTTGTCAATTGTTCTTCTGTGATGTCAACATGAAAAACGCTTAGGATAGCTCCTTAAGATATACACCATAAAATATGTGTACACTATTTTGTACTTGTAACTTAGCTGATAAAAGATACACAGTATTGAAAATTATTTTAGTCCATTTATATTTTATGTGTTTCTTGGCATAAGTTATTTATCGCCACAGTAATGGTATATAAGAAAGCAGACCCAAATTTAGTGGCTTAAAATAATAATTGATTTTCTGTTCATCACACAGCTGTGAGTCAGATATAATTGACCTGATCTAGGTAGGGCTTGAAAAAGACTCTTTTTCTTTTTTTTTTTTTTTTTTTTTGCTGTAAACTTGTTTAATTTACTCATCTTCACTACCAACAATTTAAATCCAAATTGATTTAAAGTACAAGTTGATGTGAATCTCACCTCCCCTCTTTTTTTTTTATTATTATACTTTAGGTTTTAGGGTACATGTGCACAATGTGCAGGTTTGTTACATATGTATCCATGTGCCATGTTGATTTCCTGCACCCATTAACTCTTCATTTAGCATTAGGTATATGTCCTAATGCTGTCCCTCCCCCCTCCCCCCACCCCCCAACAGTCCCGGGAGTGTGATGTTCCCCTTCCTGTGTCCATGAGTTCTCATTGTTCAATTCCCACCTATGAGTGAGAACATGCGGTGTTTGGTTTTTTGTCCTTGCGATAGTTTACTGAGAATGATGTTTTCCAGTTTCATCCATGTCCCTACAAAGGACATGAACTCATCATTTTTTATGGCTGCATAGTATTCCATGGTATATATGTGCCACATATTCTTAATCCAGTCTATCGTTGTTGGACATTTGGGTTGGTTCCAACTCTTTGCTATTGTGAATAGTGCCACAATAAACATACGTGTGCATGTGTCTTTATAGCAGCATGATTTATAGTCCTTTGGGTATATACCCAGTAATGGGATGGCTGGGTCAAATGGTATTTCTAGTTCTAGATCCCTGAGGAATCACCACACTGACTTCCACAATGGTTGAACTAGTTTACAGTCCCACCAACACTTAAATGTTAGACCTAAAACCATTAAAATCCTACAAGAAAACCTAGGCAATACCATTCAGGATATAGGCATGGGCAAGGACTTCATGTCTAAAACACCAAAAGCAATGGCAACAAAAGCCAAAATTGACAAATGGGATCTAATTAAACTAAAGAGCTTCTGCACAGCAAAAGAAACTACCAGCAGAGTGAAGAGGCAACCTACAGAATGGGAGAAAATTTTTGCAACCTACTCTTCTGACAAAGGGCTAATATCCAGAATCTACAATGAACTCAAACAAATTTACAAGAAAAAAACAAACAACCCCATCAAAAAGTGGGCAAAGGACATGAACAGACACTTCTCAAAAGAAGACATTTATGCAGCCAAAAAACACATGAAGAAATGCTACAATCAAGATAATGGATGTTGTCATCGTAACAAAATGTTTCCTCATGTCCAGTTGCAGTGAATCCAACTCTCCTAAGCCTAGCCTAATGACACCTGTTACCCTATGTCTCTCGCCCTATTTTTCTACCTTTTCTACAACCAGACTTTTCGAAAGAATTTTCTATGCCTCCTATATTTTCATACTCTTCTCACAGTCAGTTTTCTAAGGCACCGTGGTAGTAACCACTCCACAGAAATTCTTCTAGTCATGTTCATTAAAACTCATTGATTAATAAATCAAATGCACATATTTCAATCCTTAACGTTATCTGAATGTCCTGGATATCTTTATCTTCTTGATATATTGATATGTTCTTTCCCTGTGACCAAAACTATTTCCCTTTCCCTACCTTCTTGCTGGAATAACTTCTTAGCCTTCAGATTCTAGCCTAGATGTTATTCTTTCCTGGAAACCTGCCTCAATTCTTCAATTGTGAGTTACATAATCCTGGAATATTCAGTGCTCTTCCAGTGTTAACTCATCTTTTTAAGTTACTGGATAGTTTTCTATATTGTAAGGCTCATGTGGACATAGAATATAATTATTTTATCTCCATAGTATACATAGTGCCTATTGAAATGCTCTGTATATATTAAGTTTTATTTTCATATATTTTCCTGGGCTAATTAATTAAACAGAATTATTCTTACAAAACCATTCATTATTTATCCCATTAGAAATGATCCCTTGTTTTGGGGGTCATAACTGCACATATAATTTGTTGCTGCATTTATTTTTATGTATGTATGACTTTAGATTTAAAGACATTATGTATTTTTTGCTTTCCTGATGATCATTTCAATACACACAGTTTGGCACTCACAACAGTTGTTTTGTAGGAATGATTGGATGGATGGACCTATTCTCTACCCTGGCATTTTCTCATTGGCTTTCAACGTGTTCTTCTCAGCCCTTCCACCAAAGCCCTCGGCCTCAGAATAGTGATTAGTGTCATTAAAGGGTGAAATTTCTATTTCTTTAACAAATGTATATCTTGGTCCATGAAAATGAACCAAAATATCAAAAATATTCTCATACTTCTTGAGAATTTTCATATAAATAATTTTGGGCTTTTCCAGTGTATTGCTTCTTTACTTTGTGAAATGAAAAGCGTTTTTCCAAGTTTTCTTGTTTTTATACCTCAAAATTATCCTGGTAGATCATTAAAAAAAAATCTATAGAAGAAAAAATAGTCACCATTGAATTTAGGTTTCTTATCAATGGCATGTGTTCTCTGTGTTCTCAAGGGGATATAAAACAAAACTTCCCATTTCCTGACTGCAATCCTGGGGTCTGGCGCTGCGCTGGCACCTGCCATGGCACATGCCGTTCTCCAGGGTGCACACATCCTGCTCCCACAGCGCCTTGCAGAGGGAGGGCAGAGGTCACCTAAACACTGCAGATGCAAACTATGATGTCACCATATAATAGCAAGGGCTCTTTCACCATCGTAGTAATCTGTTGGTATAAGTTTGATAGATTTTCCTACGATTTGTTCTCATCTCATCAGACACATTTGTGAAGACAAGTCTTTGGTAGACCAATCAAAATGGTACTCTTGCTAAAAGGAAAAGGTCACAGCTATAAGTAGATGGTGACGCGGTAGCATGCCTGATTCTAGACAGTCCTAGATGCTTTGTGTTACTCAGAGTAGTCTAGAAAAGCAGAGCCAACAAGTGAAAAGGCTTGTTTGAAGAGCTGGTGAAAATAGTAACAAGTTCCTGGGACAAGTCAACCTTCACTGAGCACTCTTTTTGAATTTTAATATTTTATTTTGCTTATACCACACAATTAGGTACTTCTTGGTATATTTTTGTCTGTTTTATTTGAAAATACAATATTGTTTTTACAACTATGAGGAAAGCCCCTGGAGGATTTGAACATGGATTCTGTTCTTGTTTTTTTGTTCGTATTATCAAATGGAATGCAGACCAGATAAAGGGAAGGATTTATATGATTACAGATCTTGTCAATAGATACTTTGATCATGTATGCTTGTGAAGATTGGAACTCTCCTGATAGCAGTGATAGAATGAGAGTGCGGTAGGCAGAATCATGCCCTCCCCAGCAGATATTTATGTCCTAGTTCCCAGAACCAATGAATAGGTTAGGTCCCATGGCAAAGGGAAATTAACATTTCATATAGAATTAATGTTGCTAATCAGCTGACCTTAAAACAGGAGATTATCCTGGATTATCTGGGTAGCACCAATGTAAGAACATGTGTCCTTGAAAGGAAGAGAGAAATAGAGAGATGGCAGCGTGAGAAATCAGCCCTGCACTTCTGAATTTGAAGGTGTAGGAAGGGGACCATGAACTAAGAAAAATCGCCTCTAAATGCTTGAAAAGGCAAGAAAATGGATCTTCCATACAGCCTCCAGAAGGGAAGGCACCAGGCCAACACCTTGATTTTAGCCCAGTGAAATCAGTGTCAGATTTCAAAACCATAAAACTGTAAGAAAAAGCCAGCTTTTTGGCTCTGACCTGTGTCAAATATGGGTCATGGGTCATATTAATCCATCTCTCGAAATCTCATTTCCTCCTTGGTAAAATGGGACCTGGGATAATGAGCTTCAGTCATTAGAAATATTAGCAGAAGTGATTGATTTAATAAGTATGTATTGGTGCTCAGCTGTATTTTATGCGCTATGCTGGGCACTCAGAGTCCCAGTGTGCATGTAACCAGGCTTACAGCTCCATCCATCTCAGGGGCTGATACAGAGTTGGCACTTGATAAAGTCACGTTTTCAAATTGCTTTGCTCTGTCCCCTCTGCCCAAAAAATTATTAATACAAATATACTTTGTTTGTTGCTTTTCAAGTGAGCTACTTTTAAATAACAACTGACCAATGTCCTATCTTTCTGAAATCTTTATTGGTATCATGTATTGAAATTTGGAGGAAAATAGCAGAGACTGCCAAAGGTTAAGATAAATTATTTAGAAAAGGCACATATTCTTCTACAAAGGTGATATGAAACAGTGTGTGTGTGTGCCTGTGTGTTTGTGTGTGTGTTTGTGTGTTTTTTCTGTTGAAATCATAACAGAAAAAGTGCACATCTGACAAAGCAAAAGAGATTCTTGGCTACAAAGGCAGTAGTAGAGATTATCTGATGATCACCTCAGGTTTAATTGTTTTCCATGCATATTCATTTTCCTCTTATTTACCAGTGCCATTTTACCCATTGTTACAAAAATTTTGGTTGTCTCTCCAAATGCTTTGCTGCCATTTTCTTATATTTTGCTGATAGAGCCTCACCTTTATTTTTTTATTTATTTTTTATTTTTACATTATCCACCTTTAGTGTGGTCATGTAACCAGGGGAAATAAACGCTCCCCAGCACCACCACTGGACTTCAGTGTCAATTTTGATTGTTTTAAACCAATTATGGTGATGCCTCTGCTAATACTTCTTTGAGGCAAAGCTTATGAAAATTCTAGTGCATGAGGAGACAACACCCGGGATTTCTTCTGTGAAGCATCTTGTTCACTCTTAAAAAGAGTCATGTGAAGGGAATTTTCTTTTTATGAATGCGTATGGCTGTATGCTGGGAAATGCCTGGAGCTGTGGCAGCCATCAGGGAACGAGGCAATGGCCAAAGGCTAGCATGTGGAAGAGGGTCAGGAGGAAGAAGGAAGTGCTCTGGACCCGGATGATGTGGTAGAGCTGAGCAGCCAGCCCACTCCAGAGCCCCTTAGCCTTTGGCTTCCTTGCTAGGGGAGATAATAAGAGTCAATATATTTAACCAGCACACTCGAAATGTTGTTGCCTGCAGCTGAATTTATAATAATTTATACTGTTTATATAGAAGTATGCCAGAAAATTTCATAAATACAGTGGGGAAATTTAATTTTAATCTTATGTAAATAGTTACCAATGCTGACAAAATTTTAAAAGGATATAGTCAGAAATATTTAAAAGGCAATTTTGTAACAGAAAGTTTATAAAATATGAGTAAATTTTTCCTTTATTTACTAATTCATTTATTACTTTGGTAAACCTTTAGTAAGTACCTATTATATATCTGAATTATATAAATTAAAAGAGCAATAAAAAAAAAAAAAAAAAAAAAAAAAAAAAAAAAAAAAAAAAAAAAAAAAAAAAAAAAAAAAAAAAAAAAAAAAAATCACTGAGCAATTAAACCAAACATAGCCATCTTTTATGTCCTTGTATTATTCTGCTAATTTTGAATCACTTTCAAACTTACATAAAAATTACAAATAGTTTTATAAATTATTTGATGATAAATTGTTAACCGAATGCTTCATCACCGTGGGGTATGTAGTGTATTTTTCGTATACACAGGGCTGTCTTCCTACATAACCATGACACAGCCATGGGATCAGGAAACTTGTGTCGATATACTCTTGCCACCTAACTCAATGCCAATTAAGCTTCTCCAATCATTGTAAATTTCTGTTACAGAAAAGGATCTATTTCAGGGTTGGACATTGCTATTAGTTGCAATATTGCCTTCCTGTCCTACAACTTAAAACAATTCCCCAGGCTTATATAAGCTTCACGTTTTTGAAGACTCTGCATTTGTTATTTTACGGGATGACGCTTGGTTTGGAGCCGTCTGATATTTGCTCATGATGGTTGGCAGGAAAATCACAGAAGTGACGTTCTGTTCTCACTGCACCCTAAATGCCACCACAAGCTTGGACCCCTCCCGCTACTCAGGAGGTTAACTTTCATCACCTGATCAAGGGGCTGTCTCTCAGGCTTCTCCATTTTTAACTCACTCTTTCATATTTTGTAATAAATAAGTATGCTGTGGGGTAGTGCTTTGACACTATAAATATTCTGTTTCTTAACCAACATGTAAATTATTTACTTATTTATTTATCAGTAGGAACTTGTATTTTCCATTTTATTCGATGGATTATAAACCGTTACTGTCAGCATTTATTTTGATGTTCAAATTTCCATCATGTTTATATCACATCATAATATTGCCAACACTTCATGCTGGCTTCTGCATCCTTTTGACATGTTCCCATCCTTTTTTAAGAACCTCATTACTTGCTGGTACAAGATGTTTCAGGCTTATTTTGTTCTTTCCCTGATCAGCTGTTTCTCTGAGAATCCCTGATTTCTTTTATTCCCCTATTGTGCTACTGAACACTGAAACTTTTTTCTATGATCTAAACGGTGTTTTTGTACCCATTATCCAAATTCCCTTTAAACTCCCCTCCCACTTCCCTTCTTCGCCCTGAATTTTTTTTAGCAGAAACTTACATTTATAGTTAAGGCCTGGCATTATCTGTGCCCAAGACTTTAGGTGCCTTCCTGAGTTCAGGCCTTGTCAGTGGGCAGAGCCAGAGAGTATGTACATATTGACACACACATATACACATTTATAGTTGTATGCATTTCTAGATCTATCTCTATATTTATATGCAAAAGACTTGGGAGTCTGCACATATAATTCTGATTCCAGTCCGACTCTATAGGATTCATTCTGGTTTCCATGCCCGCAGTCTTTCCATGTTTGCAATTCCCTTTTCAACAGTGAGAAATCCAACTTCCATTCTGCTAGAAACATATAGTTATTTTACAATCTTATTTGCTCAATCGTCTTGTATGGAACTGACCTCCAGTCACCTCTGCCAATCCTTCTATGCATGAATCCAGTCCACCACGCTTGGGCAGGCATCCACCTTCCTCCATGACATCCTCTTTACCCACCTCAGTCTCTGAGACCTGCTCTGACTGGTGCCTTCCTCCCCTTCTTCAGACGCTGACAGTGGCTCTGAGCTACACAGCTGCCATTCTTTCCACCTACCTGGATGACCTCCCATGGCACTGCCTACAAGCTTTAAGATTGAATCGCTGAGGAAGGAAGGGACAGGGATGATGGAGGAGGAAAGAAAAAGCCTCAAAAAGCCTGCAATGGCATTTGCCAAAATAGTGATTTAGGTTTTCTTAAGATTATTGGGAGTCACAAAGATTCTTATTTGAGAGGCTATAGGCTCCCAAATGGCAATAGACAGCAGCTGAATGGGGGAAGCTAACATTTTTTTTTTACATCTTACATTTCTCTTTTCTATGATTAAATTTAATGATAATCATTGAAATGCACCAGAGAAAGGGAAGTTATCTCCTAAGGGCACTACTATTAGGCGTGCAAATATCTAACCATTATACAAGGTCAAGGGAATCCTGAATCATTCCCCAAATGCAGAGTGATGGAGACATCTCGTATGGGAGCAAGGGGGAGCCTGCGATTGACTCATGTTGAGTAGGCAATGAGGTTCGGTGTCCTTCACCATTCAACAGCCGGGTTGTCACTTTTAAGTTAAATCAGCTTTCAGTAGGCAGAGAAGGGTCAAAGGGAACTGCAGCCTGGAGGAAGAACCTACACAGGCACCCACAGGGAGAAAGGAGGTGGCCTTTCATTACTTCCTGGAGAGCAACATCAGGAAGAGTGTGATAATTTCAGGGAAAATCTTTATAACCATAAGGTGTGTGTGTTTGAATGTGGCCATGTGACTGAGTGACAGACGGATTACTGTACATGGATGTGTGTGTTTGTGGAGTGTGTGTGTGTGAGAGAGAGATATGCTACAGTGGAAACCAGGAGAGCTTCTCACCTGAAGGGAAGGTTCAAATTTAAGGATATCTACTTTGTCTCTTTGAGGTTAAGATAACTCAGATGTTGAAGAAGCCCTGTCCTGAGTTAAATTCAGGGTAGCACGTAAACATGTGACCCTTGCACATGTCAAAGGAGGACTTCCATCCCATCATGCATGGAGGAGGAGGAGGAGGAGGAAGAGAAAAAGGAGGAGAAGGAGAACAAGGAGGAGGAGGAGAACAAGGAGGAGGAGGAGGAGAACAAGGAGGAGGAGGAGAACAAGGAGGAGGAGGAGGAAGAGGAGAAAAAGGAGGAGGAGGAGATGAGGAGGAGGAGGAGCCTCTGATTTGTGTGACTTTCCACTGGAATGGTTAATGTTTATTGAAGGGACTCTCTTTCTAGCTTTGATTTTAAGCATACATCATAGCAAGTGAGAGAATATAATACAGTGAAAAAAGCTGGACAACACACAAGAACTATCATAACAATTCTTTGTATATTTTTGATGCACACATATAAACTTTTAGATTTTAGTTTTGTTTCAGACAGCGGGGCAAGGCATCTACATTCTAGCACAGTGTCTTAGCAATCATCAAACAAGTGAAAGCTTACTTATGTAACAAAGACAAAGGGAAAACTACGTGTCTAACACAGAATTTGCATCCTTAGATAAATTATCTTACAAAATATCGAACTTTTTCTTCCACTATTTTACTTGTTGAAATTAAAAAAAGCACATTTAAAAAATCTATAAGCTGGTACAGCAATTTAACATCATTGTTTTTACATACTAAGTCTTTCAAATAAATTACACAAATTTAAGGTTTTTTTTTAAAAATAAAAGGTTCTACAGTATTCAAAGACCTAAACAACTGAAGAAAAAGCATGACATATACATTTCATTGACTCCACCTTCTTGTATTAATCTGTTGTTTCTCTTTTCTTATGTTCTTCCCATTTTCCTTTTTACCACAAATTTATTAAATACCTTCAATGCATCTGGAGCTCTGCTAGGCATTGAGGGTAAAACATTCAAAATGATATTCTCTACCAGAATAGTTCACAATGCAAAATAGAAATAGACAAACTTTAAATATCTATGTCATTTTTCCTATATAAAATAATAAATGCTAAATTAGGTAAAACAACATACTTAGAAAACTCACACATGCTTCACATTTTCAACACTTACCTGAACACATCTAATATATTATTATATTATATATATCATATATAATGTATGTTATACATTATATATAATATATTATAATATATAATATATATTATATATAAATTATACACACACACACACACACACACACACACACACACACTAAATGAGGGTAGAAGTTGTCCTATTCACCATCCAAGGATCCATGCATCAGGCAAGATGTTTTTAACAGGACGAAATGGCCCTTTAAAGAAAGCAATCCCTTGGTTTCCTGAGAAGAAGCCAAGTGCCTAAGGATAGAGTAATCCTTGGTTTTACCTAGGAAAAGTAAATAGATCTTCACACGGTCAACTAAAATAGGATTATACTCATACACCAAAAGTTGTCTGTTTTACATGACATTTCTGCTGTAAACCTTCAAGGTTAGTGAATCTCAGGCTGCAAAGTTTGTAGCTTTGTGACTTGTTTGAGAGTATAATGGCTATTCTCATTTAGAAGCGCTTATAACAAGAAAACAAGGCAAAACCAAAAACAAAAACAAAACTCATCTGCAAAGCAAAACTTATGTACTTGGATGAGGGGAGGCCACAGGGAAACTGCAGGGCACAATCAAAGAGACCCCAGAGGCAGGCCGATCTATACCTTTAGGATTTATGTCCCATCAGATTTGACTCAGCCACTCCTGTGGGTTTCTGTATCTTCTTCCTCTTGCAAATTCTGTCTTCAGTCTGGAACAGAAAACTCACTCATGCTAAGGTGTGGTAAAGGTGGGCTGCAATCACCAACAGCACAGCAATGGCCCTTGGATTTCTCTAACTTAGGCACTGGGGCCTGGAACTCTTTTGTCTTTGGAAATTTGGGTTATAATCTAGATTTTTGGCAAGATGCAGTTGGCTGGAAATCCTCTTGCCTGATGAGATTTTCTCTCTTCTCTGCTCACCCTCTTCATCTGTGAGAAAGAACACTCCATATTCACCCAGCTCTGAGAAACAAGTAAAGTTTGCTCTTGTTTCCTGTTTAACTTTTTCCTCTGAAAGCCAGCTAGGAATGTTTGCATACACTCTGCCATGTTGGTGGCCATTTTCTGGAAACTGCACCTGTTTCATTGCGAGTGAAACATCTGACTGTATTGTGGCCAGCTTAGGTTGTAGTAAGGACCCTCAGTCCTAAACTCCTGCTAGTATTTCCCCTGAGTCACAGAAGCACCCGGGATGCCGAGTGACCAGGGACTCTGAAACTGCTCCAATTGTCTTTCTAGGAATATTTTGCTTTACTTTAGTGCGTTCTAGGCTTTAGGAAGAAAAACAGATACTCTATTGCCACTAGCAAGATGGGAATCCAGGGATGACAAGGAATTCAGCCCCACAGCAATGATTCTACTGAGGAATTCTGTCCTCAAGTCTTCCATTACGTTAACTGTTTGAGATCTGACATAAAAACAAGGGCCTATAAGAGGTTAGAAATTCTGCGAGTTCCTGAGTACCTTGGACTGTAGAATTATGACCTGGACAACTCTTCTATCTTGTATTAGTCAGGGTTCTCTATAGGGACAGAACTAATAGGATATATGTATACATGAAGGGTAGTTTATTAAGGAATATTGACTCACGATCACAAGGTGAAGTCCCAAAATAGGCTATCCTCAAGCTGAGGAGCAGGGAAGCCAGTCTGAGTCCCCAAACCTCAAAAGTAGGGAAGCCGATAGTGTAGCCTTCAGTCTGTGGTCGAAGACCTGAGAGCCTCTGGCAAACCACCGGTGTAAGTTCAAGTCCAAAAGCTGAAGAACTTGGAGTCTGATGTTCGAGGGCAGGAAGCATCCATCATGGGAGAAAGATGAAGGCCAGAAGACTCAGCCAGTCTAGTCCTTCCAAGTTCTTCTGCATGCTTTATCCTCACCATGCTGGCGGCAGATTGGATGGTGCCTACCCAGACTGAGGGTGGTTCTGCCTCTCTCAGTCCACTGACTCAAATGTTAATTTTCTTTTGTCACCACCCTCACAGACACACCCATGAACAATACTTTGCATGTACATCCATCCTTCAATCCAGTTAAGTTGACACTCAATATTAACCATCATATATCTTAAGGGAAAAAGGCTAGAGATCCACGTTATTTGTTACCTCCTCTGAGTCAACTATTGTTTATCTTTATTCTTGTATTTAACTTTCACAACATTGTCCTGTAGCTTTTATGATTTCCATTTTACAGGTGAGAAAAATGAAATTTATGAAAGTTAAAATAATGTTGAAAAGGACACACAGCCTGGGACACTTCCAATATAACATAATGCTTTCCTAGAAAGCCCCTGATACATCTCATCTGAGCTAACATTCAATTTCCACCCCAGCACTTACTTTGTTGCTTTATAACAATGACTTAATATCCTAACATGATTGGATGGATTTGCCATTGGAAAAAAAAAAACCCTAAGACAAAAGAAAAACTATTTATTGTGTTAGTTTACACCTGAAAACATTAACTATGGACAGTGGATGTGGATAGCCCAGTTCCTACCCATACCTAATCCTAGATTTTGACTGGCCTGTTTTTATGGACTGAATGTTTGTGTCCCTCCAAAATTCAAGTTTTCTAATCCTCACTCTCACTGTAATGGTATTAGGAGGTGGGGCCTATGGAAGGTAATTAGGTCAATAGGGTAGAATCACCAGAGACCCCAGAGAGGCCTCCTGTCCCCTTTCTGCCACATGAGGACACAGAAAGAAGACAATGAATCGACTATGAAGAAGGAAGCAGCCCTCACAGGACACCCAATCTGCCAGTGCCTTGATCTTGGACTTCCCAGCCTCCAGAGCTGTACAAAATTAATGTTTGTTGTTTAAGTCACCCAGTGACTGATAATTTGTTATAACAGCCCAGACTGACTAAGATACCTCCTATCAGGAATAACCCCCTGCCTAGAACCCTAATTTTGGGTACAGAGAGATTTTCCAGTGCACTTAATTTCATATTTCAAAAATGTTCATTCTTAAAGCAGATAATTCCAAGAATATTATTGTAGAAAATGTTATGTAATTCAATTTTTACTAAAAAGTTTGAGAGTAAATGACTTTTCCTGCTACCAGTCTTCCAAAATAAGATATTGCTGTTTAAAACTCTGTATGGTAAATAAGTGGTGAATGATAACAAAAAAACAAAGAGACAAGGAACTCTTGGAAATTGAAGTAATAACAATAATAATTATAAGACTATTGTGGTTATAAAGAAGTATATTGCTTTAATGTGAATAAAAGGTCTAGAAAACAGCTTAACTGCCCACATTAGCATGTGTATCCTGAGGTAAGAGTTGCATCCATTACCATTGTTTTATTTCTTGTGTGTGTTGTGACATAATTTCTATTTTTAGTGAGTGAAATTCAATAGAGTGCAGAATTTGAATAAACAGATCCCAAATGAATAGCAGATATAATTGATTATATTAATTATTGTATATTTTTAAAATCAAAGTGGCATTATAATTTAAAGCTATGGAAGAAATTTTAAGTGGAGATAATTCAGTTGAAAGACTAGTAAAGGAAAAATAAGTTATATTTGCTATTTTTATTTCTCCACATAGAGTATTTCTGTTTACTAATACAGTTTTCACCTATTTGTCCAGCATTATTTGGCAAAGATATTATTTCCATATGTAAAAATATTTTCAGTAACTAAAATTTTGGCATTTAATAAAATATTAACAGTTTTTATGACAGTAATTCCAACATCTATTGTAAATATGTCTATATTTTTATTCAATATTGTGAGAGGTCTTTATCTCCATTTTAAATATGGACAATTCACAGGGCCACTATCATGGGCTACTTAAAGATGTTGGACTACTTCCCTTTGACCACCTATTCTCAGACTCTTCAGGCTTTAAGCATCTTCTCTGAATCATACCTTTGATGTCCAGTATCCCTGTTGCTGTCTGTTAGTGTTCTGTCTTTTAGTTTGCTTTATCTGTATCTAGCTTATTGAATGAAACATGTTGACTTCATGGCAGTCGAATGGCTCAGCAGACCTTCTCCTTTATGTAGAATGCATGTGTTCCAGATATATGGCATGGCTGTAAGTTTGACCCACTCATTATTCATGCATTACTATACTTCTTAATGGTTACATTCACTAAATTATACTAATGCCATGTAACAAAATACATGTCAGCCACATTCTTTGGTCATACTTGAAAACTTGGAGTCATTCTTGACTCATCTCTCCTGTTCACATTCTTGCCATTTTTTAAAGAATGAAATGATTCTCATATCCATTCTTTCTGCTGCCATAATACTTATTCAAGATTCTGCCAGCTCCATTTATGAATGGACGGAGTTTCTGTCTTCAATGGCCTTTCACAATCTATCCCTAATAGCTACCCATGACAGTCACCACCATTTTCTTTTCCTGTGGACTCTGTGCTAAGCACAACAGAAAACCTCCAATTTCCCAGTCTGTCATGTGTGTTCATAATGCATTAGCTCCAGGTGTCACCTCTGCCTGTGTCCTGAATGAAAGCAATAAAGACACATCTAAGCCTAACTTTGTGATCATATGCTTTAAAATCCTCACCTCTTCTTCCTGGGTTTATTATCTTGGTGAATGGTACCTACATCCATCAACCTCCAACTTTGGATATTCAATAACCCTCATATCAAAGCCCTACTCATGCCTTTTCACATTCATGTAATCTTGTCATTTTTAATGCAGAATTCTAGGTACCAGTTCCTTTTATCCATCCCATGACTGTTTCTACTCCTTAGGTTATTCTAAGTCTTCCTAACTTGCTCCAGAGCTGTGTTTCTAGGCTTACCATGAGAAAAGTCCCTTCCTAAAAAGCAAATCTGATCATGCCACTCTGCATGTAAATATTTTTCTTGTCTTGTGCATAGAATAAAGCATAAATTTGTTAGAAGGGTGTTATAAGGCCTTCAAATTTTACCTAGTCTCCAATTCCTCTTTGGCATTCCCCAAAGCAAATATCTGCTGAGCTGACACATTTTTCTTCTGTGGCTCCCCAGAACGTGGCAAGCCTTGCCACAACATCATGCATTTCTATATGCGAATATTTATGCCACCATTGCTCTCTTCCCCACATGGAAAACTCCATTCATCTATCAAAACCTGCATAAAACATCGCCTGCTTATGAAGTGCTTTGAGACTCCCATGGCAGAAGTGATCACTTCCTCCTCAGTGCCTGATGTGTTTTGGCTGTGTCTCCATGCAAATCTCATCTTGAATTGTAGTTCCCATAATTCCCAGGTGTTGTGGGAGGGATGTGGTGGGAAATAATTGAATCATGGGGACAGTATCCCCGATACTGTTCTCATGGTGGTGAATAAGTCTCACAAGATCTGACGGTTTTATCAGGGGAAACCCCTTTCACCTGGTTCTCATTCTCTCTTGTCTGCCACCATGTAAGACATGCCTTTTGCCTTCTGCCATGATTGTGAGGCCTTCCCAGCCACGTGGAACTGTGAGTACATTAAACCACTTTTTTCTTATAAACTACCCAGTCTCAGATATATCTTTATCAGCAGCATGAAAATGGACTAATACAGTGCCCCAGTAACAGTCTGTGCACACTCTTGTTAAAGTATTTACCCCATGATGGCATTGATATTTGATTCTGTGCCCTTCTGTCCTATGTGACTTTGTTAGAGTGAAGTAGGTTATTCATTTCTGTTTCTAAGCAATTGTAAATGCTTGAGGGTATGAGGTGCCTGCTCATTGAAAGTTCATTATGGTGTAAACAGTGCTCATTACTGCGTGACCCATAGCTTGCTTAAGAGAAAGAAAGGTTTCCTCCACAAAACTGCACCCAACAAAATTGCATTTTCTTTGGATCTGTGCGTGGCCTGTGAGGAGTGGGAGCAGGAAGACCCAGCCCAGCTGTTTTAAGAGCCTCCAGCTCATGGCCCATGTGTTCACATCTGCAGGAGGAACATGGTGTGTGCCATTCCCTCTCCTCCCTGGGCAGTCAATTTAGGTGAGCAGCATTTCTCTACTTTCATTCATGCATTACACCCAAGGCTAAAAGACTTATTGAAAAATCAAAACAACTGCTTTTGCTCATTTAGGGTCTTTTGTTTGTGGTTTGCAAGTCAAACACTCTTTTTCTCAAGTTTCAGATAAGAATGGTCCCCAGGAAAAATATCATCTTTCTTTTTCTACCATCAGCCTAGTGCACACTTGCTAGTGTGAATATAAGTGTGATTGTTGTAGCAACAATTTTGAGACTGTCAGAAAGCAGGTGAGTTTTTCTGTGTGAATTTCAGACCTTGATCCATACGTCCTCCAGAATAAACACAGATAGAAAAACCAAGGAACATTAGTATGCTCAGCAGGCACACATCAATTTCTGTGCTGAAGAGCTCACTGCAGAATGATACCATTTCTCAGGAACACAAATAGCATATGTTCTAGGCAGAGGCCACAGATGCAAGGCTAATATCTCTGGATGTACTAACCTGTGGAACATGAGTGGGGAGTGACAGAACCCCATTAGTGCCTGTGCCTGCTGGGGAAAGAGCAGACCAGGGCCCCTGAGAACTCCTGTGGATTAGGCATTTCATAGGATGAACACAGCATCCAGGCTCAGGGACAAATTCCACAGAGAAGTTTGACAAAGCATGGATGTCATCCTCACTGCTGTCTTGGGGTTCTATTTCTGTAAAACAAGCAGTACTTAGCCCACTGCCCTCCCTCAAAACATTCCTCGGTCCAATGATCCCCAGTGAGGTGGCTACAGAATAGATGAGGTCATGTCTCATTAGTAATTAAAGTCTTACATCACATTAATAATAGTTCTGGTAATAATCATACTATAATAAAAATAGTACTAGTAATAGTATCAATAATAGAAACATACCAGTTGGCATTGCTATGGTGCCATACAGTTTTGTTTAGTATTTTTACATATAAAATCTCATTATGACTCTCAAAAACATGTCAGCATCGTGTTTTTTTCTCATCTCCATTTTAAAAGTAAGGAGACTGATACATTGAAGAACTTAATTGCCTACGAGTACTGCTATTGCAGGGCTGAATTGGGTCCTGAAACTAGTTACTGTGATTGTCTATCTCATGGTCCTCCTGCAGTTCACACATGAACTAACCTACTGAAATGTTTGACAGCCAGTACATTGCATTAGGCTAGTCTTTCATTGCTTTCAAGAAATTCCTGAGACTGAATAATTCAATAAAGAAAAAAAGGTTTAATTGGCTCATGGTTCTGCAGGCTGCACAAACATGGTGTTGCTATCTGCTTAGCTTCTGGGGAGGCCTCAGGGAGCTTTTACTCATGGCAGAAAGTGAAGCAGGAGCAGGCACTTCGCTTGTCTTAAACAGGAGCAAGGGGGTGGGGAGGAGCCATACGCTTTTAGGAAACCAGATCTCCTGAGAATTTACTCACTATCTCAAGGACAGCACCAAGCCATGAGGGATCTATTCCCATTACCCAAACACCTCCACCAAGCCCAAGCCCAACACTGGGGACTACAATTCAACATGAGAATTTGTAGGGCACATATTCCAACTATATAATTCTGTCCATGGTCCCTCCAAACCTCATGCATGTCCTTCTCATATTGAAAAATACAATCATACTTTCCCAACAGTCCTTCAAAGTCTTAAGTTGCTCCAGCATAAACTCAGAAGTTCTAAGTCCCAAGTTCAAGTCCAAAGTCTTATCTGGAGATAAATTTATTCTACCTACAAGCCTGTAAAATCAAAACGAGTTATTTACTTCCAAGACATAATGGGGGTACCAACATTGGCTACAAATTCCCATTTCAAAAGTCAGAAATTGGCCAAAAGGAAGAGGCTACAGGCTTCACACAATTCTGAAACCTAAAGCTTCATAGTAGTCTCCTTTGACTTCATGTCCTACATCTTGGGCACACTGGTGCAAAGAAAAGACTCCCAAGGCCTCGAGCAGCTCCACCCCTATGTCTTTGCAGGGTTCAGCACCATGACTGCTTTCACAGGTTATTGACTGCATGCAACTTTTCCAGGTAGGTGCTGGATGAAACCTGCGAGTGGAGCTTCCATTCTGGGTTCTGGAGGACGATGTCCTCCTTTCCACAGCTCCACTAGACAGTGCCCCAGTGGAAACTCTGTGTGAGGACTCCAGCCTCATAGTTTCCCTCCACACTATCTTAGCAAAGGTACTCTGTGAGGGTTTTACCCCTGTGGCAGGCTTCTGCCTGAGCTCTCAGGCTTTCTCATACATCCTCTGAAATCTAGGTGGAGCTGGTGAAGCCTTCACTCTTGCACTCTTTGCACTCACAAGCTTAATACCACATGGAAGCTACCAAGGCTTTTGGCTTGCATTCTTCAAAGTGGCAGCTCAAACTCTATCTGGGTCCCTTTGAGCCCTGGCAGGAGCTGGAGCAGCCAGGATGTGGGGAGCAGTGTTCTAACATTGTTCAGGGCAGCAGGGCTTGGCCCAGGAAAACATTCTTCCTTCCTAGGCCTCTGGGCCTATGATGGAAGGGTCTGTAGTGAAGTTCTCTGAAATGCCTTTGAGGCCTTTTTCCCATTATCTTGGATATTAGCACTTGACTCCCTTTTAATTATGTAAATATCTCTAGTACATGGTTGCTCCACAGCCTGCTTGAATCCCTCTCTTGAAAAAGCTTTGTCTTTCATTGCCACATGGCTAGCCTGCAAATTTTTCAACCTTTTATGCCCTTCTTTTTGTTTAAATATAAGTTCCAATGGTAAGTCATTTATTTGCTCCTGCATCTGAGTATAGGTTGTCAGAAAGAGCCAGGCCACATCTTGAATGTTTTCATGCTTAGAAATTACTTCCACCAGATATTCTGGGTCATTACTCTCAAGTTCAAACTTCCACAGACCACTAGGGCAGGGGCACAATGCAGCCAAGTTCTTTGCTAAGGCATAACATGTATGACCTTTGCTCCAGTTCCCAATAAGTTCTTCATCTCCTTCTGAAACCTCATCAACCTGAATATCACTATCCATATTACTATTTGCATTTTAATCACAATCATTTAACCAGTCTCTAAGAAGTGGCAGACATTCTCTTATCTTCCTATCTTCATCTGAGCCCTCCAAACTCTTTCAAATTCTGCTTGTTACCCAGTTCCAAAGCTGATTCCACATTTTCATGTATCTTTGTAGCAATGCCTTGATACCAATTTTCTGTGTTAGGCTGCTCTTGCATTGCTATAGAGAAATACATGAGATTGGGTAATTCATAAGGAAAAGAAGTTTGACTGCCTCACGGTTCTGCAGGCTATAAAAGCATGGCACCAGCATCTGCTTGGCTTCTGGGGAGATCTCAGAGTACTTTTACTCATGGAAGAATGTGAAGCAGGAGCAGATACCTCACGTGGTAAAAGCAGGAGCAAGAGGGTGGGAGGAGCCACAGACTTTTAAGCAACCAGATCTTGTGATCTTGTGAGAACAATAACTCACTCACTTTCTCAAGGACAGCACCAAGCCATGAGGAATCCACCCCCATGACCCAAACACTTCCCATCAGGCCCCACATCCAACATTGGGGATTACAAATCAACATAGATTTGGAGGGGACATATTCTAACTATATTATATATCAAGGCAAGATCCTTATTTGAAAGCAGAAAATGTATGGGAAGTTTGTTAGAAACAAATTTTCGGTGCTGTAAAAGAAATAGCACTGTAACATAAATTTCCTCAGTAAGACAATTTTACTTTTATAGAAGGGTGTGTCTTGTGGATGGAGCAATGGCAAGAGCACAGGAAACAAAGGAAATAAGGGGTTTTTATCTTTAACTCACAGACCCTATCTCTGTGTCACTCCCCCATGGGCTGGGGTCGGACTGCACAAACTAAACTGACCTGATTGGCTACTTGTGAATATTTTTTCCCAAATAAGGAAGGGGGAAGGGGAAGGTGAGTTACAGTGGTGGGACATGCAGTCTCAAAGGGTGGACATGTGGTTTTGAAGGGTGGAATGGGTACAGAGTGAGTAACCAAGGGAACGGATGTGAGTTATTGATTAACACTGATGGGAAGGTTGTTTACAGTAACTGAGGCAAGGAGGCATGGAGAACCAGAAAGTTAGGTTTGAGAACAAAGAACAAGGAAGCTAATAGGCTGAACTTTGAAGAGAAACTCAGAGAAGTTTATTGTATCTTACAATTTTCATCTCAAATGCTTCCAACATGGTGCTGGATTTCCATCTCCAAGTCTATATTTACATTTTTAGAATTTCCAGTAAACCCCTGCATTTCCTGTGATTACATTCATTTTGTTGCTGTCCTGGAGGCTAAGATGACATAGCAAAAAGAACTCTCTGTTCCTTCTTAATGAGCCAACTTCTGAAAGCAAAGTGAGGCAGACACATTTAGGGTGGAAAACACATTCTTGAAGACAATATTTTGCTAATTACGTGCAGTACAGGGTCAATTTTCTGAATTTGGACTGCAAGAAAGAAACTTACCCTTTAATTATGGAAATGTTCCAGGGTGAGAGAAATGAAGGAGCTGGCACTATGCTACTCTCCAACACTAGCCTAGACAAAATGCCCAAGCTCCATGTGGGTCAGTCTGCAGGGATCTTGTCTTCCCATAGAAATTCTGTCTTGTCTTCCAAGCATAGTCTAAGTGCCTTGGTTTGACTCCAGATTTTGATACTTTCAAAGTCTGTAACTGTGATGGTTAATACTGATTATCAACTTGATTGTGTCTGTGAGGGTGTTGCCCAAGGAGATTAATATTTGAGTCGGTGAGCTGGGAAAGGCAGACCCACTTTTGATCTGGGTGGGCACAATCTAATCAGCTGCCAGCACAGCCAGAATAAGAAGAATAAGAAAAGCAGGCAGAAGAATGTGAAAAGACTAGACTGGCCTCCCAGCCTCCATCTTTCTCCCATGCTAGATGCTTCCTGCCCTCATATATCTGACTCCAAGTTCTTCAGCTTTGGGACTCAGACTGGCTTCCTTGCTTCTCAGCTTGCAGACAGCCTATTGTGAGACCTTGTGATTGTGGGAGTATATATTTTGTGTGAAATATATGTATTTCCTATTAGTTCTGTCCCTCTAGAGGACCCTAAATAATATAGATATTGGTACCAGTAGAGTGGGTCACCACTGTAGATACCCAAAAATGTGGAAACAACTTTAGAACTGGGTAATGGGCAGGGTCTGGAACAGTTTGGAGAGCTCAGAAAAAGATAGGAAAATGTGGGAAAGTTTGGAACTTCCTAGACACTCGTTGAGTGGCTTTGCCCCAAATGCTGATAGTGATATGGACAACAATGTCCAGGCTGAGGTGGTCTCAGATGGAAATGAGGAGTTTGTTGGGAGCTGGAGCAAAGGTGACTTTTGTTATGTTTTAGCAAAGAGACTGGTGGCATTTTGCCCCTGCCCTACAGATTTGTGGAACTTTGAACTTAAGAGAGATAATTTAGGGTATCTGGCAGAAGAAATTCCTTTTTTGTTGTTTGTTTGTATGAGACAAAGTCTCGCTCTGTTGCCAGGCTGGAGTGCAGTGGTGAAATCTTGGCTCACTGCAACCTCTGACTCCCTGGTTCAAGCGATTCTCCTGCTTCAGCCTCCTGAGTAGCTGGGATTACAGGCATGTGCCACCACACCCAGCCAATTTTTGTATTTTTAGTAGAGATGGAGTTTCACCATGTTGGCCAGGATGGTCTCAATCTCCTGACCTCGTGATCTGCCCATCTGGCAGAAGAAATTTCTAAGCAGCAAAGCATTCAAGATGTGATTTGGATGCTGTTAAAGGCATTTAATATTATAAGAGAAGCAGAGCATAAAATTTTGGAAAATTTGCAGCCTGACAATGCAATAGAAAAGAAAATTCCATTTTCTAAGGAGAAATTCAAGCCAGCTGCATAAATGTGCCTAATTAATGAAGAGTCAATGTTAATTACCAAGATAATGGGGAAAATGTCTCCATGGCTTGTCAGAGACCTTGGCAGCATCCCCTCCCATCACAGGCCTGGAGGTTTAAGAGGAAAAAATGGTTTCATGGGCTGGGCCCAGGTTTCCTCTGCTGTGTACAGTCTAATGACTTGGTGTCCTGCATCCCAGCCTCTCCAATGGTGACTAAAAGAGGTCAAAGTACATCTCAGGCTGTTGCTTCAGAGGGTGGAAGCCCCAAGCCTTGGCAGCTTCCACATGGTGTTGAGCCTGCAGGTGCACAGTAGTCAAGAATTGAGATTTGGAAACCTCTGCCTAGATTTCAGAGGATGTATGGAAATGCCTGGATTCCCAGGCAGAAGTTTGCTGCAGGGGCAGAGGCCTCATGGAGAACCTCTGCTAGGGCAGTGCCATATTGAGGTGCCAGCTACAATTGTAATGGGAAGCCACTTACAATTATTCTTATTGTAGTTAAGTTTTGTAGTTGAGTGACCGTGGTTCCCTTGGTTAGCTCTGACATACAGAGAAGAGCAATTACAGGGCTCTCCAAAGATGCAGATGCTGCCCTCACAAATCTATTTCACAAGGCATTGGTCAAGGGTATATTTGCTGGACCGTCCCAGCTGGAATGAATGGGTCCAAAGTGACTAATCCACTCCACCATCCCAATCTCCCTAAGCCTTTGGATTCCTTCCTCTACATTAAACCAAGGGAGATCAGGCATTTCCAGCTCATTCACAGTGGGCCATCTTTTAATCCAAGTTTCAGCTAACCAAGCAAATAAACTATCAGAACCTTTTTTAACTCCCTGAGATGCAACATTAAATGCAGGGTCTCTATTCAGTGGGCCCAAATCAATAAATTCAGACTAATTCAATTCTATCTTACTTCTACCATTATCCTACATCCTTAATATCCATTTCCATACTGTTCTCTAGGTTTCTGTTTATATAAATTAGAAAACTCAGGCAGTTCTTTTTGAGTGTAGTGCACCTCCTCATGGATCACACTCTGAACCTTACCTCTAGGAGCCCACCAATACTTTAGTTACAGGTCTAGAAGCAAATGGGTGGTAGGAGTTGCTCCTGAGGAGAATCAACATTACCTTGCCTGGCAACTGCCTCAGGGGAGACCATCACTCCTCCCTCAGGCAGTGCAGGGTGTATCTCCTCAGACAAAGCAGAAAGGCTGATGGAAGCTTGGGTCGGGAAGGGGATATTGCCACTACTGGGGATGGGGAAGCTGTTTCTTCTGTCCAAGGAGGTTCATCAGAGTTTACAAACTCAGTGTCCTCAGCTCCATCAGGGCCCTCCCACATGCCCCTATTCCAAGTTGCAGGGCCCCATTCTTTTCCAATCATTGCCCTCACTTTAACAGTAGACACCTGGAGAGGCTGTGCATGCACCTTTCCTTGCATCAGCCACTCACGCAATAAGACGTTATGTCTGTTTTTCCACAATTTTAGCTCTTTCTCTACAGGAGATAAGACACTCACTCAGGGCAATCTTAGCAGCTTTGAGGCTCAATATCTGCTTCTGAAGCCAGGAGATAGAATCCTTGAGTTTATCATTTTCTCTCATCACTTTGTCCACTGAACTCAGGAGGAACCAACCAGCTTCATTATGTTCCTGGGTTCTCCACTTATGATCAAAGGTGTTATGTATAGAGTCACTAAACTCCTTGCCTCTCACGAGCAATGAATCAAGAGTGTCAAATGCATTTATTTTGCATAACTCTCTAAACAGTTCATGCAAAGTACTATCAGTGTTCATACTCTTAAAAGTAGAGTCCTTAGCATTTTGGGGTCTAATCACATTAAGTGGCCAACTCCAGAAGCCCCAAAACCAATGAAAAACCTCCATCCTTAACATTCTGTTCCTCTAGAACCACTCCTGGTATCAAAATCTGTGTCAGTCAGTGTTCTCTAGAGGCACAGAATTATATATATATATATTCCATATATATAAAGGAGTTTATTAACTATTAACTCACATGATCACAAGGTCCCACAATAGGCTGTCAGCAGGCTGAGGAACAAGGACAGCCAGTCCAAGTCCCAAACTGAATAACTTGGAGTCTGATGTTCAAGGGCAGGAAGCATCCAGCACAGGTGAAAGATGTAGGCTGGAAGGCTAGACCAGTCTCTCTTTTCACATTTTTCTGCCTGTTTATATTCTAGCTACACTGGCAGCTGATCAGATTGTGCCTTCCCAGATTTCGGGTGGTTCTGCCTTTTCCAGCCCACTAACTCAAATGTTAATCTTTTTTGGCAACACCCTCACAGACACACCCAGGATCAATACTTTGCATCCTTCAATCCAATCAAGTTGATGCTCCGTATTAACAATCACAGTTGGGAAGGCATGATTGGTTTTGAAATGTGAGGATGCAAGATTTGGGAGGGGCTAGGGATGGAATGGTATGGTTTGGCTTTGTGTCCCCATCCAAATCTCATCTTGAATTGTAGCTCCCACATATTCCACATGTTGTGGGAGGGACCCAGTGGCAGATGATTGAATCATGGGGCAGGTCTTTCCTGTGCTGTTTTCATGATAGTGAATAAGTCTCAAGAGATCTGATGGTTTTGTAAGGGGGAGTTTCCCTGTACAAGCTCTCTCTTTGCCTGCTGCCATCCATACAAGATGTGACTTGCTTCTCTTTGCCTTCTGCCATGATTGTGAGGCCTCCCCAGCCATGTGAAACTTCTTCCTTTTGTAAATTGCCCAGTCTCCAGGTCTATCTTTATTAGCAGTGTGAAAACGGACTAATACAGTAGCCTTGTGTAATGAAACTGGCCGTACCATAACTTAATTTTCTAATTTGTAAGACAGAGATATTCACATGTCACATGGAATGCTTAGAAAGTGAAATGTGGGGGCATGGGCTCAGGAGAGCCCAGCGTTGGCATGCTCTTCTGTCCCACTGGCGTCTTCATGGAGGGCGTTGTGAGGAACCAGTTGATAAGCTCTTCCTTCCAGGTGATGTTTTTAGGTAAGCCAGGGAGCTGTTAGAGGTACACTGTCATCTCTGCCTAGAATAAATAGTAGTGCTGGAAATTTTAAGTCAGAACAGAAGGGATGTAGGCTCTGCCTGGCATAGCATCATTAGCTGCCTGCCTAGTAAACCTACCCAATTTCCATGAATCTCCACCAGCACTACCCTGATGATGAACTTATTATGATGGAAGAAAAGAAAAGAAAAAGAACTGCGTGACTGACAGCACACCATCTGCTTACACATGTCACATGGAGGCTGTGGGGAGGGCTGCAGAGAGAACTGGCCATGACAGGGTGGTTGTCAACATAAACACAATCAATAATTCTGGTCTGTCTCTTCTCTGCCAAATGTGCTATCCCTCCAAAATCCTTATTGGTTGTAAAATGTCATGATCATCATTAATGAGTGTGAAGTAAATTACTGATGGAAAAGAAAAGTTTAAAAAAAGGTAGCATATGATATAATAGTTTCAAATTAAAGGCTGAATATTACTATTTATGAAATCATTTCACAACTGTTTTATGCAACACACTTTCCTGGAATGCCATGTCTTTTAGTGAGAAGGTGGTAAAGGAAAGTGGCCCAGTTGATTGGCTTTGATGTAATTGCCTGGTCCTATAGCACAGAGTCAAAATCCCAGACCCACAATTTAGAAGTTGCATGATACTGAGCAGTTGGCCTACTTGAGTGAGGCAAGGCCATAATTTTCTCATCTCTAAAACGGAAGTAACAGTGCTTAAAGGTACATTGTGAGGATTACTGAATGCATTGCACTTCAAGCTTGAAGGCCTTGCCTGTCACATAGTGATGGGTCAATGTATGTTTAACATTCGTTATTATTTTATTAATATTACACTAGAAATACAAGGTATATCAATGTCTATATGAATTCCAAATATTAGTCACTGCAAAATTGAAGGTCTGTTTTTTTATGTATGATGTAATGAAGGGACACTGTTGACTGTTATCATAATGTGGGATAAGTATTTAATTTGATACAAAATAATTCAAGCAATGATTTTATAACTAATTCTGTTGCATTTTTAGAATTTATTATGTTTTAAATTTACTGTATACTCTGCAATGTATGTTATATTTCAGGATTAAAAACAGATGTGAAAAAAATGTTTTGTAGTATTAGAATCTGCTTAACAGAGAAAGCCACTTGCCATTCAGCCACTTAACTCAAGGTTGAGTGTGGCTTTTATTCATGAAGAATTGGTGGCTGCTGTTTCTGCTGGTATCTTACTCTGCCCTTTAGTAGAGGTGATTTTTAATCCACAGCGTATTTAATAGAATTTCCACTTTGTTTTGGGAGTTTGTTGAGTCAAATATACCAGAATCCCAAAGGAAAGAATTCTACATCAACAATATACCAGGCAAATATTAAACATCCAGGAACAACTGACGTATACATAGCTAACTCCTGTAGGTTGCTATCAAAGAGTAGCACATGGTTTTTAAGCATCTAGTTTCACTATATAATTTATCTCCTATATGACAGAGGCAAAACATGTAGCTCAGGATACCCTGCATGACACGCACACACAAAGCACATCATAATATTTAGCTTCAGCTCTCCACCTGAAGTCATGGATTTTCAAATACCCCAGCCAATGGATAACTCCCAGCGAGGAAGAACATATGATTCCACTTTCACCCATCACTGGAGTTCTAGTTGCTTTGATTTAATGACCATGGGATTGTATTTTTTACTGTTTAGACAGATTCCTCACTAATATTTAACAGGCAAGAGACATTAAAATCCTGTTTGGTTTGACGGGAGCAGAGTTTAATGTCAGCAGGACTGAATTTGTTTTCCTAAGTTCTATTTTTTCAAAAATATCTTTGATATTTGCTTTAACCAGACTTGTTTAGGAAACAAACTCTGTGCTACGTAGGGGATCCAAATACATTTCTGATTCAATCATAGCGTCAACGTTTTATGCACCACTCAGTTGATAATAAACAATTCACATCAGACTTCCATCATAAACAGACAGTGCAATCGATGGATGAACTCCACAACACTTATCAGCAACTATCTCTATTTAGGCAAAGTCTATAGCAAGCAAAAATATGTGATCAACCATCGGGATGTAGATATTTACAAAATGCTTCTCTTCCAGGAAAATATTTTAATTTTTCTTGTATCACTGTTTGTTCTCTCTTATCTCCCTAAACTTATTTCCAACAAAGCACCTACCTCAGTAAGTTGGACTTAGGTTGTGTAGCTTATGGACTGAGAGCACTTGGTGGCCAGTATGTTTCTCACATAGCAAAGCCATGAACCAGTATCTGATCGATGATTATCAACTAGAACTACTTCTTGAATAAAATTGCATTTTACTTACTATTTTATTTGTAGAATATACCCATCTACTTTGTATATCTGTATTGCAGAGCAAAAAATTTACCTTTGCATTATAAAACATGGTAAAAATAAACATAGTTTTATTATCTATAAAAATGTACAACAGCACATATAGGAATGGTTGGCAATGAAAGATGAATATTTTTAACGACTGAGTTGTTTGTAACTAGAACATTCATTATTTTGATTCCAAAGGATAGATATTAATGGATAAGTAGGGTCCAGTTTGTATTAGCCTGCACCGTGCTAGTTGCAAATGTCATTCAACATTAGCTTTTGCAAAAGAAAGAATTTATTTACTCATGCATCTGAGAAAATGCTAAATGTGGCAGAGAATCTTGTCAGCTACCCCAAAAGATATCGCCCCTCTTCTTTATTGATTATAAAAAAATTTTAAAATAGAAGTGGGGAACTTTGGTGCCATAGTATAGGTTTTAGAGTCCCTGCAATAGAAGACGTGTAACCCTAGTTCCAACCAATGGCATATGAATGATGTCTATTAGTTTAATTCTAGGAAATACTTTTCTTTGATAATATAGAGTAGGTGAAGAGAAAATCTCAATTGCATTTAATGCTTCTGATCACAGTTCCTTGAGGAAGTAATGCCTGAAGCTGTGGCAGTGCCCTTGCAGCCGAGAAAGAAAGGCCAGATGTCCTGAAATTACTAAAGAAGTGAATTAAGCCTAAAACTGCATATTCCAAGCATTCTTACTATTCAGGAAAGATATAATCCTATTTATTTGGGATCTCTAAGGATGTATCCTTATACATCCCAGCATTTTGTAATTTCTTTTCTCTTTTTCCTTGAGGTATATCGCCTGTGGCATAGTTAAATTAATCTTTTCAAAGAGCCAATTTTAGCTTTATTTCCTCTATTTTATGTATGTATTCTATTCCATTGACTTTTTTGTTTTTTATTATCATTTTCTTCCTTGGATTTTATCTTTTATTTACTTTTTTTCTGGATTTTTAAGAAACTGTGCATAAATTCTTTGAATCTATGTACAAATTTTCACAGATTTGGGACTGTGATAACTTCCTATTGGATTGACCTCTTTATCACTGTGAAATACACTTTTTTATTCCTATTCATGTTTCTTTGCTTAAAATCTTTTTCCTGATATTAGTAAATCTATTTTTATGTCATATTTCTTTGAAAATTATCTATACAGTATATCTTTATATTCTTTCATTTTTAATTGTTCTGCATTCTTAAAAATGTGTTTCTCGGTAACACATTTTTTTCCATAATTTTACTGTGGTAAAATACACATGACAAAATTTACATATGAACCATTTTTAAGTGTAGAGTTCATTTTTATTAATACATTTATAAGACTGTACAATCATCAGCATCATCCACATCCAGAACACTTTTCTTCATGTGAAACTGAAATTTTGGACCCATTGAACACTAACATTACCATAACCCATTCAACATTACCCACTCCTTGCAGCTCCTGGCAACTGCCATTCTACTTTCTGTCACTATGATTTCGCCTTTCTAAGTACTACAAACCAGTGGAATTTTACAGTACTTGTCATTTTATAGTGGCTTATTTTGATTGGCTTATTTCACTTAGCATTATGTCCTCACATTTCATCTGTTTTGTAGCATGTGTCAGAATTTACTTCCTTTTTAAGGCTGAATAATATTTCATTGCATGTGGATAGCACATTATGCCTATCTATTCGTCCCTCAATGGACACTTGGGTTGCTTCCATGTTTTAATTATTGTGAATATTGCTGCTATAAACATGGGTGTGCAAACATCATTGACGCCCTGCTTTCAATTCTTTGGGGTGTATATCCAGAAGTGGAATTGCTGGATCCTATGGTAATTCTATTTTATTTATTTTTTTTTTTAGTAACTGCCATACATATTTCACAGGGGTTGCACCATCTTACATTCTCACTATGAGTGCATAAGGCTACTCCAAATCTTTGCCAGCACTCGTTATTTCCTGGGTTTTTGTTGTTGTGGATAGTAGACATTCTAATGATTGTGGAGTAGAATCTCATAGGAGTTTTGATTTGCATTTCCCTAGTGATTAAGAATGCTGAGCATCTTTTCATGTGCTTATTAGCCGTATGACTGTCTTGTTTGTGGAAATGTCTATTCAAGTACTTTGCTCCTTTTTAAACCCCTTCAGTGAGGTTTTTTCATATATTTATAATACAGTTAAACTGTTTTTGTCACATGCTACATTCCACTCGGATGGCCCCAACATCCTAATTTTTCTTAAGTTGTATATATTAATGTTGAATCTTTGCACTATAAAGTTCTGTGGGTTTTGACATATGCCTAATGCATGTATCCACCATTACAGATTCATACAGTGAATATTTTCACTGTTCTATACAATTCCCTGGGCTGCACATATTAATCCTCCCTATCCGCTAACCCTCGGCAATTGCTAATCTTTTTATCACCTCTATAGTTTTTCCTTTTTCAGAATGCCTTGGAAATGGAATCATTTATATATACAATCATAAACTAGCTGCTTTCATTTGGCAAAATGCAGATAAGATTCACCCATATCTTTGTGTGCCTTGATAGCATTTTTGTTTATTGCTAAATAGTAGTTTATAGTGAGGGTGTGCCAGAGTTTGTTTATTCATTTGCTTAAGAATATCTTGGTTGCTTCCAGTTTGGAGCAATTATAAAGCTGCTATAAACATTCATGTGCACGGTGTTGTGTGAGCATAAGTTTTCAAATCAGTTGGTAAATACCTAGGCGTGTGATTGATTGCTGGATTGTATGGTAAGACTATGTTTAGCTTTGTAAAAAGCTGCCGAACTCTCTTCCAAAATAAATGTACCTTTTTGTATTCTCATCCACAATGAATGAGAATTCCTGTTGTTCTGCATCTTTATCAGCAATTGGTGTTGTTTTTTAATTTTAACCATGCTAATAGATGTGTCTTTTATTAGTTTTAATTTGTATTTCCCCAATGACAAATACTTTTAGACATAATTTCTTATGCTTGCCATCTGTATACCTTCTTTGTGAGGTGTTCATTCAAATCCTCACCTAATTTTTAATTGAGTTTTTGTTCTGAGTTTTTATTAAGTTATTACTGTTTTATTTAGTTTGAATTTTTTTTATATATCTTAAAAACATCATCTTTGTCAAATGTGTTTGGCAAATATTTTCTCTAAGCCTTTAATTTGTTTTTTTCTTGCTTTTTCATTATCTAAACAGTGTCTTTACCTAAACAAAAGTTTTTAATTTTAATAATATCCAGCTCACCAGGCATAGTGGGTCACACCTGTAGGCCCAGAACTTTGGAAGGCTGAGGCAGGCGGATTGCTTAAGCCCAGAAGTTCAAGACCAGCCTTGGCAACATGACAAAACCCCAACTCTACAAAATACAGAAACTAGCCAGGTGTCATGGTGCAGGCCTGTAGTCCCAGCTACTTGGGAGGCTAAGGCAGAAGAATTGCTTGAGCCTGGGAGGTTGGGTTTGCAGAGAACCGTGATCTTGCCACTGCACTCCAGCCTGGGGGATAGAGTGAGACCCTGTCTCAAATAGAAAAAAAAAAAAAAGAAAAAGAAAAAACTAACTTATTAATTTTTTATTTAATGTGTATTTGTTTTGATGTTATATATGAATCTCATAATCAAACCAGTCTTTCATATATTTTCTCCTGTGTTTTCTTCTAGTTTTATAGTCTTACATTTTACATTAGTTGTATGATCCATGTTGAGTTAAATTTGTGTTTAAAGTTTAAGTTTTGTGTCTAGGTTCAACTTTTTATTCACATAAGCATTGAAATGTACCAGAACCATTCACTGAAACAAAAACAAAAACAAAAACAAAACCCTAGACTTTCTCAATTGAAATGTCTTTGTGCTTTTGTCAAAAATCACAAATTTATTTGTGTGGATTTTTGCTGGACTATGTGTCTATTTCTTCACCAATACCTCACTATCTTGTTTACTATGGCATTACAATGTCTTTAAATAGGATGGTGAAATCCCCTAAATTGCTCTTCTTTAGAATTGTGGATTATTCCAGGTCCTTGCCTATCGGTTTGCTGACATCTAGAAAACAGCTTGCTGAATTTTGATTGGGATTTCATAGACACTGTAGTTCAATTTGGGAAATAGTGACAGCTGAACTGTATTGAAAATTCCAATCCATGAACATAGGATATCCTCTATGTAGATATTCTTGATTTATTTCATTAATGAGTTGTAGTTTTATGAGTACTGTTCTTGCATATATTTTGTTATATTTATACTCAAGTATTTAATTTTCTAGTGCTGCTGCAAATGGCACCAAATTTTTAAGTTTCAAATCCAAATTGGTCATTTCTGATATATAGGAAAGCAATAGACTTTTGTATATTTGCAGGCACTAGTGCTGAGACAAGATATTTTGTCCTTATTTCTGATTTTAGTGAGAAACTATCTAGTCCCTCATCATTAAGTATGACATTAAATATAGGTTTTTGTAGTTCTTCAAGTTCCCTTTTATTATTCATTTTCTGAGAGTTTTTAATTATAAATAGGTGTTTGATTTTCTCAAATTATTTTTACTATCAATTGAATTGATTACATGGTTTTTCTTCTTCAGCCTATTAATATGGTGAATTACATTTTTTTTAATGTTGAGCCATCTTTGTATACCTTTGTATACCAAATCTTGCTTGGTAGTGCTATATAATTATTTTTATATGTTGTTGAATTTGGTTTGTTAATATTTTGTTGAGGGTTTTTGCAACAGTATTCATAAAAGTCATTTTGTCTGCAGTTTTCTTATAATGCCTTTATCTGATTTGAGTATTAGCATAATGCTGGCCTTATAGAATGAATTAGGACATGTTTTCTTTGTGATTTTCAAAAGAAAAGATTGTAGAGTCCTGGTTAATAATTAATGAGAATGATTTCTATAACTAGAAAAATTAGAGTTTGGATATAATAGATTAGTGGTGGGGCCGGGCGCAGTGGCTCACACCTGTAATCCCAGCACTTTGGGAGGCCGAGCCGGGCAGATCAAGAGGTCAGGAGATGGAGGACATCCTGGCTAACACGGTGAAAACCCATCTCTACTAAAAATACAAAAATCAGCCAGGCGTGGTGGCAGGTGCCTGTAGTCCCAGCTACTCAGGAAGCTGAGGCAGGAGAATGGCATGAACCAGGGAGGCAGAGCTTGCAGTGAGCCCAGATCATGCCACTACACTCCAGCCTGGGCAACAGAGCAAGACTCTGTCTCAAAAATAAAATAAAATGAAATAAAATAAAATAAAAATAAATAAGTAATAGATTAGTGGTTCTCAAATTTCACTTGATAGTGAATTAGATGGGAAGATTTAAAAAACATACCATCCTCCATTCCAGAGGGAACTAATCCAAATTTCTGGAGTGGATGCTAGGAATTAATATATTTTAAAGTAACATCTCAAATCATCCAATATGAAGACAAAGTTAGATATTCATTTTTAAATGCTGAACTGATTGTTCTTTAAGTCACACATTCTGTGACTTAAAAAATTCCCAGTGAGAAATCTAGGAAGTACCAGGAATGGGTAGATGGTTAGTGATATTGCCTTCACTGGGGAGGACATCTCTGGTATTTTTCGATTTATATCTTCAACTGGAAAATATTTCTACATTTCTGTTTGTTCTTTAGAAGAGAATTTCATTCTGGTGTGAAAACAATTCCTTATAGATGGCATTTCTCTTAGTACCAGAGAGGGTGGGGAGAAGGAGAGAGGCAGACATGCGAGGCCTTTTCACAGGCAAGGCTTTGTGCAGGCTTCAGCAGTTTCCTCCTGAGCTGGAGAAGTGGAGGAGGCAGGAGAAAGGGTGAGTCATCCATGCCCCACTGGAGCTGAATTCACCTGGGTTATGAAAAGTGGCCTTGCCTTACAGAAAAAACATCCTCTGTAGGCTGATCGCCCCTAGGGATAGCTCACTTGGACTTCTGGTGCATTGAGGGACCTTGTCAGGAATCATTCACACTGATCACATTGTACCAGGGCTCTCAGTCTTCTATTTCTAGCTGCACCTTCTCCCTGACATTCCTCCTACATATTCACAAGGCAAACTCTCTGTTGAGTGACAGGAGGTGCTCCACATCCCTCAGAACCCAGACAAGCTGCGCTGGAAGAGCCTTTTACCCGCTTTCAGCTGTTCATCCAGCAGCACTTGCCAACCAGATGATCCAACAAATGCTCAGATTGTTAGTGATTGAGTGTAAATTGTATTTAGAAAAATTAATTGTGGGCTACATTGTTTTTTAAAATAATCATATGTGCCTTTTATTTTTCATTATTATTGTAGCTATTATTTTATTATTTTTTTTGTTTTGGGGTTTTTGTCTTTTGTGGGGCTATATCATAAAATTAAAGTCTGGCATGCAAAATGGTGGGGGAATACAGGCAAGAACTGTGTTATAACATGTACACATTTCATCAGAGAAAAGACTCTAGTCTCTTGTTAAAAGAAGTTATTAAGAGTTTACTGGAAATGCAGCCATCTCTGATGGCTGAAGTCAACCTGGAAGAATCTTTTGGAAGAAGATGCATCTTCATATAGAGACTTATTTGTGTCATAAATAATGGCTTTGATGACACACTGGATTTAGGATGAAATAATGATATATATAAGCTTTTAACAAACATTACACCATAAGAATAATTGTTTTCCAAAAGTACCCTTATTTCGTTACGTTTCCTGGTCTATTACCTATCCCCCATGCATTCTCCACCATATTTTATTCTCTTTTTTATGACTTTACTCAAATATGGATTAGATCATGGACTGTTGGTGCTCATTCCTTAATCTTGTCCAGTGACAGCGCATTAAGCTTAGCCTCATGACGACACTATTTAATGACACTGTTTTGCTGTGGAGAGCAAATGTTATTTGCTCTTGTTTTGTTGAAGAAAATAACCCCTGTGTTTTCAGATTAATCTCCTCATGGTTATATGGGTATATATGGCCATATGGCAGTTTGGCCGTGTTGCTAAAGCTAAGCACTGGATCCTGATTGTCCACCATATTACTTATGGACAGTAGGACAAATGATTCAAATAACATTGTTAAGTATCAAAACTATGCATCACTTTTCCTAGCGTTTCTGAAACCCATGCATTACTGCAAGTGGTCTGTGCCAATAAATGAAGCTGTTGCTGACAAGGGAGTTATAAAAATAACTTATTAACACTCATGTTAGAAAATTCCTGTTATGTATTAAAAGTAAGCCCAGAGTTTGATTATCTAAAATACACAGACAGCCAAAGAAGTAATGTATTAGCTGTTCTCACCTAAAATGAAAGTTTTACTTAAGTTTGGAAGCGCTCCTATCTTCAATGACATCCCTATAGGAGGACCCCCCAAAAACCCAGTCGTCTGCCTGTAGTGTAGGTAGAGGCATGGAACACAAGAGGGTGACAGGACAAATGATCATTCATTGGGACACAGGATCTTCTTCCTGTCAGCTTTCCCATGGAGGAACTGATGTCGGGCAGCTGTGCCTTCATCATCAGGGACAATGGAGCAGAGGCTAATAGAAATATTGGCAGTGATATCCCAGAGGGGTCAAACATAAGCCAAGAAATCTTCAAAAATCCACCTTGAAGAGCCTATCTGTTATGGGTGGCATTGTCTCCCCCAAAAAGATATTGATGTCTTAACACTGAGGACCTAGGCTATGCAGGTGACCTTATTTGGACATAGGGTCTTTGCAGATATAATTAGTTAATAGATAGCCATTAGTGTGGGCCCTAATCCAATAAGACTGAGTTCATATCAAAAGGAAAGATTTTGACACAGAGACCCACACAGGAGTCATGCATGTGAACGTGAAGGCAAAAATTGGGGTGACACATCTATAGGTCAAGGAACACCAGAGGTTACTAGCAAACCACTAGGAGCTAGGAGAGTGGCATGGAACTGATCCTTCCTTCCCTAGCACCTCCAAAGGAAGCACAGCCCTGTCAACACTTTGCTCTTGGACTTCCAGCCTCCAGAACTGTGAAACAACACATTCCTGTTATTTAAGCCACTCAGCTTGTGGTACTTTGTTACAGCGGCCTAGGAAACTCATAGACTATCCCAGCTTACAATTTCATGACTCCATGATAAGCCTTCTGCATTAGGGTAGAAAATGCTTCCCAAAATATGTTCAAGAAAAAGGATATGAATCATTAATCAAGTTCACTCAGTCTATATTTCAAACTTATTTGATTTAGGGACTAGAATATATTTTATTTGTCTTTGAATAACAACTACCTATTATTTATGTATATAAATGATAAAAAAAACTTATATCCAAAACATGTAAATAATTCCTACAAGTCAAAAATTAAATACAACTCTTTATTTTATCTTATATAAAATAAAATAATAGACATACATCTCTGTGTTCACAAAGAAGACATACAAATAGTAAGCTATAACAAGATATGAAACATCATTATTCAATAGGGAAATGTAAATTGAAATCACAATGAGATAGCACTATGTGGCCATCAGAATTGCTTAAATTAAAAAGACTCACAACACCAAATGATTGCAAGGCTATGAAACAACCAGAACTCTCATATATTTTTGGTGAGAGTATAAGTTGTATAACCACTTTGGAAAAATGTCTAGCATTTTCTTAGAAAAATAAACATACACTTACATTACGACCCAGCAGTTCTACACCTAGACATTTCCTCAAAGGAAATGAAGCATACATTCACAAAATTACTTGTACATGAATGTTTAAAGCAGCTTCATTCAAAATAGATAAAACCTGAAAATGGCCCAGGTGTCAATCAACTGGAGAATGGATGAATACACTGTAGAGTGTTTCTATAAAGGAAGACTGCTCAGAAACAACAAAGGCTGAATACAGGTACACAAAACCCATCTGCTGAGCAAAAGAAACCAGACACAGAAGCATATACGCTGTAGGGTTCCATTCATAGACAGTGCTAAGACAGGCGAAACGAGTCTTTCTTTAAACAGTCAGAAGAGTGGGGAAATGGGGTGAGCATTGACTGGGAGGGTTCCATGGCTACTTTCTGAGGTGACAGCAATGCTCTGAAACTTCAGCTTTGGTTACACAAGTGTGTGCATCTGCTAACTTTTAATGAAGGTACATTTAAGTTTTGTTCATTTCACACAACGTAAATTTTAAATAAGCATAAAATATTTAATTGTAGTTAATGATACAGATTCTGAAGTGTTTAGGGGTGGCATATACAGGAATATGCAACATATTTGGAAATGCATCAAAAAACAGAACTGATTAATGGCTCATAAAAAGGCAGATAAGTGATAACGCAAATAGAGCACACGTCTGCTGTAGAAATCACGTGGTGTGTATTTGAGTTTTCAGTGCATCATTTTCCAACTTTTCTGTATGATGAAAGATTTTAATAATCAAATATTATATAAAGACAACTTCAATTTTGAGACATTAATGTGCCGATCAAAATTGTTTCCTGATAGTAAACCCCTTACGAGTGGGAATAGTCACTCCACCTCACGTTGGCTGAGTGGATATAAGCAGATGCTTCCAGGTGTCGCCTCTGGGCTAAGCTCCCCAAAAAAACATTTTATTTGGCCTGTTTCTTGAGTCCATTGCCTCTTTCCTTTCTTCACTGTTATCCCTCATCTCTTTCATTTGAGTAAAGTTGTGATAGCATAAGATGCTGTCCTGCCTCGCAGTCATGTGAAAAAGAGTCCCACTGGAAGTGTGGTGGAATGGGAAGATGATGGAGTCTTAGGGAACACTGCAGAGGGCCCTTTTCAGATCCGGACTGCTCATCTTCATTTTCCTTGTATGTTACAAATAAAGCAAAGGTCTTGCTGTTTTAAGCATGCTTTCATTTACCACTTGTTAACGAAAATAACAAGCTTAGATTTTGGAATTAGTAGAGGGGAGGAGAAAGATAATGGGAATTGAGGATGCAGCCATCCCAGCTTAGAAACCTGAGATCAATTTTGGTCAACAAAAACATTTCTGGAAACTGTAGTTTGTGATATTTGGGCACATACAACCAAGCACCAACTGTAACTACAGAGTGAGGATAACTGGTAGGAAAAATACAGAAGGTATGGCTATGTTGGCTGCTGCATGCCACCTTCGATAAAGTCCTCCCAGTGAAGAAGCATGAGGTTGGTGTAGTACTGACGGCCTTTAAATAGAGACAGGGAGAGTTTCCTGCAAGGGTTATTCTCTACCAGCAGTCCAAAATCTGTGTTGACCGAGACTGATTTTCTGTTTGTTTGTTTTTAAAATTTTAATACACTTTATTGCATATATTTGAGGTATGCAATATGACGTTTTAGTAAAATGGTCATAGCAGTGAAGCAGATTAATAGATCTATCACCTCAGTGACTTTTTGTGAAAACAACCTATTTGCAAAAATCCCTAATACAATACAATTCTATTAACTTTAGCCTTTGTGTTGTACATTAGATCTTTAGAATTTGTGTTTCTTAAATTCAGATACTTAAAGACATTAAATTAGGAATAGAGGAAACAGATAAATAATAGGTTTGCATCCTGTGACTGCTATATAATCCAATTATGAAGAAAATACACGAGTTTTGGGCTTCACTTTTCTCCACTCATTTTCAAATTCACACATTTTTAAATATTTCTTATCTATCAAGCCTAAATCAGACTGTCAAATCTAGTTAAACTATTACCTAGCATGAGTTTCTAAATCCAGACGACATGATTTAAAAAGGCAGTTTTTTATCCTAAACTGAAACTTGCATATGCTGTAGCTGAAAAGCAACCATTTTAGTAGTAGATAATTTTGGGGTCTTAGGCCTTTTTCAAACACCTCTCAATTAGAATCTGCAAGACAAAGAGAGAAAATTTTCCACCAGGTCATGATCAAGGATGCTGTTATTTCTCTAGAGACTATTGTTTTGAATTGCCTCAGAACACAGCCCGTAATTTAAGGGGGGGTTAAGGATAGACCACAGAGAACTGCTGCTGAGATTAAAAAGTAAAACGATCTGATGAATATGCCTAGACAACAACTTTGGCTACAGTTACTCTATGTAGAATTAATAGGAAGTAGATAGACATGAATTCTGTGTTGTTTGAGAAAAGTGCATTGCCAAGTCCAAACAGAGCATCAACAACCTTTTTCATCATCCACTAAGAAATCCCGTAATGCCCTAAATTTTTACCATAGAAGTGGGCTGCAAAATGGTACATCTTCCAGGAAGGATATTCTCCCTGGGGCCCACCTTACTCTGTTCATGGAGAAACTGAATGTGGGCAATCCACCCAGAAGGCAGAGCTGTTGGGTCATGAAGAGCAACAAAGGAGAAAAATGTCCCATAGATAAAACCAAGAGACTCACCTCTCTGTTAGGGCAAGGTACTTACCATTCCTTTTCAGATGGTCTTGACTTGTGCCATGTTCCAGGAACTGCTGTGTTGCCCTTTCTACCCATCCAGACCAAGAGATTATCTTGTTTCTTCTCCATTATTGTATGATGGGTATCTTGTGCCAATTCATTATCAGATAGTTAAGAGACACATCTTACCTTAGGCAGAGGACCATATAATTCACAGAAATGCTAGACTTTGGGGTGGGTGAGACTTTGTGGTCATTTCCCTAGGGGAGTTAGGAAGTGTATTTTGAGGATGTATATGGATGGGAAGAGTGCAGGTATGGATGTTGGATAGACCAAAGAATGGACTGTATCGGATACCGACACTTGTCCAAATGATCTCAATCCCCTTTATTACCAGCTAGTGGAACTTGCTTTGAGCAAGGTAGAAAAGTGCTCAGCCAAAACGATTCATTTTCCTTGACACAGTCATGCACTCTAGTCTGGTCTTCCCAAGGATATATGTAAATGAACAATCCTTCTGAAGAGCCTTTGAAAAGGAATAGATGCAATTTTCTCTTTTTCCTATGCCCTTCCACCTTCTTTCTGCTTAAAATGTGGATACAGTGTTTACAGATAGAGCAGCCATTTTGCAGCAACAATACAGAAGGAAAATGGGTCTTTGGTGAGCTTGCAGAGCCATTGTGCATGTCCTCGGGGCTTGTCATAGCCTTTTCTTATTGCATGAAATATATGGAACCTTTGCTTATTTCAATTGCTTTGGGATATTTGTGTGCTTTCAGTCTGATTTAGTTCTAAAATAGAGGAGAGGCAACCTACTTCATCTCAGAGTTTATGTCTCAGAAAATGAGTGTAGGAATGGGATAAGAATAGGGAGTAGTCTTACCAATACTGGTTAACAATTTAATTTTTATCCTTACTAAGTAAGAAATTTGCTTATTTCTCTCCAACTGGAGTTTAGTATTTTTTTCTTCTAAGAGCTAATCTAGAAATTAATATTTCTGCTAAAATCTTTGTATAGCTTAGGGAAAATATATAGAGATAATTGAAAGTTCAAAGAGAGACAAAAATGTAGAATTATGGAAATAGTTTTAAAAAACATTGTCAGACAACATGTAACAGGCAATAGAAATTTATCAGAGACCACTGGCAGGAAATAACCATTTTAGCAGAGGTGATGGAGGGTATTTAAACATTTTACTTTGCATAACTGAATTTCTTCTGAATATTTCTGATTTCCTCTAAATCTCAAGGAATACTTCTGATTTTGCAGGCCCTTCTGTGCTCCCTCTCATCTGATGCTGACTGCTTTGGTCATTGGAAGTCTCAAAGATTAGAGCATGGAAGGAAAGACCTGAGGGAGTTTTTCTCTGCCTTTGTCTGGGAGACATATCTGGGAGGGGCTGTGCATCTCTCGTCTGCCAAACCAGACAGGATTACCACAGTTGTAGCTGCCCTCAGGTTCCAGCATACTTCTTTTATCCTTTCAGCCTGGAGGGGAAGATTATATTAATGACGTTTTCTGACTGTTGCATTATCAGTTCTATTTGGCATCTTTGTCTTCTGACACTTGTGTAATGCATTCATTCTGTTAAAGTCTCTGTTAAATTAGGGTGTCTTTTATTTTTCTGATTGGAATCTAGACATCCCAGACACAGAAAAGGTGGCTCCACAAGGGAGTCGGGCCTCTCCAGGTTGGCAAAAAGAATGGAGGAAAGTGGAGGCAGAGACAAGAAAATAGTTTTGCGGGTAAATGGATCCTGTGGAGGGGGCAAAAGTGTATCTCACATTGATTTAAATAATATGACTAGATCCACCCAGGGTCTAGTCTTGTCTATCAAGTAAGTTGCTTCAGTTTCCAAGAAGTTGAGTTAGAGTGTTGAGAATGTCTTACATTTTCTCCCTAGCAGTCCTGAGGGAACAAGAGTTTCTCTTTTCTAGGTAAGGCAGCAATGGGGCCTGAAATTTTTCTACTGAGAGTGTGAATCCAGGATCAGAATATGTGCACACAGTAAGAAGACTGAAACTCACATTATAATGAAAGAAAACAAGAACCATCCAGATTGGACCAGAAAATATAACATTATACGAGCCAAATGCATTAAAAAAACTAAGTTCAATAAAAATATCTTTAACATAAAAGAATTCAAAGGTAGACTATTACCTTCATAAAAAATGTAGTGGCTTTATTGAACTAGTATATATTGTTCTCATTAGTGACAGTGAGATGTTCCTTCTTTCAGAAAATGTTGTCTTTCCCCCGTATTGTCAAAAATCGATGTTTAGTTTAGATTGAGCCTAACTAACCATTGCAGCCACTATCCCTGACCCCTCTCAAACACATTATTGGACAAACAAACAATAAGGCAAAACAAAACAAAACCTCAAACCTCCACAGAGTCTTCTCTTATTTTACATTCTCTAGGTTTAATAGTCATCCTACATTTTCTCTGGAAACAATAAAATACTATGTGAATGTGAGCAGGCTAGTTTTATTCTCATTTCACTTCACATTTGTGTTGTCTGGTGTTAGGTCTAACGGGTAGACTGCAGCTCTACAGAAGGAATATTGTTTTATTTTACTTACATGTAGGATTGAGCCTAATTCCCTTTCAGTCAACAGTGTATCAAGTGGCTCACAATAAAACAAAGGGTCAATAAGGGAGACATGCCACCTTGAAAAGAAATAAAACCGCCATTTCCTCAGAAGACTTCTCTTACGAAAGAGGAAATAAGATCTTAATTGGCATCCAAACTAACAACAGCTGAAAGCCCTAGAGCCTGAGCGTAATTAGACCTCAAACTCAATTAGCTGGCCCTTTCCTGTACCACTTGGAGGCAACAGGTGCCGCAGGATTTCTCCTCCGCTCCACTTCCTTGTTAATGTTCCCAGGTTGCAGCGGAGGTGGAAAAGGGATTAGATTTCCCTGGTAACTCTCATCCTGCAGTACGGATATTTTAGAAACCAATTATGCAGGTCTCCCTGGGACACAGCCTTGGCTATAAACATTAGTCTCTTCAGGCCCTGAGTCACGATGTCGTCCGTCGATACGACCATCCATGGTATGTGTGTTCATTTTGGATAAATCACAGACCTAATGTTTTGGTTTCTGTGCTAAGTAGACATTGGCAAGTATTATTTCACAGCAGCTGCTGCTAATGACCATTAAGAGAAAAATTATGCAGGGGAAGTTAATATTCAAGGCAACATAGCTTGTCATAAACCATGGCTATAGGCAACAATAAGAAATGAGACATACCAATTCGAATCATTGTGATGATGAAGGCTTACATATGGGTGAATATGTATTCCTGAAATAGACAGAAATTAACTGGCACAATGGCCAACATCTGCTAGAAAATATCAAGAATTGGTTACACTTCTAAAACTGTATATTGGTAGTTATCTTTTGAACAAAATAGAGCAGGTATGAAATGAGAATAATTTTAGCTCTCTTGAAGGTTGCTGTAAGCTTTGGAGGAATTCATGTTTCAAAAGTATCTCACACAAAACCAGGCAGAAAGCAAGTGCTCAATAAATGTTGACTCTTCTCCCCTAAGTTATAAAGACACACCTAAGTGGGAGTTTATCTTTTTTTTGGTTGGTTTATTTGAGATGGAGTCTTGCTCTGTTGCCCAGCTGGAGTGCAGTGGCGCAATCTTGGCTCACTGCAACGTCCATCTCCTGGGTTGAAGTGATTCTCCTGCCTCAGCCTCCCAAGTAGCTGGGATTGCAGGCACCAACCACCACACCCAGCTAATTTTTGTATTTTTAGTACATACGGGGGTTTAGCTGGGATGGTCTCAGTCTCCTGACCTACTGATCTGCCTGCCTCGGCCTCCCAAAGTGCTGAGATTACAGGCGTGAGGGAAGTTTACTTTATAGGGACTGTAGTGGGACAGCATATAGTCATGGGGACAGAGCCTGAGCAAGCACCTTAGTCAGATAAAACAGAGTGGCAAGGAAAATTAATTGTTCTGAGAAAAAGTCCACAATGACAGTTAAGATGCTAGCAATACAGATCCTCCCTTCTTGCCTTGTGCATGGAATTTAGATGCCCCCTTGTGTAACAAATTTCCACATTTATTCTCGAACTATGCGAAAGTGCTGCACCTTTGGTTTCAATGAATATATGTCAAATGAGTTTACCACCTCAGTTGCAATTTATGTAATTTTTCCTTCTAATTTTCTTCCATTTATCTCAAGCTGTACAACAGAATCTGACCCAAACCACGGCAGCTGCAGCTCCTCCTGGGCTGGTGGAGAGCATGGGGCGCTGGATGCTCTCCCTGTTGTGCACAGCCTAAGGTGGTAGCTGGAGATCAGAGCTGCTGGATTGTCTGTTTTCCAGGGTATTGGTTGGCCCTTACCATACAGTGGGTCTTCTTGACTAAAAAAATGTTGGCTCTAAAAGCATGTAGGGCAGGCTTGGTACAGCATTTGCCGACCAGAGGAGCTGGTGTGATTCAGTCTAAACAGCTTCAGAAAGACAGGTGTGTCTCCTCCTTCTTCCTTGTGAACCCCAATACTCCTTCCTAAAGACTTCCAGCTGCTGTATGTAAGTGACCACTTGAATGAGTTTCTTTTTAAAGGAGGAGAAAAGTAAAACAAACGTCTCGTAAGTAAGACTAAGTACCAATGGTGCATGCAGGTCTGCTCAGAGTAAGATAGGTCGGCCTAAAGCAATACTCAGCTGGTGACCATAAAGTCTGAGTAGCTGCACAGCCGTTCATCTCCTCCATGAAAGGATCATTCTCTTAGAGTAAGAACTGAGCAGTAGGTGCAAACAGTGGCTTTGATGCTGGAGGACGATTGATGATGCAGGTATCATTTTTCTCATATTGAGGTAGGCAAGGCAAGGCCTATGACTTCCAGTTGGCTTGGCCTTTCTCTTGGTATTACAGTGGCAATCAAGGTTTTACACAGATTGTTACAAATATAAATCATTGAGTCCACCAGCAAAAGAGCCCTCCCTTTCTTTCTACAGATGATGATTGTAAGGTCTACAGCGATGTTACTAGAAGCGTACTCCACAGACTGCTGCTACGGCATCCCGCAACTACGATCGTCCCTCTGCCGAGAGATCAGCCAGCTAGCCACATGTAAGTCTATCACATTCCTAAGCACGTGTTTCTTTTAGCTCACAGTTTTTCCGGAGAACGATGCTTTGGTGGAGGAAGCAGTGTGTTGATTTCCTTGAGTACGCTATACTCGATCCTTATGTCTGACAGACTGGCACTTGGAGTAGCGGCGATCTAGAGGGTTTAAATGTCTAGAAGTTAATTACCTAACAATTAGTGCCAAAATTGCCAGTAGAACCCACATGTCCTGATGCTCAATCCGTTGCTTCTCATGTTCTAGTACATTGTCTTTCAGTGATATAGTTCAAAACGTGTAATATTCTAAAGAGCAGTTATACATCATTTGGAAAACTTTTGGAGCTTTAAAACAGTTTATATTTTTTTACCCTCACCTTTGAAGGCAGGTTGACATTATTTTTATTAATAAGACTGAATAGCTGCTGAATGATAAACAAAAAATGTCACATAAATAGGGAAAGAGATAGAGAATGTGTAATGGAAAGTTCAGGTTACAGAAAGTGATGATTTCCCCCTTCTCTGTGTACACCATTCATAGAGTAGCAACAATAAGAATGTGCAGTTTATAAAATAGAGGCTAAATGAGATCATCTCTGTAAACTGCTTAAAATAATGCCGGGAACGTAGTCAAATCTCCATAAATATTACCTATTAATAGTAGTACTACCAATAATTATAGCTAAAATTTACATAGGGCCTAATATATGTTAAATAAGTATGATAAATGCCTTGGATAAATAAGTTAATTTTATCCTCTCCCAGACCTAGTAGCTAATGCTATTGTCCTCATTTTACAAATGAGAAAACTAAAGAAAAGGCAAGTTGAGTAACCTCCCAGTGTGCCATAGTGAGTTAGTGATAGAGGGAGACAAGAAACCAGACGGTCTACCCCCAAATTGTTGGCATTTAACCACTCTCCCATATTAATTCAACAGTAGCCACAGAAAGGAAACTCAAAAAATATGTATTTCTCATTATTGCATCAAAACCAAAAATAGCAGGTCTTTGGAAAGACAAGCCTTACCTGTCTTTCTGCGGATCCAGAAAGAAAGTATTAAACCACGATTTCTCTTGTGGAGATGAATAATAAATAGACACAATTCCCAGAAGCAAGTTTGCAAAATCATGTGGAGGTTTTCCCCATAACGCTACTGCTTATATCACCTCTGGTGACGGTCAATGCGTACTTTTGAATCATGGTCTATGAAAGTAATTCTGTAGAGTAAATTTAATTGAATAGCTTTCCTATCACTTGCAATGCGTTTGGCAATTATAGGTTGACAAAGATATGGGCTGACTTTTGGATGATAAATTGAAGACTGTGATATTTAACACCTCTCACAGATTTAGTTCTGTTTAGAAGCCTTGTAATGGAAAGGCGTATGTTTGGTCTTTTCTTTATGTATGTAGTATGCGTTTCCTCTATGACCTCATACAGTTACTTGATTTTAAACATTTACATGATAACCACTCCCACATTTAAGTCACAGGCTCAGACCTCTCTCCCAAATTCCATACTCAAATTTTCAAACACCCGTTCACATCTTTGCTTAGCTATTTAACAGGTCTCTGAAACTCAAGTCCTAAACTAGGCTGATCTTTTCCCACTGACTGGCTCCATCCCCAGACCTCCCTCTCTCAGCTGATACGAACTCGATCCTTTTCATTTCTCTGGCCAAGCATCTTAATAAGGTTGTCCTTGACCCTTCTGTTTTGTTCACTCTGTGTCTACTCTATCAGCTCATCCTGTTGGATCTACTTCAAAATGCCTCTGTGGCCACTTTGCATTACTTTCCACATTTCTCCCTATCTGTCCATAGTGCTTCAAGTGATCATCTTCTTTTACCTAGATTGCTGTAACAGTCAGTCCAGCTACTACTGTAACCTTCTTTAAACATTAAATGAAAGTGTGCCTTTACTCTGCTCAAAACCATATAATGGGTTGCATTTTACTCTGAGAAAAGAATCAGTAAGGTCAGAAGACACTACATAATTTTTCTGCCTCTCCTTCCCTGACCCCCTTTTCTTTTATTATTATTATTATTATTATTATTATTATTATTATTATACTTTAAGTTTTAGGGTACATGTGCACAATGTGCAGGTTTGTTACATATGTATACATGTGTCATGTTGGTGTACTGCACCCATTAACTCGTCATTTAGCATTAGGTATATCTCCTAATGCTATCCCTCCCCCTTCCCCGTACCCCACAACAGTCCCTGGAGTGTGATGTTCCCCTTCCTGTGTCCATGTGTTCTCGTTGTTCAATTCCCACCTATGAGTGAGAACATGCAGTGTTTGGTTTTTTGTACTTGCGATAGTTTGCTGAGAATGATGATTTCCAGTTTCATCCATGTTCCTACAAAGGACATGAACTCATTATTTTTTATGGCTGCATAGTATTCCATGGTGTATATGTGCCACATTTTCTTAATCCAGTCTATCGTTGTTGGACATTTGGGTTGGTTCCAACTCTTTGCTATTGTGAATAGTGCCACAATAAACATACGTGTGCATGTGCCTTTATAGCAGCATGATTTATAGTCCTTTGGGTATATACCCAGTAATGGGATGGCTGGGTCAAATGGTATTTCTAGTTCTAGATCCCTGAGGAATCGCCACACTGACTTCCACAATGGTTGAACTAGTTTACAGTGCCACCAACAGTGTAAAAGTGTTCCTATTTCTCCACATCCTCTCCAGCACCTGTTGTTTCCTGACTTTTTAATGATCGCCATTCTAACTGGTGTGAGATGGTATCTCATTGTGGTTTTGATTTGCATTTCTCTGATGGCCAGTGATGATGAGCATTTTTTCATGTGTTTTTTGGCTGCATAAATGTCTTCTTTTGAGACGTGTCTGTTCATATCCTTCACTCACTTTTTGATGGGGTTGTTTGTTTTTTTCTTGTAAATTCGTTTGAGTTCATTGTAGATTCTGGATATTAGCCCTTTGTCAGATGAGTAGGTTGCAAAAATTTTCTCCCGTTCTGTAGGTTGCCTGTTCACTCTAATGGTAGTTTCTTTTGCTGTGCAGAAGCTCTTTAGTTTAATTAGATCCCATTTGTCAATTTTGGCTTTTGTTGCCATTGCTTTTGGTGTTTTAGACATGAAGTCCTTGCCCATGCCTATGTCCTGAATGGTATTGCCTAGGTTTTCTTCTAGGGTTTTTATGGTTTTAGGTCTAACATGTAAGTCTTTAATCCATCTTGAATTAATTTTTGTATAAGGTGTAAGGCAGGGATCCAGTTTCAGCTTTCTACATATGGCTAGCCAGTTTTCCCAGCACCATTTGTTAAATAGGGTATCCTTTCCCCATTGCTTGTTTTCCCCTGACCCCCTTTTCTACACACCCCTTCCTGTCACTCTCCACCTCCCTCACTGCACTCCAACCCCATTGACCCTTATTCCTGGTTCTTGAATAGCAGGCATGCTTCCCCTTGGGTGTTATTAGATTTTGTGGGTTTTTGGCCCCTCTTCTTGGTAGTAACTTTTCTAAGATAATCTGCTTTGTTAATTTTCTCACTACCGGTAAGTCTTCACACAAATCTTGCCTTTTTTTGTTTGTTTGTTTTTGAGACAGGGTCTCACTCTGTCTCCCAGGCTGGAATGCAGTGAGTGGCGCTATCTCTGCTCACTGCAGCCTTTACCTCCAGGGCTCAGGTGATGCTCCCACTTCAGCCAAGTTGCTGGGATGACAGGTGTGCCACCACGACTGGCTAATTTTTATATTTTTTGTAGAGATGGGGTTTCGCTATGTTTTCCAGGCTGGTCTCAAACTCCTGGGCTCAACTGACTCGCCTGCGTCAGCCTCCCAAAATGCTGGGGTTACAGGCATAAGCCACTGTGCTTGGCTAAATCTGGCTTTCTTAATGAGCCCTCTCCTAAGCCCTGTATTTAATATTGTGTCAGTTTTCACCTCCTTCACTCCATTTCAGCTGTGAATCCTGATTTACCCTGCCTGTTGTACCTTTTCCTTTTTATGTATATTCATGAAACTCCAGTATAATACCATATGATTGTACTGTGTATTGTATTCATTGATTGTCAACTGTGGAGACACATTTTGGCTCAAGTTGGTAATATTTGCGTAGTTTGCATGGTCATGCTGTTGCTAGATGTTCAGGTTGTGGAATGCCTCCAGGAATACTCCTACTGCCCATAGCATCAACACATGATACAAACCTGGAAAGCCAGAAGTCAGTCATGGCATGGACATGTCCTACTGCCCAGGGGGAAGATGTATGTGGGTAGTGAGGAAAAACGGGTTTGAAATATTCAGTTGCAAGCCTCGTTGCATAGCATTAGGGGATACAGTAATATACATATAAGACCACCTAATCTGCACACAACCTTGAGTTCAGAACTTACAATGGTTTATGTTTGAAAACCTTATGAAATTAGCACTTTATTTAACAGGTGAAGAAACAGAGGCATGGAGAGGTTAAGTAACTTAGTCAAAGTTTCATGGTAAATGTAAGAGCTGGGCCTTGAACACAAATAGTTCCACAATCAAACTTGTACTCCTGACCTCTAAGCAGAATTCTTTAGTTAATTCTTTCATTTTCTCCTGCAATCCCCTCTGCTGAGGGTCACAAGTGCTGTCATGCTGTCAGCATAAGGTAACAGCGGTATCATTAGTTTATCCTTTCCATAACCCTATGAGGTAAACATGACAACGACTTCAATTTTAGGGAGAAAAATTGAACGTAAAAATTATTTAAATCTCAAAGGTCATGACATTCATCCTTGGCAGAGCTGGAATTAAAATCCAAGTCTCCTGACTTTCAGATCAAAATACTTTACAAACTGTATGCTACTCCTCAGCTGGTGGTTTATGACATTGGCTGTCTAGAGAAAAGTACATGGTCTCTGTGACCTTCCTCAGTTCAACAACAAAACTCCAGAGGGAACAGCAATGGATGCATCATTAAGATAAGAGATCTCACAACACTGAGCTAGGAGATGATTTCTGGAAATCCCTACAAAGGAATCTCTGGGATAATGCTTAGATGCTCACTTCTAGCAAATAAAAGATGGGATGGTCCTTCTATTTTTTTAACTTTATTAAAATACTGAGTTTTATTTCACATGTATATTTTTGTCTCCCCACCATTTCCATGTCTGACCACCACTACTACTATGTCCTACCATAACATTCCCTACATACTTAAAACCAAGCAAAGGGTGGAGTTCCGTCTTTGAAAACTAAACCGGCATTTTGGACAACACATTCTTGGCAATGGAACCTGGACAACATTTATCAAACATGGCAGGGAAAGCTGTCACTCTGCATTATAAAAAGGACAGCCAGACATCAACCCTTACAGAAATGAAATAAGACAGAAAACTTTTAACAAATTGTTTAAACTCTTTTCTTAAAGAGACTTCCTCCACTGCCAGAGATCTTGAATAGCCTCCTGGTCAGTTATCTGGAAGCCATTATTCACATAATTGATGAACTTGGATTCTACTTTGAGAAGGGAACCACCTTTTTCTATACTTGCTTGCATTTTTACTTTAACGTCTTCTACAGAACTAGGTCCTTGTGGTGTTTTAGGAGTTTTTTCCTGTTTTTTGAAGGATTCTTATCCTTTTGATCTTGGTGTTGATGGTTTTGAGTCTTTTCCATTCTGGTTTGACTTTTGTGCACTTTTGGCTAGAGTATCTCATATAGATTTCTTCACTGGCACTTTTTCTTCTGTTTCCTCATCATCAAAATCGTCATCTTCATCATCATCATCATCTTCATCAGCAGCAAGTTTTACGTGTTTCTGTGGAATCTTGCTACCACCTCCCAGGGCAGATTGCTTTCCAGATATACTTAGGAGTTTCACATCCTCCTCCTCTTCATCTCCTGACTCTGCCTCTTCCTCCACAGCTACTAAGTGCTGTCCACTAATATGTACTGGTCCTGAGCCACACTTCAACCATAAGACGACTGGTGGTGGTATTTCAAAGCCCCCAAGGGAAACCACTGGCTGTACAGACATTTTCAAAGTTGCCAGTGTTACTTTAATTGGACTGCCTTTGTAATTCATTACCTCTGCTTCAACAATGTGCAATTCATCCTTTGCACCAGCCTCTAAACGGACTGTTTTTAAAGATAATGATGAAAATGAGCACAAGTTATCTACCTTAAAGTGATCATCTGTGTTGGCCTTTAGTTCACAACTGAAAAGATAGTTCTGGGGCCTCAGGGGGCTCGTGTCCATGTCCGTCGAATCTTCCATGAGGTGGTGGCATGTACTTAGGTGGGAGAGAAGGCGGATGGAGATAAATGACTACTGCTCAAGAGAATGGCCGCTCAGGACAGAATCACACCAGGGGTCCTTCTATGTTAAAGAGCAGGTAAGCTCCCACTGTGTCGCACAATCTTGCCAACCAGAGATCTGGCAAAAAGCCCCTAATGGTGCGACTTTGTCACAGATATAATTAGAATGAATACCTCAAAAAGCCTTTCGAGTGACCTTCCTAGCTTCCCCCAACCAAAAGCAAGTGTGCTGTCAAAAAACTGGGCTCTTAGGGTGAGAAACCAGCTTTTGGATAATTCCACGTACGCTGGCCTGTGTACTCTGAGCATTCCTGACCTTCATCTCCAGAAAGTGTTGTTATTTTTGACCATCTTGATTAATCCTGTGACCTGATGGAGCTTCCAGGCTCATTTAAGTTCGCTGTGTGAAGCTGGCTTAACGAGAGATCCCAGAGTTTTACCTCTCCCGCTAAGAAGCCCCACTGCTTAGTTAGAAACAGGTGGGGTCTGAAAAGTTCCTGCTGTACGGCCAGGTTATGTGTTTAAAGTCTCCTGTGATGAGGATGCCATCAAATATTCCCATGTGAGACTGACCAAAGTGGTGATTTGAATGCTTTATTTCTATGCCATTCTGCGAAGTAAGAATAGAAATCTCATTATTTATACAAGTTATATTCTTACTTTTACATACTGAAGACTTGGGCTAAAGTATTATATTTTAATGTCAGAAAAAGTCAACAAGAACTTATCAACCTCTCATTCATGAAAAAAAAATACTAGAAAATGTCTGTCCTCATTGAGGAATAATCTGTTGTATAGTTAAAGTCAATTTGAATTTAGGGAGAAGTATGAAATTGCCCAAACACACAGCACACACATACACACACATCCCACCATCAACACACATAAAACCTCGCAACATTTCTCTTACTCTTTGATGTCTGTATGCCAGACGAATGTTCCTCAGATGCTTCCATATGTCCCAAAATATGTGCCTTCCTTATTTCATTATGGCAGGTTAATAGATATGGCAGGTTAAATTAATTATGACTTAAAACTTTCCACAGTTTTGAGTTTCCAGTTTTTTATTCCACAGGAAGAAAAATACAACTTTCAAGTACAATACTTCTAACAATATGACTGATTTTTTTTTTCTTGAAAAAAATAACTGTCAAAACATGACATGTCAGATTCAGCTTCCTTCCACCAACATATCACAATCTGTTTTGATGGAAAAGGGATATATTTTAATTATTTGTTTTTAATCTGACTCCAGACTTGACATATGGCACCTCATTAAGTTCTCTCTACATATTCTGGTAAAAACAAAAACAAGCTGTACAAAGTTATTCAACTTCTGGCATAAAAGTTATTTTTAAGAACTTCTATTGCTTCTTAGGAGGTTAAACAATTCCAAAAAAAATATCCTTTAAGAGCCTGGAGTGACATCCATTTTGAGAGGCTTGCCGGGAATCAATCACAGCAGACATTAGCTGCAGGCTAACTGTGCTCCTTGAGTGGCGGGTGTGCAGAGATAGGTGCTGACGGCCTCTCCATGAGCTTGTTCCTCCCTGAAATGCACAGATATTGCCCACACTGGGAAAAAAAAAGCAGATATTATCTTCAAACTATGGATATTTTCAAACTGTGGATAAAGTCCTTTATGCCTCAACTCTGCCTCCGAAAAGGAAGATAACAGACCATTCATTTTTGTTCAGCTTTATGCAACGCACTTTATGAATGTCTCCTCTCACATAGCACAAAGAAACAATTCTGATAAGTATTTTTTTCTGTTGGAGACCAATCTAACAGAACTATCAATTAACCAGAACTTCTTATTTTGTCTTGCATTCTACATTAAAAAATAACTTTAAAAAATCCTCTCATTCAAAATTTTGTTGAAAATGTTTTAAAAATCCTTTCAAATAACAACAAATAGGGACATTCAGAGGACATGCTGATGCCAATACAGTTTCAATCTACTAATTTAGATTATAATTATCTATGCACTTGAAAATGATCAATAATGTTTAGAAACCTTTCTATTTATTTACATTTATACAATAAATAGTACAAACTTTTTTACTGAGCTTAAGAATTTTAAAAACTAGGAAGATGAGACACAGTCCCTGTTCCGAAGCAGTTCATCGTGCTAAAGAGAAGAATGTTGTTGACCACAAAAAAAAGGGAATGAAAACTGAGATATTAGCCAGAGTCTTCTGTAACAAAGTTTGGATATAAGACCATTTAGGGATGAAGCTCATGAGGACATGTCACCAGGGTTTCTAAGGCAGTCACTCTAATAGAGACAAAGTCCTGCTCTGTGTTCTGTCTCGTCCTCAGAAGCTGATGGGACATGGGCTCCTTCCTCTAGGGTCTCTCTTGCCAGATTTTAATCTCTGTTCATGTTAACCTCCTCAATGATCTGATGCTGTATTAATTGCATTTGAAAAAAGATGTTCAAGAAAGATTTGGTGAGTGCCTGCTATGTACTAGACAATAGTCATAGGAAGTAATGATGCACTGATGAACAAACAAGTTCTCACATTCTGGAGGGAAGTATTATGCCACTGTAATTAAAAACAATTCAGGGTGTGTTTATGTGTCAGTGTGTTTGAATGCATGCTTTTGCATTGGGTTAGCTTAATTTATATTCTAGGTATTCATAGCCCAGTGCTGGTGATCAGCTGTCGTTTACTCTGAATGTCTAATTTTTAGAGAAGGCTATTATAAGTTCTTTCAACTCTCTGTATCTCATCAATTCCAGAGGCTTTACTAATTAGTATAATACATATTAGATTTTCATCAGTGAAAATAGTGGCTTGTTTGATGCTAGAAATTAGCTCTAATAGGTAAAATGATTCAGTTATGTGGATTAGCAGAAATATTTTCATGGACTTTTTATACACATTACTGGGTTATAAAAATCTAATGAACCCAGTAGCTTATAACCTTGGGGTTGACACCTAAGCCTTTACTTGGTTAAAACCAACTAAATGTGCTATATTTGTATTTTGAGATTTTTTATATGGATTAACTGAAGTTTAAATTTGAAGGATAGGATGTAAAGATAAATAAATACAGGTGGAGAGATAAGCAGAGGAATAGAATCAAGGTACACAAGGAGGGAGGAGTGATGAGTATACCAGATGATCTTAAAATTAAGTATCAGAGCAATAAACTTTCTTTTTGAATTAGAGGAGCCAATGAGAAATGCAAATGCTGTGTTAAGTAGATGTGCAAGTTTTCAGCAGAATAGAACATTAACTGTCAAGAGCTGTGTGTTTTGCAAAATGTGTTTCTCATTGAAGAAATTAATCCCGCTCATTCTCAAGGGACAACCAGAGACTATAATCTCAGGGCAGCTAAAGACGAAATCCTTTAGGGGTAGCATAGAATGCCAAGAAAATTGCTGGAGTTACGTTTTAGGCTCAGGAACACATTTTCAATAAATCGAGTGGCTCCACTGAAACTGTTACAGTGGGTAGCTAGTCGGGTATGAGTAGGGCAGGAGAGGGCTCCTCCTGCCCGACACATACCAGGAGTGTCCGCTGACCATCAGGTGATGGGCAGGTGGTTGTTAACCGTCTCTCTAAAGCAATAATTGGTCACAGCTGGCACCAGAGAAAGCCAGTCTCCTACTAGATAGAAAACACCTGAAACTGGAGATTAGCAGCTTCCCAAGGAGTTGGGCAAGTCAGGAGAAGCAGCGCAAGACCCCGGAAGCGAGCCAACGTATAAAACCCCAAGTCAAAAGGTCAAACCATGCACTTGGCTTTGAAGACGCCCGCTTGGCCCTCTTCCAAGTGTACTTTCCTTCCTTTTGTTCCTGTCCTAAAGCTTTTTAATAAACTTTCACTCCTGCTCTAAAGCCTGCCTTGGTTTCTCCTTCTGCCTTATGCGCTCAAATTTTTTCTTCTGATGAGGCAGGAATTCAGGTTGCTACAGAACCATAAGGATCTAGATTCGCCACCAGTAACAGAACTGTCCCCTGGGAGGCTGGAGAGCCCCAGGACTACACATATCAGCAGTTGATGTAAATCCAGGGTACAAATTACCTTGAGAGTTACTCTATATTTACAGTGTCATCCAGGCCACACAAAGAGTGCGATCTATGCACGGCAATGGAGTTCTCTACAACTCGAACCAGAATGCCTTCACGTGGAAAAGATCAGAACCATGAGACACCGTCAGCTTCTCAGGTCTCTCAGTTGGAACTTGAGGCAAAAGAAGGCAGAAAAAGTTCCTTGAAAAGTAACCTGGAGATGACCTTGTCCCAGAATCTCTGCTTCAGTAACAGAGAGCAAGGGTGGCTTCCAAGCATGCTCGGATGGTAACGAGCTGAACCTGCAGTAGTTCTCAGTATGTTCTCAGCCAGAATTCTCTGCTTTTCCCCCTGGACTGGCGAGCCATTGACTACAGAAAAATTTCTTTTTCATGTGGTGTTTTTTTTTTTATTTCTAAAATGTACTAGTAATAAGAAAATTAAAAAAAACACACCAAAGAAAGTATCCGTATGAATATAAGATACTCGTATGCTGACTGATGAAACTGCTAATGGAGCTGTCTCCCTTAAAAGACATTTTTCACAAAAGCAGATCACAATTTGAGTGCCCACGACTACCAAACAGCAGGAGGAAGAGCAGGTTGCAAATTCCTGGCACCTTTACAGAAGAAAGCTGAATTGTTTGGCTTAGGCAAACAAGTTTATGCTTGGTTATAAAGCAGATATTTATCTTTTAATCAAATTTTAAAGTAATAAATACCTAAGAGACAATTAGAAATAAAACTTCGTAGACTATATTCCTCATTTAGCAAAATATTATGCTGGAAATTTAAAGCAAAATAATAGATGTCTTGCGAATTGTTAGACACCGGAATTAGAAACCATGAAGTCTTAGACAGTGACATTCCAGATCAGATTATTCAATCTTGGGATTTGATGCAATGCCTCAAACTAGGCTCAACAGGAGGTTTACAGTACAAGGCAATGCAATCGTTCTCGAAATACAACTTATTTCATGCTGTCTGTGGGGTTGTAGTGCTGACGGCTTGGTAGAGGGCAGGTTTCAAAGTAAAAATTTCTCATTTTTCCATTCAATGGTAAATTCTGTCAACATACATAGCAATTTCAACACATGTCTGAACTACGCCCTTAATGTTCAGGGTTTTGTCCAGATTTTCTTTTTTTTTTTTTTTTTTTTTTTTTTTGAGATGGAGTCTCGCTCTGTCGCCCAGGCTGGAGTGCAGTGGCACAATCTCGGCTCACTGCAAGCTCCGCCTCCCGGGTTCACGCCATTCTCCTGCCTCAGCCTCTCCGAGTAGCTGGGACTACAGGCGCCCACCACCACGCCCGGCTAATTTTTTGTATTTTTAGTAGAGACGGGGTTTCACCATGGTCTCGATCTCCTGACCTCGTGATCTGCCCGCCTCCCAAAGTGCTGGGATTACAAGCGTGAGCCACCGTGCCCGGCCTGTCCAGATTTTCAAAATAAACATCACTCATAAAATAGATTTTGTTCTGGTTTGGTAAGACTAAAATGCATACATTATATAGTTCTTTTGTTTCTTCTAGCCCTCTGATACGTAAGAACAAAGACACATTTATATAAAAGTTGTTAAAGTTTTAGGCAGCCTAAATTCTATTTTTAAGTAAGAAAGAGATAATAAAAATGCTATATTTTTTCTCACAATGAAGTTCAAGGAAAAGTTGAGAAAGACAATTCAGAGAAGAGGCTTTTAAATCTTTCATTTATCAAAAAGTATTTTAGAAATCCCTAAAATGATCCAAGAATAGCAAAATCGTTTCATGAGACATAAATATATTTCCCCACAATTTTAGATTTTCTCTGACACCTGAATATGCACTCATACTTCTTGAATGATACTGAGCAGACAACACAGCCTGCTAATATAACAATCAACAAAATATCATCAGTCCTGGACAGGTCTGCGCAAATATCAAAAGTAAATTCCTTTTGTTCAAAATAAAAGCCATTGGGAGAAAATAAAGTTTTGTGGAGCAAAAAAGATTCTCCCTTAGATAAGATGATGTGGTGTATATAAATTAAACACTCAGTTGACACACAAAAAACTTATCCTTTTACTTAAAATAATTTCCTCCCAATATGTTTTAGGAGCTCTAAGCAAAAGTTAAAATATTAGTTGCTTATTATAAAACAAATAAACTAAAATAAAGATGATTATATATCTTTCTCTGAGTTAAAGTGTTCTCATTGAAATATCATGATAGTATCTTGGAAACGTAAGTAATTTAAAGAAATTACCATCAAACAATGTAAAAATCAAAAACTGATGATAGAACTCACGTACTTTCCTTTGTCATTCATGTCAGGAATTGGCTTGCATTTTAATTTTAATTCCTCTCCCCAAATCCCTCATATCTTTGCATTCATTATAATATTTTAAGAAAAATGATATTTGTCTCACATTTTACTTTTTTACATCTAAATTATCTTTTCAATACTCAAAAATCTTGGGATAGAAATTAATATGTGATCCCTATTTATGAATAAAGAAAGTGAAGTTGAGGAAGGTGAATGATATCTTTTAGAATTTCAGAATATTATTTCCACAAAAAGAATCTATTGCTTTGTAGAAAACACTTATAAAAAAGAGGATGCTTAAATGCATTATTATAAAGTGAAATCAGTCAAACTATATATGATTCCAACTATGTGACATTCTGGAAAGGGCGAAATTATGCATCAGTAAAAACATCAGCAGTTGCCAGGGGTAGGGATGGGCAGAGATGAATAGATGGCACATAGAGGATTCTTATGGCAATGAAACTATTCTGTATGATACTATAATAGTGGATAGATTTGATTATGCACTTGTCAAAACCCATAGAACTGTGCCACACCGAGAGTGAACACTGGTGTCAACTATGGACTTTTGTTAATAAGAATACGCCAATATTGGCTCATCAATTATGAAACGCAGTACACCAGTGCAAGATGCAAATAGGGGAAACTGTGTATGTTGGGAAGGGGATGCGGGAACAATGTAATACTCTTCAATTTTTCTATAAACCCAAAACTGTCCTAGAAATAAGTTTACACTAAAAAAATCAAAATCAAACCCATGTGCCCTTTTTCCACTTGAAGATATTCCAATGTCATTTGAAGATATGAGTATCAGAAAGTGATGCTTGCTGACCTTTAAAATCAGGCAGCCCTGCTCGTGATCAGGTTCAGGCTAGTCCATAATAACTACTCTGCACCGGGTCTGCACCCAATACTCACCCATTATGTTCCACCCCAGACGAGCTCCTCTGAATCCAGGTTTCCGTATTTCTAGAGGATAATAACCGTTAAAGAGGGAAATAGGTTCAACAGCAGAAAAGAGAACGTTGTTTTAGTCTAACAATGAAAAAAGTGGATAATCTAAAAAATCATAATTAAATAAATAATCATAATTTTTTGAGACTGTCCGCACGATTGCAACTATGAGACTATGGCGGCTATTGCAACTATCAGACTACTGAAACTATGAAGCTGCAAGGTCCCCATGTGACCTGAGTTTCCTCTGAGGAGCATGGGGCACGCAAATGGTTCCATCTGGGAGCACTCCAGGAAAAGAGCCCCCCTGAAGGCCCTGGAATCCCTGTGAGCCCTAGACACCAGGCACCTGCCCCATAACCCCTACAGCTGGCTTTTCCCCACCGGCAGCTCACGTGCTCACAGGAATGGTTGCAGGCAGCACTGCAGACACCAAAGGTCCCTCTCCACTTCAGTGACACGGTTGTGCAGGGACTGCCTAGTTTTGAGGGTAACACAGGAGTCCACGGGAAACTTAGGTGTATTTAGGCACAGACACAAAACTTGCCTGCGCACCGGGCCCTTCTTAACGTGGGGCCAATGCCATCTGCCCCTGAGGGAAGGGTGGAAACACACCTGCCCAGATAACAGGAAACGGTTTTCTACCACTGAGGAAAGGTAAAAAAAAAACACCCCTCTCCCTACATAACACTAGGCAGAAATCTCACTCCTCCCCAGGAGTCCGCACTGACACAGTGAACCTCGGAGTTGGCTGTGGGGGCGGGGATGGAGACACCACACACCCAGATACCAAGCAGAGTGTGCTGTCACCTGTGGGCAGGGCGAGGTTGTGTGCAGGATACAGGCCTGCCTTCCAGACTATGCAGAGTGATTTCCCTGCGGGAGGAAAGGATGCTATGAAAGTTGCTTTCCTGAAGCTCTGACACACGGGGCCTGCCTGAGCCTGAGTCTGGTGTGGAGAAAACACACGCTTTGCTCTCAGGAACAGCAGCCGCCCCTTCCACTGGGTAGCAGGAAACCGGCCGCTGGGAAGGGCATGTGGTCCGAGAGGGCAGCACACTGACAGTAAAGGCGGATGACTGAACGTGTTCTCTGGCACTCCAGGTCCCAGACTAAGCTCAGGCCAGTGGCAGGCTACTACTGAAGGGATCTGAAGGATGCAGTACACCCAAGGTAACTTCGGAAACAACAAAACAGGTAGGGCCCAAGTGCAGACTACGTGGACTCAACACACCGTAGTTAAGAGCCTGGCAGAAAAAAACTAGTCAGGTCCATAAGTAAATATTCTGTTTTCACAGAGACCGATTTCTACACCCAGCATACATATCTTTCAAGAATAAAGGTGAATAAAGCCTTTCTCACGCAAATAAAAGCTGAGGGAATTTGGGAGGCAAAAGAAAAATGATATCAAGTGGAAATTAAAATATACACAAAGGAATGCAAGAGCTATGATTTGTAAATATAAGCTACCTATATGAGACACGTTTCCCATTTTAATCATATCAAAATAATTAAAGCATTTAAATAAAAATAATGCAAAGAGTTTTGGGCTTGATGACATATGTAAGAACAAAATGTATGACGATAGTACGAAGGATAAGAGGAGGGAGAAAAAAGTTGCTAGGATTGTATATTACATGTGCTGTGGTTTAATATTATTTAAAGGTCATCTGTATTAAGAATAATGTGAATGTTGCAAACCTTAGAGAAATCAGAGAAATAAATAAATAGGGTAAAAAGGATGAGACCAATCAGTCAAAAGTAGAGATGAAATGGAAACATAAAAACATAATTATTTCAAACTAAGGAAATGGGAAAAATATAGAAAAAAAAACAGATGGCACCAATAGGAGACGACAAATTAGATGTCAAATTTTAATAAAAATATATTAATAATTATGTAAGATATTAGTCTCTTGAAAGATAAAATTAAAGGTCAAGATGCTTATATTGGATGAAAAGCAAAGACCAACTATGTGCTGTCTACATGTAGCACACGTTAAAAATAAGTAGAAGGAACAGTAGATTTGTGGAAACACAATTCCAAAAGAAGCTGGATGAGCTATATAAACATTGGATGAAGTAGATTTTAAAATAAGTGATATTACCAGGAATAATGAGAAACATTGCATGATAATTAAGGGTCAATTCATCAAGAATTAAAAAAAACTTTTAAATATATAACAGAGCTTCCAATAATATCAAGCAAAACCCAACAAAACAGAATTTTTTTTCAAATATCATAAATATTGTTGGAAATTAAAACACTTCTTTCTCTCTCCATTATTGATGGGATAAATACAGAAAATTAGTAAATATATAGAAAATTTGAACAATACTATTAAACTTTTTTTTATTTTTGGACGCAGGGTCTTGCTCTGTTGCCAGAACTGGGACTGGAATGTAGTGATACAACAACAGCTCACTACAGCCTGGAACTCCTGGGCGAAAGCTTTTCTCCCACTTCAGCCTCCCAAAGTTCTGGAATTATAGGAATGAGCTACTCTGCCCAGCATCCAAAATATTTTAAAATTAAAAATGACATTTATAAATAATTCACTGGTCAGATAAAAAGGTACAAGGGAAATAAGGAAATATTTTGAATGGGATTATATGAAAACACATCATATCAAAATATGTCATATGGAGCTAAAACGTCACATAGAGGAATATTTATAGCATTAAATGTTTGCTTTAGAAACAAATCTCAAATCAATTATCTACACTTACACTCAGGAAACTACAAAAAGGAAGAACAAATTTAATTAAAATCTATCTAACAGAAGGAAATAATACAAATGAAAATAGAAATCAATGAAAATGAAAGTTAATAAAAGCAAAAGCAAAGAAGAATACAATCAATAAATTCTAGTCAGTTTCATTAAGAGAACTAGAGGAGGCACAAATTGCCAGTGAAAGATAGGCCATCACAACAGATACAACAGATAGTAAAACGATCATAATAGAATATTGTGAACAACTTATTGCAATAAATTTGAAAACTTAGATGAATGCTTTTGCTCTAAGAAACAAGAAAACAAAGGAAAAATGACAAGGCAAGTATGTCCAAACATACCACTTTTATTCAAAATTATGTTGAAACTTCTACCTAGTAGAATAAAGCAAGACAAAAAAAAATTAAAGACAAACTGATCAGGAAGAAAGAAACAAAATTACCTTTATTCAGAAATAGCATCATCATCGAGTTAGAAAAGTCTAAGGATTTATAAAATTGGTAGCAGTTTAGGGTGTTTACGGTGGTCACAGGATATAAGGTCCACAAACGAGAAGCCATTTGATTTCTATATATTATAACCAATGGGAGTTTGAACTTAAAAACCAGGACTTCTTATAATCACATAAAAATTGTGAAATATTTTGGGGTAAATTTCACAAAATATGCACAACATCTGTGCACTGAATATTACAAGTCATTGCAGAGAGAAATGAAACAGAAGTCACAAATTGGGAGAAAGTACTGGTAAACATTTATTAAATTATCTACATTCCATATCATGTTTATAACGTATTCAGCATAAATAAGAAATCCTTGCAATTCAATAAAAGGACAATATAATTACAAAGTAGGGAAACAGGTACTTTCCAAAGAGATGTAAAAATGGCCAATTAGAAGCAAAAATGTGTTCAACATTATTAGCAATTAGGGAAATACACATTAAGACCACTTGTATATTTATCAGAATGGCAAAGCAAAATTTCCTGTTATACCAAGTGTTGGTGAGGATGTGAAGCTACTAGAAGTCTCATACATCAGTGGTGAGAGAGGAAAAACTGTGAATTCTCTTAGGAAAGTTTTTATCAAGCCAAAATCTACTTATCTTATGATCTAGCAATGTTAGTCTTCAGTATTTATCCATTAAAAATAAAAATAACTGAGAGCAAAGGACCTATACATGTATGCTTTTAAAAGTTTTGTTCATAAAATTTAAAAACTGCACACAACTCAAACGTACATCATCTGATGAACGGATAAACGAATTGTGGTATATTCATAAAATTGGGCACTATTCAACAATAAAGAAAATAAACTGTTGATATATATATATATAAAAAGAAATAAATGAATTTCAAAACTTTCAAGCAAAGTGAAGCCAGAAATTTAAAAAGTACATAAGCTACAGTTTTATAATATGCCATCCTAGGAAAGGCCAAACTCTAAGGGCAATAAATAATTCAGTGCTTGTGATGGTCTAGGTGAGGGGGAAGGACTCGACACTAAAAAGGGGCATCTTTGTTGAATGGATCAAAATGTTCTATACCTTGATCATGGTGGTGGCTGCATGAGTATATGCATTTATGAAAACATCAGAGTGTGTTTCTGTGTGTGCGTGTTCTGAAAGTGAAGAGAAAAATAGTCAATTGGAGGATTTCTTTTTCTTTTCTTTTTTTTTTTTAGATGGAGTTTTACTCTTGTTGCCTAGGCTGGAGTGCAGTGGCATGATCTCGGCTCACTGCAACCTCTGTCTCCTGGGTTCAAGCAATTCTCCTGCCTCAGTCTCCTGAGTAGCTGGGATTACAGGCACGCGCCACCACACCCAGCTAATTTTGTGTTTTTAGTAGAGATCGGGTTTCCCCATGTTGGTCAGGCTGGTCTCGAACTCCTGACCTCAGGTGATCTGCCTGCCTCAGCCTCTCAGAGTGCTGGGATTATAAGCGTGAGCCACTGCGCCTGGCCTGGAGGTTTTATAATAACATTAGATATATTTAAGTGTATATACATCAGCAACATTCATGTTCAAATTTTATGAAAAGTGTATGTTTTTTCATACAAGTAAAATGTGCTTGACATATATATTAGAAATAAGGATCCACTCTTAAAATGACATCTGTCCATTCATTCACTTATATTTATTGAATGTATAGCTATGTGAAAAATTCTATTTTAGATTTAACTACTCTTTTTTATACTAAAGTTGTGTTTTCCTTTTAAATAGGTGCTTATTTAGCATAATGCTAATACACATTTCTCATATTTTATATTCCTTCTCAAACTATACTCTTTATCAATTTCTATTGTAAAATTTGGATTTAATATATATGTGTAAAGTTTATTCTACCCCTCCATTGTTAGGACATTAAGTCAGAAACTGGGCACACAGAGTAAACTTTACTTGCTTATCTCTTAAAATTTTGCATACATAGCTTGAGATCACTGACACTGCTAATGTTACTCAGACCCATAGAACACATCGGGTATGTAGGACGCTCAAAACACACATTAGCTGTCTTCTAGAAACTCTCACTGACCTCTTCAACAAGCTTTTCTAACTGAACTGTATTTACGCAATAGAAAATGTGAGCATTTTAAACAAAGGGACAGCCTGATAAGTTAGCACATTGACTCAATGATGCTGTCGATGACGCTAGTCATATTCATCATCTGCATCCTCTCTAATAATAACTGCAGAAGAATTATTTTATGTCTTCATGAAAAAAGTAGTCATGTTTTCTCACGAGTGATTTGTCTTCTGTCTCAGCTTCCAAGAAGGTTAGCAGCACATTTGCAAGTGCTCAGTATTTCAGAAGACTTATTTTTTATAATACTTCATCTCTGCATTATCCCATTTTTTTCTTCTAATCTTTGCCTTTGGCAGTTTTCTTACTTTCCTATATTTATATTTTTGCAATTTCCTTACTTATTTATATTTATCTTGTGTTACATCAGTTTGGAAAATGGGTAGGAGGTACATAGATGATTAATGAGAGAAAAAAGGAGAAAGAGAGAAGAAAGAAAAAAGAAAAAGAGAGAGAGAAGAGGGAGGGAGGGAGTAAGGAAGGAAGGATGGAAGAGAGAGAGAGAGAGAGAGAGAGAGAGAGACATTTCTAAGACATTAAGCCCCTGCTGGTCCGCCTGAGGAGGAGCACGTCTCCTGCTGCCTGGGCTGAAGGCTGGGGTAGCTAAAATGCACACATTTCGGTGGCAGCAACCACCAGTCCACACAATGAGTTGGTTTCCAAGTCCTTGGTAGTGAGAAGATGTCACTACGACTTAATGCAAGGGGTTTAGATATAACTTAGTTCTTTTACAATCTGTACTAATGCTATTTTTAGTGAAGAAACTCTTTGATTAGGAATATTTATTTATAGGGCTTTTTAGTTTACAAAGAAAGGGCTGTGGAGAAGTGTCTGGAGGAAGCCTATGAAGACAAATGGTGCTCTGCATGACGAAAAACATATTGAAGATTGTGGTTGTCTTGACAATGCTTTCAGGAGATCTTAGTTCAGACAAATAAAAGGATATATTTTATTTAAAGAGGAAGGAGCAAAGAGAAGTGAATGGAGTGCTAGAGAAGAAATTATCAGAGGAGGCATCTGAAAACCTCAGAAAGTAAAATGCCTCCAAGCCCACCGGGGTGAAGACTGCCCCAGCTCACGTGATTCACAGGACTAAGGGTGGGGGCGGGGGGCACGCTCCATACCCAGGGTGGGTGAGGTGGGTGGAGGTGCGGGGTTTGAGCAGCCACCACTTAAAGTCCATATGTGTAGTTAGTATTTGGGCTTTTGAGACAGATTGAAGGTGTAGGAAGCTTTTTGATCTGGCAACCAAGTAAGTTTCCTGAGGAGGCTAAATTCACTATCATCCCATGCCCAGAGCTGCCTGGCCTGTCTACTCTGTGCAAAGGTAACGCCACCCTTTAGGCATGTAGATTTTCCATACATTACACCACAGGAAGTTTCCTCATCACGTCAGACCACTTCCTCATATCTGTGACCTTCAAGTCATCACTTCTGCCATCTGGAAATGGGCTTCAGTGTCTGATTTGAATTTCTATGGCTAATATTTTATAATGGCATTCAGGAAATTAAAAATTAAAGTAGGAAGTCTGAGTAAAAAGTAATAAACTTGTACTGAGAGGCTTCTAGACATGTAAATATCTGGAATGCAGGTTATGTAATTTACAAATGATGAAAAAGTTAGCTGTGTGAATGGTCCAAAGTTCTACAATTATCTGAGGCAAATTTTCTTCTTTTTAAGTGGTAAAATCAACAAAGCCTACTGGCTACCACAAAACTCCACATTTTCTTTATTAGCCAAGAGATTCAACTATTTTCATTTTCGCCGAATTCCCAGAGAACCCAACAACTCCAACACTCAGATGTTGAGTTTCACAGCCTTTCGTCATTTCTGAGAGATGAGCCATCATCTGTTCTTTGAGCCTGCATGTTTCTGTCCTTGCTTGACATACTCTAGTTCAAGTTGTCTTCTGCCACTTAGACTTAAAAGATGCTGGCACCTAAAGATATGTTTTTGGAGACATATTCATGCTTAAATATATTATACATTAGGGAAAACAACTTTGTTATGACTTCTCTCTATATTTTGTTTTTCTTCATAATGCACATCATAAAATATCTTTGCAGCCAAAGTGTTAGAGAAGCTTCAAAGCTTCACACACATAGGGTTCGTTTTGCAAGGCAAGGCACGTCTCCATGACCTACAGCTCTGTTAAAGTGGGGATTTCCACAGATCAGGTCTACGTGCCCCCTTCCAAGGGGCTTTGTGACTGTGCTGCCTGGGAATGGCTCTCTGAGCAGTGATGCTGCTGAGGATGGCAGGACAGGCCTTGGGAAGGTGCTCCAGAGGACAGGGCAGCCTATGCAAGGCTGGAGGAGGGTGTGCACCTGGATGAGGTTCCAGAGAGCAAGGGGCCAGAGGGGAAGAGAGGTGGTAAAGTGTGGAGTGGACATAACACAGGCAGTGTGGACGGACCAGGGTGGGCCTCACAGGCCATAGTCAGGACCTGGGCCTCTACCCTGGAAGAGAGAGCAGAGGCTGGCCCCAGAATTCAGGGGTGGGGGAAGGTGGGGGAGGCCTTGAGTTCATTAAAGTGTGCATTACCTCACATGTTTATTGTTTTTTGTAATTCTTTTTAATCATAAAAACATCATGTTTTAGTATCTACTGTCAGCAATCTTCAAGAATGTAATGCACCATTATTAACTCTGGTCGCCATGCTGTTCATTAGAGCTGTTGAACTTACTCCTTCTGTCTAACTGAAATGTGTAACCTTTGTCCAACATCGCACCCCAGCCCCCAGCCCCTGGCAACCAGTGTTTTACTTTCTAGTTCTGCGAATTCAACTGCTTTAGGTCCCACGTGTATAAGTGTGATAATCACATGGTTTTCGTCTTCCCCTCCCTGCCTCTTCTGCTTAGCAGAACGTCCCTGTTCATCCATGTCGTCACAAATGACTGAACTTTTTGTTAAGGCTAAATACTACTCCATTGTGTAAATATATGTCACACCTCATGTGATAAATACATACAATTTTCATTTGTCAATTAAAATGAATAAAAAGTTTAAAATAAAATTATTTATATAATGGAACTGCATTACAAAGTGTCAAAATTTTGTATTTATCATCATTAATTCATGTCTGTATTTGTCTTCTTAATTTGTAGGAGGTATCTTCATAACATGAGTGATTTTTATTTCGACAAGTTCTTCACACAAATTAATTTTAGAACTAAAAGGGGAAAATATATGTTGAACTCAAATGAGCAAACAGTTCCCAGTTTTTTGCAAATTACTCAGCAGTTGGACTTAATATAACACATAGCCCTACCCCTGTAGGCAAGTGGATGATTTAAGATCAAGATATTTCATGTACTTCATATTCTTATGATGATTTTTATAAATGAGATTTATTTAAAAACTTGTCATGATTGTATGTTTTTTGATTTAGTAAACATGCCTGATAGGTAATCAACAACAGGCTTCACATTCTGTTATCTGTTGTATTAAAACACACTTCATGAAGTACTCGTGAAGTAATAGAATCTTACCTCTGATGTAATCTATAGTGCATTCTACATTGTTCTGTATTCTTATAATTACTATTTTTAATATCTCAACTAAAAAAAAGTATTCATCCCTTCCACCCCTGCCTATGGTTATTTTTTAAAAATCATTTTTATTTTTCTTTCTGTATTTCTTGCTTTACCTCTGAAGTTATTTTTATGTTGGTATTTTCATGTTTCTTATTAGAAACACTGTTAGTCATCAGGAGACTAAGCAGTGTTTTAAATCTGTACCAACTGTTATGTAATCAAGAAATTTACTTTTTCTATCAACCCTTATACAAATTTAGATTCCACAGGCCACGAAAATATCTCGGTTTTGCACTTTTCATTTATATTTAATATGTGAATTTTATTGCTATTAGGGTGACTATATGTTGTGTGAAATATGAACTTTAGTCATTTACTGTTTTAATAAAAATATAACTGCGAATGAAATTGCAGATCACTACTCCATTTTACTGCATTTTTCCAACAATAATTCTGCTTACACAAAGCTCAAATAGCCACTTAATGAGGTCAATTCAGAGGGAAACATTTTTGCCTCTTAGCGCCTGAGCTAAGAGCTTAAGCAAAGGCTTGGGGTGGAGGTGGCTTGGAGAGACTGAGCAGGGCAGCTTCTCCTGAGTGCAGCTGGTGACACCCCAGAACACATGCTCGGTGGCCGGAGTACTCTCCTGCCATACAAATCTCTACAGTATAACTTTCTATGTACTGGCTTTGTTAAAAGATTCCAAATGTTTGAATATACTTTCGATTAACTTGGTCATCCCATAATATCCGTGATCTCTGAGTACTTAAGGAATTTCTTGCTATATCAGTGTTTGTGTGAACACATGGTTTTACTACTGAATTAGGTTCAAAGCATTAACTGCAAAGCCTGAGTTGCTTCCTGAGGTTTGCAACCAAGAACCCCAACTGCTATGCATATGAGATTTAACTCACTCCCACGAGCAAGCGAGACTGCAGTGTCCACCGGTTTGACACACCCTGAGCCCACCACACTGGAGAGGAGCCCATGAATAAGGCAATCAAGAGCAGTCGGCACAGCAAATATTCGTGGTCATGTTAACGACTCACAGCAAATATTCATGGTCATGTTAACGCCTCGCTCTGGGAGCTTATGGTTAAATGAGGGAGGGGTCGCTGAAATAGTTAACTTGGCTCACTGTGGTGAATGAGAGTCATACACAAATCATTACAGAAGCCCCAGAAGACAAGAGTAGGTAGAATTAGAGAATTAGGGAATTAGGGAAGGTTTCCCAGAGAATACAGTAGGTAACTTGAAACAAGAATTAGCAATATTCTGGAAGGTAGGAAGCAGTTACTCTGTATGTGTGTGTGTGTGTGTGTGTATGTGTGTGATGGGATGAATTGCTGGGGAGAATGAGAACTGAATTCTAAGTGAAGGGAGTATCCTCTGGATAGTATACACGATACTGAGCATAAAGCCATTAAACTATAATACAGGCTCTTATCATTAGGGCATTTAAAGGTGTTCACAGGAAATATCACAGTGCTATGCAATAGGGAGTCGACTTTTATAATTGAGATTCTCTGCTGGAATACCACTTCCCTCCAGAGTGACTTTAACTCCCACCCCATCCAGTCACTGAAACTGCTGAGGGCGTACAGCCTCCAGTGATCCCACAGAGAAAACAGAAAAACAAATAGAAGCTGTGCTTAGATTAGAGACAGAAGGCTACTATGGTTTTATCAGCCATTATAGAAAGTGTACATTAATGACTAAGTATTTATATATTGTAAGCTAAATATATGTTTAAACTAAGAAATGATTGCTCTTTGGTCAATAATATATACTCCGAAGAAAAACACAGATATTCTGGGGACACCAGACCAAGGGGTGCGAGAATATCCTGAGACACCAAGAATAGAATCCACATGAAACCAGTGTGGAATAAATTCCTTGAATCCTACCAGTTATGGGCTGTCATGATTCTTTAGCGGCCAGGTGAAGAGATAGGTGTCAAAACACACTGCTTGCCATTTAGGACTGGTGGATATAACTGTAAGAAACCTTTTGTCCTTCAATCCCTGCTGCTTGTGACAATGGTTGGGCATGGGACTATTCATAAGAATTAAATCCAAAATAGATTAGAGAGAAATTTGCAATTATAAAGCACCTATCAGTAATTGGTATGTCTAAGATGAAGGTCTGGAGTAGGAAAAGTGATATTGAACACTGTACTTTAATGGCTGTTAGATATTTAAGAAATGGCATGGTTGTCATGCAGATATGAACTCTATAATAAAATAAAAGCTATTTGCTTGTTTCAGGCTTACATCAGAAAAGAGAGAAGGAGAAAAGAATGCCCAAAATATCAGGCACACATTCTTAAGGATAGAATATGGCTATGGGGAAATTCTCAGAGCTGAGGAATAATACTTTTGTTCAGTAAGAATGATGCTTTGAAGAAGGAAAAGAAGATGATAATAATTATGTCATTGCTAACAATAACAAATAATACTTGAATAGCCCGTATGTGCCAAGGCCTTTGAGACTGTGCATGTAATCCGACAACAGCACTATGAGCTATTTGGAGAAGATCTTTTTGATTATGAGGGACAGAAACCAAGTTGTAATTGGTTTAAAGAAAAACTGCTAGCAATAATGCATGATGATAACGTGGACTTACAAAGCTCGTAGTATATTCCAGGCACTGTTCTAAGTTCTTGCATAGATTAGCTTCCCAACCCTGTGAAGTAGGTACAGATGAGGAGGCAGAGAGAGTGTGCATGATTTGTTCATGATCACACAGCTGGGAAGAGTCAACCTGTGTTTTGAACTGAAGCCATCTGCCCCCAATGCCACATTTTTACCCATCTGATAGGAAACTGTGACTCATGTCATTAAAACACTAAGGTAGACCATGCATCTGGCAGCACTGTGTGTCCTTGCTGAAGGAATGTCACCAGGGCTCCGTCTCTGTTTCTCAGCTCTGCTTTCATTTGCTTCGAAAACTCTTCAGTGTCCTGCACACATGCTCCCCTGTGGTAGCAGCCTTGCATTTCACATGCTTTAGCAACACTGCTAGAGAGAGTATGCCTCTTTCCTAATAAGCTCCAGCAAAAGTTCTCGGTTATTTCTCACAATTTAACGTCTTGAGCCTATATCTGTTTTGTTAGAAATCACTGTGACTGTCAATTATTGGGACTAAACCCATACCAGTTTCTGGAGCATAAGGTATAAAGTTAGCCCCAACTGAATCCATGAACTGGATGTAGGAAAGGGTGGTTCCTCAAAGAAGAAACGAGGTGCTGCCAATAGAAAAAATATTACTAGATTCAGGGCAAGTCAAAAATAGCAGATAGCCATTACCCCAAAAGTTATACAGTAAATGAAGTTCAGTAGAGGCAATTTGGCTTCGAGGCCAACCCTCTTAAGCGAATAAATTAGTCTTTTTTGGTTTATTCTGCAATTCATGCCTATTCTTTGAAAACCTCCATCATCAAAGGTCTGTTATAACCTTACTGTTTTGCTAGTGTGATCTGGGGAATGGATGGAGTTAAATAGTGGGGAGAAAGGTTAAAGCCTATAATTGTTAGAAGCTACACCACTAAGGAGAAACAATTCAGGCAAACACAAGCCTACCCTCTTCACCCCTCTTCTGCCAAGCAAGCGTCAAAATAATGGGCGAGGGCTCTGGGTGACATACAAAACAAAACAGCAAAACAAAAGAAAACCTCCAGCTGTTTTATTTGGAGAAGATAGGAAGAGTAACCCCAGAACACCATAGGAGGTGTCATCACTTGCATGGGAAACCTTGCCATTCTCCATTCAGAGGGGAGGTTTTCTCATTTTAAGCAAACCTCCACATCATCTTTAAAAGATCCTATATATATTTACAGATAGATATTTAAACTGGCTGAATAACACCAGGCATAGCCCAACCAGCCAAACAATGCACCTTATAAAGGTCTGTTGTAAAGACACTTATTTCTGTTTAGTGCCTGCAACCACCCTTCATCCAGACACAGCTAGACAAAGAACAGAGGCATTAATACTCCAAAGTGTGCATCTTAGACTTGCATGATACTTAATAAAAATAAAAGCATCTGTTTTTTGTTGTAATATATAAAGTTTAGTTTGGTCTTTGTTCAAAACTGTTTATTTCAGTGTACTCAAATATTAGAATCATTAAGTTTTTAAACAACCTTCATAAAAAATTGTTATGGAAACTCGATTATTTTTCTAGCAAAAAAAATTAAAGCACACTTTAAAATTTATATTGATTTGATCTAGGCATTTTTATTCTCATAGAAACTTAAGTTTTAATGATTTTCATAAGAAAAAAGAATTAATATATTTTATGATGGTTAAAATAACCCACATTTCTAAGACAAGTAATTTGACACCCACAGAATATCAACTGAGTGAAACCAATTAACAAGCTGGTCAAACTTTTAAGCATTTAGACTCTGCCTGGCCTTTAGAAATATAATCAGAGAAACAAATGACATATTTAATTAGAAAAGGAGGAAAAATTCTGGAATGCAATATTATATTGGTATGTGTGCAGACATACTGATACAATTCCTCAGCCTTTATTGGGCGCTGGCTATGTGTGGAGTACCATGGTAAACATTGTATGTATTTTATTACTTTAAATATCTCCATTTTTACGAAGAGACGTGCTAAGGCTTGGTGAAGTCATGCAGATAAGGAAAGATGCGAGACTCTCACTCAGGCCCTGTGTTTACAGGGGGATTTTTACTCATATAGTGACTGCATCTGCCTCTGGCAAGACTTTGTGAAGTATTCAGTCAATTTTTTTTTATTTTTTTATTTTTTTATTATTATACTTTAGGTTTTAGGGTACATGTGCACAATGTGCAGGTTTGTTACATATGTATCCATGTGCCATGTTGATTTCCTGCACCCATTAACTCTTCATTTAGCATTAGGTATATCTCCTAATGCTGTCCCTCCCCCCTCCCCCAACCCCACAACAGTCCCCAGAGTGTGATGTTCCCCCTCCTGTGTCCATGAGTTCTCATTGTTCAATTCCCACCTATGAGTGAGAACATGCGGTGTTTGGTTTTTTGTCCTTGCGATAGTTTACTGAGAATGATGTTTTCCAATTTCATCCATGTCCCTACAAAGGACATGAACTCATCATTTTTTATGGCTGCCTAGTATTCCATGGTGTATATGTGCCACATTTTCTTAATCCAGTCTATTGTTGTTGGACATTTGGGTTGGTTCCAAGTCTTTGCTATTGTGAATAGTGCCGCAGTAAACATACGTGTGCATGTGTCTTTATAGCAGCATGATTTATAGTCCTTTGGGTATATACCCAGTAGTGGGATGGCTGGGTCAAATGGTATTTCTAGTTCTAGATCCCCGAGGAATTGCCACATTGACTTCCACAATGGTTGAACCAGTTTACAGTCCCACCAACAGTGTAAAAGTGTTGCTATTTCTCCACATCATCTCCAGCACCTGTTGTTTCCTGATTTTTTAATGATGGCCATTCTAACTGGTGTGAGATGGTATCTCACTGTGGTTTTGATTTGCAGTCAATTTTTGTACGTAAATAATTATAGCAATCCTATAGAATTCAGATGCTGTTGTAAGTTGAATTGTGTCCCAACCAAATTCTTACATTGAAGTCTTAACCTCCGGTGCCTCAGAATGTGACTTTATTTGGAAATAGGGTCATTACAGATGCAATTGTTAGTTAAAATGAATCATTCTGGATTAGGGTGAGTCTTAATCCAATATGACTAGTGTCCTTATAAAAAGCAGAAATTGACACACAGGCACACACAGGAAGAACACATGCAAAGAAGAAGGCAGAGACCAGGCTTCTGCTTCTAACAAGTTAGGGATCACCAAAGATGGCCAGCAAACACCCGGAGGCTGGAGGAGAGCCTGGGACAGATTCTTCCTCTCCGCCCTGGGAAGAAACCAGCCCTGCAGACACCTTGCTCTCAGATTTCCATCTCCCAGCCAGAGCCGTGAGAGAATTAATTTCCACGGCTTTAAGCCACACAGTTCGTGATGCTTTGTTATGGAAACTTTCAGAAACCAATAGATGTTGTCATCCTCCCTCTACCCAAAGAAATTAATAATCAGAGGCTATCTAAAACAGAAAGCCTTTAGCTAAAAGTAGACAAGAGCCTTTAAAATTCAGGCTTTTCTGAATCCCAAACCCCCACTCAGTAGCAGAGCGCCACACAAAAGAGAAAGGGTTAACATCCTTGGCCTGGAACTACTAACAGGATGCTGCACACATGAGAATAAACTCTGACAGTAAATATTATGTTGTCTAATGTCCACTCTTGATGATAGCATTCATTTTTGATTCAGAATACTACAAGATCAGGGTTCCCTTTTCAAAAAAAGTGTTGATTATTTACATATTCAAAATCCTTCAAAGAAATCCATGTGCTTTGTAAAAAATCTGTACCATTGACATGTACTTTTTGCTAATTGAAATGCACTTTAATTTTGAAAATTATGTCCCATTTCATTAAAGAGTTGAAGACGATCTTTATAATCAGCCAGTTAAGAGTCATTCAGTTACCAATTTATGATTGTTAAATGTTAAACATATTGTTGATGAGCAGTCATTTATTTAACCTAGATAAAAGTCTTTCCACCTCTCCTCATTAGAAAGTTTACAAAATAAACAATTCTGTGAGAACTATTGAAATCTAGTAACATTTGATTTAGGGAATCAGCAATTCTTGTGTAGGTTTTCTTTATCCCTTTAGAGAATTATCTTATTTTTCCTTTCCTCTAACTCCACTAATGACAATCAAGCAGAGTAATGATAAAGGACATTAATATTGCAATTAAGTTAAATTTTAAAAAATCCTAATAATTATTTGAAAAACTGTAGGCTGCAATCTAAGCTGGTTCTCTTTTTTTGCCTATAAAGTCCATTTGTTCCAAAATATTTGGTGAAATTTATATTTCAGAGCAAAAATTAATTGTGGTGCAGTGAGTAGGAATGGAGAAATCCTGAGATTAATTTAGGATGACTATATTAATTACTTTTTTTATTTGAAGTCAATATAAAAATTGGAATTTGAGGAGTAATGTTGATCAGCCTCCTTCTATGAACATTAAAATACACTTATACAAAAAACGTTCACCTTGTCACTAGAGCTCCAGTGGATATGATTTAATATTGTTGAAATCAGAAGTTTCATTTCCTAGAATAAGCAAAGATGTTTTCCAAAAATCATTATAAGCTGTGGAACAAAAGTGAAGAAGATTAAACTAATACACATATTAATGAAATTTGGGTAGTAATATTGATGGGTGCTGTTTAGAGAGACGGTTATGTGAACACATAATGCTATTGGTCTATTTTTACAAATGTGACATAATAATAAATGCTGTTTCAATATTTTAAGTATATCCTAAAAGATAGTTTATGTATCCTGGGGACGAGAAATATGATCACTTTTGAAGACTCGTTAAGACAAACTCTACCCAAATATAGCAAAAAGTCAGTCTCTTTAAAATACTAACAAAGGGCAGTTCAGAGAGACAGAAAGGAAAGGAGATGGAAAGACTCAAGCAGCACTGTAAGCAGGAAATCTTGCCACCATTTGAGAAAACAGTTTAAACTCAGGATGTTGGTGTGTGTTGGTGGGCGGGGGACAATGGTATTAGACTTTAATATATCATCTGAGAAGCAATTAAGATGAAAATTTTGTTTCCAGTAATAGATTGTCTAAATGAATGGTAAAATTCATTTTTCTGTTTTAGGTTAAACTATCAGAATATCTCAAGCAATAAAAACTATTTTAAAAGTAGGTTAACAGTCTTTAAATCTAAGGTATGTAATTTATTGTGGTGCATAATACCAAGGAAATCTTTTATCTTTCTGAAAACTTACAGATATGCTTTTGAAAAAGAAATACTTTTTAGTTTTAGAAAGGTGTTAGCATAGTATCAGATTAGATGTTTTTTTAAGTCAAATAATTTAAGAAGTTTTCTTTGTGTGTTTATATTAATCCCCAGAAACTGAAAAGAATTTTAATTATTAATTATTTTTATGTTTCAATTTTTTAGTAGAGGGGCCACACATCAAAATTATTATGACAAACCAGATGAGAAATAATAAAATTGAAAATGAGCAGGCTTTTATTATAAAGTTCCTTAAAAATAATAAAGTTCATTCATTTTTAAACAAGTTATTCTCTGGAATGGGCAAAACTCCTAGTAGACTATGGAAGCTGAAAGTGGCTTTGAAAAATTATACTTGATTTTCAAAATTGTGTTAACTTGTCACATTACGTAAATGGCTATTTGTGCCAACAAGTTAATTTCTTGTTGTTAAATTAATCCTAATGGATTTTGTGAATAATTTTAATTTTCATTGTCATGGGAAGAAAAATGATTCACATCCCCCAAGCCATGACAGACAAACATTTCCAGACAGATACCCTTTATTATTCAGCCAAAACATTATTTTCTTATGAACTGGTTCACATTTTCTTAAGACAAAGCAACAAAATGGGAAACAGCATTAAGGAACAGAAAGAGTGGATTAACCAGATTCTGAGGCAATGCCCTTGTGTATTAAGCCTTTAAGTAACAGAGTTTGTTTTAGCATGTTCTTTTCACTTACTATGTGAAATCATTTGCGTTTGAATAATCGGTAATCTCTCAAACCAATTGAAAGTAAATTTTAAAAAGTAGATATTCTTGACAAGAAGCTCATTAAATACAATTGTTACTAAAAGCTCCTAATATTTAATTGAACACTTCACCTGCCACGTTGCGTGTATGGCTTGAGAGGCTGAATGCATACATTACAGGGTGTTTGGCAGAGAACACAGAGGGTGTGGCCCGTCTGATAAGGAACCAACCATCTAAAGAGAAGCCAGGAACTATTGTCCAATACAACGAAATAATGACTTCAAAGTCAATTCTGAGATCATCACGGCTGCCCCTCCCCTCAGTGGGCTAGAGTGTAAAATTACCCAGTGCAATGGAGCCATTGCACAGAGCCCCATTAGACCCATGCCAGCCATGCCTGACCATAGAACTCAGATCCACAGCCTCTGCAGCCAGCACTCCAGGAAGCCAAACCGCAACCTTGGCAGCCACCAGCCCAGAATGGCTGGACTCGGTCAAGGACTTTTGCAGGCTGCTTCTCCTGTTCCTCAAATACCACGGTGTCATATTTTGGGGTGGCACGTCCTGAACCCCGTCATATCTCTCATGTCTCTCCTCAATTGTTTCTGCATCAGTATTCAAGGTCTTGATTCTCTGTTAGACGCTATTCAGTTTTAAAAGCCCCTCTCTTTATTGGAACCTTACCAAATGGTCTCCTGAATTCTGCCTCTCTTTCCTATAATTCATCCTGGGAATCAAAACTTCTTAAAAGATACTTTTATTAGAATAAATTTGTCCTTTCACAACAAGGTAATGACCCAAATCCTCATCTTACTCCTTACAGCCCTGTAAGGGGTACTCCTTATTCCTACAGAAAACTTGTCTCTTGCAAGTAAGTGTATCTTTTATCACACAGCAGACTTTGCCCTTTCTAACCTTCCAGAATTCTTTTTGGAACCCCACAATTTCTTTTCCTCTTGGCCTATCCAAAAAAAGTTACCATTAAAAAAACTGTTCATTGCAGCTCCTATTTAAATCATTCTCTTAAAATACAAACTAGAAGTAATCTTTATAGCAACGAGTGCCTGTAATGGGAGCACAAATAGATTTTAATCCACTTGCCAAGTCCTATCAACAGGTGATGGTAGAAGAGGCTGCGGAGCTGAGGATTCTGATGTTCCGAACAGGCTCATCAGGAAAGTGTATGATGCACTAAGGGAATATCTGATTGAAATAAAAATGAGTATCCTTTGATACAGTCAAGTGAGGATAGGTTAACATGACCCGAAGAGACAATACTTTCTGACTTGTATCTTATTGGCCATCAATGTTCTGAATATTTTACTTGCAATTAATAATGCCATTGCCCACAGAATCTCTTCCATGGATTTTTAAAAACAGTTGCTTATTTAGTTATTTGTCAATTGACTTTTTCATCTGCTTAAACTCTATATCTTCAATTAAGATAATTCTTTGAGGGCAGCTTTATCTCCTCCAACAATATTTCAGAATTGGTACCCAAAAGTAGGAGATTTGATTTTATTTAAAGAAAACTATAATAAAAAATGAGAGGAGTGTGGTGATTTTAGCAAATGCTTAAAAATAAAGAAAAATATCCATTTTATTACTGATCATTTCCAGTTTAAACATTTTTAATTTCCACCTTTCTGAAAAGTGAGTTGTGAAAACATATTTATAGTTTCAAAAAGTAAATAGAAAGGGCATATTGTACATTTAGGCAGAAATCGATTTTAAATATCAATTTTCTGTTTTGAAAACCAAATTTTTTTTTCAGCGTTCACAGCCTAAAATTATGAATCACTGAAGTTTTGTGATTCTAATTTAGAGCGAAAAGTGGACTTACTAGTATGTACAATCACCTTATTTCATACGCGTTTGAAAAGTTGAATTCTAATTTGTCTGATGTCTGGATCACTACCTATCATTTTTTTAACTAATAAAAAGAAAAACACTTAAAATAATGAATTAAATTTGCAGTGCAAAAAATCACAAAAAATGAAAGCTAAACCAGATGCAGACAGTTGAAATAAATAAATACATGAAAGAAGAATCTACAGACCATCATTCATAAAAATTATTGCAATGTTACTAAATAAAATATTAACGTACAGTACCCATACCACATAAAAATAGTACACCATGACATTTATTATAGCAATATAAAAAAGTTATTTTAATATTAATAAAACCATTCATATATTAAAGCATATTAATAGATCACAAAATATCTGATAATTTTCTCAACAGTTGCTGAGAAATTCTTCAACAAAATTTGATGCCTAACTAAAAACACTCAAGAAAATGAGAGCTGAAATATACTTTCTTAATCTAATTCTCTCTCTCTCTCCTTGTACATATTTATATATGTATTTCTTTATATAAGAGATTCTTAAAGTATATATAATTATATGCACATATATATCTAATATGTAGAAATTTATATATGTTGAAATATAAATGTAAGACAGAGAGGCTTCTACAGTTCTACTAAGTGGAGAGACAATTCCCTAAGTTCAGGAACAGGGAAAGGAAAGAATAATTTCTACCTTTACTACTATTCAATCCTTAAGGTCAATGGAAGAGACAAGAAAAATCAGTAAGATACATAAGAATTGGTGAAGAAGAAATAAAGCTATTTTTATATGCTGTTGATATAAGAGTTTTACCTGGAAAATTCTAAATAATCCATAATAAAAATAACTCAATAAAAATTACTATGGTAGCATGATATGAAATTACTACACAGAAATTAAAAGCTTCATATTTTGTCCATTAGGGCTGCCATAACAAAACACCATAAACTAGGTAGGTTATAAATGACAAAAAATTTATTTCTCCTTTTCTGGAGACTAGGAAGTCGAAGATCAAGGAGCCAGCAGATAATGGTGTCTGCGAGGGCCCATTCCTTATGGATGGCAGTCTTCTCATTGTGTCCCTGCCATGACAGAAGAAGAGCCAAGGCATCTCTCTGGGGCCCCTCTTATAAAAGCATTAATGCCAATCATGAGAGCTCCACCCTCATTACCTAATCATCTCCCAGAGGCCCTGCTTCCCAAAACCCTCACGTTGGAGCCCCACCCCATGGCTCCACTAGACATTGGTCTAATGGGGCTCTGTGCAATGGCTCCATGCTTTTTGGGATTTTACAATCTGAGCCAATGAGTGGAGGGGCAGCCCTGATGATCTTGGAATTGACTTATATTTTGCAGTGTCAGAAACTAAGAAAATGCTAAAGAAAAACAACAAACAAGAAAAGATAGAGTAGTAAGATTTAACCTGAAAGAGATCCATATGGGCAAACTAAAGATAATTGGAGCCAATAAATAAATATACATGATTATATAGATTATAATCCATAGAATAAAATTAATATTCATGAGTTTATACTTATGCAAAAAATAATTGTAGGAACAAATGTAGGGGAAAGGACAGCTTTTCCTTATGGTGGAATTCAATTAAATGTAGCAGAAATTATAAAAACAGAAAATCATTATTTTTCAAACACTATGGTACTAATGTTCAATCAAGAATCACCAAGAGGCCAAGCATTGTGGTTCACACTGTGATCCCAGTGCTTTGGGAGGCCAAGGAGGGCGGATCACCTGAAATGTCAGAAGTTCGAGACCAGCTTGGCCAACATGGTGAAACCCCATCTCTACTAAAAATACAAAAATTAGCTAAGCGTGGTAGTGGGTACCTGTAATCCCAGCTACTTGAGAGGCTGAGGCAAGAGAATTGCTTGAACCTGGGAGGCCGAGGTTGCAGCGAACTGAGATCACACCACTGCACTCCAGCCTGGTGACAGAGTGACAAAATAAATAAATAAATAAATAAATAAAATCACTAAGAGAGATGCTCACATGAGTAGGTAAAAAGTATGATGAAAACCAAATATGTTTATAGATCTAAGGAGCTTTCCATGAGGTACTTATTAATTATAGCATGTAAAATGGTAATTTTACAATGGAAAATTCTGGTAGATACCACCTTAACCAGTAATTGAAGTTAACATCACAAGCAATGAAACATATTGATATAATTTAACTGCTGGTATGATATACTGGGAAGGATGCATTGACAATTCTCTAGATTCCCTGCCAAAAATTCATAGCTTCAGTACTCATGAGAAAGCATGAGGCAAATTGCAATTGAGGAATGTTTCAAAAAATAACTGGCTAATCGTCTTTAATAGTGTTTGGGTCACCAAAGATTAAAACAGACATATAGACCTGTCCTATAATGTCAGATACAAAGGATGCCTAATAGGTAAATGTCAGCTGGGAACCTGGGAACCTGAATTTGGTTGGAAATTTGAATAAGGTTTGTAGTTTAGTTACTAGTATCGTATCAATGTTTATTTCTTTGCCTTGATTATTATACGACAGTCAGATATGATGTTAATGCTAGGGGAAGATAAGGAAAGGCTGTATTGAAATTATCTCCATGATTTTCGTAACTTTTATGTAAGTCCAAAGTTATTACAAAATCAAAAGTTTAAAAACAATTGCTCTGAGATTCTATGAGAAAAGTCACCACAAGAAAGCTACAGGGAACAGCCTATTGTCTGTTGGCTGCACTGTTTCAATCTCTGTTTAAATGTATCTGTTAAACCCTCTTTTCATTCACTTCTTTTTTAGATGAATTTTTATACCTAATCCATATTATTCATGGCCTGAGAATATTCAGAATTTCTAGGATCTCAAAAGGGCATATTTCAGTCAGCTTTCTTTCCCTCAGCACGGAGCTAATAGAGTTCTTGTGACATATTCATCTCTGGCAATCTGTCCCTAGGTAAGAAATGTTAAACTTCTGTGATTTATTTTTATTTTGTTATCACTCTATAAAGTGGAAAATGGGAAAGATGTTTATGCTCCTTAGCACTCAGAAAATAAGTTTGCCCTCTCTACTGTATATAATAGAGTAAGAAAACATTGAAAATAGTTTTGCTGTTTTAATTTTCCAATATTTTATCCTTGGTTCCGCCGTGCACAGACTTTCCACCAGCTTCTTATCACAAATTTATGATGAAAATCTCTTAACACATCTGTTTTACAGAATTATACTTAAATAAAACTCAGATTACCAAGCTATCACTTAGATGCATGTTAGTTACTCTATTCATGTAGCTATTTATCTGTCATGTATTAGTTACCCATGTAACTTTCATCACTATGTATGAATTCACCAAATATGCACAATGGGTGATTTTCCTGCCTTTGAGATGCCGTTTGTGATCGAGCAGCTTGCTAGAGTTTCTGCCAAACTTGTAGGAACTAAAGGATGCACTTCCTGGAATTGCTTTTCCCTTATTCCTTACTTCAGTTCCTTTTTGCTGTCTAAATCATTGCCCTAGGATTGCTCCTGGCAATTTATTGACATATAAGCTTTGTCCTGAGCTCTGCCTTCTTAGCTTTCTAGACTGTATCAGCTGTAAATGTGGATGATTACATATACCTTGGAGTGTTGTTGGGAGGACCAGCTGAGATAGTACATTGAGACACTTGTCAGGTGAGAGGCACTCATTAAGTGGCAGAGACCTTGTTGATCTCTCCTTGCCTCCATGCAGATGACATTCATGTTAGCGATCAGGTTTTCTACCAGATTTGTTGTTCCTTTAGGCCTTGGATGTTGTGTGTTATCTTAACCTAAACAGCTACTGTTGCCACACTTGGATGGGCAAAGGTAATAAAATAATTTTTAACGTATTTCCCAACGTTTCAGAGATACTCTCTACTATGCAAACTAAGAAGAAATGGGATTAAATTTCCTGTACCTTACTTTGGACAAAATAGAGATATTTCAGACCACAAGGAGCACATGGGAAGCTCAAGATCCCATCATATTATCTGTCACTGATCAGCTCAGTCATGCTTCACAGACTGTTCTCAGATATTTCTGAATTCTGCAATATTTTAGATTTATTTCCTACTCATAAACCTACTACACAGATTACAGAAGAAAAGGACCCACAATGAAACCTTTAAATTACTTTTCTAGTCCAGTCTTTCTACTCTATCGGAAGGAGTATTTCCAGGGAATTTATTTTCAAAAATTATCATGTGGTTGATATATTATATGAAGTATCATTCTTATTAGGCCTGGAAGAATGTCATTATTTATTAAGTGAATGAAATATCACGCTAATCAATAAATGAAATGAGGGATAATGTGTTTTTAATTTTTTTTTCTTGAATGGATGTAGTAGAAAGTAAGAACTCCACAGAGGCAGTTCAAATGAATTTGGCTATCAGGTGGAGGTGAACCATTGACAGAAACCCCTGTCTTACTGTACCTGCTGGAAGCAGCATGCGAACCTTTCCCCAATATGCTTCCAGCATACCTCCCACCACGGATATTCACAGCCCAGTGCATCACGCGTCATGCCTCACTGCACCACCCAACATGAGAAAAGACTCCAAATCCTTGCACTCCCAAAGGCTGGTATTTGAATAATTTAAGACATTTTTTTAAATGTTTGGGTGTCTCATGTTTAAGAATCTAAAACAGGTCGGCAGGCATTTCCTTAGTTCATTCATAATTGAAATCTCAAGGGTAATCACCATGGGAGTTGCTTTTCCATATGAGATCTTTGGGAGACTGGCAGAGGCTACAGCAGTGGGCCAAATCACAGTTTGCTACAATGAGCTTCATCATCTTGGCTGAAAACGCATTATCCTCTTAGCAGGTTGTCCATGGCAATCCAGCTATAACTCCTCCCCAAATTCCCTGCATTGTCAAGTCTGATTCTGTCTGCTTGTAGCAGAGGATGAGACAACTCACCACTTTGGCAAATAGACTGTCACAGAGTTAATACTGTGCGTAGTCCTTTGATTTATAACTAATTAAGTCCATGAGGAAAGAAAGACTCGGTGAGAGGAAATAATAGTAACACTTTTGGAGTATGTACAAGATAGTAGTCAATGAGGTTAAGGCTATATACATCACATATATTAATATTATCTCATTTTGTGTGTGTGTGTGTGTGTGTATATATATATATATATAAAATCTCAGTTTTATAACTACTCAGTGAAATGAAACCCAGAGAGTTTCCATAACTTGCCCAAGCCACAGAGTTAGCGATGACCTGTCCCATTCTGGAAATCAACTTCACACACCATCTTGCAAATGTAATTCATTCAGTTTTCAACAATTTATTGAGTATCTACTATATGCTAAGTACTGTTTTAGGCATGTGAGATATATAAGAAAACTAGAATTCCTTGCCTTCATAGAACCTGAGATAGACATGATTAAAAAAGTAAATTGTGTATGGGTAGGAAGATGATAAGTGCCATATAAAATAAATGACAAAGCAGATTAAGAGGAAAACAGTGTGCCAAGAAGAGGCGATCATGGCCAGTTACAATTTTAAATGGAAATGCTAGAGTAGAACTCATTGTGAATTTAACACAAAGGTATGAACTTTCAGAGTTTGCCTGTAAGTGTGGAAAATGCTTTCACAGAAAGGGACAACTGAGCTAGCTCTTACATCAAGAATAAAAACTCACTAGGTGGAAAAAGTAATGGTATCCCTAAAGGGATTCAAAAAATGAGATAAGAAAAGACATAAAACATTTGTTTATGTGTTGTATATGTGTGTCTGCCTATGACAGAGGCAGAGGAAGTATCCTATCTTCTTTACCTACTACCTGAAGCCAACCAAAATTATTTTAGAACTTGTCTACTAAAAGTAGTTAGCACTTAATTCTTTTCTATTAGCATGTATAATGCAAAAGTGATAGTATTTTAACTAAAGTGATGGCATCAGAATTGTACCAGTAAACATTTAATAACCAGCCCTTGAGGAAAACACTTACATTTGCATCAGTTGCCAATTTCCATGGTGTAAATATTCTTACCATAGCCAGTTTGCAGCTACCAAAAGAAAATTACCAAATGAGGAATTGAGAAGAGATATTCACGAGTGCCCCATTATATAGTATTTCTACTTCACACATGTGAAACATACAAATAACCTAAAAAGCATAGGTAATAGTAAAAATTTACTATAATAATTAGAAATTGATGTACTTGAATAGTCATTGTGTTTCCTTTTAATATAGTTTATTTAACTGAAGTTTAGATACCTTAATTTTTTTAGTAATTATGGTGTTTAGCAACTGACTTGCAAAATTCTTAAAAACTGAAAAAAAATGGCTCCTGTGCGGTATGAGCTGGCTCCAGCAAACCACTGACAGCATGGAAAGAAAGGGAACTCTGTGTTTTTTAAAGTCAGATCTTATACATTTTCAGGCTGAAGAAATTCTGCATCTCAGGAAAGGATGACATTCAGAGAGTAGCTTTCCCTTTATGGCAAAAGAGTTCCCAGTTCGAATTCACTTTTCTCTGAAGTGTCACAGCCTGGTGCCCGCCTAGGGTCTTTGCCCAATGAATGGCCACACCTGCTTTCATGGTGCCCGCAATCCCACACCAAGGGCAGGCTCGATGCCAGCAGGCCGAGGGAGGAATATTTTGATACTTCCTTCTGAACTGCTGTTATGTTTTAACTTTGATGGTAGAAAATGACAACTGCAGAGACTGCAACTTTTAATCTTCTGGAATATAAATACACTGCTGATAGAGTAAAAAACGTTGATTTCCCCGGTGCGTTTTCTCTGTGTTTGAACATATTCCCCAACATGAGCCGCTGCCCAGAATATATTTTTTTTCATCTTAAAGATCTTAAGCTCTTTAATAACGGTACAATGAGGGCAGCCTGACAGATTCATTCTTCCAGGCAGCCACAGATATGTGTTCCCATCAACTATAATGTTGACACAAGGTGAAAGAAAAAAATGATTCTGTGTTGCCTATCTCATCATAAAAGGGATGACTCAGAGGTGTCTCTGCTGCCCACTGAGCTATCCCAAAAGTCTAAATAGAAACAATAAATGAAAGTAGCAGCAACAAATAAGTGGCTTATTTTCATATGAACTAATGATTTCAAAGATTTTCGTTTTGGTTTTGTTTTGCTCTTGTTGCTCTTCCTGTTATGTGCAGCATCATGAAGGAACCTCCCATCACATAAAATGTGAACAGAAACACATTGCAGCACTGGTTTTCCAAAGTATCTTCCTAGAAATAAATGTTAATTATGCCCTGCCACCCAATATTGTATCTCTGCTTAAAGAGTTGATGTAGACGACAGAATGCATATTTATCACCTACAAAGCCCATTAATTGTTTTAAGAGTTTTATTTTTAATATTCAAAACCATTTTGTGAAACCAAAGGAACATTCCACAAAAGAGAAGGCTTAACTTGTTTAGCTGTTAATTGTAGAAGCTTGGTCTATGCTGAATGAGTGACTCAAAGCCAAATTGACAGACTCAGGGGAGTTTATTAAGTTGTTTGGAATTGGCCAGTTAATAAATGGTGGAACCTCATTTAAATGTAGCATTTTCTGGTTTCAAAGCCTTATCTTTTCTCAAAGCACCGTGATACTCCCAAAGTGTCCACTTGGTGGGGGACATGAAATGGTGTTAAAAAGCACTGAATTTGGAGTCTGAAGTCCAGTCCTGACTCCAATACCTGCCATATAAATAAGAAGCTCAGTGAACTTCTCAACTTTTCCAGTCTCATTTTCTGCAACTATCCTACCTGTCCTACATAAGGCGTAAGGCCTTTCAGCACTTCATAGCGTTTAAATGTAATGCCAAATTGAAAGATTATTTTAGGCAAATACTGCTAAAAACTGCTTAAATAAGAAATGCCCTTGTTCTTTTCTTCCCTGCATGAAAATAGTAAATCAGACACTCGGGCATGCTGTTTTCTCTAAGCCTCGTATTTATTTTGGCACGTGTTGTATCAGTTATCCGAGTCAATTCTTACTTAGGCGAGTTGCATTATGTATGCGCGGAAGCGTCTCATCATTTGGCTGTGCTTGCGGGGTGTTCCCTAGCACTGTCTTGCCGAAGTGAGATCTGTGGAAGAGCTGCCCCAGAATCATCCATGGAGCATTGCAAGCAGGCAGCCGCCCAAGGCGATGTCCACGTGGGAGGTCTGTGTGCTTCGCCACGTTCCCAAGCAGGCTTCATGTATAAAAAGCGTGAGGTCTACTGCATCGGCACCGAGTGTGGCATCACAATAAAACCCAGGGTGTTTGTTAGAACGGTTCTGTCTCGAAAGCAATGTATAACCTCTCCCTGAGGGCTCCCTCTCTTCGTTTGCTAAATTAGCTTCTGGAATTTATACATGTGGCCAAATACACTGCTACACTGAAGCTAAGTTCAGTTTTTAACCATTTACACCAAAACATGAAAGTTAAAAGGGGTCAGAACATGTAAGATAACAATCTGAGCACTGCTTTTAGGACACAGCAAATGAGGCAATCTTAGTTTCACATACAAACAATCGCCCATCGAAAATTTATTTTTTGTGTTTCTAACCCTCTGCCCTCTACATAAAGCCCTAAGGTCATCTATTTTTGATTCATACTAGAGGTATGGGCAATAAGATAGATGCCTAATTTAGTAATTAGGCATTGATATTTCCTTCTGAACATCAATCACATTAGATGACTTCCCATTACATTTTAATATCAGATAAATGATGAATACTGTTTTAGGTTTTTTTGTTTGTTTGTTTGTTTGTTTTGTGTGTGTGTGTATGTGTGTGCTTTTTTTTTTTTTTTTTTTTTTTTTGAGATGGAGTCTCGCTCTGTTGCCCAGGCTGGAGCGCAGTGGTGCAATCTCGGCTCACTGCAAGCTCCACCTCCCGGGTTCACGCCATTCTCCTGCCTCAGCCTCCCGAGTAGCTGGGACTACTGGCGCCCACCACCATGCCCGGCTACTTTTTTTTTTTTTTTTGGTATTTTTGGTAGAGACAGGCTTTCACCATGTTAGCCAGGATGGTCTAGATCTCCTGACCTCGTGATCCGCCCGCCTCTGCCTCCCGAAGTGACTTTTTTAGTTTTTAATAGAAATCAATTAGTCTGTTCAGGTTGCCGTGACAAGATACCACAGACTAGGTGGTTTCAACAACAAATATTTATTTCCCACAGCTCTGGGGGCTGGAGGTTCTAGATCCAGGTACCTGCTGATTCGGTTCCTGGGGAGGACTCTCTTGCAGGCTTGCATAGACATATTGTACGGGACATATTTACACCAAAATAATATTACCTGCTGATGATCTGAAGTACATATTTACCAAAATGCCCCATATTTTAACTGTATACATCCCATATTTAATGGGTAGAGAAAAACAATCAGGAACCTAAAGACTTGGGCTTTCTTGCCAGTTCAGGCACTTCCTGCCCCTAAGAGTTGAGCAAAGTTGTTTCACACTCCGTATCTCAGCCTTACCCTCAGGAAAATGGAGAGCCCATGACCCAGAGACACTAGGGCTGCATGGTTTTTGCAGGGTTTGCATGTTATGGAACAGCTTAGCACTTGCCCAGCACCTTGCCCACAACAAACATTAGGATTCTGTGCCTTGGCATCCAAGTCACATATTTGTGGTGCAGATGCATTGAAATAAGAGTTGTTCTCATTCTTTCTCCCAGGCGCCCCAATACTCTGGGTCTAGGCAGGGACCTGAATGCCTCTCCCAAGGCTCGGGCGCAGGGCCTCAGTTAGACATTTCTTGAGGCATCATTTCCTGAAAGTGTGGAGTTAAACACCAGATCAATGATCCCAGTGAATGGCAAATGGGAAGAGGCCAGGAGGGTGACCATGCGGGAATGGAACGAACTTGAGCAGAGGGTACAGAAGGGGACATCTGGGACCAGAGGCAGCTTCTGATAGGGATTCCCATTGGGATGCAGTGAGGCTGGATGTATGTAAAATAGATTTTTTCTTTTTAATCTATGCAGATAAGTTGTTAAAATTAATGATAACAATATAGAATAATATCTATATAGATAAAATATAGAAAATTTTAAAATGGCATGTATCTCATAGATGAAAATTTTAAATACTTTTTAAAACTTAATTTTAACTTTGTGAATTTTTCATACATTTATTGAAAAAATATATGAAGAAGAAAAGGAAATTACCCTCAATATAACCTATGGGGCACTTTGGCTGCATAGCCTTTTAATGCTTCTAAGTATTCTGATATTTCTAAATATCCATACAAACTAATAAAATAGGGGGTTAACTCCAGCATATTATTTCATAGCCGATTTTCTTCTTTAAATTTTATTTGGAATATTTGGCATGCCTATACATTTTTCTCAATAACCTATGTTTAAATGACTTTAAATTACATGGAAGAACCATGTTTATTCTGTTTTGTTTTATTTTGTCAAATTTATATTTTGTGAGCATTATTTTCACTTTATTTTTACTATCATAGTAAGAATGTGAAGAATGCTCTATTCTGTATGTTTTTGTCTACATTTCTGCATATTTATGTAGCATAAATTCATTAGAAAGCCAATCACAGTGTCAAAATATATTAAAGACTTTTGATACTTACCTCCTAATTACTTGTTCCAAGCACAGTTTTTGCTGAATTTTCAATTCATTATGAATATAAGTAACAGTTTACGGTGTGGTCAGAGACGCTTCCTTGCCTGGGATTTTTTTTGAAATGCAGAATCTCACATCCAGCCTGAGAATCAGAATCTGCCTTTTAGCAAGATCTCTGGAAGTTTTGCATAAATGGTACATTTTGGAAGCGACTGCATTACACAGTCACCTCAACAGCATTAAAACATTACTTTTATTTTAATTGTTGCCAGAGGGGAACAATGAATAGCATGTAGATATGTTGGAAGTTTGATTCCAGACCTCTGGGAAGCAGGGCACTGTCACAGAGCTGAGTGTTGCCCATGGTGTGAATTGAGTCACCCGCCCTGAAATAGAAAGGGTGTCAGGGCTAGGCTGGGGTAAATACGCAGGGGTGTGTATGGGGGTGGGGTGGCCACTACTGCACCTTGTCTAATTCCAGCACAGCCTGTGTGTGTCATAGGGGGCTGAAGTCCGAGAACAACCATGACTCAGTGGGCAGAGATGGGAGAGGGAAGTGGAGGCAGATGAGCCTCTCTCCTGTTCTTTCCTTTTTAGATTTTGTCAATGAGCATGGGCGTTTCTGCCAATCCTATCACCATAGCCACGGAATCAAATTAGCAATCTCTACTTTAAGATATGCATGTGTTTACCCCGGAATCGGAGGCGCATATGCATGAATATGCCATCATATGTTTCTATGGAAGCATGACTATTTGCATGCCATAGCATCACATGCCAGACAACTTCCATTTTAGTTGATGATAATTTTTTGATTCACCACTTTGAGAAATAACATGATATAATAGATGAGTCTTTCTCAAAGGGCTGAGGGATGACCTCAGAATCTCACTGACATGTAGATTCTGAGTCAGTGGTTCCAGAGCGGGACTTGAGATTCTATATTTTTCACAAGACTCGTGTTTAGCTGCTGCTGTTCTTCTGAGGATCACACCTTGAACAGCAAGGATAGGGATCGTTAAGGTACAGCAAATGTACCAAATCTAAATCTAACTCTTCTTTATTTAGCTATGTTCTAGAGAAAATATATGGAATTTTCATCTAAGTTTAAATGACGTTATTCTGCTGAATAAAATTCTGTATTTATTTTCTAATCTGTGAAATATCATTTAATAGTAGAATATCCTTGTACTTTGGAGCTAGGTAGACTTGAGTTCAAATCGTGGCTGTGCCTTTTCCACTTGTGAATTCAGACATGTTAAAATTTTCCCATTTTGATGTATTAACTTATCTGACCTCAGTTTCCCTGCATCTGAGTGAGATGATAGTACCTATTTCCAGGAATTATAAGAATCCAATGTATGCAAAAATATAGCATGTAGCAGGTATTCGACTTTGTCATAAAGTTACATGAAAAAAATTATATTACTTTCAAATAAGCAATACAGTTCCTTATAGGAAGAGAATTGTGTTTGCCAAACTGCTCTGGAGTAGACAGGATCTGGAAGCTGGGGCAAGCAGTGACAAAGGAAAGGGGAGAAAACTGAAGAGCAGGTGAATAAAGGCAGCAAGATGACGGTGAACCGAAATCCATGAAGAACATTGATTCAGGGAAATTTCTGCTAGTGAGGCATCAATAGAATTTTAATAGACATTTCTAATACTCAATTTTAAGATTTTTTTCAAGGCAGGAACAGAGCTTCTAGCAAGATGTTTTTCTTCTTGTTTGCACAATTCTACAAAACGTAATACTGTAAACTCACACATGCACTACTCCTGTCCTAATGCGAACCTCTTCTATTTTTCTGGATATTCGATGCACGTTATACTGGACACACTGACTTTGTGTAGATGACATTTGACAGTGGAATAGAATTAGGCAGCCATCATTATGGGGCAAGAGAGTCTGGACATGGCATTGCTCACTCAGGGGAGTAAAGTTTTAAGGGAGAGCGAGTGCACAGGGCAATTGAGATGGAGCTTTAAGCTAAAATTGTTTGACTCTAAAAACAGTCAGGTAATTCCAGCTGGCGTCAATCACATTTTTAAAATTATCTTTTTCTTTCTCCTGCTTTATTCCTTTGATAACAACCTGTGATTTAAATTACCCTAATACCAACAAGTCCATCATGGTCTATTCAGTATGATAATTTGTTATATTCTTTTATTCCCAAGGTTCACTATCTTGTACAACTAAATGTTTAATAGATGTCCGATTATTAGTTGATAAATGAATCACGAGATATATAGTTTTTTACAAATAGTAAAATGTAATCATCCCTAATTTGTGGGAACAATTATATCTGACAGCTTAGAATTTCTTGTTAGTCAAAGTTACTCTTTTCTGTTTTAACCTTTGTTTTGAAAAAAAATTGAAAAATACTTTTAGTGAATTTCCTGTCTTAAGAGTTAGAGTATACATAAAATAAGTGGAATTTGACTAGACAGAATTTTTTCATCAATTAGCATATTCCTTTTTGTCATTGATACCTAAAATTATGACCTAGAGCTATAATCTGATAGAAAACATAAAAGTGTTGATTGAATGTACGCTTAGGCTAAAGCATTTGAGTACTTTTATAATTTTTACTGAATTCATGATATTGCCTTAAGCTCCTTTTACAAATATACTACACAAAATATTTGGTTAATTAAAAATATTAAATTGTTGTGCCATTACAATTTGGAATTTGCTATACAAAGGTTCAAAATTTTCCTCAGCTTTAATAATTTTTACACAGATTCGTTATTCATATTACCCTTAATATTAATCAGTGCTTAATCTTCTAATTGGCAAACTTTTACAATAGCTTAATGTAATGATATTTAACACTTTTTAAAATTGTTGGGTGGCAGCGCAGTGGCTTACTCTTGTAATCTCAGCACTTTGGGAGGCCGAGGCGGGCGGATCACCTGAGGTCAGTAGTTTGATACCAGCCTGGCAAATGCGGTGAAACCCTGTCTCTACTAAAATACAAAAATTAGCTGGGCATGATGGCGAGCACTTGTAATCCCAGCTACTCCGGAGGCTTAGATGGGTGAATTGCTTGAACCCGGGAGGTGGAGGTTGCAGTGAGCCGAGATCGCGCCGTTGCACTCCAACCTGGGCTGCTGAGAAAGACTCCGTGTCAAAAATACAGCAACAACAACAACAACAAAAATTTGTTGGGCTAAAGTAGAATAAAACAGTTGTAATTCACAGCTTTAAGAATCTGGATTTCGATAGAGATCAGTATATGTAAAGCTTTTACTTTTGAAAGCAAAGCATTAGACCAGCCGTGATTCAAAAAAATTTCTCTCCTACTCTTACAAATACTGTTTATCTGTACAAAGCACAGTTCCTTTCAGGTAGGGTTGACTTCAGTAACATTTTTCTTACCGATAAGAAAACTTTTCAAAATTGGCAGTGTGTGACATTCTAATTTCAGAGGCTCTTATTCTGATGTGAGTGCCGGTTACTTGAGGCTGATTAATTTAGAAAATTTCAAATGCATATTTGAAAAAATTGAATTTTATTGAAGTAAATATTTTAAATACTGTTAATATTAAGAGCCATAAATTCAACCATATCAAAAATAGAAAACAATTTGTTAATGAAATTTGCAGAAGAACAAATAGAGTAATAAAAATTTGGTTATTGGCTTGGTGCAGTGGCTCCCAGCACTTGGAAGGCCGAGGCGGGCCGATCACCTGAGGTCAGGAGTTTGAGACCAGACTGGCCAGCATGGCAAAACCCTGTGTCTACTAAAAATACAAAAAAATAGCCGGGCATGGTGGCACGTGCCTGTAATCCCAGCCACTTGAGAGGCTGAGGCAGGAGCATTGCTTGAACCCGGGAGGCGGAGATTGCAGTGAATCGAGATCATTCCACTGCACTCCAGCCTGGGCAACTGAGCAAGACTCCGTCTCAGAAAAAATCAGTTATTAATAAATATAATATCACATTTCTGTTTAATGCCTACTATGTGCCAGGTCCTATCCTAAGATGTATTTCACACACACACACACACACACACGGACACACACACACACCACACACACACATCCTAATTTAAGCCCCTTATCAGTACTATGATATGAACACTCTGTATTTACAACTATCCCCATCCTTCAGATCTAGAAACTAAGGGAGAATAAGTCTAAGACCCACACCTCATAAATGGTTAATGGGCATTAAACTCAGGCATCTCACTAAAGATCCTACACTCTGAACCATCCTATTGAATGTCCTCTTTATGTAACAGGTGGTTTGCATTATATCACTCAACCAACTCAACCACCATCAAGATTACTATACAGAATTATATTCAATTTCCAGATATAATAGCTGAAGTTATGAGAGGCTGAGTATTGGGCTTAACATACGGTTAATAGAGAGTGCACTTGGGTTCATGCCTAGAAGTATATGTATATGCCCATGTGTCCCATTCTTGTTCTATCACCGCATTTTGCCTTCAGCTGTATCATTCAGGTATAGGTCATTGAATCTTTACATTTAGGACTAAATGTGAGAAAGTACCGATGTAAAGTGGAAGATGACTTTTCTAAATTGCCTTAGAATAATAAATGAAATAAATTGCAACTTTATTCATTAAAAATGAAGGACTTTAAATATTTTAATCAGCCCAAGGATTAACAGACATTCCAGGTGTGTGCTTTAGAAACACTAGGTCAAACCAGGAAGAGATTCTAAGGGTAGAGAGGAATGTGGTAGAGATAACTATTTACAATTATTCTTCTTTCCACATGCTTTTCTTCTCACTCAGGTTAATTTCTTACAACCCAAGGCATAAATAATGTTCACACTATTTTTTTCAATTTGATACACTCTGTCCTCAATTTTCAGGTAAAAATGTGGACAACATTAGAAAATTCGACCTTCGGAGATACTCCTCACAAATGCAAAACCCCACAATATCTGGGAGAATCATTTTGCCAGTTGGTTGGATTTGAAATTTATGGTTGCTGACACCTCTTTAAAACCCTGCAGTCTGGTGATGCACATTTGCTCAGCCATTTTCGGCTTGATGTATTTCAAAGCTAGAGCTCTGAGGCAAGTCCAGCAATATATTGTTGAAGAATTGAAGTGTGAGCAAGATGCCTAAGAAAGTCATAGATTGCCTTGAAGGAGAATAAGCTGTCCAGCAAGAAATTGTTTTCAGAGCAACTTCAAATTGTTTCCGCTGGTAGAATAATAAAAGTAATGAATAAGTGAATAAATGAGTGATTACACATTTATGAAATTTAGTTGTTTTGATATCAGTATTTTTATTTTTGGAATGTATTACATTTACAGAAAAGTTGCAAGGATAGTAGAGAGAATTTCTACATGCCCTTCACTCAAACTGCCCTCATGCTAACATTGAATATAATTAATAAATAACACTGGCACAATAATATTAACTAATCTTAGGTGTAATCAAATTTTCTCATTTTTTTGCACTAATATTCTTTTCAGTTTCAAGATTCAATTCAGGAGCTCAGATTGTTAGTACTTATCATGTGTCCTTAAATCCATCCAATCTGTAAAAGTTTGTCATTTTTCCTTGTCTTCTTTGATCTTTACGATTTTGTAGAATACTACTTAGTTTTTTGTAGACTGTCACTTAAATTGGGTGGGTCTAATGTTTTCTCGTAATTAGACTGAAGTAATGGGCTCAGAAGGAGATTGCCACAGATCACATGAACACATAGGTGATGCATGTTACTCATCAAATCATAAGAATGGCATTTGATGTCAACGTGATTTATTTCTGGTGACCTTCATTACTTGGCTAAAGTGGTATCTGCCTAGTTTTTGCACTGTAAATTTACTTTTTTTCCTTTTCACACTGTATGTGTTAAAAGTGTGCCACTACAACTGTAGTCCATACCCGAGAAAGGGTAAATTGAATTCTACCCTACAGAAAAATAATTATCAAAACATCTGAAGATGTGCTAAAACCATAGCAGCAATTAGTATAAATAATATTTAGGAGGAGATATTCTGTGGCTATGAAAATATTATCTCTCCTTAAAGTTTTGTCCATTAGTTTTAGCATTCATTAAAGAATTTTGCCTGTGATAATTAATAACCATGGTTACGTTGGAAAAATCTTTCTAGGCATTGTCTTAGGCAAAGACTTCATGAGCAAGAACTTAAAGAAACAAAACAAAGATAAATAAGTGGGGCTTAATTAAACTAAAGAGCTTCTGCACAGGAATGGAATAGTCAGCAGAGTAAACAGACAACCCATAGAGTGAGATAAAATCTTCACAATCTATACATCCAACAAAAAACGAATATCCAGAATTTAGAAGGAACTCAAACAAATTAGCAAGAAAAAAATCCCATCAAAAAATGGGCTAAGGAAATGAATAGACAATTCTCAAAAGAAGATACACAAATGGCCAACAAGCATATGAAAAAATGTTCAACATCACTAATGATCAGGGAAACGCAAATCAAAACCACAGTGCAATACCACCTTACTCCTGCAAGAATGGCCATAATCAAAAAATAAAAAATTAATAGATGTTGGTGTGGATTCAGGGAAAAGGAACACTACACTACTGGTGGAAATGTAAACTGGTACAATTATTATGGAAAACAGTATGGAGATTCCTTAAAGAACTAAAAGTAGAACTACCATTTGATCCAGCAATCCCACTACTGGGTATCTACCCAGATGAAAAGAAATCATTATATGAAAAAGCTACTTGCACACGCATGTTTATAGCAGAACAATTTGCAATTCCAAAAATAGAGAACTGTCCAAAATACCCATCAATCAACGAATGGATAAATAAATTGTGATATATATATTTGTATATATAAATGATGGAATACTACTTAGTCATAAAAAGGAACAAAATAATGGCATTTGCAGCAACCTGGATGGAACTGGAGACTATTATTCTAAGTGAAGTAACTCAAGAATGGAAAACCAAACATCATATGTTCTCACTCATAAGTGGGAGTTAAGTTATGAGGATGCAAAGGTATAAGAATCACACAATGGACTTTGGAGACTCGGGAAAGAGTGGGAGGGGGGTGAGGGATAAAAGACTACAAATTGTGTTCAGTCTATACTGCTTGGGTGATGGGTATACCAAAATCTCACAAATCACCACTAAGGAACTTACTCGTTTAACCAAATACTACCTGTTTCTCAAAAATCAATGGAAATAAAAAATTTTAAAAAATTATTAACCATGCTGTTTTAAGGATGATTTTCTTTTTTCCTCATTTTGTCTACATTTATCAACTAGAATTCTGTAAAAATAATTGTCCTTTCTTGTTCATTTTCATTTAATTATTCCAGAATGCATTTTTTTTTAAAGACAGGTCTTACTCTGTTGTCCAGGCTGGAGTGCAGTGGTGTGGTCATAGCTCAAAGCTCACTGTAGCCTCCAACTTCTGGGTTCAAGAGAGCTTCTTGGCTCAGCCTCCAGGGAAGCTGTGACTACAGTTGTGTGCAAGCACACCCAGCTAATAATTTTGCTTTTAGTAGAAATGGGGTCTCACTATGTCATCTAAGTTGGTCTCAAATTACTGGCCTCAAGTGTTCCTCCCACTTTGGCCTCCCAAAGTGTTGGGATTATAGGCATGAGCCACTGTACTTGGCTTCAAACATGCATTTTATTCAGTTTGAGTTCCTAGATAATTATTTTATTTTCAGAGTTATAACCAAATATGATATTCTTACTAATTCTGTGTAAGTTGTTCCAGCTTTGTGATTGAGTCTATCAGGCTGTCTTTTATGTCCTTTTGACATTCCCTCTTTTTGGCCCTTCCTCACTTTGTGAACTGAAAAGATAGTCCAGCTTATCTTGTATTTTCCATGTCCCAGATCTATAATGTCTTTTCCACAAGGAACCCTTGTTTACCTTTTATTGGAGACTGGTATTCAGAAACCAACATCTGAGCATTAGGTGTGCTCATTGCAAATAGAGTGTCACTCCTGGGCTCTCACAGAAGAGAGAGTTAGAAAATATATGTATGTACACTAACTGATGCATACATTCATACTATATTTACTTGCTTAACTTTCTATTTGTATATATAGTAAAATAAACATGAGCCCATATTACATATCTAATTCTAATCTAGCACCATATGGTTCATTTTAATGTTTTTTCCTTGTTTGTAAATTTTCTGTCAGTGAGTGACCCAACTCTCATTAACTATATTTATTTAATTTAAACCCAAATATTATGAAGTAGCTTCAAAATTGCTAATATACCCTATGAAGGACACATTTACCAACAATAGTACAGTGTTTGTCAGTGTTTGTATGCCTTATTTTTGAAAAAAAATACTTAGTCTTATAGTGTCAAAACAAACTTTCCAAGTTATTGTGGTCAATATTTTTACCCAACCACTTCAGGGCAGTTACAGCATACATTTGCAATACAATGTAATGTTACAGTGTAGATTATTAATTTATACCAGGCTGAATTTTATTCTTAGTTCCCCCCTAAATCCTGATTTGTTTGTATTTGCATACAGTAAAATTCAGTTTTAATGTCATACAGTTCTTTGTGTTTGGACAAATGCATAAACGCGCAGATCCCTCACTCTAGTATCATACAGAATGTTTCATCACTGTAAAATTTTCTCTGTGTCTTCTCTTTGTTGTCAACTATTCTTCTGTCTTCTGAACTAGTGCAATCACTATCTTCCTTCCCTATAGTTTTGTCTCTCCTAGTATAATACATAAATGTCTGTATTCTTGCACTTAGCAAAATGCATTTAAGATTCATCTGTGTTCTTGCATAAATTAATAGCTTTTTCCTTATTATCTCTGAATAATATTCTATTGCATGCATATATCATAGTTTGTTTTTTCCTTAACTTGTTGCTGGCCATCTTGATTTAATCCAGTTTTTGACAATTGTGAAGAAAGCAGCTGCTACATCTCTATCTATCTATCAATCTATCTATCTAATCTATCTATCTAATCTATCATCTATCTAATCTATCTATCTATCTATCTATCTATCATCTATCATCTCTATCTATCTACCATCTATCATCTATCATCTATCTATCTATCTCTATCATCTATCTATCTATCTATCTATCTATCTATCTATCTATCTAACTCTATCACAAAGGTTTTATGTAAACATAAGCTTTACATTGCCTGTGTAAATACCTAAGAGTAGAATTGCAATTTTGACTACCAAATTTGTGTTTAACTTAATAAGAAGCTGCCATACTATTTTCCAAAGTGGCCGTATGATTTTGCATTACCTTCTGCAATGAATGAGAGTTTCTGTTGCTCTGCAACTTAATTAGCAAATAGTATTGTCAGGTTTTTTTTTTTTTTGGAATTTTAGATTCTAATACATTTATATCAATATCTCATTGTTTTAATTTGCATTTTCCTAATGACAAAATATGTGGAATGTGTTTTTATATGTTTATTTGCCCTTTATATATCTTTTTTGGTGAAAGATCTGAACAGATCTTTCCGTATACTTTTATAGAGTTATATGTTTTCTTATTGTTGAGTTTTAGGATTTACTAAATATTATGAATAAAGTCTTTTACCAGCTATGTGATTCTAAAGCATTTTCTGACAGTCTGTGGCTTGTCTTTTTCATTCCTTTATAATGCAATTCAAAGAGCAAATTTTAAATTTTGAGTTAGTATAATTTATTAATCTTTGAAAATTTTTATTGTTCAAGATTATAGTGCTTTATCTAAGAACTAATCAACAAATCTAAGGTTTCACAGATTTTTTCCTGTTTCCTTATAAAAATTTATTATTCCACATTGTATGTTTTATTTAATTTATGTATAAATGTAAGGCATGTGCTAAGGTGTATTTGTTTGCATATTTTACTCTGTTCTATCAATCTATAGGTCTGTCTTTATGCCAGTACCATATTATTTTTTCAAATAAATTCAACAATTTATTTTATTTTTCTATTTATTTTTATTCATAATTTTATTTTCTGTGGGTACATAGTAGGTGTATGTATTTTGGGTACATGAGATATTTTGATACAGGCATACAATGCATAGCGGTCACATCAGGGTAACTGGAGTATCTATCACCTCAAGCACTGATCCTTTTTTTGTGCTGCAAACAATCCATTTATAATCTTTTAGTTATTTTAAAATATACAATAAATTACTATTGATTGCAATAACCCTATTGTGCTATTAAATACTAGATCTCATTCATTCTAACTGTATTTTTGTATCCATTAATCACTCTCAGCCCTCCCCCGACCCCCTTCCTCTACCCTTCCCAGCCTCTGGTAACCATCATTCTATTTTCTATCTTCATGAATTCAATTGTTTTAATTTTTAGTGTCTTCCCACAAATAAATGAGAACATTTTAAGTTTGTCTTTTTGTGCCTGGCTTATTTTACTTAACATAACATCCTCCAGTTCCATCCATGTTGCAAATGACAGGATCTCATTCTTCTTTATGGCTGAATATTACTCCATTGTATACATTACTACATTTTCTTCATCCATTCATCTGTTGACGGACACTTAGGTTGCTTCCAAATTGTGGCTATTGTGAATAATGCTACGATAAACATGTGAGTGCCTATATCTGTTTGATATACTGGTTTCCTTTCTTTTGGGTATATAACTAGCAGTGGGATTTCTGGATCATATGGTAGCTCTACTTGTAGTTTTTTGAGGAACATTTAAACTGTTCTCCATAATGGTTGTATTATTTTATATTCCCATGAAAAGTGTGTAAGTGTTCCCTTTTTCCCATATTCTTCCCAGCATTTTTTATTGCCTGTCATTTGGATATAAGCCATTTTAACGAGGGTGAGATGATAATCTCGATGTAGTTTTGATTTGCATTTCTCTGACGATCAATGATGTTGAGCACCTTGTCATACACTTGTTGGCCATTTGTGTGTCTTCTTTTGAGAGATATCTATGTATATATTTTTCCCATTTTTAATTGGATTGTTAGAATTTTCTCTATAGACTTTTTGAGCTCCTAATATATTCTCGTGATTAACCTCTGTCAGACTGATAGTTTGCAAATATTTTTCCCCCATTCTGTGGGTTATCTCTTCACTTTGTTGATTGTTTCCTTTGCTGTGCAGAAGCTTCACTTGAAGTGATCTCATTTGTCCATTTGTGCTTTGGTTGCCTGTGCCTGTGGAGTATTGCTCAACAAATCTTTGCCTAGACCAATGTCCTGAGGAGTTGCCCCAAAGTTTTCTTGTAGTAGTTTTATAGTTTCAGCTCTTAGATTTAATTCTTTAATCCATTTTGATTTAATTTTTGTATGTGGTGAGTGATAGGAGCCTAATTTCATTCTTTTGCATATGGATATTCAGTTTTCCCAGCACCATTAATTGAAGAGACACTCCTTTTCCCAATGTATGTTCTTGGAACTGGGGGAGGGATAACAGTAGCACCCTGTGGCCACCTCCACTGTGACTATGTTGGGTTATACCTGAAGCCCACATAGGCTGAATCTTGCCCAAGGCCCACAGTGACCACTGCCTGGCTACAGTTCATGTTCACTCAAGGCTCAATAGTTCTACAATCACAGGTGGCAAATCCAGCCAGCCTTGTATTCTTCTCTTCAGGGAAGCATATATCCCTCAGTCCCAGGCAGGTCCAGAGATGCCATCCAGACGCCAAGTCTGGAGTTTGGAACCTTAGGAATCTACCTGGGTTTTATTCTACTGTGGCTGAGCTGGCACCCAAGCCACAAGAAGAAGTCCTTCCCACTCTCCCTTCCCTTTCTTTCAGTCCTTATGCAAGCACAGGAATCTCTCCCTGTGGCCAACACCACCCCAGGCTCATGGTGAGTACTGTCTGGCTATTGGCTATTTCCAAAGTTCACTTAAGGTCTGAAGGCCCTTCAGTCAGCTTGTGGTGAATGATGCCAGGCCTGAGTCTTTCCCTTTAGGCCAGTGGGCTCCCCTGTGGCCCAGGGCAATTCCAGAAATGCCATCTATGAGCCAAGGTCAAGAATCAGGGACCCCAGGAGCCCACTTGGTGTTCTGCCTCTCTGTGGTCAAGCTGGTACCCAATCTGCAAGGCAAAGTACCCTTTACACTTCCCTCTCCTTTGCCCAAGCAGAAGGAGTCTTTCCCTGTAGGGAATGTCCTGGGTCACACCTGAAGCTATCACAGCTCTGAGTCTTACTGAAAGCATGTAGTGAGTACTGCCCGACTACTACTGCTGAATATTCAGGGCCCAAGGGCTCTTTAGTCAGCAGGTGATGAATCCTGCCAGGACTGGGTCTTTCCCTTCAAGTCAGCAGGTCTCCTTCTGGCCCATGGTGTGTGGAAATTTCATCCTGGAGCTAGGGCCTGAAATAGGGGCCTGAGGACTCTGCCTGGTGCCCTGTTCTACTGTGGGGCCGAGCTTGTATCTAAATCACAAGACAAAGTCCTCTTTACTCTCCCCTTTCCTTTCCTCAAGAAGAAGAAAGGATCTCTTTTGAAGCTGTGAGCTTTGCTGGCTGGGGTTAAGAGAGTGGTAAAGCAAGCACTTCCTTGGCTGTCCCACCTGGTGTCTGACTGGGTCACATGCACTCCAAGTCCACTGGTTCCAAGCCTAGCACAGCACTAGCACTTGCCAAGGAATTTCAGTCCTTGTGGCCTAGACAAGTTTATTCAGTTTCAAGTTTATTCAGTACCTCAGCACACTTTAGGCTGTGGTGGTAGGCCTTTCTGGAACTCAGGTTCCCATCACTAGGATTTACCATTCACCTCTGGCTAGGGCTGGTCTAAATGTTCCCCCTATGGGTGTCAGCTTAATTCTGCCCCATGTTGCTTTCCACTGTGACAGAACAGCACTGAGTTCCAATACAAGTCCCACAATCACTGTGTTTTCTCTCCCCTAGTTCTCAGATTCTCTCTCTGTGTCACACTGCTGCTACCAGATTATGGGACAGAGGTGGTGTAGGCAAATTGAAACTGCCTTTCCTACCCTCTTCAGTGACTGTTTCCTTGATACAATGTTAAAACCGGGTATTGTGATTGCACATGTGGTTTTGGTTTCTTTGAAGATGTTTTTTATGTGAGTAGTTGCTCAATTTGGTGCTCCCGTGAGGAGAACAATTGCTAGAGGCTTCCATCAGACCATCTTGCTCTGCCTCTCTCCTTTCAAATTCTAGTATCATATTGTTTTAAGTATTATAGCATTGTAACGTATTATGAAATCAGAAATTGTGAAACCACCAGTTTTGTTCTTTGTTCTCAATATTGTTTTGGTGATTCTGGGTCTTTTAAGATTCCATATGAATTTTAGGATAAATTTTTCTATTTGCATGGGGAAAATCATTGAGATTTTGATAAAGGTTGCATTATAGATGCTTTGGGTATTATTGACATCTTAGCAATACTAAGTTTTCTAGTTCATTAACATGGGATGTAGTTTTCCATTTCTTCATGTGTTTAATTTTTTTCAGCAATGTTTTACAATTTTCATTGTACAAGACATTCATATCCTTAATTCCTAGTTATTTTATTCTTTTTGATGCTACTGTAATGGAATCATGTTTGTAATTTTCTTTTGACTTTATTCATTGTTAGTGCATAAAAATGCAAATGATTTTTGTGTGTTGACTTTGTATCATAACACTTTACTGAATTAATTTGTTACTTCTAACACTTTTTTGTGAAATATTTAGGGTTTTCTATCTATAATACCATGTTATCTGCAAAAAAGATAATTTTATTTTTTCCCTTTTATTTAATTTTAGTGCCTAATTTACCTGGATAGAAATTCCAGTACTATGTAGAATAGAAGTGCTGAAAATGGGCATCTTTGCCTTGTCCCTGATCTTAGAGAAAAAAAATGTTCAGTTTTTTGCCATTGAGCATGAAGTTTACTGTGGATTTTTTTATATACGACTTTTATTATGTTAAGCTAGTTTCCTTCTTTTTTTTGTTTATTGAGTGTTTTCATTATGAAAGAAGGTTGAATTTCGACAGATATTTTTTCTATATCAATTGAGATAATCATATGTTAGTTTCCCCTTTGTTCTGTTAATGTGGTGCATTACATTGTTCAATTTTCATATGTTGCACCACCTTTTCATTTCACAAATACATCACATTTTGTAATGGTGTTTAATTCTTTTAATATGGTGCTAAATTCAGTTTATTAGTATTTTGTTGTGGATTTTTGCATTTATTTTCATAAAGATATTGGTCTGTAGTTTTCTTTTCTTGTAGTGTCATTTTCTGGTTTTAGTATCAGGATAACGGTGGCCTTAGAATTATTTAGAAAGTGTTCCCTCATCTTCAATTTTTTGGAAAATTTTGAGAAGGATTGGTGTAGTTCTCCTTTAAATATCTGACATAATTCACCAGTGACATCATTAGGTCCAGAACTTCTCTTTTTCAGGAAGTTTTTTGATAGCTGATTAATTTTTCTTACAGATTTTTCGTGCTTCCCACTCCATCATCTTCCCAGAATCCTCTTGCTGAGAATTTTTAACATGAATGATGTGAATTTTGTCATATGTTTTATTTGTACCTACTGATACAATTCTGTTTTTATTTAGTCTGTTTACATGATGAATTATATTGATTGACTTTCAAATGTTGAGGTAGCCTTGAATTCCTTTCCAGGTACAACCCCACTTGGTGTTAATGTACTACTATTTGTATATATTACTAAATGAATTTGCTAATATTTTGTTAAGGATATTTGAAATAATCTTAATAAGGATTATTAGTCTGCAATTGCATTTTCTTGCATTATCTTTATCTGGTTTTCAAATTATGGTAATACTGGCCTCATAAAAAAGTTTGATGTTTTCCTTCTTGAATTATTTCCTTGATGTGATTGTATAAAACTGGCATTTTTAAAAATTAAATATTTACTAGAATTTACTAAGAAAACCAATTAGGTCTATAGTTTTCTTTTCAATGGTATATGCAAAAAAAATAAATTTTGTTAATTGATGTAGGAGAATTCATGCTATATATTTTCTCTTAAGTAAGTGACAGTAGTTTATGTCATTGAAAGAACTGGTCAAATTAATCTTAATAGGAATAGATGTCAAATTTTTCACTGTATAATCGTAGCATTTCCTTATTGTCCTTTTCACGTCCGTGTGCTCACTAATAATGTCGTTTCTTTAATTGCTGATAGTAACATTTTCTAGTTGATCTGTTTTTCTTTGGTCAGTCTGAGTAGAAGTTCATCAACATTATTGATCTTTTCTAGGAAGCAGCTTCTGAAGTTACTCATTTTTTTTTCTATTGTTTTCCCATTTCAGTTTTACTGATGCCCATACTAGTGTGTGGGCTAGTTTTCCTCAGAGTTCTGGATATACGATATCTCTGCCTGGCCTTGTGTCTTCCCTCCACACTGGTCCAGGAAGCATCTGCTTTCTCAGCATTCTCCTAGCTGGCTCCCATGGCAATTTCATCTCAAAGCGTTGTTACAGCAATGGTGGGACTGAAGGAGGTGCTTTTCTGCAATGCTCTTACTATGTCCAAATCTTAGGCAGATCTTGTGAACCCGGCTCTGAAATTGTGATATTCATAAATATTACTGCCTGTTCATCGGCACCAGGGCTAGGGCAGGCATGTATTTATGCTCTACCCCCTGAGGTGCAGCTCTTCCCTCCTATTTCCTTCCTGAAACTTCAATGGGTTTTCAAAAGTCTCTGAGATGTCAGTATTTACTACTTTTTCCCTAAAGATTAAAGCTTTTGTTGTTTCAGAGAGGTGACAAACTAGCATCTGGGAGGAATTTTGTCCTTGCTTACTGTTACCTTTCCCCAGCCAGCAACATGGAAGCTTTCTTAAATTTACCCTATTCTTCTGCATGCATGCCTTCAAGGGTTTATTCAAGAAAGGGCTGCAAATGGGAGAAAACGCCCTGGAGACTGTGGTCCTCATGAGCTCCATCCTCCTTTAGTAGCCCACACTGTTGCCTTGAACAATTTATTAAAAATTTTAGCTAGTCTTCTTACTGGATTGTGTGTTGTCTGACGGTGTCTGCCCTAAGACTTGTTTCTAAGTGCACCAATCGTCTCTCCCCACATTTTGAGTCAATTGCTTTCCCCGTGACCTTAGTTCTCCAGTGAATTCTGTAAAAGTCATTCATATGCACTTTTTCTAGGTTTTTGTTGTTGGAAGAGTAGGGGATGCTACTCTTCCCACTTTTCTACATCTTGAGCTAAAACAGTCCAACAACAAATTTTGATATTTCAGATTTGATTGTGCAATTTTACAAAACAGTTTACCTACACTCCACCTATGAAACTATTTTGAGAATTCTCTGTGCCAAAATAAATAGCACAATAATTGTTGCAAGAATATAAAAAGCAGCACTTCCAGCATTTATCATATCACCAAATTCTAGAATCACAGATTCTCAAACATTAGGTCTGGAGAATCCTTAGAAAATATTGGTTCCCAGTGACAAAAACCACAAGATTATCTCAATAGATGCAGAAAAGGCCTTTAATAAATTCAACACCCCTTCATGCTAAAAACAGTCAATAAACTAGGTACTGATGGAACATATCTCAAAATAATAAGAGCTATTTATGACAAACCCATAGCCAATATCATAGTGAATGGGCAAAAGCTGGAAGCATTCCCTTTGAAAACCAGCACAAGACAAGGATACCCTCTCTCACCACTTCTATTCAGCATAGTACTGGAAGTTCTGGCCAGGGCAATCAGTCAAGAGGAAGAGTATTCAAAGAGAAACAGAGGATGGCAAATTGTCTCTCTTTGCAGATGACATGATTGTATGTTTAGAAAACCCCATGGTCTCAGCCCCAAAACTGCTTAAGCTGATAAGAAACTTCAGCAAAATCTCAGGATACAAAAATCAACATGCAAAAATCACAAGCATTCCTATACACCAATAATAGACAAACAGAGAGCCAAATCATGAGTGAACTCCCATTCACAATTGCTACAAAGAGAATAAAATACCTAGGAATCCAACTTACAAAGGATGTGAAGGACCTCTTCAAGGAGAACTCCAAAGCACTGCTCAATGAAATAAGAGAGGACACAAACAAATGGAAAAACATTCCATGCTCATGGATAGGAAGAATCAATATTGTGAAAATGGCCATACTGCCCAAAGTAATTTATAGATTCAATGCTATTCCCATCAAGCTACCATTGACTTTCTTCACAGAACTAGAAGAAACTACTTTAAATGTCATATGGAGCCAGAAAGAGTTTGTATAGCCAAGACTATCCTAAGCAAAAAGAACAAAGCTGGAGGCATCATGCTACCTGACTTCAAACTATATTACAAGTCTACAGTCACCAACACAGCATGGTATTCGTACCAAAATAGATATGCAGACCAGTGAAACAGAACAGAGGCCTCAGAAATAACACCACACATCTACAACCATCTGATCTTCAACAAACCTGACAAAAACAAGCAATGGGGAAAGGATTCCTTATTTAATAAATTGTGCTGGGAAAAGTGGCTAGCCATATGCAGAAAACTGAAGCTGGACCCCTTCTTCACACCTTATACAAAAATTAACTCAAGATGGATTAAATACTTAAATGTAACACTAAAACCATAAAAACCCTAGAAGAAAACTTAGGCAATACCATTCAGGACACAGGATGGGCAAAGCCTTCATGACTAAAACACCAAAAGCAATTGCAAGAAAAGCCAAAATTGACAAATGGGACCTAATTAAACTAAAGAGCTTCTGCACAGCAAAAGAAACTATCATCAGAGTGAACAGGCAACCTACAGAATGGGAGAAAATTTTTGCAATCTATCCATATGAAAAAGGTCTAGTATCCCGAATTTACAAGGAAATTAAACAAATTTACAAAAACAAAACAAAAACAAAAACAAAAACCCCATAAAAAAGTGGGCAAAGGATATGAACAGACACTCCTCAAAAGAAGACATTTATGCGGCCAACAAATATATGAGAAAAAGCTTATCATCACTGGTCATTAGAGAAATGCTAATCAAAACCACAATGAGATAACATCTGACACCAGTTAGAATGGCAATCATTAAAAAGTGAAGACACAACAGATGCTGGAGAGGATGTGGAGAAGTAGGAATGCTTTCACACTGTTGGTGAGAATGAAAACTAGTTCAACCATTGTGGAAGACAGTATGGTGATTCCTCAAGGATCTAGAACTAGAAATACCATTTGACCCAGCAATCCCATTACTGGATATATACCCAGAGGATTATAACTCATTCTAGTATAAAGACACATGCACATGTATATTTACTGCAGCACTGTTCACCAATGCAAATACTTGGCAGCAACCCAAATGCCCATCAATGATAGACTGCATAAAGAAAATGTGGCACATATACACCATGGAATACTATGCAGCCATAAAAAAGAATGAGTTCGTGTCCTTTGCAGGGACACAGATGAAGCTGGAAACCATCATTCTCAGCAAACTAACACAGGAACAGAAAACCAAACACCTCATGTTCTCACTCCTAAGTGGGAGTTGAACAATGAGAACATATGGACACAGGGAGGGGAACATCACACACGGGGGCCTGTCAGGGGTGGGGGTCAAATACTTAATGTGGGGACAAATACCTAATGCACAAAGACTTGGAACCAACCCAAATGTCCAACAACGATAGACTAGATTAAGAAAATGTGGCACTATCGACCATGGAATACTATGCAGCCATAAAAAATGATGAGTTCTTGTCCTTTGTAGGGACATGGATGAAACTGGAAACCATCATTCTCAGCAAACTATCACAAGGACAAAAAACCAAACACTGCATGTTCTCACTCATAGGTGGGAATTGAACAATGAGAACACATGGACACAGGAAGGGGAACATCACACTCTGGAGACTGTTGTGGGCTGGGGGGAGCGAGGAGGGACAGCATTAGGAGATATACCTAATGCTAAATGACGAGTTAATGGGTGCAGCACACCAATATGGCACATGTATACATATGTAACAAACCTGCACATTGTGCACATGTACCCTAAAACTTAAAGTATAATAATAACAAAATTAAAAAAAAAAAACACCTAGATGGCAGGTTGATGGCTGCAGCAAACCCCCATGTCACATGTATACCTATGTAACAAACCTGCATGTTCTGCACATGTATCCCAGAACGTAAGGTATAATAAATTTTTTAAAAAAGAAAATATTGGTTCCAGTGTTTTTCTCAACCTATCATGGCTTATAGACCTCACAGAGAATTCAGTTCACCCTATATATTTTTAGTGTAATCAATTTCACAAGTGATATCAATGTACATATGTTACCTTACCCTAAGCAATCATAATTTTCTTTTTAGACAGTACATAATATATGAAAAATGTTCTTGAGCTAAAAGATATTCAAGATAAAACAACATCAAAACCCTTCCCAGAAAAATGTTTCTGTAATTCTACCAGTTTTGCTTTCGTCTCTTGAGTAGCTCCTCAGATCTCTTTCCTATGTCAGAATTAGCCTCTTTAATGACAACCCACTACTAAGATTAATTATTCTGTGCAGGCTTTAGTGAGGCCTTTGCAAGAGTATGATTCTTTAGTAGCCTCAAACTGTATCTTCTACAAAAGTACCCAAGAAGGGAAAGGACTCATGAGGATGTAAACCCGTCCATGGATATTAGACGGTTTGAGGTGGTGAAGAATATGTTACATATAAACCAGCAGATGCATGATCAATGAAGAGGATCTATGGACTACAAGTAATAGGATAAATTCACTGTTTATTTGAGATTCTAACCTGTATCTTCCCAATCCTATTTCAATGAATTTTATATTAAATCGGCCTAAAATATTTTTTCACTCAGGTTCATTTTACCTTTTGAAAGATGAAAAAAACAATGCTAATGTTGAATAAAGCATCCAGCTACATTTTAAAATGAATATGTATTCCATCTCTATTTTCTTTGATTCTTTTCAAGTCTATTTTGTGCTATTATCCACAGATGGAGAAAGCTATTATCTACAGCTGATTTCACTTGTGATACTGCAACCTATTTACCTTTCCATCTTTCTGTAAGCCCCAAGATTATATTTTTCAAATACCCTCAAGTACTTGTTCATTTTCATGAACATTACATCTGTACCTAAGTGCATATTAGCACCATTTTCAAACAATCATAACTAGAGATCCAAATGGCAGTGATCTAAGAAGAGATAGATTACATTATGAAGCACTCCAAATGTTCTGTTTTTCAGGTTATTACACTAAGTAGGTCAGTGGTTTTCAACATATTTGGTGAACAAGAATCACTTAGGACCTTACTAAAGATGCAGATCCCCAGGTATAATCCTAAACCTACTAAGTCAGGATACCTGGAGGTTAACCCAGGAATCAGTAGAGATGCTTCATTACTAGTTTTAAGTATTCATCATGTTTTTCTTTTTCCAGTCAAAATGTATTATTTCCTACTTAATATTCTTACCCTTAAAATGGTAAATGAATGTGTTATTTAAATACATATATAATGTGTTATTTATATACATATATATTTAAATACTATATATTATATATACACATATATACATATATGTGTATATATGTATATATATACGTATATATACGTGTATATATATATACACGTATATATATATACACACGTATATATATACACGTATATATATATGTACATACGTATATATATATATATATATATATGAGATATTCCACTTGCTAACTTCCCTTTTGGAATATGGTGTTTTTTATTGTATGCCTATTTGTCTTCAGCCTGTAATAGTCACTAATTTGAGAGTGGTAAACATTAATTTTCCTTTTTCCATCTGGCTAAAGGATGGAAATAATAAGTATGCATTTATTGATGACTCAACTTCACTTTTTTCTTATGATGATAAAATTTTTTAATAAATAGAATACATTTTAGTTGGTGGTTTAGTAGAAAAAGAAATGAATGATTTTTCACTTGAGCTAAAAAGACCAGGGAAAGCTTGCATGGATAAGTGTGAAAACAGAGCAGCCACTTCACAGTTACAGCAGCAGAGACACTAAAATGATAAAGCCAACTGGACTAAATCAAGTCAAAAGAGGGCAATAGAAGAAAGTTCTTATTGCTGTCAACCTGGAGGGTATTTCTATAATGGAATACTCGTTAAAGTTTGTTAAACACACACATGCAGCGTTTTTGCATTCTTCTCACTAGTTTTGCAAGGTTTAGCACCTTTTTTAAGATTAGAAAATTGTTTAGATGTCATGACATAGTTGCAACGTTTTAAATGTTTGTGCTCCTCCGAAATTCATGTCGAAACTAATTCCCACTGTGGTGATATTAAAAGGTAGAGTTTTTAGGAGGTGTGTAGCTCATAAGGTCTCTGTCCTCATGAATGGAATTAGTATCCTTAAGGTAAAGGCTTGAGGGAGCCTGTTTTCTTCTTTTTGCTTTGTGGGGACACATAGAAGGTGCAATCTATGAGGAACAGGCCCTCATCAGACACTGGTGCCTTGATCTGGGACTTGTCAGATTCTGGAACTGTGAGTAATAAATTTCTTTTTGTTAAAGCAGCCCAGACATACTGAGACAATAGTGAAATAAACTTTGGCTGTAAAAGGACATAGATTTGGTCCCAAATCCATGACCTTCCAGCTATGTGACATACACAGGTCATTTAAAATCTCTAAGCCTTTGGTTCTTTGTGATAAAATGGAAAATGTAATCTTAAGCCCACTGCATCAGTACTGGAATTAATAACATGCTGAATATAAAGTGCAAGGACAACATGTCTGTTCGGATGTTAATTCCCTTTCCCTCATTTGCATTTCTCTTTTGTTACTTCTCACAACTCCAAGGCATCCCAGGCAGGTGATCAGTGTAAAACCTCTGAGTATATATTAGTTCATCTTCTCCACATCGTTGCCAGAATAATACTTCTAACTTCAGATGCAATTACTCCCATGCATAAAACTGTGCAATTGCTTTCATTTCCTAGAAAATAAAATCCAAATAACAGCATATTATGAAAGACCTTCTTCATCCAGTCCTTTCTTGTGTCGCAATTCTTAATTCTAACTGCTTCAAAACACAGTGAAAATAATGGCTAAAAGGCTAAAAGAACAGACTGACATTTTTTTGGACTTGGTTAGTTTCAGCTTCATCACTTACCAGCTTTCTGTTTTGGAGAAAAACACTAATCTCTTTTCATCCATAGTTTCAACTTTTATAAAATAAAAGCAATGATAATTGTGCTGCTTTATTTGAGCTGTGAAGAACATTAAATAATTTAACATTTAAAAAATTATTAGCTTTTATTACAAAATCAACTTTATTAAATTGACTGAATATACATTTTTGCTTCATGTATGTACCTGTGCACATGTTTGTTGTTGTTTTTTCCTTTGTTCCCCGTCCCTAGACTATCCTTCCCCTACTTTCTAAGAGAAGGAATGGCATGTATTATTCATTATTATAACAAAATTATGCTCTTTGTTGTTTTCCCAAGTCAATACCTCCCTCCATGCAGGAAGGATCAAATATTATTTTCTCAGTGTTTCTATGGCATTTTAATCATCACCTATAGTCAACTGTAAAATATCGTACAGTAGTTGTTCAGGTGCTTTGTTTACACAGTACATATGGTATATGTACTTGAAAGTACAAGGACTGAATTTTACACAATTCTGTCTCATCAGGTTAACAGGATCTTCCTATATGATTGCAGATTGCTCAATAAATGTTTTTGGTTCTCTTCTTTTTTTTTACTCAAAGTATATTTATTGTGGCAAAACGCAGGTAACATAAAACTTACCATTGTAACTATACTAAAGAATACCATTTATTGGAATTTTATACATTTACTAAGTTGTGCAACCATATAACTATCTAGTTTGAAAACATTTTTATAACCCCAAATGGTGATATAACAAAGTTATAAGGCATTCCCCAAATGGAATGCCTTACAAATGAAATAGTCTTAATTCCTTCTTCCTCCCATTTCTGAGGCAACCACTAATCCACTTTTTATCTTTATAAATTTGTTGATTCTATATAAGTGGAGTAATCTAATTTTGGTCCTTTTGTGTCTATTTTTATTTGGCAAAATATTTTCAAAGCTCATCCATGTTGTAGCATATATTAGCTTTTCAGTCCTGTTTATAGCTCAAAACTATTTTATTGTGTGGATATACCAGATTATGTTTGCTTGTTGATCTGTTGATGAACATTCAGGCTATTTCTCCTTTACGGTATTATGAATAGACCTGCTGTGAACATTCATGTACACATTTTTGTTTGAATACAGGGTTTCAGTTTTGGAGGGTGTATGCCAAGGAGCGGAATTGCTTGGTCATATGGTAACTCTGCTTAGTTTATTGACAAGCCAACAAACTGTGTTACACAGTGCTGCATCACGTTACATTCTAAAAAGCAATCCATAAGCCTTCCAATTTATCTTCATCCTTGTTGTCTTAGTCCCTTTTCTGTTGCTATAACAGAAATCTGCGACTGTATAATTCACAAAGGAAAGATAATTATTAAGCTCATCGTTCTAGATCTGGAAAGTCCAAGATCAGATGGCTGCATCTGATGAGGGTAGTATTATGGCAGAAAAACATAGAGGAAAGCAGGCATGTGCAAAAAAGGCAAAAAAGAAGTGGCCTCACTTTATAACAACTCAATCTTGCAGTAACTAATCCAGTCCCAACATAATAAGTCACTCACTTCTGCAAGGAATAACCCAGTTCCCCAAGAGCAGCATTAATTTCTTTAAATGACCTAATCATCTCTTACAGGTACCACTTCCCCAACACTGCCACACTGGGGCAAAAAGTCCAACACATAATTCTGGGGAACACACTCAAGCCATCACACTTACCAATGCTTGATATTTTAAATTATGTTTTATGTTGTCCTTCGTAGTAGGTGTCATGAGGTTGCTCATTGTGGTTTTGATTTCCATTTCCCTAGAGACTAATGATATTGAGCATCTTTCTATGTGATTGTTGGCCATTTGTATGTCTTCCTTCAGCAACTCTTTGTTCAAGTCTTTTTCCCATTTTTAATTGATAATTTTGTCTTCTTGTTATTGAATTGTAATATTTCTTTTAAAATTCTAAATACTAGACCTTATCAGTTACAAGATTTGCAAATATTTTATCTCATTTTGCGGGTTTTCTTTTCGATCTTGTGATAGTGTTCTTTAACAGACAGGTTTTAAAAAAATTTGGTGGTGTGCAACTTACCAACTTTTGTTTCTGTTACTTTGGTTCTTGATGTCATATTTAAGGAACTATTGCCAAATACAAGGTCACAATAATTTGCCTTTGATTTGTTCTGAGAGTTTTATACTTTGGGCTTTTATATTTAGGCTGTTGATCCTTTTTGAGTTAACTTTTATATGTGATTTGAGAAAAGATATCCATTTGTTCTCTCCCCATTGGATGGTCTCAGCATTCTTGTTGAAAATCAATTGACCATAGGTGTCTGAGTTTATTTCTGGACTTTCAATTTTATTCCATTCATCTGTATGTGTATCTTTACAGCAGTACCATACCATTTTGATTATTGTATATTTGTAAAACTTTTGAAACAACAGTGTATTGTGAGTCATCTAACCATTATTATTTTTCACCATGTTTTGGCTATTCAGGGCCCCTTGCAATTCCATAGGAATGTTTAGATAAGTTTTTCCATTTCTTCAAAAAATGGCCATTGGGATTTTTATACAGAGTATACTGAATCTGTAGATCAGTTTGAAGAGTCTTGCCATCATAGCAATGTTAAATTTTCCAATCATGAACATAGTATTTCCTTTCATTTACTTAGGTCTTTTTAAAGTTATTTTATCAATATTTGTAGTTTTTATTGTAAAAGTCTTTCACTGCCTTGACCTAATTAAACCAACTCCTGTTTAAATATATTCAGTTTGGGGAAACTTGCCAAATTCTAATATAATTCTGTTATACTGCTGAAACATATTGTATCAAATTATGCCTTCTAGTAAATTTTATAATTTTGTTAACAGTCATAATTTCTGAGAGAAACATATATTAAGTTGAACTTAAAAAAGCTTAGTAAATTTCAACTAACAAAAATATTACTAAAGTGAAAACACAGTGATAAAAAGAAAATATGAGAAAGTAATGTGCACTTTGCATATTCATGATGATTGGTAGTGGGCAAATATCTATCAATATATGGAGTTATATGAATTCATAAAATAAGAACATTTTCTACTTTAGAAAAAGTGAGGCTATGGAGTTCTTCCTGCTCTCTCTCTCTTTTTAATTTGAAACTATTGTATTTCTTTAAAATCATAAGCTTTATTAGTGGTAGTATGTTACAACACATTTTTCATCTCTAGGGAGAAGATACACAAGTTTAAGTCTGGAAATTAAAGAAAAACAGAAAATATGAGTATATTATTTTACTTACAGATATAAGTAAGTGAGATAAGATAGCCTTAGATAAGCTTTTTAGATGAATTCAATAAGTGAGTTTCCTCAGTTCTTTCCAGGGCTGTACAAAAAAAACCAACAAACAAAGTTTTAAAAGAGTCATCAACTTTTACCAGTTCTGGTAAAGAAATGGTGATAAAAATATAGGCAAAAATGAAGTCTTAGAAGTAAAATCCACATAACCAGACTGAGGAACAGAATGTATTGATTACTTAAAATTATATTTTTTCTAACACCATTTTGATATATGAGGTCTATAAATATCCATAATTATTCTTTAAATTGAAACTTCAGACATCTGGATAGCTCAACAAACAACCCAAGGGCTGTTAGAGCATTTATGTAACATCAGTAATGTCTTAAGAAAAAATGGCTATTGCTTCAGAGTGGGGATTGAATTCAGTTCTACCTGGTCTTCAAAGACTAATCATTATGACCATCTTTAAAAACAGCAACCACAATATCAGGCCTGTATCAGCCCCTTAAAATGCTTTAAAAGCTTGGATAAAAAACAACAGTCATGATGATTCTGAAATGATAAAGGTTTCATAACTTTCTAAAGCTCTAATTACTAATTACCATTGAAATGAACCCACAGTCTCTTCTGCGCAGAGCAGTTCACTTTTCATTAGACTAATATTCATCAAGACATAAAGTAATCTTTGTATCAACTTTGATCTAGGGTATTTTACAAACTTTTAATAATCTGAGGTCAGTCCAACTGATAGTGATTGTAGCATTGGACGGTTTTATTATCTGAATAAATTTATGAAGGAAAGTCCATATTGTATTTGATTCTGAACTTAAGAATCGATTACCTCCTTAGTGTATTTTATACGAAAATTGAATTCTATCCAAATTATGTGTTCTAAATTGTTTTGAATTAATGACCAGATTACTTGAATAAAATGCTATATCTAAATAATATTAATAAAACTATGTTTCATATTAATAACAAGCTTATTACTGTTTTACATACATCAGCCTATTCTGGCCTCTCAATGAACTTGAGATAGGTAGTGCTTATAGATGAAATTTTTAAGGTTTATTCTTCAACTCTGCAAAAGTCATTTTCCAAAGAGCCATCTCAATGAAAATATAGTTATTGTATCCTTTAGCATTAAAGCTTTTCCATGGCTTCTGTATTTTCCTGGAAACATAGAATTATAGTAAGTTGCACATAAGACATTGGCATATGTAATTTTTTTTCGCTCTTCTACTTCCCCAATTAGATTCTGAAATTTTCTAAGACAGAGCCTATATTTATTCATATTTGTATTTCCAGGGTCAGGTTGTGTTAATCACAATGTAGGCACTCAGTAGATGTTTCATAAATGAAGGAATAAATCTGAAGCTGACCAGCAAGCCCTTTCTGGTTTTCCAAATCAAGCCAAACAAATCAGTCTGCATTGGACGTTCTCACAGTGCACTGTTTGGTTCTATCATAGCTCATATCACATTACATTATATTTCATTGTTTTCTTGACAGCTCCCACCCCCGCCCCACCTAGGCCAAACAAATGTAAGGCTTTGAGGGAAAAGATTCTACTCTGAACACCTGTGAACCCCTAGTCTTAGCGAAGCGTTTGGCACAGCAAGGCCTCAGTAAATATTTACGAAATGAGTATGCGGGCAAAAATGTCTTTGTATCTTCATCATTTTACATCTTGATGAGGAGAAGTTTTATGATAATAGAGGAGAAGGGGAGAAGAAATATTAACATGATAGCACATAGATAATTTAAAGCTAAGAGTAATATACACATTTTAAAAGCTTGATTGCATTTTAGATTTTCCACTCAATATAAATCTAAACCTTCCTAGGAGAGACCAAGAATGTCCATAGGAACGGTCTCCTCCAGGATAAAGCCAGGAGGAAAGCCCTCATTGCCTAAAAGAACCAGCAGTGCCTGAATAAGGATGGAGCTGTGCCCTTGCCGAGGAGAACAAAGGGATAGAAAGGTCCAGAGGAAACACAGAACCAGAAACGGAGTGTGGTCAGAGAGAGAAAGGGCACTTGGGTTCCCAGTGAAGGCGGATGTGATGTGGGCTGAAAGACAGGCAACGGAGAAAGTTAACAAATTAACTGCTTCACTCTCTGCCCTCTAAGTCGTGATAATGAAAAGCAACAATGCCTCTCTCTTTAATAGCATATTGCTCCAGGGTGCAACTTAGTGCAACTTAGATGGGTTGCACATGAACAGAAAAGTTTTTACACTTCATCCTTGCAGTTTTGAATATCCCTTGAAGATATTCACGACAGGAGAGAGACCAAGCTGTTAGAGCAGCTTTGGAAAGCCTGATTCTTGGAGAAGGGCTGCAAAGTCCCAGTGTCAACTCTAGAAATACAACAGAAGGCCCCACATGGGCTGGCCAGTCTGAGGATGCGTCGTCTTTAATCAGGCTTCCTGGAGGCCCGTGTGATTTATGGACAGAAAATCCATCCACTTCAAGAGCAGGACTACAGAAAGGTCTGCTGATAGAGCCGTTTTGAAAGCCTGGCTTTAGCTCATTCAGATTGAACCATGCTATGAAAGCCACACATTAGACAGCTTCTCTGGCTTATTCTTTGGGTGAACGCATCTTGATTTTCCTTTGTCTAATACGGAGGGTCTGATAGCACAAAATACATTTTTCTTTCCTTAGCTTTGTATTCCACAGTTTAGAACTTCAGTACAACCTCACTCACTCATGGACAGCCCATGTTCATTTTCAGGACTCTAGTAATGTGTCCCAAAGTGCAGCTCAAAACGCTTCCTGTCAGTTCCAGCCACATCAGGGCCTTCCCCACCTCCCTGCTCCTCCACCTCCCCACTCCATGGCTCCCCACTCCTGTCCCCGCCCCCCGCTCCCCCACCTCCCCACTTCCCCATTGTTCCCCACCTCCCCACCTCCCCATTGTTCCCCCACCTCCCCATTGTTCCCCTACCTCCTTATCTCACCACCACCCTACTCCCCCGCCCCACTTCTCCACTCCCCCACCTCCCAGTTCCCCCACCACTTGGCTCCCCCACCACCCCGCTCCCCTACCCTGCATCCAATGCACAGCTGTTGCTCTTTTCAAATGTGAGGGAAATGCCAGGTGCTCCTACCACCAAGCCATCCCACTGCTGTCCTTCCCCCTCCACAGTTTTGGATAAATAACTAAATAAGTCTGGCCATTCGTGTCTGCTTGTGTTACTGGTAGAGGGTGTCCAGGTTCTTGGCATCTTGAACAAAGAATTGCTCTTCCACTGAAGAGCAATACAAGGTCTTATTTATTCCTTCACCAATTGATGGACATTTGGAGTGTTTCTATATTTTGGCTATTATGAGAATGCTACTTTGAACATACATGTGCTCATGATTGTGTAGACATATGTTTTTATTTATCTTGACTGGATAATTAGGAGTAGAATTCATGGGTCACTGGTGAGTTTATGTTTAACTTTGTAAGGTTTTAATGGAACTGACAAACTATAGTTGACTTTTGTGTCTGCAGGTTTTGTATCTGCAGATTGAACCAACCTGGGATCAAAAATATTTGAAAAAAAAACAAAAAAAATTCTTGTCTATGGAAAGTAACAATATACCAGTAAAAGTAATACACATTTAAAAATATAGTATAAGAACTATTTCCATAGCCTTTATGTTGTATTAGGTATTATAAGTAATCTAGAGATGATTTAAAGTATAGGATATAAAGTATATCTAGAGATGATATAAAATACATATTTTGCAACTTTTAATGGCAAAAAGCGCAATTACTTTTGTACCAACCTAATATTTGTAGGGTCATATGCAAAGATCATGCCATTTTTTTTTATCAGGGGCTTGAGCATAAGCAAATTTTGGTATCCGTGGAGGCCCTAAAACCAATCCCTCTTCCTGGGGGACAGCTTTATTTCCAAAAGGGCTGCATCATTTTACATTCCTACAAGCAATATGAGGGTTCCAAATTCTTCAGTTTTGTCAAGGCGTTTTCTTTTTATTTTGTGTCTTCTTCTCCCCTCCTCCCCCTCCTCCTCTCTCCCTCCCTCCCTCCTCTCTCTCCCTCCCTCCTTTCCTTCCTTCCTTCCTTCCTTCCTTCCTTCCTTCCTTCCTTCCTTCCTTCCTTCTTCCTTCCTTCCTTCCTTCCTTTTTTCCTTTCAGCATTTCCTTAAGGACTAATAATGCTGAACATTTCATGTGCATCTTAGCTGTCCATATATCTTACTTTGTAAAACGCCTATGCAAACATTTTGCCTACAGTTAAATTGGGTTATTTCTTTTCTTTATATTGAGTGGAAAGTCTTCTTTACATATCCTGGAGACAAGTTATTCAATGCTCAGACATATAATTAGAAAATATTTGCTTCCATCAGATATATGAGTTTAAAATGTTTTATGTGGCTTGACCTTTTACTTCCTTAATGGTGTTTTTTAAGTCAGATGTTTTTAATTTTGATGGAGTTGAATGTACTAATTTTGTCTTTTTTTGGATTGTGTTATTGGTATAATCACTGATAGCTCTCTATATAACTCAAGGTAAATGAAAACTTTCTCCTTCATTTGCTTCCAGAAATTTTATTGCTTAGCTCTTATATTTAGGTCTAGAATCTATCTTGAAGGAATGTTTTGTGTGTGGCATGAGGTGAGAATCGAAATCTGTCCTTTGTACTTGGATATCAAATTGTTTCAGAATTATTTATTGAAGAGACTATCCTTTGTCAATTAAAATGTACTGGGCTTTTTGCTGAAAATTGGTCAGCCATAATGCAAGTTTATTTCTGAATTCTCAGTTATGTTTTGTTAATTCATATGTTTATCCTCATGCAAGTACCGCATTATCTTAATTACTTTATATCTTTTACAGTAACTTTTAAAATTGTTTATTGTATCTCCTACAACCTCCTTTTCTAAATTGTTTTGCTGATTCTGTGTTTTTTGACATTCTCTGTATATTTTAGCATAAGCTTGTCAATTTCTATAAAACAGCCTGCTGGGGTTTGATAGGAATTATGTAAAGTCTACAGATAAACTTGAGGAAAATTGCTATCTTAACCTCATTGAATATTCTAATCCTTAGCTTAGAATATCCACCCATTTATTCAGATTTTCTTCAATTTTTCTCAGCAATGTTTTGTAATTTTCAGTAAGCAAGTCCTGTAATTTTGAATATTAAATTTATATCTAAGCATATTATTTGATAATTCTGTGAATGATGTTTTTAATTTTGTTTGAATTAGTAGTTGTTTATATATTGAAAAATTCATTAATTTTTGTAAAGTAATATATCTTGTGACCATGTTTAACTCATTAGTGCTAGCATTTTTTTTTTTTTTTTTTTTGAGACGGTGTCTCGCTCTGTCGCCTAGGCTGGAGTGCAGTGGCGCAATCTCGGCTCACTGCAAGCTCCGCCTCCCGGGTTCACGCCATTCTCCTGCCTCAGCCTCTCCGAGTAGCTGGGACTACAGGCGCCCGCCACCACGCCCGGCTAATTTTTTTTTGTATTTTTAGTAGAGACGGGGTTTCACTGTGGTCTCGATCTCCTCACCTCGTGATCCGCCAGCCTCGGCCTCCCAAAGTGCTGGGATTACAAGCGTGAGCCACCGTGCCCGGCCAGTGCTAGCATTTTTTTAAAATGGATTACTTAAATTTTTCTATCTAAAATATCATGTCATCTGTAAATAAAACATGCTATATACTTGGTTTTCTCCAGTCTAGATGTCTTTAACCCCTTCCCTTTCTCTCTCTCTCTCTCTTTATCCTTCCTCCTTCCTTTCTCCTTTCCTCCTCCCTCCCTTCCTCCCTCTCTCCCTCCTCCTTCCTTCCTTCCTTCCTTCCTTCCTTCCTTCCTTCCTTCCTTCCTTCCTTCCTTCCTTCTCTCTCTCCTTCTCTGTCTTTCCTTTTCTTGTTCCACTGAGTAGAATCTTCTGTAAAATGTTGAACAGAGGTCATGAGAGTGGACATCTCTGCCTGATTCCTAATTGTGTGAGGTAGAGGACGACATTCAGTCTTTCCCAATTACATATAATGTGAAGCACAGTGTTTTCACAGATGCTTTATATGAAATTGAGATAATTCCTTTCCTTTCTTAGTTTCTTGAAAATGTTTATTATAAATATGGGTTAAAGTTTGCCAAATGCTTTTCCTGTATCTATTTTTTCTATTATATTAATATAATGTTATATATTTTTATTTTTAAATGTTATACCCAACCTTCTTTTGGAGAATAAATTTACTTTGTCTTGTTATTTTATATACTGGTGGACTAGGTTTGCTAATGTTTATTAGGATTTTGTGTCTATGTTAACGAGAGGTATTAAATTATAGTTTAATTATGTGTGTGTGCAATGTCTCTGTCTGGATTTGGTTTCAAGTTAATGTTGGCTTTATGGAATCATATGAATAGTGGACACTATTTCCTATTTTCTGAGCGAGTTTGTAAAATATTGGTATAGTTTACACTTTACGGATTCGTGTGTGTGTGTGTGTGTCACATAGAATTGGGTATTAATTCATGATAAAAATTTTTTCTTAAAGTTTTAGTTATTGTAGTTTTCAAATCTGAAATTTTTACCAGGTCATTTAAAAAATAATTATCACAGTAACTAATGCTCTAGTTATTGAGCTATTTTCATCATGTTTTCTTTAATTCCTAAAAATGATTTTGTTTAGTTTTTTTCCCCAATATATTTAAAGTAGCTTGCTTAGATTTTTTTTTCCTAAGCCCAATATTTATGCCATCTCTGTGAACAGTTTTCGTTACATGGTTTTGATTTGCTTTTTTTTTTTAATAGTAGGAAAATCTTTACTGTTTCTTTCCTTGTCTAATAATTTTTCACTGGAACCTGAACCTTTTCATAAAATAGTTCTACACTGTGGATTCAGATCTTTTGTCTCTCAAGGATTGTTGTTGAGTTTCTGAATTCATCTTTTGTTTCCATAATGACTTGTGTGTACTAAATCTATAGATTCTGTTCCCCATGGCATGTGGCTGCTGATGTTTCTGCTCAGTTGAAAGTGTGTGTGTGTGTGTGTGTGTGTGTGTGTGTGTGTGTGGTCTTACATCACTTAACAATGGGAATGCATTCTGAGAAATGCATTGTTAGGAAATTTCCACATTGTGTGAACATCATAGAGTGTGCTTACACACACCTAGATGGTATAGCATCTACACACCTAGGCTATATGGTGTAGGCTATTGTTCCTGGGCTACAAACTCGTATAGCATGGGACTGTACTGACAACTGTTGGCAATTGTAACACAGTGGTAAATATTTGTGTATTTGAATATATATGAACATAGAACAAAACATGGCAAAAACGTGATACTGTAATCATATGGGACCACTATTATATATGCTGTCTGTGTTGGCCAAAACACTAAGTGGCATATGACTCTGTGTGTATGTATAATTATTACTGTTATTTTTTGTCTGGCTTCCTAGGGTCATCTTTGTGTCTGAACAGCATATTGGCGAGCCAGTTATTAATCAAGGGTTGTGGTCTAACACCTCAAAACAATAAGTCTTCCATTGTGTGACAGTGGATCTGTGTGGGTCAGGGGACACTTTCAATGGTTCAGTAGGTTTTGAGTCTCTTCCTTCTTTAATTTTGTTGTGCATGCTCATATGTCTTCTACAGATAGTCACAGGCCAAAGTGAGGAATGTGTGAAGATCTTGGCCTCTCTGAAGTCTCATAGACATATGGAAGCTCACCAAGGACCCCATATCTGTCTAATTTCTTGGATGTCCCTGATAGATGCCTGAGGGTTCTGCCATTCTGTTTGCCTGAATCCATGCCACATCTTCATCCTTGCTGAGTCACTTTTCTTCTGTAGATTCATCATCAATGTTGCTCTTGTTACTGATAGTGCTGCTTGAGCATGGCGTCTTACGTTGTTCTACTTCATATCAGGTCAGGCTCCTCTGGCAAAGACTTTCAGTTTTTTTCTCCTCTGGTAGAACTATCACTCTGACTCAGCTGTGGTGGGGGAAGGGCGAAGCCCCAAGTAAGGATGCCACAGGCTCCCACTCTTCTTACCCAAAATCCAGTTGTTTCTTTACAATAAACGACCACTTCTTAGTTCAACGTTTGCTTTGGTCAATTTCCAAAGTCCTGATGGGGTGATTGTTGGCAATAATGTACAGTTTTATTACTATTATTGCCACACTGGAAGTCCCACCTCACAAAAGTTTTTGGTTTTGCTTTTTTACATTTTAAAGGGAGAAGTTCTCAGTACTGTAAACTGTAAACTGGCATTCCCGATGTGGCATACTATGTTCTTTGATAGTGAGTATGCATGGTCCTATGTCAGTAAAGAGGAATTGAACCAACCTCACTTTAGTAAATCGAGAAGGAATTTCCCAGGAAGGTACAGACCTACCTCATTTGACTACACTTAGTTTCAACGTGCTTCTCACTGAAGGTTTGCAGCAACTCTGTGTTGAACAAGTGTACCAGTCCTATTTTTCAATAGTATGTGCTCACTTTCTGTCTCTGTGTCACACTGTGATATCTTCATAATATTTCAAACTTTTTCATTACTATTATGAAACAGACTATTACTATGTCTGTTATGGTGATCTATGATAGTCGATCTTTGATGATACTACTGTAATGGTCTTGGGGCACCATGAATTGTGCCCAAATACAATGGAAAACTTAATCAATAAATGTGTGTGTTATGAGTGCTCCACCACCTTGCTCCTCTTCCATTTTTCTTACTCTCCTTGGGCCTTCCTATAACCTTAGATAAAACAATATTGAAATTAAGCTAATTAATAACACTACAATGGCCTCTAAGTGTTCACGTGAAATGAAGAGTTTTGTGTCTCATTCCTCACTTTAAACCAAAAGCTAGAAATAATTAAGTATTTTAAGAAAGGCATGCCCAAAGCTGAGATAGGCCTCTTGCACCAAATAGCTCGGTTGTGAATGCAAATGAGAGGTTCTGTAAGAAAATTAAAAGTACTACCCCAGTAAAAACACAAATAATAAGAAACTGAAAAAGACCTATTGCTTATATGAAGAAAATTTTGGTGGTCTGTGTAGACGATTGAACCAGCCACACCATTTTCTTAAGCTACAGCCTGATCCAGAGTAAGGCCATAACTCTCTTCTATGAAGACTAAGAGAGGTGAGAAAGATGGAAAATAACAGTTTGAAGCTAGCAGAGGTTGGCTCACGCAGTTTAAGGAAAGAAGCTGTCCTTATAATATAAAAGTTCAAGATGAAGCAGCAAGCGTTGAGGTAGAAGCTGCAGCAATTATCCAGAAGATCTAGCTGAGATCATTGATGAAGGTGGCTACACTCAACAGATTTTCAATGCAGACAAAAGAGTGTTTTATTGGAAGTAGATGCCAACTGGGACTTTCCTAACTAGAGAGAAGTCAATGTCTGGCTTCAAATCTTCAAAGGACAGGCTGATTCTCTTGTTAGTGGTTGATGCAACTGATGACTTTAGGTCGAACTCATTGTTCACTTACAATTCTGAAAATCCTAAGACCCTTATGCTAGATCTACTTGACATGTGCTCTATAAATGAAACCACAAAGCCTGGATGACAGCAACTGTTTACAGCATGGTTTACTGAATATTTTAAGCTCACTGTTGAGAACTACTGCTCAGGAAAAAGGTGCTTTTCAAAATATTACAGCTTATTGACAATGTGCCTGGTCACCCAAGAGCTCTGAAGGAAATGTATGAGGAGATTGATGTTTTCACCACTGCTGATACAACATTTATTCTGAAGTCCAGGAATCAACAAGTAATTTTGACTTTCAATCCTTTTCATTTAAGAAATACATTTTGTAGCCCACAAGTGCTGTAGATAGTGATTCCTCAGATGAATCTGGGCAAAGTATACTGAAAAACCTTCTGGAAAGGATTTATCCTTTTAGATTCCATCAGGAACTTTCAGGATTCATGAGAGGAAGTCAAAATATCAACATTAACAGGCGTTTGGAAGAAGTCGATTCCACCTCTCATGGGTGACTTGAGTGTTTCAAGACTTCAGTGGAGAAAATAACTGCAAACGTGGTAGAAGTGGCAAGAGAAGTAGAATTAGAAATGGAGCCTGAAGATGCGACTGAATTGCTGTAATCTCGTGATAAAACTTGAACGGATGAGGACTTGCTTCTTACAGATGAGCAAAGAAAATGTTTTATTGAGATGGAACCCACTCCTGGTGAAGATGCTATGAACATTGTTGAAATTATAGCAAAGACTTTAGAATATTACATAAACTTAGTTGATAAAGCAGTATCAGAGTTTGAAAGAATTGACTCCAATTAAAAAAGTTCTATTTTGGGTAAACCGCTATCAAATAGCATTAGATGCTATAGAGAAATCATTTGCGAAAGGAAGAGTCAATCAGTGTGGGAAACTTTATTGTTGTCTTATTTTCAGAAATTGCCACAGCCACCCCGACCTTCAGCAACCACCACCCTGATCCGTCAGCAGCCAGCAACATCAGTGTAAGACCCTCCACCAGTGAAATGGTTATGAGTTGCTGAAACATTTTTTAGCAATGAGTATTTTAAAATTAAGATATATAAACTTGAGACATAAAGCTATTGCATATTTAATAAATTTCAGCATAGTGTAAACATGCCTTTTAGAGGCACTGGAAAACCAACAAATTCTTGACTTGCTCTGCTGCGATGTTCACTTTATTGCTGTAGTCTAGAACCAAACCAACAATATCTCTGAGGTATGCCTGTATGTTTAATCTTTTATCTACAAAAAGTAGAAATTTTTCATAAATAGAAGGTTAAACAGACAAGTAAATACATCACATCAGTCAGGAGGAACAGTTTGTGCAATGATGCAAATGCAAGTGAAAAGGCAGCAATGTTCTTTGTTTACTAGTTTGTTTCTGATCAAAATGACTGGCTGGGGGTCTACTCACCAGAGATACACTTGCATAAGTCTTTAAAGAAAAGGAGATGAAGAATCAGGCATGTATATTTGAAACACTGACAGCATCTAATAGTTATCCGATGGAGGAAGCAAGTTGAAACAGATCTTCATGTCTGAAATTTATCTCTAGGGTTGTCTTCTTCTCTGAACCGAAAGTCCCATGTCAGTTTCCTGTGGAGAGAAACAGCTCACATTAAAACATGGAGGAGCTGCCTTTTTGATGAATTGCTTGCAGTGCTGAGCATAGAAAGCAGTATATTTCCACCCCAGGGCTCTTCCACCCAGACGCTGGTGGTCTCCTCCAGGTCCTCTCAATACGTCTGCTGATTTGGATCTAATCTCATGGCCTCTGACTGTCTGAAGTCTTTCTCCAACCTCAAAAATATTAATAAACTGTGAAGGAAATCAGGACTTTTATATATTTATTGGTGAGGTCTTTGCCATCATTTCTCCACATATCAGTTGTTCATCCAGACACAGATTTTCTGGATGGGAGAAATCACTGGGGCGATAGGAGCTGCTATCTAATGGGTCTAGCTTTGGGATTAGTTGACATTTATAAGATCACCTTCTGGCATAATTTTTTGAGGAAATGATTTTAAAGCAAAATTTGATATCTGTAAAATGAACACTTGCCAATGCTTGAGAGCAAGAAGGATTTGTAAGCCAAATATAATGCTGTAACAAATTGATATAAATGGATTTTTATTTAGTGTAAGAAAGTCAGAGTACATTGTAGAAAATGCATTTATGTTAAAATAAGGAAATAATAATAATAATAATCCTGACACCGTATAATCTTGGTCCCTTGACCGTGTGACCAAATGGCATCATGGCATCAGGCCTTACTGAAGTCAAGTCTTCTTACTTTTTCTTCTCGAAATAAGTCTGACTTTCAAAATCTGTTAATGAATCTGATGTTATATTTTTTTACTTACTGGATGGGCAGTACTCTTTTAGGCCAAGTCAAAACCATTTATTTTTGTGGAAATATCTAAGATCACAAATGCAATTTTGTTTAATTTATGGACAGATTTTACTTTGACTTTGGAATTGAGGTGCTATTATAACAAATAGGGACTTACAGAACAACAAAAATTAAATTAAATTGTAATCACAGGTCTAGGGTAAGGAAATTAAAAGGAACAGAATGTTCACTGAGTTTCAGGGCTGCAGATGCAGGTACAAGCTGTAGCAAACCTAACTGTGTCATCGATCCCAGTTAAGGAAGTTGACATACTACCAAATTTTACCTTTACTGTGTAATTTACAAACAAATTTGTTGACATGCAAATTATAACTTGTCCTGAAAATGTCTTTCACTAATTAAAGCTTGCAGAAACCTGGGAAGGGCTGAATAATTAATACAGTGCTGGCATGTTTTTTAGTTAAGTGGAGTATTACCAAATTAGATGTCAAGATTAAGGAAAATGAACTACTTAAAAACACATTTTAGTTTTTTTAACTCTCTTTACTTTTGAAATATATTCTGAGGAACCTTCTGCCAGGAGGAGAACATGAACTCTTAAGTACCAGGAATCTGCTAGATGCCACATCACATGCAAGCGGTTCCCGTCTTGTTTGCCCTCAGCTCTGTGTTGGCCACAGCAGCTCCATCTGTAGCCCAGCCAGCCAGAGTGTTCAGACTACGTTGGCCACGATTCATCTGCCATCGCATTGGTTACATAATGGCAGGGTGCGGTGAAAAGAACATAGGATCTAGAGTGAGATAAGCCTGGGCTCAAATTCTCACGTCTTCATGTATTAGCTTTGTAACATTGGAGTGATTACTTTCTGAGCTCTCTGAATATGTGCTGATTCATCTATAAGTCATTACAGGCATCATATAGGTTGAATAAGAGAATCTAATCAAACACCATAGTGACTACTCCAAAAACTCTCTGTCCATTTTGTTTAGTTTGGGCCATGTATATATTAAACAGGTAACAAAATTATGCACTTAGTAATGAATAGGGAGAATAACGATGAGTAGAACATTGCATTAGAAAGAAAGCTTGTCACGTGTAATGATCTTTAGTTTTGAAAACTAAGTAGATGTATCCATTTTATTCTAGAAAATGAAATAATTGCTAATGATATTATGGTATAAAATATGAAGATTTTAGCAAGTAATAATAATGATAAAACTTTCAAACAACTGTCACTATCTGACTCATTTTCATTTGCAGATTGAAGAGGCTTTATTAGGTATGTGATAAAAGAGATTTCTGCCTGTTGGATGGGATTGGCTAAGCACCACTAAGTAATAATTATTATAATGATGGTAGCTAAGCACCAGTTCAAATATATTTTGTTTAACTTTGTATTCCACAGCATCTGGAAGTTCCTGCTATGTAGTAGACATTAAACAAATATTGTTGATTTAAGTTCATGGACTTCTCCTTTATCACTGTTAGCACGGCTCTCATGATCCATTCTCTTCCCACTTCAAGAAAATACATGTACATCTACGGGCCTGAGGTTCTCCTAGAGAAAAAGGGATTAAGTTTGTCAATGCAGACATTTTTTTTTTTACTATAAGGAAGTTTTTAGTGTTATCCTGTATTAGAAGGAAAAATCTTTTGTCCTAAAAGTGTAAGACTATTTTTGTGTAGGTATGTATGTATATATGTATGTGTATGTACATATGTATGTGTTTGTATTTGTGTGTGTACATATCTATGTGCATGTGTATGTGTATTTGCAAGGCATATAATCGAATTTTCTCTGATGGAAAGAATATTAAATTTTAATATAATAGAGCCATTTTATCTTTATAGTGATAAAGAACATGCAATTGTAAATATTTTGAGGAAGACATGTTACACCCTAATCACCTTTAATCTAGGGAAAAAGGGCTGAAAAAAGGCTGGCAGAAGGTGAGCCAGGGCTGTCCTAAGAATGAATAATCCATCTGCAAACAACCTACATGATTTCAGTATAGTCAGTACATTCTCAAATGGCCAAAATATTTATTATTTTAATATGTCAATGTGAATTATTTGATGTCTCGTAGGCAACAATGTTTCCATTCCTTTCTGCTTAATGTTAGAGGAGTATTATCTTCATAATCATAGACACGACTGATGCAGCATAGCAAAGAGATACATTTGTAGTTTGTGGAAATCAGTAATGATGTTAATGTACTCATACAACAAATGAAAACATTGATTGATCTGAATCATTGATTAATATCACTACATGTAGTGATACTATAAGTTGCAGAATTATGTTAGAATGCCCAACAAGACTTTTTATAGGGTTTATAGGTTCCAAAACCAGATCATTACTCCAGAGCAAATGGTAGACAAGATGGCATAGAGAACAGGCTGAGAAATGGCAGAGCACGTTTGAGAGGTGGGGTTAGGTCGTGAATTAGTCCTGTAGATCCTCTATGTGGTTAGTTGCAAGGGGGCTATCAAATGGCAGGTGTCACAGCCATGTTTATGCCTAAAGGTCACACCTGCGGTAGATGTTTTTGCTTTTGTTTGCTTTTATTTATTTATTTATTTATTTATTTATTTTTCCTCATTTTATTCATTGTGACTTGACGGGGAAAAATGTTTGTGCTATATGATTCTGAGAGCTACTATTTGGGTATTCTAAGATATTTCTTCATTGTTTTTCATTTATGGACAAAACTTAGGCAATATGAGAGTGTAGGACTTTAGATGGACTGGTAGATGGAAGCAGCTGAGAATTTGGATTCTTTTTATTCTTTCCCCACTTTTCAATGTATCCAAGAGATGTGCTATGCAGACTGCATATAGATCTTTTCATTTCACCAAATTATATAACTTTCTGTACTAATCTCAGTAAAGATTAACAAATGGAGTCAGCTGGTAAATCTTTAGCTAAAATAATTGATCCTTAACACTTCTTTAACTTTGGGCTTTTACAAGATGTGTAAGGTGGGATAAATTTAAATTGCAAAATATTATGTGCTAAAATGGCAGGTATTGTATGAAGTTTTGCTCTTTGTAATGTCCACTTTAAGTATATACTCAAGAAAAATAAGTAATCCAGTAGATGTCTAGCTTTTGAGCTATTATTCTAGATTTAATTGTACATAAATAGTGACTACAATTCCAAAAAACACTTTTAAGTGGGTTTTTATCTATATCAACGGATAATTTTTGTACATCTTTGATTTTTTTTCTTTTTGTTTCTTAGTAGCAGGGTCTCACTTTGTCATCTAGGCTGGAGTGCAGTGGCACGATCTTGGCTCACTGCAGCCTTGACTTCTGGAGCCTAAGCAATCCTCCCACCTCAGCCTCTAGAGTAGCTGGGACTAGAGGTACACACCACCACACCTGGCTAATTTTTGTATTTTTTGTAGAGACGGGTCTTGCCATGTTGCCCAGGCTGGTCTCGAACTCCTGGACTCAAGATATCCTTTCACCTCAGCCTCCCAAAGTGCTGGGATTAAAGGCATGAGCCACTGTGCCCAGCCTGATATTTTCTTAGTTTTTATAAGTTACCCTTAATCATTACAATTATTTTAAATAACTAAACAAACAACTAATAGCTACTCTGATTGAAATGACAAAACTGAGATATTGCCACATCTTACAAAGACTACTAATGTACTATTACACATTTCATGTCTAAAAGGAATTTTTCCTATTAGAGGAAATGAATCTCTTTTTAATATCAGGCAACCTGAAAACAGTGACATCTATAGTGGGTGGGGCATGAGGAAACCTGAAGCTCTGTTTTAGGGAAAAGATAATCAAAAGAGCATGGAAAAAAAATAGGCTGCATAACTTGGAGACAACTTTTCCTTCAGAGGGAAAAGGGTGGTTGAGGGTGGATAGAGTCAAGGATGGTTTAGTAGAGAGGCTGGGACTTTAAGTTAGCCTCAAGAAATGGGTAGAATTTGGGTATAGAAGAACGAAGGAGGGAAGGAAGTTAGGAAGGAAGGAAGGAAAGAAGGAAGGAGGGAGGGAAGGAAGGAAAGAAGGAAGGAAGGAAGGAAAGAAGGAAATAAGGAAGGAAAAGAAAAGAAGAAGACGAAAGGAAGGAAGGAAATAAAAGAAAAAGAAGGAGGAGGAGGAGGAAGGAAGGAAGGAGGGAAGGAGAAATAGATATTAATTTCTTACATGTCACTGAATGGCTCCCCTTCCTCCATGAAGAATAGCTGTTTAAATGGATTGAATCCCAAAACCATGGTACTGTGTCATTATTGAGATTGAATTTTGCAATGTCCCAAATATATCAATTATGTTGGGATTATCACAGTCATTTTTGCTAAAACTAAAAATGGAATCATAAGTCTCTCTGAATTCTAATGATTTTCTTCGGATTAATGTACTAGAAATCCTGTGTAGCTGATGTGCTCACCTATAGAATTAATTGAAGCAAGAAAAAGTAGGAAGAATAACTTCTTGCATTTTTTATTATAAATGTAATTTCAATAACTCACTGATGCAGGAGAGGGGAAAGCCGTGGTGAAATCACCAAGTGTCAATTACATTAAAACCCATGAGTTTTCAACATATGGATTAAAGCATCTTGCAATCTCCCTTAGGGAATTTATTCTTGGAAAATCCCCATGGTTTAAATTTCTACTGCACATGACATTCCGTGGATGGGGGAAGGGGTCCGAGCTAGACTGTGCAGTAAAAGCATGTGTTTTTGGTTTGGCAATGTGTCTTCTTGGGGTCCTTCTTCTCTAATAGTGCTTCTACCTACTCCATCAACAATCCAGAGGGCACGTTCTTTCCTTTAGCTTTCTGCTCTCAAAATAAAAGTTTAATTAAGAATGAATTATGTTAATTAGCAAGGCACTGTAATTCAATACTATCTCCCCTCCTCTGAGAATTTTAAAAATAATTCAGAGAGCGTTCTTTTCAGGCATCTGTTATATCCTGTATATCGTCTAGGTAGCCAGTATACAATGAAAAGCTGCTGTTACTTCTCATGAAGAATCTAAAACCTAGAGTACCTTCAATGTAAATAATAAATCACTATTTTGAAGAATTGTGTACATTTGGGAAGCTGTCTTAGTGCCTTTGAAATGACTTCATATGTCAGTTGGACTGGGGATTGAATGAGAATAGTCTTCAATCTGCCACTTTGAGGGCCTGGTGATAGACTGAAGGGGAAAAGCAGAGTCTGAAGACAGATTTAACAATAATTGCATAGATGTCATTGATATTTATGCTGTGAATGAATAGCAAGGCACTGTGAGAACCTTGAGATTGAAGAAGTAAAATCCATATCCAGGGAGGAGATCACATACCTACCAAAAGGAAAAGGTGAAACAAGAAGTAGTTTCCCAATGCCGAGGCAAAAAATAGCAGTGTGAGATTATTGTCTAACAGTAACAAAATATGGATAACAAAGGAAAGGGGTGATCGGCTTAAAAAATAGAAAAATGCAGCCTCAATATTGGAAGTGTTTCTCCAAAACTGTTAGAACTCCATAAATAAGAACAAAAGTGAAGCTATTCTAACTTGGTGAAAGCAACTCAGCAACATTTATTTCCTCCAGCTTCATCTTTGTACATATCTCATTCTCAGAATATATTTCAATATTTTTTAGCTGTTTGCTATTATCTAGAGAGAATGTGCTGAGATACAAACACAATCCGCTGTGCTGGATAATTATGTTTCACTAAAGCACATCTATGTGAATATTCTATGTGCGGCTTTTATGAGTTTTGTTAATGTGAGTCTTCCCTACACAACTTCACGACTGAGAGGAACATTTAAGCTTCCCAGGGCCAGAGTCAAGAACAAGAAAACCGTATCAAACCAGTGTCAACCAGCAAGACCCTGCTAGACAGTCCGTCCAAATCTTTTTTTTTTTTTTCCTTGAGACGGAGTCTCACTTTGTCCCCCAGGCTGGAGTGCAGTGGCGCGATCTTGGCTCACTGCAAGCTCCGCCTCCCGGGTTCAAGTGATTCTGCCGCCTCAGCCTCCCGAGTAGCTGGGACTACGGGCGCCTGCCACCATGCCCGACTAATTTTTGTATTTTCAGTAGAGACGGGGTTTCACCATGTTGGCCAGGCTGGTTTCCAACTCCTGACCTCAGGTGATCCACCCACCTCAGTCTCCCAAAATGTTGGGATTACAGGCGTGAGCCACCGCACCTGGCCCCAAGCTATCAAAACATGGCAATCACCCACTCATGTAAACAAATGGTGTATCACTTTTTTCAAATAAAGTGGTTACTTGGTAGAAAAGGCAAAATAGTAATGTATAACAAAATCTCTATCCTTACATAAAATTCATGGACCTGTGTTATGCCAATTTGGAGAACTGTCGGGTGAAGAGGGAAACCTGGAGTAGTAAAAGAGATGGAGAAAGTGAGTGAATGTTCCCATTGTAGCCAGTCAACTGGCACCGTAGCCGTTTGTGGTGACAAGATGCGACCTAAACCATCTGCTACTCATCTTATTCAGCTAAAAACAAACCAAACCAAAACAAAACAAAACCAAAAATTTCTAAAGAGCTCTGATATTTCTTGAGTCGTGTTTTTGATAATGACTTGTTGCTGAATCTAGAGAAAATGAAAAGAACATTGCCACTCTTAAATTATTTCTAAACAATAAAAAAAACACACAAGAAGACAGAACATGGTTGTAAGTTTTAAATATCCTAGTTAGAGATTGCTAGATTTCCCCTCATCTTAAAAATTATGAGCATCAACCTTCATTTATTTTGTTTTAATCTGGAGTATAGGATGAGAGATGCATCTAGGTAGTTGGGACGTTATCACATATCCAGGCACTGTAATTTCAAATGGCTTGAAAGCGGAGGCCAGGATGCACATCTAAAGAACCAGTGTTACAACAAAAAGAACTCACACTCTTGGATTTTAAAGTATAATTAAAAAAATTCAAGGTTCATAACTAGAGATGAAACTAAAGATATAGAATATGCCTAAAATAATTATTTCCAGAAATCTAAATTTTAAATAATGAGGATTTGGAAAATTTCAAAGAAAATGAGAAATGACTGATTTTCAAAGAAAAAAAAAGACAACTAAGGCAAGATCAAGAAGCTTCAGCAAGAAGATCTGAGAAAAAAATGACTCAATTCTATTTTTGCTTCAGTCTTCTGTGACAAGAGAAACAATTTTCACGAGAAAAATTGTAAAGTAAATTTCCTATTAAAGAGTTGCCACTCAAGATAGATGAGATAATTCTAAAAAAACACCCAGATGCTCTAAATGAGTAGGAGACTACAGTATTTTTTTAAACCTGTCTAGAATCCATTTACTCCTCTTTTCCAAAAATAGGCTTTACTCCTTTTTACCCAGAGATGGGCAGATGAATCAGAAAGAGCCAATCACAGAATTCCATCTTTCTTAACATGATGTGTTATAATCCCAACTTAGCCAAATGTTTTTCTTTCCCAGGAAGCTGGAAGGATGGATTTTCTGTTGTTTACTGAGTCAAGAAACTGGGTTGGTGATCATGAAGATAAAACCTATGTATAATGAAAGAGTAAAAGGCAAGCAGACTCAGAATCAGTCCTAATGGTCACTGGCTTCCCAATTCTAGACCTTTGGTTCTTGAGAGCTGTCCTTTCTTCAATTTAGTGAATCTCAATAGTAATAAATTCTGCATCCTTTACTCGTGTATTTTTAGGCAAGTGTGAGCTAAGTTTCTATCACTTGAAACCAAAAGAATTTTTAAAAATACAAAACAAAAACAAACAAGAAAAACAATCTTTACTATTCTGAGTCTTAACCTTGATTAAGGCAAACAAACCTTGTACATGAGGCTGCTGAATGACTATGAGTTGTCCTTGAAAGTTTGTTGGCAACTGAAGCGATGAAGGAGGAGCTGAAAGGGCTCAGGTGCTTTGACTTATTTCTGATCACCATAGAAAAAGCAGGATGTCCCTACCTGCCCCACAGCCGGGCAGCCCGCAATCAATTACCACTGGGAAAACTCTCGCTGCATCAAGTCTACTCTTGTCAAAGTACCCAGAGAATATGTGAATATATGTGTGTGTGTGTATATATAAATGCATATATATAGCATATATAGTAATATAATATACATTATATATACTATATAACATATTATAATATACATTATATATACTATATTATATATAATGTATATTATATTATAGACATTATATAGTATATATGTATATATAATATAATATAATAATATATAATATAATATAATATGCATTATATAGTATATACATTACATAGTATATATATTATATAGTATATACAGTATATTATATAATATATATACAGTATATTATATATAATATATAATATATACAGCATATTATATTATATTATATGTAATATATACAGCATATTATATATTATATCAATATATACAGCATATTATATATTATATCTAATATATACAGCATATTATATATTATATATTATGTACAGCATATTATATATTATATATATTATGTACAGCATATTATATATAATATATAATATATACAGTATATTATATATAATATATACAGCATATTATATATTATACATAATATATTATATATACAGTATATTATATATTATATATAATGTACAGTAGATTATATATACTATATATACTATATAATTATATACTATATAGTATATAATTATATATAATTATAGTATATAATTATTGTTATATATAGTAATATATAATGTATATACTATATAATGTATAATATATTATATTATATATTATATATTATTATATTATATATACACACATTAGATAATATACTGTGTATATACAGTATATTATATTATGTACATTATATAGTATATATTATATATAGCATATAATGTATATACTATATAATGTATACATTATATAGTATTGTATTACAATGTAATTATTGTAGTATATTACAATGTGTATATAATGTATATAATGTATTACTATATAGTATATTAGATAGTATATAGTAAATATATGTTATAATATATATTTGATATATAAGCATTTTATTTTGTAAAACTTTTAAAAGAGCCATTTACGTCTAGAAAACTATGTGAAGCTTACCTTTCCCTAAAATCTCTATAAAATAAAAACATCATCCAAAAAGACACACATTCACCAAGCGTTCAGCACACTGGTGTTTGACTTACGTAACTCTAAAGAAATAACTTGTTACTTCCCTTTTTTCTTGTTTCTTTTTCTTTTTCTTTTTTTTGAGACAGAGTTTCCCTCTTGTTGCCCAGGCTGGAGTGCAGTGGTGCAGATCTCGGCTCACTGCAACCTCTGCCTCCCAGGTTCAAGTGATTCCCCTGCCTCAGCCTCCCGAGTAGCTGGGATTACAGGCACGTGCCACCAAGCCTGGCTAATTTTTGTATTTTTAGTAGAGACGGGGTTTCTCCATGTTCATCAGACTGGTCTGGAACTCCGCTCCTGACCTCAGGTGATCCGCCCGCCTTGGCCTCCCAACGTGCTGGGATTATAGGTGTGAGCCACCGCGCCCGGCTCTTCAATTTGTATTTTAAGTTCAGGGGTACATGGGCAGGATGTGTAGGTTTGTTCCATAGGTAAATATGTGCCACGGTGGTTTGCTGCACAGATCATCCCATCACCTAGGTATTAAGCCCAGCACCCCTTAGCTATTCTTCCTGATGCTCTCCCTCCCCCCACCCCACCCCACCCCACCCCCTCCAATAGGCACCAGGGTCTGTTGTTGCCCACCATATGTTTTCACTAAAGAAAACTCACCTCTCATAGGAGCCTTAGTCAATGCGCTCCAGCCCATACTCATTAACCGCTTCTGCACAAGGGAGCGGTTTCTTCCTTCCCTCATACTTTCCTTCCCTCCAATATCCTTCCCAGGAGCTCTCCTCTCCTTTTGACTTTCAAGTCACAGTTATCAGACACTTTGCTTTCATCTACTTCTAACTTACTTTCCTCTTCTTATATTTCCATACTATTTAGTAGGGCTGTACAGAGTCTTCATCTCCCAGAAGCCAAAGGATTAAGACTTACTTGAGACTTTTAAATAATCCATGAATCTAGGTTGGGGGGGGTGCGTATATATTATCTGTTATTTATACCTCTGTCAGTGATGCCCAGTGCCTCCCAAAAAATCCTACCTTTTCCATCTTACAAACTTTCATTTTACTCTGCTTTTTTCACGTGCCTCAAATCATAATTTATCTTTACAGCTTGTATGTAAATATTCTTAAATAGAAGAAACATGTTACCTACCTATTACAAAATGCATCTCTTTATGAAAACTGAGGCTGGATTTTATGACTCTAATCTCAAGGAAGATGCCAGCTTATGTATTCGTATCCTATTGCTACTATAACAAATTATCAAAACTTAATGGCTCAAGCAACACAAATTTATATCTTACAATTCCGGAGGTCAGAGTTCAAAATGGGTTTGTGGACTTTCAGCACCAGAACTGCTCACTCTACCCTTAAGTTACAGTTACACTGTCCCCTAGGTCGCCGCTCCTTCCCCACTGAGAACCTCTTCTGGTCATTGAATGCAGATGAGCCCTGGAGTCTGTCTCTAAGGGAAATACCTTTCTCCCGGATTAGGAGTATTGGCAACAGTCTCAGTCCCCTACAAAGCCTGACTCCAACAAGTTTAATTTTCAAAAATATGTGTAAAGTTGAGGCCCACCCCCAATTCTAAACTTCCTCCCAAATCCAGCCCTCCTGCCAGATTCTTTAACTGGGAAAATGTTTGTCTTTATCTCTCTAGAAACATCTTCTTAATGCAAAGCATTCAATTTCCAAGCTTCTTCAAGTTTAAAACTGACAATGGGCTCTGCAAATCCCAGGTTGTATACACATATTACTTACTGATTGGGGTCCACTTGCTTTCTATCAGAGATATATAAAATTATTGAGGAGAAAAATACAGAGTATCATCGACTTACTCTGAATAATTTAGCTAGGAAACGAAAGAGCTTAAAGGAATGTCACGTAAATAGCTGTCCACAGATTTAATTAATAGAAAAATTAAGAAAATAAAACTACAAAAAACTTTCACCAATTCTTTTTGAATATTCTACTCCTTAAGAGTTGTATTTAGTTTTAGTATTAACACTAACGACAACAACCAGGGAGTTCTGTTGGCTGTAATCATGCCGAGAATTAACTGTATTTGGTTCCTTCTGCAAAAGCTAGTGTAGTCTCCAAAAGACGAGAAAGGATGGTTTAAGTTCTGCAAGTACTCAAAAGTAGATGTCTACTGCAGGATGGAGTAAGATTCTCTTACACACACACACACTCACACACTCACACAAATGGTCAAGGAGCAGTCAAAATTATTACATTCTAGAGGTATTTTAGAGAGACATGTTACATTTTATCTAACCAGATAAAGATTATCAGAGATAAATGTAAAGTCTATACTTAGATCCAAAATCCCAGCTTTGTGAGTCGTGGTTGAGAAGGTCTGTTTTAAGAACACGTATGAAAGTCATTTGTGCCACCAAAGCCCTCCCACCAGGGCCCCATGGATCTTACAGTCTTAAAATTCTCTGAATCCCATGACCACGCTCTGTGTACCCAACAGCCACAGGTTATGTTCCTGACCCTTCATACGTCTCTTTCCACTGGGTAACACTGATTTTTATCCCCTTTTGATAACAACATTCTTTTAATATGTCATCAATGGTGAAAGATATGAATCGTTGTTGTACCTTACTCAAATAACCTCCTAAGCTCTTGTAATCCTAAGAACATGTATCCATATCAGGTATCTGTGGAGGCAGGAAGAATTCACCCCACTAATGCCGATGAGGATCCCCGAAGCTAGGTCTGAGGTCTGGCGGGTCCAAGCATCAGTTTTAAGAAGGTTGACCATGCTATTTATTGTCACAGCCAGGCAACTTCAGAGAGTAAAAGGACTGACCAGCAGAGGTCAACCCAGCCACTTCCAGGAACACTAAAACCCTAGCACCACGATCATTACTGGGCAGGAGGCAGCAAGAACTTCAACCTCAAGCACAGCCTCTGAGCCTATCCTGTGCTCTCTCATCTCCAGAGAAAGCCCAGGCTCATAGAAGCCACACATACTTGAGCCCTAGGGCTCCTTACTGATTCTGGGTAACCCACTTCAGGAAACAGCCACTTCCAGAGATCCTTCAATGGTTTTGTGGAAAAACAAATTCAAAATAAATTAATAGGGCTGATTATGTTACGAAAGAATTCTTTTTACTAAGGATTTCTTCTACCAATTCCCACTTAATACATGAATAACACTTTTTTTTGGTGAAAAATTTTCCTCAAAACAATAAGAACAACACCTTTTTATGAATGAATTATTGTATAAAATGAAATATATAGTCAACATGTAGATTCTGACAATATAAGAGAATGTGTAAGGGTTTGTGTCTGAATTGGGGATTCCTATTTATTATTTAAAATAATAATGAAGAGGTTTTCTTCATGATTACAGTTTTTTAAAGTTAAGAACATTTTTATTTTGCTTTCTGCTCAATTCCTTAATTTCACTGTTTGTCATTGTATTTAAATGGGATAGTCTGAAGTAACTTTCAGCCGCTGATCTGGCTGAAATGACATGAAAAGAGATTTAATGTGAGTTTTTCAGTTAATTCCATATTGATGGTTCCAGTTCTATAGAATGAACTGAAAAAAGGTGGCAGAATCGTCTTCAGAGTCATTTTTTTGCGCTATTTCAGCCCAAGCCAGATTGGATTCAGGCTCAAATTGTTTCCAATATTGCCTTCTGAATTGGATTTCAATTTTCTGGTGTGTGTGAATACACCTGTGTTCACAGAATAGCATGCTTTTTCTTTCTTTCTGAAAACTGTCATAATTTAGTGTCTAAAAGGACTTTTTACGGATGACGTTCAGAAGCACTTATCAATAGACTTAGAAGTATGTGGCTGTCTTAATGGAACTTTCAATGTAGTGGGCACATAATAGGGATAATTTGAGAACAAATAAATCTTCCATTACTCTGAAGAGATTTTAGGTTTAAATTAACTTGGGATTTAAAATAAAAGCAAAAATGATCAAAATGCTATAATTTGTATGTACGTATTTCTAAGACCAGCATTCAGCCATGGAACAGGGTTAGCCTCATGCACGCTCAGAATAAGACAATGTCCAGATGATGGGATTCAGAGTTCTTGAATGCTCCCCAAAGCCACAATACCTTTGTTCCAGTTCAGTTCCTTCTTTCTGAAGTCCTTCCAGACACAAAATTGTTACAGGACAAAAAAAAAAAAAAGTGAATTTTATACTGGTAATTCTGCAAGCCAAGGCAAGAAAAAGCACATTCACAGTGGATGCAAATACTGACCCTGTGATCATTCCCAGAGCAGTCACTGATGGTCATGAAGATGGAGGCAGTCAACCCCTATTGATTTATGCCTTTATAGATTTTTCCTATTTTAAAAAAAGAGGTGTGAGGACAGTGAGAGAAAGATGTGAAAATCTGCGATAGATCCCACCTCCCAAAAAGGAAAAGAAAATAAATAAACAACTAAACCTCATTCTCAGTATTAAACAATGAACAATACACTTTTCTTTTTTTTTTTTTTTTTTTCTAGTTTAAGAGGTTAAAACCAAGGAGACGCCAATGCCACCTGGGCAAAAATTAGTGATCAGGTTTGTAGTTTGGATGTCATGGACATCAAACATTTGCCTGGCAGCCCAATGCCTATGATTTTGTTTTGAAGCAGAAATGTAAAAAACACATATTCAACTGACAAAAACATAGACTCACAAAGTCTTTAGAAAGCACGGCCTACCACAGTGTGGAACCATGTGAGGACCTCCCTGGGTCCATTCCTCTAACGCTGTTGTTTTGTTTTTGTTTCTGTTTTTGTTTTTGTTTTTTTCCCCATGTATAGCCCCTCTTCTGTTGTCTTTGGGACCATTCCTAATTATATGTTGATGATCTAAGGAAAATTTGTATAGAACTCATAGGCCTTTTATTATATTTTATTGTGGTAATACTAGGGATTATAGAACAAATGTATGCCTGTTTAATTAAATGAACAAATGATATCAAAAAGTAAAGCCCAGCTCTGACACTGATAGTGTAATTCCCAGGGTTTCCTTTTCTAGAATTACTCTATAATTTCACCATAACTATTCTGTATACGTAGTGTGTGTGTATCCCAAACCCGGTATCACCATGCTCAGAGTGAACACAGGCAACATAAAAGATGAGGGTCTGATATTGGTTAAGAACAAGATGAAGGGCCAGGCGCGGTGGCTCACGCTTGTAATCCCAGCACTTTGGGAGGCCGAGGCGGGCGGATCACGAGGTCAGGAGATCAAGACCACGGTGAAACCCCGTCTCTACTAAAAATACAAAAAATTAGCCGGGCGTGGTGGCGGGCGCCTGTAGTCCCAGCTACTCGGAGAGGCTGAGGCAGGAGAATGGCGTGAACCCGGGAGGCGGAGCTTGCAGTGAGCCAAGATTGCGCCACTGCACTCCAGCCTGGGTGACAGAGCGAGACTCCGTCTCAAGAAAAAAAAAAAAAAAAAAAACAAGATGAAGAAAGAAAAAGAAGAAGGAGAAGAAGGAGGAAGAGGAGGAGGAGAAGTGTGAATAAGCTCTCTTAAGAAAAAATAATTGATCTGCAGCAAAGTGTTTTTAGTCTAAAATCATAAGATGAATAGGGTTACGTTGCTCTCCAAGCATGGCTATGGAAAAACGTTATGCATGAGATATAATCAAAATAGGAAATTCAATTTTATTGGACAATTCAAATTAAGGTAAGGGCAGTTGTGTATTTATGGTAAAGTAAATCTTAACATTACCAGTGTCAAAGAATGCCTGTATTCAGATGAGAAAAATACTGAAATAAAATAATTTTCCAAATAGAAAGCATATTTTTTCAAGATATTTTATATTAAAATTTATTTTTCTTAAGAAAAAAGAAACAAAAGAAGGCACTGATGGGTTATTAAGATGGAGTAAGCCCTCCCATGCCATAATGAGCTTCTTTTCACTAAATGCATTCAATAATCAGGATTCAGAGACGTAGATGAACACGTAAGTTTCCAAATTCCACAAAATAATTTTATTTTAGATAAAATGATAAAAGCAACTGGTTTGTGGAAACATAAATAAAAGCAAATATATTTTTGAGTAGGTAATAGTGATAAATCTAAATCCTGATTGACATAATAAAATGTATTTATCTAAGAATTTATAATTTCATATTTTATGTAATATTTTTAATAGTTTTTCTTTATAACAACTGTCTTAAATATTATTATCTAAATTTTAATTACATGTATTTCTTGTTTATGATTGGGAGTTTTAAGAATGTAAGTAAGCAAAACTGTAATAGCTTTATTTTTAGATTACATAATTCTAACACACAACTTAATCTAAAATGTTGCAAGTAATAAATAGTGGGATTAAGTTTTGAACCCAAGTATTTTATTTACAAATCAGTGCTCCTCTTCTGAGGAAGAATGTTAGAAGACATTTTGTTTCTTAATTTAAACATTTATAACATTCTTTTGTAAATAATTTATTATCAGTCTTGGCTACTAAGCTGGAGCGTTACTGTGGCTGTGTGATATAGAAAAAAAGAGTACTTTTTCCTACTCTCTTCTCTCAAAACAGCACAATACTTCTGATTCCAGATTGTAGGTATTCTTCCCTACATGCCTAGCAGTTAATTCTAATTCAATTTAATTCCGACACTGTCTACCTAGAGATAGTGTCAGATTCCCATGGGTCGAGGGCTCAGTCCCACAAGCCTGTCCCCACTGAATGTCCCCCTGAAGATTGGGGTTGCAAGCCCTAGGTTACAACTTATGCTTCTGACTAACTAGTTATAAATTAGGGTTCCCACAATCCCCTAATCAGGTTTTTAAAATTTGCTTGAGTAGCTCACAGAGCTCAAGACAAAACTTACATTTATCAATTTATTATAAAGGATGTCACAAATGACACAGATGAACAGCCAGATGGAAGAAATGCACAAGGTGAAGCAAGGGGGAAGGGTATTAATTTTCCATGCCCTCACCAGGCTCATCACCATCCAGGAACCTCCATGTGTTCTGAAACTAAGCACCTCTGGAACCCATTATGAAGGCTCCAATATGTAGGCGTGACTGATTAAATTATTGGCCATGAGTGACCAACTTCATCTCAACCTCTCTCCCCTCCCTGGAGTTTGAAGGTGGGACTGAAAGTCTCAAGCCTTGTTTGTTCCAGTGACCAGTGCTTATCCTGAAGCTAGAGAGGGGCCCCAGCCATCAGTCATTTCATTAGCTTATAAAAGAAACTCATCTCTCTGGCGATCCAAAGGTCTTATGAGCTATATGTCAAGAAAGGGGTCAAAGATCAAACATATACTTAATGCCAAAAAGGCTAAGATGTGTTTTGTTTACCTTTGTAATCTTAGCCTCTATCAGAGTGCACATATTAGATACTTCCTAAATTTGGGGTTGATCTGATTATGTCTTCTACCCTGGCTTCAGCTAGCAGACGTGAGTTACATCGTGCTGGGAAGACAACTATATGTTAATTGATTGGGTCAGTGGTTTGATATTAGAAAGCAGACTGTTTCTTTTGAATCTGGGAAAATTTGCTGGGAGGAAAAAGTAATTATATGTCTGGATTTCTCATGTGTATGCTAGCACACATGGCTTCAGACAATACCCTCAAAATAGCAAAACTTTTCTTTGGGGTTATTTATATCAACCTAAAATAATCGAAGGGATCAGAATCCAGTTTTTAAAAGTTCATTCAAGCAAAAAGCTGGGTGGAAATGGTCATCTGGGAAACACAAACTCCAGAGAAATGGGGTCAGTTCTCCAAAGTTAAAAGTTAAGGTCTTGCTTATATATAGGAAGAAAACCAAGAAATTTAACAGGTTTACAACATTTTCCGTATAATTCTGATTTATGAGTTATAATAATTTAATTAGTTCCAGTTTGTTTTTCATACAACTTTCCTTTCCAATTTAAAAATGTAATATTTATCATTTCATCTTAAAAATGTGATAGACATAAAGCCTTTTTGTAAGAGGTAAAAGGGAAGTTAATATAAAATGAAGATCAATAGTGGGAGGGAAGGAGTCTTCCCTAGAACCCGTTAGTCATTTATCACATTTTATAAAACAATGTAGACGAGGAAGAAGGCTAATCTATAACCAGAGAAACAAAGGTTACAGCTGCCTATCACATGACCTAGGCCCCATAATCACACTCCTTTAAGGCTCAAAATAATTTAAAGTTCCAACCGCTTAGATTTTGAATTAGTAATTTTCACACTTATACCATTTTTTATTCTTTGTCACATTACATTGTAAAATCTCCTTTCAAAAAAAAAAATAAAAAGAAGAAAGAAAAAATTTGTCAGGAACAGTTTACACCTTAGAAAATGTATGTCACCTTGTTCCCACTCTTAGGCTTATATGCTCTTCAAGCTTTGTAACTAACCATACTATGTTCAGCCATTAGGTCCCATGACAAAATTAAATATGAAGTATTTGAGAGTAGGCAGAGCACTATTATTTTGAGAAGACATGTTTCATATTTTAAATCAAAAAGTATCTGAAACAGGTCTCAATCAAGTTAAAAGTTTATTTTGCCAAGGTTAAGGATAATGACCTGTAACACAGCCTCAGGAGGTCCTGAGAACTTATGCCCAAGGTGGTTGGTTACAGCTTGGATTTATACATTTTAGAGAGACAAACATTACAGCCAAAGACATAAATTGATACATGTCAGGTATACATTTGTTTGACATGAAAAAGTGGGACAACTCGAAGTGGGGACTTAGGTCATAGGTGGATTTAAACATTCCTGACTGGCAGTTGGTTGAAAGGTTTAAGCTCTGCCTGAAGAGTTGAAATCAGCTTGAGTTTAGGTAAGAGGAAGGTGGTGGAAGCCAAGGCTTTTGTCGTATAGATGAAGCCTTCAGGTAGCTGGCTTCAGAGAGAAAAGATGTGAATGTCTCTTATCAAAGGTGTCAGACTCTCTGGAAAGACCTAGTAAGGGAAGGTGATTCTCCACAGAATACAAACTTTTTTCATAAGAGACAGCTTTGCAGGGCCACTTCAAAATATGTTCAAAGAAATATATTTTGGGGTAAAAATACGTTGATTTCCTTTAAGGGCCCCTTATCTTTCATGTGATGTTATACCAGAGTCAGGTTGGAGCTGGTAACTTACTGCTACAAAGAGTCTGTTCTGTCAGTCTTAGGATCTCCATGTTAATATGAACGCTGGTTTGAACTCCAAAGGAGGAGAGTATGATGAGGCATGTCTGACCATTCCCTCTTCCCATGTTGGCCTGAACTAGTTTTTCAGGTTTGCTTGGGTCCCATTGGCAAGGGAAGGGTCCCATACAGTCTTTTGTGGGGGTGGGCAGAGCTTAGGATTTTATTTTTGATTTACAGTATCTATGTAATTTGAATCTAAGAATAAAATCTGGCTGGGCAGGATGGCTCACGCCTATAATCCCAGCACTTTGGGAGGCCAAGGTGGGCGGATCACCAGGTCAGGAAATCGAGACCATCCTGGCTAACACGGTGAAATGCCATCTCTACTAAAAACACAACACATCTACCTGGCGTGGTGGCGGGCATCTGTAGTCCCAGCTATTTGGGAGGCTGAGGCAGGAGAATGGCATGAACCCGGGAGGAGGAGCTTGCAGTGAGGCGAGATGGTGCCACTGCACTACAGCCTGGGTGACAGAGTGAGACTCTGTCTCAAAAAAAAAAAAAAAAAAAAAAAAAAGACCTAAGAAATCTGACTTTATTACCCATGCATTTGGTTACCACATGACATTGCTGTAGAACAGCAGTTTTCCAACATGGATCTGCAGGTCACTGGAAGACCTAAGTTCCACTCGGCATGTCTGAGAAGTCAAAAATATTTTCTAACAACTTGAAGATAAAATTTGACTTTTTCACTGTGGTGACATTTGTACTGATGGGGCCAAATCAGTAGTGGGTAAAACTGCAGAGGCCTTAGAACAAATCAAGACTGGTGGCACGGAAATGCACTGGGAGTCATTGCATTCTCAGCTACTATGTCCTCACAGTAAGGGAGAAAAATATGTTTCACTTAAGAATATACTTTATGTAAACATTATTAATTTTATTAAATTTTGAACCTTAATAGCTCATCCTTTTTACCGTTTGTTCACCAAATTGGGAGTATTCAAAAAACACTTCTGCAGCATTCTAAACTGTACTGATAGACTCAAGCAAAAATAATCACGCAAATGTTTGAGCTGTGATCCACAGAGTCACTCCAAGTCTAATTGAAATCTCATCAGGTTTTTAAATGGAGATTTTAAACGATTTTGCTAAAATGTACGTGAAAATAAAACATACTAAGGATACCCAAGACACTATTGAGAAAAAAATAACAGTGTGGAAGGATTCGCACTACCAAATTTTAAGGTTTGTTACAAAGCCCCCCTAATTAAGATAGTGTAATATTGGTTCTTGAAGAGTGTATTAGTCTACATGAGATGCTGTATTAGTCAGAGTTTTCTAGAAGGACAGAACCAAAAGGAGATATATGAGTTTATATATACATAAATATAAAATGTAAGAAATCTGACTTTATTCCCATATATATATATATATGAGTTTATTAAGTATTAACTCACATGATCACAAGGTCCCACAATAGGCCATCTGCAAGCTAAGGAGCAAGGAAGCCAGTGCAAGTCCCAAAGCTGAAGAACTTGGAGTCTGATATTTGAGGACAGGAAGCATCCAGCACCAGAGAAAAATGTGAGCTGGGAGGCTGGGTCAGTCCAGTCTTTTCATTTTTTTGTCTGCTTTATAGTCTAGCTGCGCTAGCAGCTGATTAGGTGGTGCCCACCCAGTTCGAGGGTGGGTCAGCCTTTTCCTGCCCACTGACTCAAATGTTAATCTCCTTTAACAACACCCTCACAGACACACCCGGGATCAATACTTTGCATTTTTCAATCCAATCAAGTTGACACTCAGTATTAATCATCACAGATCCCATAATAAAATGTGATAGACTTGGTGGCTGAAATGTAGAAAAAAGTGTTTCTTGCCATTCTGGAGGCTGGGAAGTCCAAGCTGAAGGTGCCAGTAGGTTCAGTCCCTCTTTCTGGCTTACAGAAGGCTGCCTTCTCTCTGGGTTCTCGCATGACATACATAAAGGGAGTGAGAGAGGAAGAGACAGAGAGATCAGTTTCTTTTTCTTATAAACCTACCAATTCTATCAGACTAGAGCCCTACCCTTATAACCCCATTTAATCTTAATACGTCCTCCTAAAAGCCCTATCTTCAAATACAGTCACATTTTGGGTTAGGGCTTCACTGCATGAATTTAGGGATGGGGGCAGGGGTGAGAGCACAGTTCAAGTGTAATCATAGTTAGTGAGGGAGGGGGTATAACCAGGCACACCTGACTTGCCATCTTGTTACGTCTGGGAACTCAGTTTTCAAGGTTACTCTAGGGTCCCTTTGACAAAGAAGGGGTCCATTCTGTCAGTTGGAGATTTTATTTTTATTTCTCACTCTTACCACGCACAAGATTAAACTATAGTGGATTGTACATTCAAATGTGAAAAAGTAAAACAATACAGCTTCTAGAAGTTAATATCAGAGAATATTTTCATGACATTAGGGTGGGCAAATATTTATTACACAGGACACTGAAAAGGCAGTAAACGTTAAGGAAAGATAAATCCTTTGAATTAAATTAAAATTAAATGTGTATTTATTTATTTTTCCAAAGGACATCATTAGCAGAGTAAAATGCTAGCCAAAGACTAGATTTATATATCTAACAAAAGACTTATATTTAGATTATATGAATAATCCCATAAATCAGTCAACCTAATAGAATTGGAAGAAGAGTTGGCAAGTGCTTCATGAAAACTAGCTACATTTCATGGAAGGAAACAGGAAAATACGAAAGAAGGTAAGAAGAAAGGAGAAAAGCAAAGAAAGAAAATCTGAAAGAAAAGCACTGCAAAATTTAAAGCGAGTGACACTGAGCGCTCACTCACAGTGAACGCTCCTGTTATTATATTGCTCCTACTATCTTGTTCATACAGCCCAGCACTGGAAACAGCTCACGTGTTGATCAGCCTTTGAATGAATATTTTCTGATGTACTCGTTTCTTGTATTCTTGTACAGTAATGACAGTGAAGGGAGCATGGCATATGTTAGTAAACCATAGGAATGAATCTCCTAAACCACCATATTGAGCAAAGGAAGTCAGACACAAAAGTGTACATACTGAATGAGTTCATTTCATGAAGTTAATCTGTGTTTGTAGAAATCATTCCTTAATTTTGAAAACAGTAATGACCAGGAGGACCCCATATAACACTTCTGCCTAACTGATAACGTTTTAGTTATTTACATGGGTGGTAATCATGCAACTGAAAATTTATTAAGCTGTACATATGATTTATGGACTTTTTGTTTGGATATTTTACTTCAATAAAAATGGTTACTGGGACTGAGCATGGTGGCTCATGCCTGTAATCCCACAACTTTGGAAGGCTGAGGCGGATAGCTTGCTTGATCTCAGGAGTTGGAGACCAGCCTGGGCAACCTGGTAAAACTCTGTCTCTATTAAAAATACAAAAAATTAGTCGGGCGTGGTGTGGGCGCCTGTAGTCCCAGCTACACGGGAGGCTGAGGCAGGAGAATGGTGTGAACCCGGGAGGCGGAGCTTGCAGTGAGCCGAGATCACGCCACTGCACTCCAGCCTGGGTGAAAGAGCGAGACTCCGTCTCAAAAAAAAAAAAAAAAAAAAAAAAAAAAAAAAAAAAAATTAGCCAGTGTGGTGGTACATACCTGTCGTCCCAGTGAATTGCAAGGCTGAGGTGGGGGGATCACCCGAGCCCAGAAGGTTGAGGCTGCAGTGAGCCGAGATCGCACCACTGCACTTCATCCTGGGTGACAAAGTGAGACTCTGTCTCAAAAAAACAACAAATGTTTACTGGGGAAAATGATAAAAGAAAACAGCAAACTACTTCTGGTCAGATTCTTAAAGGCAATGATCTGGAAATTGTTTTGTACAGGTTTTGCCAGAGGGAGCTACCATTTGGCTTTTTTTCCTTGACACTGCTCTGCCTAAGTTTAGACTCTTATCATTGGCCATGCTAGAAAAACTCCTTCTCCTCCTTCCTGCCTATATTCCACAAGCCATCATCTTCTTCCCAAAGTATGTTTCCTCAAGTTTGTCTCTCCTTTGTTTAAACAACACTGGGTTCCCATTACTCTACAGGATAAAGGACAAGACTGCAAATCTGTCATTTGGAATCTTTTGTAATTGTGGTCTACGCATGCACACATTTTCTTTCCACCTAATGCTTTTTTATATATATACTTTAAGTTCTAGGGTACATGTGCACAACCTGCAGGTTTGTTATATATGCATACATGTGCCATGTTGGTGTGCTGCACCCATTAACTCGTCATTTACATTAGATGTATCTCCTAATGCTATCCCTCCCCCCGCCCCCCACCCCACAACAGGCCCTGGTGTGTGATGTTCCCCTTCCTGTGTCCAAGTGTCTTATTGTTCAATTCCCACCTATGAGTGAGAACATGCGGTGTTTGGTTTTCTGTCCTTGCAATAGTTTGCTCAGAATGATGGTTTCCAGCTTCATCCATGTCCCTACAAAGGACATGAACTCATCCTTTTTATGGCTGCATTAGTATTCCATGGTGTATATGTGCCACATTTTCTTAATCCAGTCTATCACTGATGGACATTTAGGTTGGTTCCAAGTCTTTGCTATTGTGAATAGTGCCACAGTAAACATACATGTGCATGTGCCTTTATAGCAGCATGATTTATAATCCTTTGGGTATATACCCAGTAATGGGATGGCTGGGTCAAATGGTATTTCTAGTTCTAGATCCTTGAGGAATCGCCACACTGTCTTCCACAATGGTTGAACTAATTTACAGTCCCACCAACAGTGTAAAAGTGTTCCTATTTCTCCACATCCTCTCCAGCACCTGTTGTTTCCTGACTTTTTAATGATGCCCATTCTAACTAGTGTGAGATGGTATCTCATTGTGGTTTTGATTTGCATTTCTCTAATGGACAATGATGATGAACATTTTTTCATGTGTCTGTTGGCTGCATAAATGTCTTCTTTTGAGAAGTGTCTGTTCTTATCCTTTGCCCACTTTTTGATGGGGTTGTTTGTTTTTTTCTTGTAAATTTGTTTGAGTTCATTGTAGATTCTGGATATTAGCCCTTTGTCGGAGGAGCACATTGGAAAAATTTTCTCCTGTTCTGTAGGTTGCCTGTTCACTCTGATGGTAGTTTCTTTTGCTGCGCATGCACACCACTACTCTTTGGTATCCTTCCTCTCTCCTGTTTCCACAGTTAGGCTCTATTAGATGACAGAGCATCAAAATCTGGTCAGGATGCCTCAATACCCTTCAGGTATCACAAGAGGATGTAAGTGCAAAGACTGCACAGCCAGGCTGTCCAGTGCTGGAGTGTGATTCAGAGCTGTTCAGGATTCAGCTGCAGCTCCATGTAGTCATCTGGTGGTTGTACTGACTCCCTGATAATCCTAGTAATTTTCTCCTCAGGAGAAACTCTCAGCTCCTGTGCATTCTGGTGCCCCAACAACAAACAAGATCAGTTTCTTCTTGCTCTGATTATTAACGGCTGGATAATGCTTCTTTTTGTTATCCAGTGCAATTATTCTCAGAGTTGGCTTTTGATGTATTTTGGCAACCATTTTTTAGGTTTTTGGGCTCTTATTGGTGGGAGATGCAATTCTGAGACCCCCCCCTCATTCTCTGCTAATGAGCCAATAGATATTTTTATGAGAATCAAACATATACCTGTAATTCAGTCAGCTACAGCAAAGTGATGGAGTCCCAGGGAAAACCTGTGGTTACTGTTTGGAAAGGATTATTCAGAAAGGGGCTGTAAACATGAGAAGAATTCAGAAAATCCCATTGCTTTTCAAACATGTAGTCTTTTGAAGTCATACTGCTGGTATAACCTTGCATATTCATTCTCAATTCTCTCCACTCCAAATTAGACTATTTTGCATTTGCTTGTTTTGTAATCCACATTGTTTGTAACTTCAAAATAGTATGTTTTTTAGAATATCAGAATATTATTAACATGTCAATATTTCCTACCAAGGTGAAAGTAGAGACACTGTTCAATGTTATATTTCCAGAGACGACTTTATGTTGTTGTCCTAATCCATTTAGACTGTTATAAAAAATATCATAGACTGCGTAACTTATAAACGGCACCAATTTATTGCTCACAGTCCTGGAGGCTAGAAAGTAAAATATCAAGGTGCCAACAGACTCAGCGTCGGTGAGAGCTGGCTTCCTTTGCTTCAAAGATGGTGCCTTCTTGCTGCATCTTCACATGGAAGAGGAACTCTCTCCTTTTGATAAGGGCACTAATCTCATTCATAACTTAATCACTTCCCAAAGAACCCGCCACTTAATACTATCTATGGAATGTTAAACATACTCATACTAACATATGAATTTTGGAGGGCACCAATATGCAGACCATGGCAGTTGTTTTGCTCAAAATTAATTCCACCGAATTAGTGAATTGGTAGAATAGCTGTTTTCATCCCTGAAAACAAATGCCCCATACCATGTGGGAGGTTCACATTAAACTCCGCCTGAGAAGGTTGGCTGCCTAGAAGTCATGTTCGTATATGACCTCAAGTGGTCATTCATTTGCTACAAAGCCCATCACCCCGTATCAATCTGTGGGTGAGAGGCAGAAGGGAAGTAGTGTGGAGGACTGGCTGCTACATGTCATGAACCATCTCAATAATTCTTGCAGTCCGACTTGAGGTATTTATGGCCGTTTTCAATTCACAGATGAAGAAAACAAGGTCCAGAGAGGTAAAGAGCCTCATCTAAGGTCCACACTGCTAGTAGTTAATGATGTCAGATATACATCATTCCTCTAGACTTTTACTGCCTACAGGGACGGCCAAGCTGGATCCGCTGGCCCAGACTAAGGTCTGCACTGGGTCTGCGTCAGGGCTGGGCACCCTGCTGCTGTTCTGGCATGTTCATTTGCCCATCTCACTCTTCCTGCTTCTCTTTTCCCTTTGCAAGACATGGTATTGTGCCAGCAAGGCTGAAGAAGTTTCACAAGAATGTTATAGATATGCTTTGATTGTTTTCTGGAGGTTAAGTGTGTTCTCTTCTAAACTCCCTCTAGAAAGGGGGGGAGACTAAGTAGACTGAGGCCCTCAGCCTGTTTGTTTTATTAAAATTATCGTTTTGTAAATAGAGTTTTCGTTGGTGCTTTCACACTACAACAGCAGGGTTGAGCAGCTGCAACAGATGCCGTAGGACCCACAAAGCCTGAAGTATTTACACCTGCCCTTTACAGAAAAAGATTGCCAAGCCCTGTACTAGGAAATCAAGGATGCCATTCTTCTTATGTTCTGAGGGCCCAGTGGAGGCGGTTTCCAATTCATGCTGTTTCCTGCTTGTGTCGTAATTTAAGTTAATTCACAAACTGAGCTTTAGGCTCTTTATTGATATAACAGAGCTCAAATAGCCACTGCTTAGGTGCTAGATTTAAAAAAATGAAGTGAGAGAGAGAGACGCACAGAGAAAAGCTTTATTGTTTATCATTTACCACCTATATAAGAATGGTGTGCAGGGCACACAGGTGCCCCGATGAGGAAGTATAGTATTTTTTTCTGTGAGTCAGAGGAGATACAAACTGGAGGGTTAAATGTGGCTGATGAAGGAGGAGTAGAAGTTCTTCAGGGAAAGTGGAAGAGAGAGTATCCTCGGAAAGGGAAACAAGAGGGAGGAGTGGCCAAGAGAAACAGCAGTGAGTGTGGCAAGTGGGTCACTGGCCCAGGAGCATGGCAGCGAGGACTAGAGAAAACCACTGAGATATTTTAGGCGAGAAAGGGTATGATGTTTTGAGTGGGACTGAGATGATGACTCAGCAGTTTGACAGCACATGTAGTGATCTCTATTCACCACGAATCCCTCTTTCTGGTGCCTAGCACAATCCTATACACATAGAATTTGTTTCATACATACGCATGTGACCTATCATTACTAAAAATATTTGTAGTTAGTTCCATCTCCCAGCACCAAAAGCTGTGATTCAGACCTGCTGCTTTTGGGGCTCTAAGCCATCTCTCGACACTGTCCGTGAATCCACATGACGTGTAGGAGGTGGGGTGGGTTATCCTGATGCTAAATTCCCTATTGTCCTTTAAACCGTAGGATAGAATTGTAGAAGTCATGTGGCTGAGCTGTATTAGAAAGAACAAGCACAAACTATCTATTAAGAGTAGTAAAAATATCTTTATTTGGAGAAATGCTCAATCTAATTTCTGAATTTCTTGGCTAGGGAGCAAAGACATTACATAAACATAAGATATGATTATGGATGCAGTAAACTGAGTCATTACCTTTTTATGAGAGAAGAACAGATACACTGAGTAGTGTTTCTTCCTTCAGATGAAAAGCCAATTAAAAATAGAGTCTAATAATTATACTTAAACTCACCTTTGTTCTTGCGGCATAGACTATTTAGGGTCACGGTCACTTAAAATATTCTGGCAGTCACACCACTGTTTACTATTATTCTTTGATTCTAAGACATCCATATGATGGCTACTAACGGTCACAAATAAGAATGGCTAGAAATGACGAGGTTCACTGCACCCCTGTGCTTGCCCTGGACATGGTCATATTCACTGTCTTTAATCCTGACAACCTCTCATTCAGATACGTTCAGTGCAGGGAACTGATTCAGGTTGTTCACTATTACAGGTGAGTACAGGTTTAAATATGCACATGGCTATTACATGTGCATAATGCCTGGAGTTCTGGAGTAAAATACAGGGATAATCTTAGAGATGGGGAAGACACTCCTGGTGGTAGAAACTACAGGATTCATTTAAATAAAACTCAGATTTTCAAAGCACAGTTGACTGCTGGTTTTAGTCTCTGTTTATTGGAATTTGGACATCAGCATGCCTTGGACTTGGATTGTTTGTTTCACCACCATGACCCCAGAGCCAGATAGTACTTTTTTTCTCTAGAATAATTTATATTTCATGAGGTATTCTTTAAAAAAATCTTCTCAAGATACTAGTATTAAATTAGACAAGATAATTAATTCTGAAATAATTATTCAAACAATTAGATTGATTGAAATATCTCTAGTGAAAATGAGTTAATTGAATGCTAGGGGCTATTTGTAAGCAAAATTGTTCTCTCTCTCTCTTTGTGTGTGTGTGTGTGTGTGTGTGTGTATAATTTGCATATCTGTAGATGGATGTTCGGGTGGATGGAAGATGGATGGATGGATAGAAGGACGGATGGATAGATAGGTAGATAGACAGGTAGACAACGGTATGGACTCCTTTAGAAGAAAAGAATGGGAAGGTAGGAAAAGGGAATGATGGGTTCAAAACAGAGCTTCTTGACCCTGGGGTTTGGGGTGGGGTGAAAACCAGTAGAATTCTGGGGAGTACATGCTAAGAAAGTTTCAAGAAAATTCTGACATCAATTTTGCATGATTTACTTTCACCTGTAAATGTCCCATCTTTGCAAAAACAATTAGGGAAAACTTAAACTAGTTACAAAGTGTCACTTTGGTCTTTCTCCTCCAAATAATCTCTCAATTGCCTCAAATTTAAGCTTTCTGAACCATGAGTCTGATGATGTCACTTTGGGATGCTAGCCTTTCTCTGCCTCCTGATGGCCAGAAAATTTAAAAAGTTATTCAACCTGGTGTTTGAGAGCCTCTAAGTAGGGTGCCAGTTTACAGACCTGTCCTTTAATCTTAATCATCATATCCCTTTTTCTTTCTGAACTTCCTGAGCATAGGGTATCTTCCTTTACAAAACCCCCTTAACACTATTTAATAAAATTTAAGGCAACAGAAACCAAACCCAAATACACTTAAACAAAAAAAGGAAATATTTGTCTCCCATAACTGGGAAACAGGAGGATGGCTGGCTTTAGACCTTCTTGGAACCTGAGCTCAAGAAACCTTTCTCCCTCCATCTTTTACCTCTGCCTCCTTGCTTGGCTTTGCTCCTTCTTCTCACCCGGCTCTATCCCAGCAGCCAGGAAATAATTCTTCAGGCGCCAACACCTTAAAATTCAGAAACTCAGGGGACAAAAGAAATTTCTGTCCACACCAGGGACCAAGGATCAAGCATCAGGGAAGACACAGGCCCTCCGTGGGCTGAGAGGGGGCAGGAGAGACAGCAACAGTTCACGAGATCTCAAAATATGGAGGCCCTCAGTCAGGGCTGTCCAGAGAACAGAAGCAACAGGGTGTGTGTGTGTGTGTGTGTGTGTGTGTGTGTGTGTGTGTGTGTTTGTGCTGGCGCACACAGAGAGAGAAAGAGAGAGAGAGAGATTTTTATTAATAGTCTGATGTGATTTTGGAGACTGGAAGGATCTGCCAGCAGGTTGGAGACGCAGGAACAGCTGATGTTGCAGTTGAAGCCCAGAGACTGGCTCCTGGCGGAATTTCTCCTTGCTCAGCGGAGATGAGTCTTTTGTTCTACTCAGACCCTCAGCTGACTGGATGGGGCCCACCACATTAGAGAGAGAAATTTGCTTTACTCAAAATCCACAAATTTAAATGTAAATCTCATCCAGAAACACTCTCGGAGAAACATCCAGAATAATGTTTGTTTGTTTGTTTTTTGACAGAGTCTCACTTTGTCACCCAGGCTGGAGTGCAGTGGTGCGATCTCAGCTCACTGCAAACTCCGTCTCCTGTGCTCATGCGATTCTCATTCCTCACCCTCCCAAGTAGCTGGGACTACAGGCAGCTAACATTTGTACTTTTAGTAGAGACCAGGTTTCACCATGTTGTCCAAGCTGGTCTCCAACTCCTGACCTCACATGATCCACCCGCCTCCCAAAGTTCTGGGATTACAGGCATGAGCCACTGCGCTGGGTTCCAGAATAATGTTTAACCAAATATCTAGATCCCTTGGCTCAGCTAAGTTGACCTAATGTAACCATCACCAGGAGTTTACTTTGCAAAGAAAATGCAGACTGTGTTACCAGATGACAAGGGGAATTGTTTTAGGTGTATATTATTCACTTATCCTCACTTTTATAGCACATATTTATTCTGACACACACACACACGTAGACACTCACATACACATATACATTAGGTCTCTTCTAAATTCAGAGCCTTTCCTTTGTGGGGGTCTAGAGAGTCATATTTCTTTTATTATTACCTTCTGCACCTTATAAAATATACCACACAAAGTAGAGAACAATAGAAATAACTGTTTGATAAACTGGAGTAATTGAAGTGTAACTGAAACAACACAAATAAAGTCACCAGGAGACCTAAGTACGTGATGACTTCACCTTTGTTTTGCAAAGGAAAAAGGAAAACAGCAGAGCTGATGGCCAACTGGAGGGTCTCCAAGTGTCCCTCTACCCTTTCCATTCCATGATGGAGAAATGAGGGGAGAAGCACTGTTTACATTTTATGACTGTCTTGAATAGGGGCAATTACCTGACAAGTTTAAACGGTGTCTAAGTCCTTGTTTTTCTTCCCCAGTGTAGAAGATAGGTTTTGAGATGGCAATACATTCATTTACTTGTTCTCACTCTCCACTGGTTCCATCAAGGTCAATATCTTAGAATCAGGCTGAGGTCACAGAGAATGAGTGGTTTGTGACCTGCATACACCTTAGGATTTTTAAATTTGGCTTTTTTAACTGCGTTTACCTTATTTTAAAAATACCGATGAGATCGAGGAGTGAGATTTCACATTAATATTTAGAATACACAACTTTTTGAAAGAAGAAGGAGGAGGAGGACGATGAAGAAGGAGGAGGATAACCAAGAGGAAGAGGGAAAAGAGGAGGAGGAGAAGGTGCACGAGCATGTATAGTTTATGTATATGAATGTGTGTCTACGTATGTGGGTTTTTGTGTGTATATACCCAGGCTGAGTTCAGATAAACCACTAGCAATTATGGTAACCAAGACACAAATATAGCTTTACCCAAAAACATCCCTGTAGCACTCTGGTTTGCCAAGTAAGATTTCACCAGTTCCTGCTCACATTTATTTATTCATATACTCATTCAACAAACTATCCCAGACGTAAAAGACAGCTGGTCTTGTTCGTGGAGAGGCTCACAGTGCTGATGAAAACGGGGCAGCAATTCCCTAGGGATAGTGTATTAATTCAAGAATCCCTTAATAAAAAATAAATACCAACAACAGAAATAGTGGACATTTATTGGTGTCTTACAATGTCTTAGACACTGAGACACATGCTTTGTATACTTTAATTCAAACAAACATTATAGTCACTCATTTCAGAAATTTTGCACTTGAGACACAGAGGGCTTAAGTGATATTAACACTTGTCTGTGTGGATCTCTGGCCAAGAACTGTCTGTTGCTTATAACAACCACATGCCAGGTATTTTCATTCAATGCACAGGCATATACGAAAGTAACCATATATATAGCCAGTGATAAACTTAAAACACATATGTGATTAGTATGCATCTAAATTCACATGGGTAGAAAGCTAGAAGTCTGAGATACAATAATTCCAATTCATTTAAATCCACGACTGGTTCTCCATTCATAAACCTATAACCTGTAGAATTTCTGAAACATAAAATGCACATGTCAAAACTGCTGCAATTTTACTTAAGCATTTTTTTTACTTTCCAAGAAGGATAATTTCTTTCTACCAGCAATCTAACTTCTGCTCACTGCCAAATGTATTTGATGAAGTTTCAAAGATATTTTATTAAGTGAGTTACACACACACACACACACACACACACACACACACACCATACTCTGGACAGAATTAGTCCACGTTTCCTATAGGTGTCAGACTGCAAAACTAGCATCAAAATAGAAAATGGCACTTTCTTCTGTTCTATTACAATCCTGATTATTTTTTTTTTACATAAATAGAACCCCAGTTGGACTGCCTGTACATCAAAGGCAAAGCTGCATTAAGGAGTAGTCAGGTGCTGAGGCTGGCTGGCTTCTGACAGCTTTCAGCCGCTTTGATCAGACACCTATCAGCACAAGCAGGCACCTTTTTTTTGCCTTTTGTCTGAGTCAGGAAATGAGAGAGATGATAGCTGCCTTTTGGTCCTAATCCTAACCACTCTGCTTGACAGGAGATGAAAGGAACACCAATTACCACTGGTAATGGCTGACTACAGTGTGCATTCATTATCCAAGTTATCATTACAAATTACATGGTATTCTTCGTTACCTGAGGAAAGGAATATTTAAAGCAAGCAAACCCTCTACCAGCAATATTTGATGAGCCCCAAGAGAAGAGCCCTCTGTCAAAGTGTTTTTAACACAGCCTTACCCAGAAGACAAAATCAGATGAAGATCCCCGGGTCTCACTGGTACTTGTTTTCCCTGACGGTCTCCAGCTGAGAGCTGTGTGTGTGTGTGTGCACGCACGCGTGTGCCTGTGTGTGTGTGCCTGTGTCTGTGTAAAGCTATGAAATGAGAGAACTCCATGCTTGATGAAGCTATAGCTTAGCTTAGAGATCTCTTGTCTCCAAATGTTTTATCCAGGGCAGTTTACGTTGTTGCTTTCGGGCCTCAGTAGATGAGTCAGCATGTGAAGAACACATCCATTTAATACATTGATTTCAAGGTATAGCTATGAAACCTATGCAATATTAGCCATACATTTGTTACACGTACATATGTACGTGTGTTGATCCAGAGATCTAGACTTGTGCAATGTCTGAAGTAACAACCATAACAGTATTGATATTTGCAGTTACTCTTCCCATAACCGCATGCGTGTATACGTCTGTGCATGTGCACCTGCGTGTGATCACATGATGGTGGGGAGGGTGGACTCATATCTGCGACAGAAACTTAGGGACTATCTAACATTGATGTGTTTTCATTTAATCTTCATACCAATGTGGAAACATAGGTGTTATTATAAAATGTTAAAATGAGACAAACAATAATTGAGGGAGTTATTGTAAATTGTTGAGAGTCAACTGCAAAAAAAGTCATGACTTTTAGGTCCAGGTTTATCTGATATATCTTTGAATTATTTTATTGTGTTTGACTCTTCTTATTCTCATGAACTTGTTTAGATATTTATACCAGTTAATGATCTATTTTAAACCATATACTCTTCTCAGTCTGTCAGTCCTACCCTGCCTGCAACGCCCAGATCATCTGTCACCAGTTTGTGAAAGTTGACTTTATTATTCTGTTGAAAATAAATCTCTCTAACTTTCAAATATCCATGGCACAGCTCTCATTGTGATAAGCAGTAGAGTTAGTTCTGTATATATTTGGTATGTCCATGAAGGTCTGAGCTCCTTGAAGATGTGGCCAAATCTTACTGGTCTCTATAAGTGAAACTTAGCACAGTGCCTGAAAAAGAGAACAGAGTGAATATTAAATAAATATTTAAGTCAAACTAAATCAATTATTAGAAGAATAGTCATTATATTCCTTGAAGGGGTTCATAAATGGCAATTGGTTCTTCTAAAATTATTTAATCTACTTTAGCCTTAATTTAAAAAAAATTATTTTCCATGAAGAAACTCTAATCTAAAAGAAAATTTAACTGAATAACTGTCCATAACTAAAAAGAAATAGTATTGTTGTTTTAAAATAGTGGTCCTGGGCTGGGTGCAGTGGCTCACACCTGTAATCCCAGGACTTCGGGAGGCCGAGGCGGGCAGATCACCTGAGGTCAGGAGTTTGAGACCAGCCTCACTGACATGGTGAAACCCTGTCTCTACTAAAAATACAAAATTAACCAGGCATGGTGGTGGGCTCCTGTAATCTCAGCTACTCAGGAGGCTGAGGCAGGAGAATAATTTGAACCTGGGTGGTGGAGGTTGCAGTGAGCTGAGATTGTGCCATTGCACTCTAGCCTAGGTGACAGTGGGAGACTCCATCTCAAAAAATAAAATAAAATAAAATAAAATAGTGATTCTGCTTTTGTTAATAGTGAAATTGATTGTACAAGACAAAGATAATTTTAACCTCTGGACAAAGAGTTAAAATCCATAAGTGTACACGTATGCACGTGCACACACACAACACAACTATTTGAAGACATTGGATACATTTCAACAGCAGGCCACGTTGGAGGAGTGTTAATATTGAAAGAATTGCACTGGGTGAGATTTGCTGGGGCAGGGAAGAGGGAATTTTGAATTTATGAAAATAAGAACATTCAAAACCTATCACCATCTCTCCTTGTAAATGGCAGTGGTTTAACCTGCAGTAGAGGCTGGAACTGGGAGGGCATTTTTCGGCTCCATCCGACGGATGCATGTCTCTCATGAACATAGATGTAATTATTTCTAACAAAATATTTGCAAGTAACATCAAATAATGTATAAAATGAATAATACACTATGATGAAGTAGTGTCTATTCAAGGAATGCAGAGTTAGTTTGCACATGAAAATCAAACGTAATTTATCACAATAATAGACTTTAAAAAAACCATTATTTTCTGCGTAGATGCAGAAGAACTTTTGAGAAATACAATATCCATTTCCTTACAAAAAAAAAAAGTCACGGCAAACAAGGGAGAGAAAGGAACATCCTGAACCTAATAAAGGCATTTACAAAAAGCCTGCAAGTAACAGCTAACATCACACTTAATAGTAAAAGACTGAATGTTTTTTCTCTAAGATAAAGAACAAGTAACAATGTATTGGAGGCTTGATAAGGAGACAAAAATAATGAAAGGCATCTAGATTTCAAAAGAAGATGTGAAATTGTCTTTATTCAAGATGATAGGGTTATCTAGGTAGAAAATCCTGTAGGATCCACAGAAAATTACTAGAACACATCGATGAGGTAAGAAATGATCTTGTATGATATGAGATTGATATCCAATAATGTATTGTATGCATTTATGTATTATGATGCACAGCAACTGACTAGAAATTGAAATAATAAACAACATTCACAATAGCAACAAAGATATTAGTTTTGGTAAAATTATAAGTTTTACCAAACATGTTTAAGACCCATACACTGAAAAATATCAAATATTGGTGACAGAGAGTGAAGGGGTCCTACAGAAATGGAGAAGTGTCTTTTTTTTAGTTAATGTGTCAGTTGATTGCATATTGATTAATAGGTTCAATGTGATTACAATGAAAATCATTGCAGCTTTTTATTTATAGAAATTGAGGAGCTCATTCTATAACAAATAATGAAAATGCATAGGCTCTTAACTAACCAAAACAATTTTGTAAAAGCAGACAAATTTGGAGACAAAAAAAACACTACTTAAAACAATTAAGGGTACAGTAATAAAGACAGTGTTATTAACAAAATGATAGATGATTAGATCAATGTGCAGAATATAGAGAGTCTAGAAGAAGATCAATATGTGCGTATTGGCAAAAACAACAGTTTTCCCCCCAAACAGAAACAAATGTAGGATGTCCACTTGCACTACTTCTATTCAACATTGTACTGGAGATTCTAGCCAGGGAAGCAAGGCAGGAAATATATATTTAAAAAAAAAAGACATCCAAGTGGAAATAGAGAAATGGTTCTGCCTTTATTGGCAGATGATATCATCATCTATATTAAAAATGCTATAAAATTTGACACAAAGCTACTAGAACTAATAAGTGTAGCACACTCACACAGCACAAGATGAACTAACACAAATCAATTATCTTTCTATAGACAGTCAAAAGCAATCTGAAAATTTTTCTGTTTTTTTTTGAGATGGAGTCTTGCTCTCTTGCCCAGGCTGGAGTGCAGTGGCACAATCTCGGCTCACTGCAAGCTCCGCCTCCCAGGATTCATGCCATTCTCCTGCCTCAGCCTCCCGAGTAGCTGGGACTACAGGCGCCCACCACTACGCCCAGCTAATTTTTGTATTTTTAGTAGAGACAGGGTTTTACCGTGTTAGCCAGGATGGTCTCGATCTCCTCACCTCGTGATCCGCCCACCTCGGCCTCCCAAAGTGCTGGGATTACAGGCATGAACCACTGTGCCCAGTCAGCAATCTGAAACTTTAAAACGCCATATAGTATAGCATCAGAAGTAGAATATATTTAGGGATAAATCTTAGAAAAAAATCAAGATCTTATCCTGAAGTCTATAAAATATTTTAAAAATAAAAACTGTATAAGCTTAGTGATACTGTGTTTGGCTGAGATTTCTTAATTACAAGACAGAAAGAATAAATTACATTTAAAACTTCCTAAATTTTTTTTTTGATTATTATACTTTAAATTTTAGGGTACGTGTGCACAATGTGCAGGTTTGTTACATATGTATACATGTGCCATGTTGGTGTGCTGCACCCATTAACTCATCATTTAGCATTGGGTATATCTCCTAATGCTATCCCTCACCCCACCCCACAACAGTCCCCGGTGTGTGATGATCCCCTTCCTGTGTCCATGTGTTCTCATTGTTCAGTTCCCACCTATGAGTGAGAACATGCGGTGTTTGGTTTTTTGTCTTTGCAATAGTTTGCTAAGAATGATGGTTCCCAGTTTCATCCATGTCACTACAAAGGACATGAACTCATCATTTTTTATGGCTGCATAGTATTCCATGGTGTATATGTGCCACATTTTCTTAATCCAGTCTATCGTTGTTGGACATTTGGGTTGGTTCCAAGTCTTTGCTATTGTGAATAGTGCCGCAATAAACATACGTGTGCATGTGTCTTTATAGCAGCGTGATTTATAATCCTTTGGGTATGTACCCAGTAATGGGATGGCTGGGTCGAATGGTATTTATAGTTCTAGATCCCTGAGGAATCGCCACACTGACTTCCACAATGGTTGAACTAGTTTACAGTCCCACCAACAGTGTAAAAGTGCTCCTATTTCTCCACATCCTCTCCAGCACCTGTTGTTTCCTGACTTTTTAGTGATCGCCATTCTAACTGGTGTGAGATGGTATCTCATTGTGGTTTTGATTTGCATTTCTCTGATGGCCAGTGATGATGAGCATTCTTTCATGTGTTTTTTGGCTGCATAAATGTCTTCTTTTGAGAAGTGTCTGTTCATAGGCTTTGCCCACTTTTTGATGGGGTTGTTTGGTTTTTTCTTGTAAATTCGTTTGAGTTCATTGTAGATTCTGGATATTAGCCGTTTGTCAGATGAGTAGGTTGCGAAAATTTTCTCCCGTTCTGTAGGTTGCCTGTTCACTCTGATGGTAGTTTCTTTTACTGTGCAGAAGCTCTTTAGTTTAATTAGATCCCATTTGTCAATTTTGGCTTTTGTTGCCATTGCTTTTGGTGTTTTAGACGTGAAGTCCTTGCCCATGCCTATGTCCTGAATGGTATTGCCTAGGTTTTCTTCTAGGGTTTTTATGGTTTTAAGTCTAACATGTAAGTCTTTAATCCATCTTGAATTAATTTTTGTATAAGGTGTAAGGAAGGGATGCAGTTTCAGCTTTCTATATATGGCTAGCCAGTTTTCCCAGCACCATTTATTAAATAGGGAATCCTTTCCCCATTGCTTGTTTTTGTCAGGTTTGTCAAAGATTAGATAGTTGTAGATATGTGGCATTATTTCTGAGGGCTCTGTTCTGTTCCATTGATCTATGTCTCTGTTTTGGTACCAGTACCATGCTGTTTTGGTTACTGTAGCATTGTAGTATAGACTTGATCAAAATTAAAAATGATTATTCTTCAAAACCTCTTTAAAACTGAAAATGCAAACTGTAGGCTTTAAGGAAACTTTTGCAAAACAAAGAAATTGTATCTCTTATATATAAACAACAATCACAACTCGATAATAACAAAGTCATAATAATCACAAAGTCATAAATTCAATAATCACAAAGTCATAAACTTCTCAGAAACATGATCAAAAGATTTGAAAGACATATGGCCAAAAAATGAATGGATATGTCACCAAAGAATGTATATGCATGGCAAACAAATACTTGAAAAGATATTTAATATTATTACTCATTAAAGAAACACAAATTAAATTTCCCATGAAATACCAGTATGTACATACTAGAATGGCTACAGTGTAAAATTGACTATGTAGGTAAAATGTCATAAAATTATTCACATCTTTGACTTACCAATTTCACTTCTAGGAAGTATTCCTATAGAAATAATGAAAAGTGATACTCATGGTATAACATAAAGAACTAGAGAATAGTCCACAGTGCAAAAGCCATTAACATGACTCCTGCTGTTATATTTGTACTAATGAATACCAAACAGCTATTAAAATTATGATCTCAAAAGGTCATGCTAAGTGAAAACATCAAAATGTAGAACTTCATATGCCCTATGATCTCAATTGATCAAGTCAATTAGAATAAAGCACATTTAGATAACAATAGTAAGATTAGAGGTGATTTTTCTTTTCTATATGTTTCTATATTTTCAAATTTCTACAATGTCAATACATTACGCTAATATCAATTGTATTACTCCTTTTTCACACTGCTATAAAGAATGGCCAGAGACTGGGTAGCTTATAAAGAAAAGAGGTTTAATTGACTCACAGTTCTGCATGGCTGGCGAGGCCTCAGGAAACTTACAGTCATAGCAGAAGGAGAAGCAGGCACGTCTCACACAGCAGCAGGTGAGAGAGAGAGAGCGAGCAAGAGCAGGGAAAACTGCTTTATAAAAGCATCAGATTTCATAAGGACTTATGCACCATAAGAACAGCATGGAGTAACCTCCTCCATGATCCAATCACCTCCCACCAGGTCCCTCCCTTGACACATGGGGATTACAATTGGGATTACAATTGTTGATGCCATATGGGTGGGAACACAGCCAAACCACATCATCAATATTTGTTTATTTAAAAATAATATGTATTTTTGCATATTATATGTGTTTTAAAACATATTTATGTACATGTGCATTTATTTAGTATCCTATATATTTAATAAATACATTTAAAAAGACAGCATTATTTGTGGTAGTCTTATTTTTTACAGGCAATTTTTATAGAGCACTTACTTTGCGTCAGTCTCTTTTTAACCCCTATATACACATTTCCTTTCTCAACCTGTTCATGTATTTTATGGACACTGTATTCAACACTATTTACACTGGAGAAAACCAAAACCACATCATCAGTAATTTATGCAAAGTCCCTCAGCACTTAAGAACCTGTATCGGATACCCCTGTAGTTTAGCAGTAGAGATTTCACTCTTCACCATGCTTGCATACTGTTCTCTGAAAAGGATTTTAAAAAAGCCAAGATTTGTTTCTCTGTATTCCGTTCTTCGTTTTTCTTGTCTTCTCTTTCTAAGTATTATTCTACAGGTGAACTCTCAGTGTTTTAAACCTTAACCTGCCCACAGGCTTACCTTAGTCTTTTCTTTTGCAGCCTAAATATCTTCAGTTCTGTAAATTTTCTTCATGAAATGTAATTTCTAGTCCCTCTGCCATTCAGCTGACACACCTGGATGCAGCTGAGATTGATGCACTGCTGATGGTATTCTCGCTTAGCTAATTTCAAGTATTCTAACTTCTCTGGTTGAAACAAAAATAATTATAAACTTCAGTTTATTGAAAAAATTAATAATGATCTTCGAACAATTCTGTATTTCATGGAATTTACCACATTTTACTTTTCCTTGACCATGAATTAGCCAAAGTAAAACTATGGTAGAAATATTGAGAGCAAGTAAATGAGGAATTTTCTGGTATAGTAAAATTTACATATGTAAATATAGCAATATAATTATTCATACAAACATATTTCACAATGTTTTGTTGGTCACTCTATTTAGTTGAACACTGGGACTACTTCAGCAAATATTGCTAAACATACCAAACTTTCTCAAAATAGCTGTGATTGTACATATTTTTAAAGGTGATTTTATCTAAACTTCACCAGCTCTTTTGTGCTTTGCTGTTTGGAAGGTTAACTAGGGAGTGATTTATTGATGGCATTCAAAACTCTTTATAGCTAGGTCATGGCCTATAATGTCTGACTGCCTCTCTACCAGGATAACATGGCTTATTTGCCTTGGAGGTATAAAAAGTAAATACAGGCCCTCTCTCTGATTTTACTTCCTAGATTTGTGCTGACCTCATCTAGGTACTCCTTAAAATATTAATACAATTTTGATAATAAAGAAAAAGAAACAAGGTTGGGAAGCTCAAATACTATTGTAATTATCGGCATAATTATAAATGTGAGCATTATATTAATTAATATAATGGTATATTTCCTTTTATTTGGGTCATACCTTAAAATATATTGTTTCACTTAATTTTGTTACTTCCTGGAATTGTCTGTTTCTTTGTGAATTCTAAGAAATAATATAGTGTTAGATAAGACAAGAAAAACACAACATAAGCACATATACTTTACTGTTGGTATTTAACAACATGTGTATGTGTGATCTAAGTATTAAAAGAAATAGATAAATGAAATGACCCTGTCAAGCTAGTGGGACTGTGTCATTACAGAATATTTAATATTGACAACAGTACATATTTTTATAAATTAAAATTTTAGTATTATATGTGAACAGTGGCCTGTTTATTTGCTTAAAAATTGCATGAGTAATTTCTTGAGTTTACAAATATATAGTTTTAAAATACTAATTAAAATTTCTATAGAATTTTGAAGATCTGCATTTCATTAATTTTCACACATTCTTTTTGAATAGGTCAAGAGAGATATTGGCTGTTCTCACTGATAAAACCATACCTTGTCCAGAAATAGTGGAGTATTTTTGTTTACAGATTTTTTTGGAAGGGCATAGGGTAAAAACACCTAGTCTTCACTTTTGGAGTGTATCATGTATGCTGTAGAAGGGACCTGCCTCATGTCAGTCACTGCACTTGTTCCTTAGTACTAATTACATTGAATTTCCACAACCACCCATAAGATAGGCATTATTAACCAGTCATACACACAAAGGACCTGGTGAGAGAAATACTCTTGGGACTAGAAATTGAACCAAACATTTATGTCTAAGCGCAGAATGCACACATTAGCATAATTACAGGAGGACTGCAGCAGGGCTGACCTTTAGAGCATCTCCTGTTGGTTCTTTTCCTGTGGGTGCACCTGACTGGATATAGGTTTCCCTTCTTTTTGCCACCATATGTATTTAACTCTGACACCTTCTGAAAGTCTCCCGCTGATTTCCCAGATATGACATGGCACTCATTGTCAGCCACTCAGTGGTTGGCTTTTATCCTGACAGTTTTGTCCGTTTTATGCCACTAATAACCATTCTTCCAATTTTCATTTGTAATCTACCCCACTCAGCCTCTCTCCTTCACGTTGTTCCCACTTCAATGGCCATTCTGCATTTAGTTCAGTACTAACTCAGGTTCCCTTCTATAATTATTTCCACCATTTCTAAACCTTAATGATGGCTACATTAGATTGAAGATACAATGTCGATTGTTTTTAGAAACAACACAATGTATATTTTTAAAAGACCAACAAGTTTGGTTTGCAAAATCACACTAATTATCTATTTCATCATCTGAATGCCAGCTAGCATTTGAGTTCCAGAATATAAATGTGGGCTTTGATTTATAAATATTCACACCATAATCAGATTGTGATACCTTTCAAGAATAATTCAGATTGACTATTACCATTTGGAAAGAATAGGGAGTAGAATGTGTCAACTTTGTTTTAAGTTCTCTTGTTGTCAAATTGTCTCAGATGTGGATGCAAACACCTTCGAAGACCAGGCTTAATAAGAAACTATCATCAGAGCAAACAGGCAACCTACAGAATGGAAGAAAACTTTTGCAATCTACTCATCTGACAAAGGCCTAATATTGAGAATTTACGAGGAACTTAAACAAATTTAGAAGAAAAAACAACCCCTTCAAAAAGTGGGCAAAGGATATGAACAGACACTTCTCAAAAGAAGACATTTATCCTGCCAATAAACATATGAAGAAAAGCTCAATATCACTGATCATTAGAGAAATGAAAGCAAAACCACAATGAGATAGCATCTAATGCTTGTCAGAATAGCTATTAATAAAAAGTCTAGAAACAACAGTTGCTGGCGAGGCTGTGGAGAAATAGGAACGCTTTTACACCGTTGGTGGGACAGTAAATTAGTTCAACCATTAGAGAAGACAGCATGGTGATTCCTCAAGGATCTAGAACCAGAAACACCATTTGACCCAGCAATCCCATTACTGGGTATATACTGAAAGGAATATAAATTATTATATTATAAAGATACATGTACATGTATATTTATTGCAGCACTATTCACAATAGCAAAGACATGGAACCAACCCAAATGCCCATCAATGATAGACTGAATACAGAAAATGTGGCACATATATACCATGGAATGCTATGTAGTCATAAAAAGGAATTAGATCATGTCCTTTGTGGGAACATGGATGAAGCCATTATCTTCAGCAAACTAACAGAGGACAGAAAACAAAACTTCACATGTTCTCACTCATAAGTGGGAGTTGAACAATGAGAAAACATGGACACAGGGAGGGGAACAACACACACCAGGGCCTATCGGGGGGTGGGGGGCAAGGGGAGGGAAAGCATCAGGACAAATAGCTAATGCATGTGAGGCTTAAAACCTAGGTGATTGGTTGATAGGTGCAGCAAACCACCATGACACACGTATACCTATGTAACAAACCTGCATGTTCTGCACGTTTTCTGGAACTTAAAACAAAAAATAATTAAAACGAACAACAACAAAACAAACAGAAAACACTTAGGCTTAGCCAGGCCAGTCCCTGGGCTAAGGGATATGACAATCACAACAACTGGCCAACTGCGGAAGGGCCAAGGGCTAGCCCCTATGTCAGGGGTTTTGCATATATTATTTTGAATCTTAGTAAAAATGGTACAACTTATTATTATTCTCATTTTCCAGAGAAGAAACTTTTGACCTAATTAGAGGAAAGTAGAATCAGAATTAAACTTCAGGGCCCAAACCCCAAGCTCTTTCCAGGGTTCTGAAATATTAGCAGGCTTGGGCCTGGTAACCAGCAGACACACATGGAACCCCCAGGTCCTCACGCTTCAGATGGCCAGGTGATTGCAGCTTGCTGGTCCAGAACGCGGGATGGCAACCCTCCCCAGGCACTCACTGTGAAAGCCATCACTCACGGTCACTCCACTTAAGCCCATCATGTGCGGTAGCTCCTTCGTCCTGAGGGCAGCCCTGTGGGGTAAGTGTTGTCCTCCCTATTGTACAGATGTCTCAGAGAGCCCAAGCAGCTGGGATGATGTCACTCAGGAAAGGCCAGAGTCAGACTCCTCCCTCCCTGGTTCCTCTGTGTGTTCTTGACATCCACACCTTCCTTTCACCCTGAGTTCTTGCTTAAATCCTGGGATCCTGACTCCCAGCTTTACCCCTTATTTCAAATTCTTGGAGAGGCCCGAATCCAAACACTTTGATCATCTGAAGTAGAAAGTTGCTCCCCTACTGGAGGTACTGGCTATGCCACTGAGATGGCAAAGTACATTTTTACAAAATAGGTTATATCATTCTTCAGTCCTAAGATTACCTCCAGCTAGGAAAGGCTGCATTTTGTGATGAAACATTACCTTTTACAAATTTGTGGCCTCATGTTTGTGGTATTCTTTTTTTTTTTTTTTTGAAGTTTTACTCAGGTATGAAAAAAATCACCTTACTTTGGGAAACGTTAAGAATGCTAAGATTATTTGTGTCTGTTAATGTGTTGTGATCATTGAGAATTTACAAACTTTGAAAGCAAATTTTTCAGAATAATTGAGTCACACTAATGATTAGAAATAATAATTGGAATTAGTAAAAATTCTGTGGCAAAAACATTCTCTTTCTGCTCTAATGGAGTAAAGATAAATGTGGCGAGAAATGTTAATACAAACTCACTTCAGGGCTTTCTCCTATTTTGGTCTTGGTTTTTATCTCCCTCCGAGTGGAATTCTATATTTGGTAATGATTATGTTTCATTTAAACCTTATAGATACAATGCTACATTAAAATATCCTGCTTTACAACAAACATACATGTGACATATATATTACCTGGTAAATATAAAATATTTTATTTTTTTTTAAAAATGCTGTATTTTAGTATCTAGAAGTTACCACTGTAGAATCTGCCTGTCGAGATAATGTTGGACGGGGGTGAGTTTCCTGTCGTACCTGTTCAGGTGAACTAACTACTGTTGTGAGCGAGGTTTTATCCTACATTTTAGTACTTTCAAATGTTATAAAGCAGCATATATATCAGAGGGCAGGGTCTGGGATATATGAAAATGCAGACTTAGAGAATACAAACCCTACATATTTTATTTCACTCTGGCATTGCCAAGAGGCATTGAGGGCACTGTTTTGTTAACTGGCCCCTCAGAGGTGGCATCCCTAAACATCCTTAGACTTAATTAATTCTAGTAAATCATTGTCAAGATTGATCACCAAACACTATGGCACCTTGTCCTATTTGAATAAAAGATGACAACGTGGGTAAAAGAATAGAAAAACTCAAAGTAATTATGGTCAATACACTTCTATGGTGACATATATAGTATTTTATTATTACATCTTCAGAATACATCTTGCATAAAATATTTTTAAAGAAGCTAAAAGCCAATTGTGGCAGAAGAAAATTACCAGTTTATGGACCAGTCAGATCCATTATTATGAACAAGGAAAAGTATTTTTCTTCATTATTAGAAGAAAGGTAATGTCGTAAAAATTTAACAACTATGTTTAGAATCTATTATCCTGTCTTTCATTTAGGGATTTAATATCACAGTACCTCTCAATATTATTTAACAGTTCTATCTATACAGGCTGTGCCTCCTGGAGATTTTTTTTAGCTCTTGAATTACAAGGACAATCTTATACATTGGCTTTTATCTTTCTCACAATATCCAAATATACTGTTGGCTCTGCATAAATATTTACTGAATAAATGCCAAACAATTAGAAGCACACATGGTGAGAAAGAAATTAACAAAGTAATATTGAGAGCATTGTAAAAGTTTTTGTTTCACCACATTCCTTTTCTGGGTTAAATACTCATCCCAGTGATGACCCATTCCTTAATTGGAACTTCCCTAGAGAAAGATCTAAGACACAAGTTACTACAGCCACATACAAACCACACTTAGAGTCATCATTAAGTCTTTAATATGATACTTTAATTCTTCCAGCATTTTATGGTCTTTGTTTAACATTATTCTTAGAGATAGCACAAGGTGGTTCTGGGAAGTTAATTAAGTCAAAGTAAGCACTTATTATAAAATATAATTCTCTATCATTTATCTCCGCCCCTACCAACTCCACACCCAAAGAAACATCCTCCTAGTACATCATGGCACACTCACCAAACTACACAGCCATTGTCCATCTGCATGCCGTGATTATAGCTGCAGAGGACAAGGGCCCAGGGAGTTCATCTTTATACACTTAGAACCTAGATAATGTCAGCTTACAGCTAATACTCAGAATATCTTATGAATTTATACAGAACACATAATCTTGTGATTATATACTTATTTCTTTTCTAATGATAGCTTTCGACTGTGAAATACTGCATGTGTTTTTCCAATTGTCGAGACATCATTGGGCAGGGTCTATAAATTTCTCTCCATTTGTATTTCTGAAACTTTTAAATATTTAATCTTGTATCTGATTTTACCCCACCCCCAGTGTTGGCTTCTGCTCTGATCTGCAGCTTGGAGTCAGGGAGGGATGTCTCACTTTAAAATGCCTCCTCATCTTTCCTGTAACACTGTCATTGGGAGGAACGGGGGAGAGAGTTGGGGATGAGATCCTCTTCACACAGCTGACCAGATGCTAGGAAGGAAAGAAATCTCATTGCTGCTCTAGTTGTGTCCAGCTTGTGGGTGATGTCTATGTGGCTGTGGCTTCTTTCAGGAAGTTGCCACCTTCAGCTTGGTCCCATCCATCACTGATGACCATTCCAGAATTGAAGGTACTTTCCTTGTTGGCCCCATTCCCCTGGTACACAATCCCATCCTCTCTTCGGAGACGGAGATTGAATTTGCAAGGCCCCATATTTTGCCCCTCTGTTAATTTCCATGGTTCTTCTTGTGAAAGAGAAAAAATAGAAATTCTGGAATCCCTTCAGCACTCTCTAAAGGCTGTAGGGGGGAGTGGAGAGAGGGTCGTTCCATCTTTGCTCAGAAACACTGGGTGATGGTCTTGCTGCATGAGCTCCTGCAGAGGCCCCCAGCCTCAGCCATCTCCCACGGACAAGTGGAAAGCCGTCTCCATACTTCTATCTCCTTTCTCTTCAGCGGACAGGTGCTCATCTCTGCTAAGGGGTCTTACTCCACTTTCTTCACTGGCTGCCTTTTCCTCAATCATCCAGAAGCTTTGCCATCGGATTTATAGTCATGTGGCTTCAGAGGAGGGAACGGTTCTCGCTTTCCCCCATGGGGAACCGCACTTTGCATAAGGTTGATGCTCACAGATGCCTCCCTCCCACTGCTGCCCTAGAGACGACACACTGGATCAGGTTTGGGGGAGACACAGCTCAGCTCTGTGTGGGGAGATACATGAACTTGAAATTTAGCAGATCCATGGTGGCACTCCTAAACATTTGGAGTTACTTTTTTTCCCCTTTCTTTTTGTATCTTTAGTCCCAACACATGGACCACAAGAGAACGCCCCCTCAACATCTTGGTAAAGGCTGAATGGATAAGTGAATGAGTAAATACACAGCCAGACTTTATTCCTAATGTACCTCATCTGTATTGCATTTGTCTTTTGCTCAAATTAAACTAAGTTTTCTAAAACATAATCTTTCAGAAGATCCCTGATTTAAACTAGACACTAGACCTCATGTCATAAGAGAACTAAATGCTTTCTCCTCAAATATGGAAGACGTCTCTTTAGCGTGTGCTATATCTCCCCCAAAAGATTTTAAGCTGTGAAAAATAGGACCCATATTCTATTTTTCTCTTCCACTTCTTCTCACTGCTAGGAATACAGCTGAATGTATAGCTTTCTCCGTGCGTATTTTGAGAATAAATGCAGGGATGTGGAATATTTTATTAGATTCCCTCTGCTAATTCAATTCAATTCAATGCCTTTGTGCTGTTTCTAAGGATTCAAACTTATATTCATTTTTATAGATAATGATGTAAAAATGACATACTCTAAAATAATGTATAGGATTAAGACCAAGACATATGCATCCTGCTTAAAAAATTATATTTGAATTTCATACTACAGATTATTTACATATTAAATTATCTTAACAATCTAGTCATTAGTAAGGTAATAGATTGCTTACCACAATTATCTTACATTTGTACTAGAGTGAATCAAGTTACGCAAAAATGTAAAAAACACCTTAGCATTCATAGGCCCCTTTCTCTTAGCTTTGCACCTGCTACCAGATTCCTGAGAGTTAGGAGCTACAGCATTTCTATTTTTGTAACTCCCATTGGCTAACACACAATAAGCAATCGATTAATAAATATTGGTAAAATTTAATAGAAAAAAGGAAGTAGTTTGGGTACCATTACATACCACCATACAGATTTAACAAACTATTAACAGAATAAATAAAAGCAATAAAATCCAGCTTCAATTCAAGATGCTGCTCTTCTTCCCAAGAGAACAAACATCTATTTCATCTGTTTAATCACAAGGACATGACACTTAGTGTACACACAGAATTGTGACAGGATCTCTAGTGAGACAGCTATGTTCCTAAGAACAAGAACATGACCAAAATTAGGGTAGACTGGAGAGGAAGTGGTGATAGGTTTCCAATAGGAACTCAGATAAAAGAGTGACAGTCAGAACTTCAGAAAAGTGACCTAAAATGTACTGTCACAGAGAAGGCGGTGCCAGTTCAGTTTTGGAATAGCACTTCTGCTCTGTTCTGCATAAAATTAATACAATGGTCTATAGTGTGTAATAGAGGTATTCTTATAAATGAAGAATAAATATTAGTTAATACTGCATTTGAATACAAGGAACAGAAACCCAAATTAATGTAACTTATATACAAATATGTCTGCTTCTCACAAAGCAAGAATTCTGGGGATGTGCCTGCAGCTACCAGCTTTGGAATTTCAAAACAGATGGCTTTGCAGCTCTCTTGTCCTTTCCATCACCGTTGGAAGATAGGACAGCCTGCATTGATGTCATGTTGTTAATTAATATTCACACTAGGAAGTAGGAGGAATGGGGAAAGGGGTCGGAGGTGATTTGGCTAATTTTTGTTGATTTAGTCAGCAAACAAATGTTTTGTAGCCCTATCACCATCATTACCACCAATACCTCCCTCAACGGATGCCTGGGGAATGTGTACTTAGCTTGGCAGCCCCTCTGTTTGGGTATCAGAAACAAGGGGATTGGGAATGGATGTTGGGGCAGCCAACCACGAAGTCTGCAACTGGACTCAAATAAGGTTTTCCTTGCTAAGCCACTCTCGGAGTCGACTTGGGCACATGGTTCACTTTGATTCTTAGAAAAGAAAATGACAGTCGGTGTTATTCATTGATTATAATCTTAGTTTTGCAAAATTCTACTTATCTAAAGAGGCACTAGACTATTACTCTCCAATACACGAATGCTATAAGTTATGTAAACACATTTTAAATATGATGAATAGGCGTTCAGGAAATGAATAGTAGCATGTTATACTACAAAGAATGTAAAAGCCCAGAGAAAAAGAATTTTGTACTAAATCTTATAAAGCCCTTCAATCTTCATGCATCTCATGAATCATGTGCTCCCCAGTGGGTCTCCTTTCTCTGTGACTCTGCACAAGCTACTCCCTCGGCCAGGAGTTCCCTGCCTCCTCTTTCCTATTCAAAGAAAATTACTCTTCATAGGAATCACAGAATATCTTGTGATACACTTGTTTTATTTATTATTGCTGAACACATCATATTCTACTGAATTTAGTACACTTTCCTCTCTTCTGAATAGGTAGGGACTAACTTTAATTCATAATGAAATCCTCAGAACCATGCAAATTACTCGGCGCACAGAGGAGTCCATGGTTATTTGGATCAATGTAGGAATGAATGAGTGATGAATGAAAGAGTAAATTGTAAGACTAAACATGCACTCTTTGAAATCTTCTGCTGCAAGTAGGGCAAGAAGAACTAATCCCATACGCTCACACATATGTGAGAATGCTCTTACAGGAACTAAGAGTGACGGATGAGTAGACGTTTGTGTGCAGGCATATGGCCATTATTTAATTGTTAGTTACCTTTCGGATTAGAATCCCACACAAGCCTTCCTGAGATCCTTCATTAGAAAACATACATACTGCTTTTGGTGTATTACTGTATAAAAATAGACATTTATTTAATGTTGTGTGCTTCTTTTCTATTTCTCTTACACGTGTAATTTGCAGTGAATAATAACCTGGATGTAGAACAGGAGGAAACATCTCCAAGGGCAGAGGCAGACAGGCAGTTTGGACAGGACGTGCAAATTGTTCCTTCCACCACACCAAACTGCAAACTGCAATGGTTTTTTTTTTTGTTTTTTTTTTTTTTTTTTTTTTTTTTCTAGACAAGAGTCTCACTCTGTTGCCCAGGCTGGAGTGCAGTGGTGCAATCCTGGCTCACTGCAATCTCCGCCTCCCAGGTTCAAGAGATTCTCGTGCTTCAGCCTCCCAAGTAGCTGGAATTACAAGCGTCTGCCACCATGCCCTGATAATTTTAATAGAGACGGGATTTCATCATGTTGGCCAGGCTGGTCTCGAACTCCTGACTTCAGATGATCCACCTACCTTGGCCTCCCAAAGAGCTGGGATTACAGGCGTGAGCCACCGTGCCCAGACTACTGCAATGCATTTTTGGTGCAGGTCACCCCCGAGTGCTTTCTGGTGTGAGCAGCACATGGACAAAGCCACGGAAGGGCAGGAGTCCTTGGGTTTCTCTTGAGGGCTGGTTGCTCTTGGAAGTTCCTCTCCTTCACTCTCTAAATAGCCGGTTTGTCCAACATTCCTGTTTGAAAAACATCCAGTGAACTATGACTTTGAACAAGAAACATTACACTTCAGTCCCATCAGTCTAAGAAGTAAAGAATTAAATCTTTCCACCTACAGGGTATGTGAGGTGGTCAGGAAGATAATGAGGATAATTCTCAAACAACTTTTCTCCCTTAGAGTTGCCTGAGGAAGTCATTTTTTCTCATTTCTGCCTCTTTCTAGTTTTTTTCTCATGAGATACGTGTGACAAGATGGACGAATGAATAGAAGCTGAGAGTCATTTATTGCCTCAAGTCTCTGGACTGTTTTAAGAAATGAGAAACAACTTCACTTAAAAAAGTAATACAAGGGCCGGGCACGGTGGCTCACGCTTGTAATCCCAGCACTTTGGGAGGCCGAGGCGGGCGGATCACGAGGTCAGGAGATCGAGACCACGGTGAAACCCCGTCTCTACTAAAAATACAAAAAAATTAGCCCGGCGTGGTGGCGGGCGCCTGTAAGTCCCAGCTACTCGGAGAGGCTGAGGCAGGAGAATGGCGTGAACCCGGGAGGTGGAGCTTGCAGTGAGCCGAGACTGCGCCACTGCACTCCAGCCTGGGTGACAGAGCGAGACTCCGTCTCAAAAAAAAAAAAAAAAAAAAAAAAAAAAAAGTAATACAAGTCTAAACATTTTCAGATCGTTTTAGTAATTATGTAAATTTTAAGTCGATTGGTTTATGTACTGGACTGACTCATTTTTTAAAGGGGAGGAAAAGGTTCAGGTTCAGAAGTCCTGGCTTCTACTGTGCCCATGGGGATTAGCACCAGCAGTAAATAAGGGAGTGTTATGTGACCTAATGCGAGCAGGTAACCTTCATTTGCTGTTGCTAGACCATTTAACATATTCTAATTTATATCTCTAATTTACTTCCGCTTCCCTCTAGAGAGTTTTTGGCTCCTCATTAGTCCTGGAGTGACTGAAGCAATATACATGTTCCCCGAAGAAGGGTCCCACCTACTCCTTTTCCATCACTCTCTCTGCTTGGCTATCTTCTGTCTACAGTACCCTGTTTCTGTCGCTCCTTTACAAACTTCCTCTTAAGTTAAAATCTCCTATGTACTTAAACACAATTACCACATCCCTTCTTTCCATCCAGAAATTGCTTTATAAACTGCACACTAAAAATTGCAGGCAAATGACTAGCTATAGGAAGCAGCTGAAAATATTTTAATTATTCTTGGTTATAATAAAATCAACATTTATTGACCCCTTACTTGTTTCCAACCATCAGATGTTTATTATCTCATTTTATCTTCACACCTGAATGAAGTAGGGCACATATTCCACACTCCATAAGTGGAAAAGATGAGGCAGTTGCTACCTGGAAAATGAAAGGATTGGATTTTATTTTCCATCAGTACCCAAGGGATTTCTAATCCAAGATCAAATTCCAAATTTAGAAATTTACAAAATAAATCTTCTTCTAGAATATATAATTCTAAATATAAAATACTGTGGAATGTTGGAGCTTGACATCTTACCTGTCTCCTAATTAAAAGAACAAAAAATGTAGAAGAAGCAAGAGAGAAAATACAGGGATAAGAGGTTTGCCCACAGCCAGTTAGGTAGAAAACAGAGTCTAAACTCAGAGCTGCTCATCTCTCAGATTTTTTGTGTCTGAAGAGTCTGGAAATTTTATGGCCAATTTCATTCATCTTCTGAATGTATCTTTAGCTTTATGGTTGGGCTGAGGAGCAGTCTCTTTGGGTAATTCGTACCCGGGCCAGGGTGCAGAAGTTCAGGGCTGCTGTGCCCCTCGTGAATGAACCTCACACAGCTGAAGCTTAAAAGCCTGAAGAGAGAGCTCCCGTGAGTTCTGCCTCTGTCTTTCTCACTCATCCCCTTTCTGGCCTTGAAACAGATTTAAAGAGCCTTTATGTTGACTGAAATGGGATAGGGAGCGGGCAGCCACTTGACCTGAGAAAGAATGCCATGCTATAGAAGCCGACTCCTCTGCACAAACATTATTTCTCTATGTGATATGGTTTCCCAGAGTTTGTCTCCAGTGTCTAAATGGACCCTGAATGTAACGCTGGTGTGTGTGTGTGTGTGTGTGTGTGTGTGTGTGTGTGTGTGTGTGTGTGTTGGGGGTGAGGGCAAGGGAAGAGAGAGAGAAAAAAAAAGTTTCTTTATTCCTGTTCTCTGGATGGATTTTTTTTAAATTTGCTCTGTGGGAATGAGGAAAAACAATCCCACAATAGTAATACTCCTTGGGCTCCATAACTATAAATGCAGAGGATTTCACCAACGTCTTTATTAGTCATGATTCCCCGCTGTGACAAAACCTCTCTGTCTACCTCCAGCAGAAAAGGCATTTATCAAAGGCTGTTAAAAGGCATTAGGTGTACAGATTTGTAGCCTCTAGGTTCAGCCTTGGAAGCCCAAGTGCTCTCTCCTCAGCCTCCACTCCCACCCGAATGGCCTCATTGCTGTGGCTGAAAGCTAAAAGCCAGGGCTCTACCTGGCTGCAGCCACACCACCAGTGTCCACGCCACCTCTGCACCAGAAACTTAAAATCACAAGCTACTGGCAATCCACCTTGCCCCAGCCCTGCCACTGTATCTGGATACTCCCAAGTTTGTCTAACAGAAGAAGCGGGAACTTCCCCAAATAGTTCTCACAGCTGGCTGAGCATGAGAATCACCCATCCAGTTCTCTAGCCAGGGGTCCTGTCTCCTCAGGGTCTCTGATCATTAGTCAGATTTGGAACCACTGCACAGCGGCGACCCTTGAGGTTCCTTGCAGCAATGAAAATCATCTGAGCTGCCAGAAAACCGGGAGCTAACACCGATCTCCAATTCTGTGGCTCCTGTGAAGCATGGCTCATATCAGCATTCATTTTTAAGGTAAAGGAGCTGTGAAACAGTTCAGCTGGAAAAAAGACCCATGTGGCAATCACGGCAGAGCCCCTGCTGCTCTACTTCCTGCAAAGCTGAACATGCATTCTTAAAAAACAGGAAGGACCGGTCAGGCATGAAGACACTGCAGAAATCTGAGCAACACAGAAACAGGTTCTGACTTCTGCCCAGAGAACCTTCACTCCAGAATGTCTTTATTTGGTTGTATGTGTAAAATGAACCCATCATTGAGAGACTAAATGTTTTAAAAGAAAGTAAGATGGGAAAAGGAAAATTACTTGATTCTTCAGTGCAATTATTTTAAATTTAGTAATTCCCATTCAGGCAAACATTCTGCGTGCCCAGGTGAAAGATGTGTGTGTCTGTCCAATCCCTCACTTGTTCATCTTTCTATACTAAGCCGTACATTGGTATGTACTCATGATGAACAAAATACAAGTTTTACAGCAGTTTAGTATAAGGAACTTTGACAAAAAATAATTATGTTGATGCTGGCATTATTTATACTTTCCTTCTTCCCTGTCCCCCGACAATTGTCTAAATGGTGAAAGCTAAAAGTAAGGAGATTTAGAAAATACAAAAACCATTAGAGACAATGACACAAACAAGTGAGAAAGAGAGAAAAGTGTCACATCAAATCTTTTTACCTAAAATCAAGACAAGTAACATTTAGGCAAATATCTTATTTTTAATTATATATGAGCAAATATGTGTGTCATAAAGTGCTATATACATTGCTGTATTAACATTGTATTATAGTTATTTTCCACACCATTAAGTATTTTTTAATCAACAACATTTTAAGCAATTGCACTATTTGTTTATATGGCTATACCATTGTTACTTTATCAAGACATTTAGGTCACAGCTTGTGGGGGTTTCCTGTTTGGGCTGGTAAGCTTCTTATGTCTAAGTACTTGCACAAGAATCATGACTTTAACAAATAGACTTACTGGAGCTAAAATCTGGAGGTTTTAAAAATTCCTGGTAATTATTAACAAATGAGAGTCAGAGGAAGATGTAGTAATACACATCCAGTAGAAACAGCTGTCGCCCAAATGCTTGCAGGCCATCATCACTACCGTCTCACTCAATTAAAACTAAAGAAGAAAACCCGTGACTTTGCATCAATTAGTACTGATGTAATCCTAGCATTGGTACATCTTTTATGCTTATTACCAAATACTATTAACTTGCTTATTGGTCATCTATTAATATCATTTTGTCATTGTATTATATTTTATTGATCTTATCTTTACATTCATTGTATGTTGTTTACAATTTTGATCTATTTACCAATTAATTTATCAGTCACAGTTGCAGCAATACATTTGACTGTTAATTTAGAAATCTAAATGTCTCCTTTGGTGCTATTATAACATATGATATCATCTCTTGATTTTAGGCTTAGAAAATCTCACCCTACTCACACACATTTAAAAGAAAAACATGAAATATTGCACACACACACACACATTTTAAAAGCACAATATTAAAACAAGCAGTCCTATGTGCTCTACACAGCTGAGGAAACAGAATCATATTAGTAGTATTGACCAATCACATCCATCATTCTGCTCCAACAATTAAACCATTATAATCAATTTTCTGCTTAGGATTCTCTTAATATTAGCTTTGGTTGTAAAATATATGCATAATTCTCTAGACAATATGTTAGTTTATTTTGCTCATTTAAAACATTTATGTGTATGAATCCTCTTCAGCTTTTCATGCCTTTGTTTTCCAAATATGATACATTTTAGTTTCACTTATGTTTATGTATATAGTTGTGGTTTTTACATTTTCATTGCTATATACGTCATTTTACATATGTATAGCACAGTTTAATTATATATTCTAATGTTGAGGAATATTTTATTCTTTTCAATATGTTTCTATTATAAAACATGTTGCTGTAAACACTGCATCAACCAGGAGAGAAACATTGCCAGTGGTGTGAACATTTCATGGGAAGAATTGTTAACTAGTAAGATGGACTCTTAACTAGTATAAGGAATGAAAGAGCACGCTAAGGAGTACCAAAGTAGCAAACACAGAAAGCAGCAACTACCTCAGAGGACGAGGAACAAGGAAGAACCAGGCTGAGACCCCGCCTCTTTGGAGAAGTCTTTACTGCGCAGGAGCAGCACCTGCTGGGGGAAGGGACTTGCTGGAAGACGTGGGTAGAGCTGGTCCATTGGTCCAGTGCACCAAGAAGTCAGGAAGTTTGCAGGGGCTCAGGATGCAGCTGGCCCAGCAGAGTCACAGAGATGAATGCTACTGAGCTTGCACACCAACTTGCTGGCTGCCATGCTACAAGCAGCACAAAAGTACCAAAAAAAGGGAGCACCTCTCCCTGCGACTGTTTTACAGTGCCCCAGCTCAATCTAGAGACAGAGCCTCACTTTGAGACAGCAGATAGAGGAGAGTTGTTCGCAGGACCCATCTCCATGTAACAAAGCAGGGTCAAGAGGGGTGGTCTTGGAGCTGGGTGGCAATAACTCATAATAGATGCAAATCTCTTCATGTTAATCTAGTGCTTCTAAACAGGAGGTTCCAGGACACATGCCTGGGAGAAGAGGTGCTTGGTCAAAGCATGTGTGCACGTCATTATTTTTAAGAAATGCTAAATTACTGTCCAAAATTATTTTACCACTTTATATTACCAGATGTGAAATGCTAAATCATTGTGGCTTTAATTTTCATGTTTATGACGGCTAAGGTCCCGTTTATTTTCATATTTTTATGGACATTTCTATTTTCCCTTCTGTACAATGATGGCTTATGTTTTTTGCTCATTTTCCTAATGTGTGTGTGTGTGTGTGCACACGTGTGCACGTTTGTCCTTTTTAATTGATTTTATCAGTTTTTTATGTAACATGTTTATATTTTATGAACTCTTTTGAGTTATATGTTTTGCAAATATCTTCTCCCAGTGGTTAATGTCTTCATGGTGCCTTTGTTTAATATAATTTATTAATTTTATGTAAACCAAGTTAACAATATTTGTTTTCCTTTTAGTTTGGGCATCATAGACTTGTTTATGAACTCCTTTATTTATCTGGGAAACTAAATATTCTGCCACTTTTTCCTACCATTTTTTAAAGTTTTGACTTTGCATTCAAATCTGTAATCCATGTGGGTTTAATTTTTTTGGGAGATAGGTACATAGAATAAGTATATATTTTACTTTACAAAATAAATATGAATAAGTTGCTCTAGCACCATTTATTGAAGACTGTTTTGTACTGGCTTATGTACAATAAAACTAGTTTTTTCATAAATGCAGGTTTTTTTTATTTTAGGGCTGTTTATTCTGTTTCTTTCTCTTCTGATCTATTTATATCAGTCAGTACCAGCCTATACCATCCTAAATATTGCAGATTTATAATAACTAATAATATCGGGAAGAATGATTCTCTCCATCTGCTCCTTTCTCAACAATATATTGGCCATTTTTGAAATCCTATATAATTTGAGAATGTACTTGTCAAATTCCATGAAAAACTGAATTCTTGAAACAATGTTTGGGAAGAGTTGAAGTTTATACAAGGAGTCCTTCAATCCGTGAATCTAATACATTTCTACACTGATTTGAGTCTTACTTAATTACTTTGAATAAAAGCTCATATTTTTTTCCAAAAGGTTTGAATCTAGCAGTGGCATCCTTCTGCTTGTATATGCTTTCGTATTTTAACAGTGGTATCTTCTAAATGCTGTAGTTAATGTGTGGAAATGCACCTGATTTTTTATGAGGATTTCATATCTGGTCCGATTGTGGTGTAAAAGCTAAAACCAGGGCCATCTGGGGAAACCAGGAGGGCCTCCCCGTGGCCTGACTGCAAGTCCCTCGCCTCAGTTTGCTTTGGCGGATCGGCCCCCTACTCAAGCCACTCTTCTCACAAAGAAGGTCAGGTTTGCACCCTGCTTGCCCCTGAATAGAGAGGGCTTCAGCTCTCTGCCAGCCTGCAGAATTATTAAAAAAAAAATCCAGTCATGACATCCCATGGGAACCAGGGCACCATGCCCTCTTATTACTGTAAAGCTGCCTCCCATGGCCCTACTGCTCCTGATGTTTCCACGTGCAGCCCCTGTGGCCCCACATAGCATGAGGTCTTCCACTCCTGGGCTGTTTACTCTGCTGATTTTTTTCTTTTGCTGTGCAGAAGCTTTTTGGTTTAATTAGGTCTCACTTATTTTTTTTTGTTTTTGTTGCATTTGCTTTTGGGGTCTTAGTCATAAGTTCTTTACCTAGGCCAATGTCCAGGAGAGATTTTTTCTAGGTTTTCTTCTAGAATTTGTATGGTTTCAGGCCTTAGATGTAAGTCCCTAATCCATCTTGGGTTAATTTTCGTGTATGGTGAAAGGAATCCAGTTTCATTCTTCTACATGTGCCTATCCAATTTTCCCAGAACCATTTCTTGAACAGGGTGTTCTTTCCCCAGTTAAAAAACAAAACAAAACAACACAACAACAACAAAAACAAACAAAAAACCTTGTGTTTTCTAGATGCAGATCTCTGATCCAAAACACATTGAAGAAAACTAAGGATGCCCTCTCTAAATTTTCTAACATAGTTGCTTTCCATCCTCACATGGCTGTATTGCTGAAATCCAGAGGCGTTTCCTAGATTTTTTTTTTCCATCTCTAAACAAAGCGTCTTTCAGGGGCCATATTGTCTTCCTGACACCTTGGAGTTAGGCAAAGATGAACAGTGGCTCCATGTTTTGTAGCTCTCGCTACATTTTTGATGTTCGATGACTGACAGGTTCTAAGTCTCACCACCCTCTCCCCTTTATGTCCCACAACTGGGCAAGTTGATAAGAAAACTTCGGCGTTCCCTTCTTTGACGCCAGCAGAAAATTCAAGCAACACAAGCCCCTTCGCATACCTGGGAAGCCCATGGCCTCAGGCAATGAACACAGTGGCCTCAGGCCTGAACCACTATAAAACCCCAAGCCAGGGTCTTTCCCCGTTCTTTCAAACCATTTTTGGACAAGCTTGGGAGACATCTTCTGCTCTCCCCTGGAAACCTCGCTTGTAATTAACACATCTTTTCCCACCCTCTGTTGCGTGTGTAGCATCATCGGCCTCCACATCTGAACCAAAGTATGGGTGGTGGTGGTGGTGGAGTCTTTCCTTTTTTTGGCAAGGTGGCAATAATACACTGAAATTGCTGTGTCTAATTGTAAATGCCTGTTTAACTTTTAAAGAAATTGCCTGTGTTCCAAGTGACTATGCCAATTCCATCCCCACAGTCAACATATGAGAGTCCTAATTTTGTCCTGCCAACCCCTATTGTCTTTTTTATTGTGGCCACTCTGTGGGAAAATTGTGGTATCACATTCTGGTTTTCATTTGCATTTTCCTAATAGCTCATGATGCCGGGGTCCTCGTTAGGTGCTTATTAACTGGATGGGTTTTTTTGTTTGTTTATTTATTTATTTTTGTTACTTTTTTTTTTTGGTGAACTTTCTTTTAAATCTTTGACTCATTAAAAAATGTGCTGTTTTGGCCGGGCGCGGTGGCTCACGCTTGTAATCTCAGCACTTTGGGAGGCCGAGGCGGGCGGATCACGAGGTCAGGAGATCGAGACCATCCTGGCTAACACAGTGAAACCCCGTCTCTACTAAAAAATACAAAAAAATTAGCCGGGCATGGTGGCAGGCGCCTGTAGTCCCAGCTACTCGGGAGGCTGAGGCAGGAGAATGGTGTGAACCTGGGAGGCGGAGCTTGCAGTGAGCCGAGATCACGCCACTGCGCTCCAGCCTGGGTGACAGAGCGAGACTCCGTCTCAAAAAAAAAAAAAAAAAAAAAAGTGCTGTTTTTCTTATTATTGAGTTGAAAGGTTATTCATATTTTCTGGAGCAAAGCCCTTTATCAGGTTTATGATTTTTAAGTATTTGCTTTCAGTCTTTGGCTTGACTTTTATTTTCATAGTAGTATATTTTGAAATGTAAACATTTTAACTTTTAATAATGTCGAATTTATCAATGTTTTGCTTGTATAGTTGGCACCTTTACTTCATGCCTGAGAACTCTTTGCCTAAATATAAAAAAAAAAAATCCTATATTTCCTTCTGGAAATTTTATACTGTAATCTCTTCCATTTAGTTCTATAATTTATTTTAAGTCAATTTTTGTAAATGATATGAGGCAAGCATCTAATGTTATTCCTAATGCATTTTTTATTATGGTAGAAAACACAAAATATAAAATTATCCTAGTCGCTTTTAACTGTACAGTTCAATAGTGTTAAGTATATTCACATTGTTGGAAAACAGAGCTCCAGAACCTTTTCATTTGCAAAACTGAGACTCCATACCGGTTCAAAAACACCTCCTCCTTTCCTTCCCCACACAGCCCCTGGTAACCATCATTCTAGTTTATCTTTCTATACGTTTTACTATTGCATGTACCTCATGTAAGTAGAATAGTATAGTGTGCATCTTTTTGAGTCTGGCTCATTTCCATTAGCACCATGTCTTCAAGATTCATCCATGTTGAAGCATGCTTCAGACTTTCCTTCCTTTTAAGGCTGAAGACTATTCCATTTTAAAGGGTCCAATTTCGTTTTTAACTTACTTTTGCATATACATATATAATTGACTCCGCACAGCTTTTTGAACAGACTATTTTGTCCCCATTGAATTTTTTTCGCAAATTGTGGGCAATCATATTTTACTGTGAATGGAAAACTGTATTTCTCAATTGTCTCTCATTTTGACCTGTACCACAAAGTCTTGATTAGCATTTACTTCCTGATTATGTCACACTTGGGGATACAGTTTTCTGCAAACATTTATGGTACAATATTTTGTAAAACATGTCCCCAGACGTTTTTTCTATGCCTATTTGTCTATGAATGGAAGAGAAGGAAAAAAAAAAAAGTGAGCCCTAGGCCGCTAGAGATCAGTAGGAGCGCTCAGGAGAAATTCTGGTTGTGGAGTTAGCCTTCTTGCTCTGTGGTTTCCAACAGTGTTTCTCGTTTTAACACATTCCACCATTTCTTTTAAATGGTATGTTTCCCTGTAACCAATGTTTTAGTTTTCTGCACATTTAATCTACCAGACAGTAGACATGAGCATTTTTTTCTCTAATACTTAAATTGTTGTAAAATGTATTTTGTCTGTACTATGAAATAAATATGTAAATATATATTTTCCAAAATGCTAACCAACATTAAATTACTTGAAACACTTTCCACTTATATTGATCTTACTATTTTTATTATATTAAGTTCTTACATACCAAGGCCTATTTTGGGGTTGTTTTTGGTGTTTGTTCTCTATAAATCCAGTCTTATGGTTGAGATAGTCTTATTTAATTTTGTACTTTTCTGACTTTTTTGAATACCAGATGAAGCTTACCCCTTTAGCTATTTTCAACTATTTATTTTTTTAGTTTAAATTTTAAAGTAGTTTTCTCTAATTCCTATGGTATATCCAAAAGCTGTATTACTCTAATAATAAAATTTAAGAACACACTGACAAAATTCTAATAACCAAAGTTAAGAACAAATTAACACATTGAACTTTCTTCCACACATATTGCATTTTACTTCATCTGCTCTGCTCAATACCTTGAATTAATTGACTTTTTTTCTTTATTTAATCATATATTGTACTTTGACATTTTCTTGATGTGCCTTTAGAGCCATTTAATAGTATTTTGGGAAAGGTGTATCAAGCTGTGTTATTTCAGTCTCTCATGTCCCTCACTGGCATATTCAAATTATGTTCTGCGCTACTGGATGACTTATTTTCTAAATCCCAGGCTCTTTATCTTACTCATATTTATATCCCTGTCAGAGATCTCTGTCCAGCTCACAATTCTTGTTTGTAATATTGAATCACAGCAAAGTCTGAGATAGCTACAAAACTCAGACTGATTTGAGCACAAAAGCCTTTCTGGAAATGGCAGCCTCTGAGCTGAGTTCTGAAAGGTGAGTAGGAGTTGGCCACACACAGAGAGTAAAGAGCAAGCACTCTTGGGAGACAGAACAGCATGGTCAAAGCCGAGGAACCTCTTTCAAGATTCTTGGACATTAGGGTACAGTAAGAGCAGTAAAAGAACAGGTTAAAAAGCAGGTCTTTATGGACCCTTAGGTCATGCTGAGAAGTTTAGACTCATCTGAAGTCAGTAAGATGTCTCCACAAATTTTAAAGAGGCATGAAATGGTCATATTTCATTTAAAATATTATTTTATCCACAGTATTGTGAATGAATTAGAAAGACTCAAATAGAAACAGAGGCAGAGAAATAATTTTCACAGCTGTTACCATAATTCAGACATGGTGATTAATGAGTTTCATATTTTAATTGAATAAAATGATAGATATACTTGTAATGAGAGCCAGATCATTGCTACTGTTTTCAAAAACTGTGATCCCCATTGTTGGTGCCGACTGCAGCATTCTGACGAGCCATTGCTCCTGAACAGATTGTCACATTAACATGTCTTATGTGGTCCAGGCCATGGTTCTGAGCAAATAGGAAACAGGCTGAATCAAATTGTAATTGCAAGGGTGAGATAAAGATTTTTATCTCCCTGACAGCAAGGTGAAAGCCATGTCAATCCTTGTGTAAACAAATGATCATACTGTCTGAGCATGCAAGCACTTCTGAAAGTGTTTTCATATATGACAAAAATGCCTATCTATCTTTAGTTATGGTATTTTTATGAGAGTGAATTTGGTCAGTCTTCATTCCAGGAGAGAAACAACAGAAAACAATGACTGTCTAGGAGAGATTTTCTGATTCTTAGTTCCCTTAGAGATAAGGAAAAAATAGAGCCGGGTGTCAGGTCACTTTGCTAGAGTCATGGAGTAGCCCAGCTTCGAGATTAAAAGCATAGTCACTGCTTTCAGAGGGTTCCCATTTCAAACCACAGCTCTCTCATTGCTTAGCAAGTGTACTGTGTGAGACAAGTTGCTTTTCCTCTAAGCATAGGTATAACAATGCCATTATCAAAAGGCTGTTTATAAGATTACAGAGCAATCACTTAGAACACAGTCTGGTATACGGTGAGTGCTAAATACATGATCACTATTATAGTTTTAAACATGGCTAGAGAGTTTTCTGTTGCAATGAGACCCCGGGTTTGACGTACATTAAAGCTGTTCTTATTTCACCGTATTAACCATCTCTTTACTAGAGGCTACGATGATTCTAAAGGTGCACTGATTTTTTTTTTCATCCTGCATTAACTGATTTGATTATAGTTACAGTAAACTTTATCTGGTAGATTTTAATAAAATCTTATAGTGTTATCTGATAAAAATATATTATTGTGTGACGTGTATACCTTGCGGTCAGGATGAGTAAAGTATATATTTTCTTCTCTTTCCTCTGGGATATGTTTATCCCTTAAGTATGAAAATTGCACAATATTTGGCCCTAAAATCATGCATCATGAAGGATTTATTAGGAAAATAAATTTGGACAAGTTTATTACTATGGAATCTAAAAAGATCATGTTGTTTTTTTCCCCATTCACTCCCCAACCTGATTTACATTTCATACATCCTACAAAAAACTGTATTTTCATTGGTTCATCTATCTATTCACCCATTCACTTATTTATCCATCCATTCATTCAACCCTTTATTTGACAATCATTAAGTGAGAGCATATCATACATACAAACAAGAAATATAATCCAGAAATTAAAAATAATACCTCCCTTTGGGGGATGGGAAAGAGATCTATCCACTCAACATTTTAATAAAGTCATACAAGTTCTTCGATGGAAGTCTTTGCAGTTATCAATCTCTGGGGTAGAAGAAGCAGAGGTGGGTGTTGACTAGACAACCATAAACATCAGGTTGGTGAGAAGAGGTAACAAAAGCATTTTCTGGAGCAGGAACAAAATACTCCATCACCATCTGGCATATTTGAAGAACTTCAGATGGTTCTGAGTAGGTGGAACTTAGGGTATTCATTCCTGGGAATCTCATAATGCTTTGCTTGGCAATTGAATATATTCAGGCAGCCAAGCCAATGAAGGGACTCAACTGAAGACTAACCTTTTCAAATTTGCATTTTATACAACTAAGGAATTCACTTTTTTTTTTGATAAAGGGGTTATCATTACAGTTTTGATCAGCACTGATGTCCTTATGCGCTGGGCTAATATCCACAAATGTCCATTAGCACAAATCTATTCCTCAGAAGTTCCCTTCAACTCAAATGATCTCACAAGAGGTGTGATTTCCTGTGAGGATACAATGAGTTATATATCTATTTTCACAATGAAGACAAGTGTTTCTAATTTGGTAAAAAGAAAGGCCAAAGATTATTTCATTATTCTTTTCTTTTTTTTTTTTATACAGAGTCTCACTCTGTTGCTCAGGGTGGAGTGCAGTGGGGTGATCTTGGCTCACTGCAACCTCCACCTTCCAGGTTCAAGCAATTCTCCTGCCTCAGCCTCCCCAGTAGCTGGGACTACAGGCACGTGCTACCACTTTCGACTAATTTTTGTCTTTTCAGTAGAGACAGGGTTTCACCCCATTGGCCAGGCTGGTCTCGATCGCCTGACCTCAGGTGATCCATTTATCTCTGTTCCCCAAAGTTCTGGGATTACAGGCATGAGCCACCTCCCCCAGGCTATTTCATTACTCTTTTAGAAGCATGTTTGAAATATTTTTAAATGGGAGAAATTACCATGTGTGAAATGTTACCCCAAACTCCCAGTATTCTTATGAGGTATGATCAGCCCTCTTTGATATAAGTAGGTGAGTGAAGTTTAAGTAGTTTGTCCAATTTGGAGAGCTAAGAGTGTGGGATCTGGGTGTCCGGGCTGAGTCTGTTTGATGTTGGGGTTGATGGTCTCCAGGCTATGTGGTAAGGTTTTTTTCCACTTTTTCTTCTGATCAGAAAATCAAGCATCCTTAAGATATTTAAATTATGGTTCATATGACAACACAGAGTCTCCCTCTTGGGTTTCCTATGAAAATGTAAGTTTACAAAGGAGTTTGACCACAATGGCATCTTGTTTATGTTTGCCCTAATTCAATAGCCCCATTTTCACAAGAGGGCAACTCGTAATTATGTGCAAATCTAATTGACTCTCACTCTTTTAAAGGTGGCTTGAGCTTTTTAAGCTGGAAAAGTAACGGAAAAAGATTCATGCAGCTGCTTAAAACAGCAAATTTTGACGTTACGAATGATCTCCCACTTGCTTAGTTTATCAAACAGGAGCTTCAGTCACGTAAAGCCTTGAAGAAATTTATTCGGTATAAGTTTGTAAATAAGATCTATATGGCAAAAATATCACACATTTTCTGCCTAATTGTCCCACTAGACCCTTGGTATCTAGTTCACTGTAATGAGCTGGGTTTAACACAGCCACCTGTCTCAGGTTAATGCTCTGAGATTGTGTCACCAGCAAGTAGAAATTGGTTTGGCATCTTTTCCTACGTTGTAATTCTGTTGAGCAGGTTTTGCTGTGGAAGGTTTGATATTCAAAAACAAAGATAAATGTTTTCCTCCTTCTCAGGCAGTACACTTTAGACCTGAGGAGAGTCCAAGTGTCTATGAAGCACAAATAATAAATTTTAATAAAGCACAACTTTACAAATGATAATTTTCTCTCACTTCCTGACACTTTTTTTTTAAACATATATCGGCATTGTCCTTAAGAACCTTGAAAATGGCATCTCCTTGGCCCAATAATGACAATGCTGTAATGTTCAAGAAAAGAATGCCTTTGTTTATTATACATGACTAGATTCTGAACTTATTACTTAATTCAACATAAGCTTACTGGGTACCTAGCACATGCCAGGCCCAGACCTGCATGCAACAAACAAAACACACAAAGCCTGTGCCTTTATTGGGCTTACATTTTAGTGGGAGAGAGAAGTCAAAAATACACAGAAAATGAACAAACACAGAACCGAAGGCACAATTATTAAAGTAAAATACAAGGTAGACATTTGTGAAATTGATCGTTGTGAAAAGCACATGGAATTTTACAATATACAAATTGTGTGTGTGTGTGAATAAATCTCCCACCATAAGGAAGGAATTCAGAGAAGCAATATGTTTTACAAGAGCAGGAAAATAAGCCTTTTCTTTGGAAAACATCACCCTTTAAACCTCATAAAATATTAAAATAACGATATGGCTGATACTTATTAGGTATGCGTTATGTGCCAGTGTCTGTTCCATGCGCTTCACATTTATATATATTGACATAATTAATCCCCACTACAACCTTCAAAGTAAGCGCTTTTATTATCCTCACTTTGTAGCTGAGGAAACCGTGGTGGGGAGGGCTGGACGACTTTCCCAAGTCCCCACAGTTCTTTAATGGCAAAACAGCATTCAAGCTCAGGCAGCCTGGCTCCAGAGTCCACACTCTTAACTACCACAGCAGACCGTACAGGGTTTCTTTATAGAGGCATTCTTTAGTTTTTCTTACTTAAGAAGACACAAATAAGAAACCAAAAGCCATTCCACCAGAGAAGGCTGTAGGCCTGGATTATTTAGACTAAAATAATCAGAAACCTGTATTTAAAAAAAATCAACAAGGAAACCTGACAGTGCTATTAAGTCTGTGATGAACAAATAAAAAAAAAAAAATGTCTCTATGTCCAGCCGTGGAGACTTCAATGCTACTCCCGTATACGTGGTTCTTCTTGAAACGCGTGGCCCTTCCCAACACTTCTCTCGTCCCCCACCAGGATGAAATACCGTCCAAGTGCTGCTGGTTTGGTAGCTCTGCTGACCTGGACTTGGGCCCCCTCCCAGATGTTCAAGGCACTGAGGGTGCGCACTGGGCTCTCCTGCAGGGCAAGTCCAGGCGTGGCTTCCGGATGTTTTCAGTGAAACTTCGCAGCCTCTGGTATTGTTGCTCACCTTACGTGGTAGCAGACAATACATGGTCCCTAAACGCAATCCTCCCATCTACACACAGGAGCCCACACCACGGGCATTCATACCTATCCCCATGGGGTTTCTTTTGCTTTGAGTCCCTTTTTCCCATTTCGCTTCTCTTTTGGCTACCTCCTAAGTATCTGAAAATCATCAACTTATGTATAATTTCCTCCAGGAAGTCTTCCTTGACCTTGTGGGTCTTCATCAGTTGTCCCTCTTCTGACCTTCAAAATTTTCTATGAATTCCTCTCTCCTGATGCTGATCGTATTTTATTATAGGTATTTGTCCACATGGTTACTTTATATTTGTTAAGTCGTTTGTAAAGTCGAGGTGGTAATCATTCTACCTTGGTATCTTTAGCACCTAGCATAGTGAGTGCTTAGGGGTTGGGCTGACTTTTCTGCTGATGTTTTAGCAAAGCACACTCCAGTAAAACGAACAAAGTAATTTCAAAATTCATCTTTATGTTTGAGAACGACCCTTTCTCAGAGGGTATATTTGCTTTTCATTTCCCATTTCCATAACCCTGCCAAGGGTAAAATCTTTGAGCATCCTTGAGGAATTGATCATCACTTGATTCAGTATCTGTGTGGAGACATGAGAGCTCTTTCATTCACCAGGCATCATCCTGAGTCCTGGGGATCTTTCTGGATCCTACTCAACCCAAAGGTGCAGAGCTGAGATGTCCCCCAAGGGCCTCAGTCCTCTGGGGCCTCGTTTTTTTAATAGAATTACCCACATGGTAAGAGGAACAGAACACTTTTACATCCCCCAGGAAACTCGGGGAGCTTTCCCTCTTTCTTTCATTGCTTGCTTCTGCTAAAGTTATAACTCCCTCTCTGCATTCCATCTCCTGCAAATGGATACAATATATATACATATTTTTATATATATATAGTATATATAATATTGTATATATACATACTATATATGTATACTATATATATACAATATTATATATACTATATATATAAAATATATGTATATATATTGTATCCATTTGCAGGAGATGGAATGCAGAGAGGGAGTTATAATATTGTATATATACTATATATAATATTGTATATTATATTTTGTATATTGTATATTGTATATATACAATACTATATATTGTATATATACAATATTATATATATATTCTATCTGATCATTTACTTCTCTGAACAAATTTGCTTAGCCTGGATTCCTATAAGTAAAATTATTGGATAAAAAGCCATGAACAGTTAAAATGATAACCTCGTGATATACATCAGCTACTTTCCTTCCAAAATGCTTATGAAAGTCATTTTAATAGTCTCTGCATGAGGGCTTGATGTTACCCACCTTTATGCACCTTCAGTACTATTAATAGGATTTTGTTTTGCGTGGCTTTGATTAATGGTGGATTAAGTGTTTTTTATACTTATTGACTCTAACATTTTTGGATATTTACTATATGTATCATTTGTCTGTTTTTCTATTTACATTTTTAAAGAGCTATTTATCTTTTTAAATATTTTTCTCTCTAAATTCTAATGGAAAATATTTCCGGTTTCCTTTTTATTTGGTGTTTGTTTTTATTATTATTATTATTTAGTGCTTTGCTTTTACTTTTGGAATCTATACATAATTTCCTTTTCTTTTGTGAGCTCACTTGTTATTTTACACTTGGTCATTGTATCTCTTTCCTGATCTGACTTGTTTAATAAGGCATCAATACATGGCTTGGGTTTGGATTGAAAGAAGCTGGGTCCGCTTTAAAAAGATGTGATATTATTGAGAAATATTTTTATACACCCATCTTGACAATTTAATTATTCATCATTTTTGAGATCTTTTATTCTCACATTCAATTGTAATACACTGTACTAAATGTGAAAATATATTATAAGGTTAGAATAAAGATACTTTGAGAAAATTACTGTGCACAGCTTTTAGACAATGCATTTTCAATGTAGGAGAGAGATGAAGGTTTCACAACAGAAATATGCCAACTCTGTTTCTGTGTATGTTCCATTTAGATTGAAGCCATAGCAGTTGTTGTGCATTCTAGCCACCTTAGAGTTTATCAATATTGTGCAGCTGTTGCCTTGCCTAAAGAAAGTGCCAAGAGGAAATAATGAGATCGTACAGAATCCCGATAAGCAAAAACTTGCAAGGCAGAATCAGAGCTAAGAAAATGAAGGAAAAAAAAGAAAGGGCCAAAGTTCCAGGAAGTCTTATTTCTTGTTCGTATAACGTTACCCTAAATGTTTTGCCTTAAAATTTTTCTTTGAACAATTGTCCTCTCTGTAATATGCCAAAAACTAAGTCTGTTTCTTTCAAGAGCTGGCACCACACTGATAATTTATAAGTACAAAGTATGCAACTGCAATTCCTGTTTCACCCTGAACTTGAACTAAAGATGTCTTTGATTGGCATGAATGTGGTGCCAAGCAAGGAGACTCCACCAATACTGAGGGGAAAAAAAACAGACGAGTCTTCTTCATTCTTGAATAAACATACCATTCAATTCACATAAAGGCAAGTTAATTTCAGAAAGGTTCACTTCTGTTTTCTTGAGATAACAAGATGCAAAGCATTTACTTAAACTCGGGTAGTCGATAAAATTCTTCAGACATTATTATCATTGGCTGTGTATTTTTTAAACTTAACATATTCAAATAGAATGCTTTTTTGGTTATTTGTAAAACTCATCTTTGCTGTACCTTCTGAGAACAAGTACGGCATCATTGCTTTTCCCATTTAACATTCCTTAAGTTTGACTGAATCATTGGTAAAACAGTTTCCTTGTGTAAGATAATGAAAATCCTGGACAACTACCTTTAGCTTCTTATTAAAGAATGTTTTCTCTAACCCTCTTTGAAATTAAAACATGCATAAAAATACATTTTACATGTCAACCTGATTTCATATTAGTATATATGTTAATAATTATTTGATAATTATTATTTAATTAGCCAAACGCCATGAGAAAGTCTCAGTAAAGAACATTTTGGAAAAAGCAGTTTCATATCTATACACATCACACATTTGCATGAAGTATTTCCTGTGGTTAGTAGCATTACACTCATCAAAACTCATAGAACCTTATGATTTTAAAACATTTTGAACTCTCTCATAACACTTGTAGATAAAAACAAAAATCATTAAAGCATAATTCATGCCTGAGATGCTAAATAAATACTTGGTTTGGTTTTGACTGTAAAATTATTGAGTAAATGGATTAACAGGACAATGTACTCTAAAGTTTAGAATATTAATACTAGGTGAAATTGACTAAATGTATAAAAGAGAAAAATAAGATGAATGAAAGCAATATTACTTTAGAAGCAGCTGGTTAAATTATGGAACTGAGTTGTACAAAGTGTCATCTTTCCATTTTTCTTCTCTTTGGTCTTCTTTTCCCTTGAGGCTGAACAGTATCAGCAAATCTAACATGATTTTGGAGTATAAGAAACAGCCTTTGCATGACCCAGTCCAAATATACTAGAGAAGTATTTTTGTGGACTCAGTAAAATGGTACTTTATTCCCACTTCAATACTCTTCTCTAAATTACAGATCCCTTGATACCTGGAAAAGTGAAAGAGTCAAATGTCTGGTCAGAGTTTGGACTTCTTTTTCTGGTCCCTGGCCGTAACAAGCCACAGCCTTACCCCTAATACTATAGACAAAAATATATTCATTTGAAATATTTCGATTATTTCTTTACAGAAAATCAAATTTTACCTTTTTATACACACTGAGGGTATTTTGGGGACATGCATAACTTTTAACAACAACATTGTTGATACCAGTCACCCTTCTGTCTGCCACCCAGAATTCTGACTAGAGGTATTATTACTAGACATGCCTTTCTTGCATTTTTGGAACCATATTCCTGAACACATATTTTTATCTGAAGGTATTTCCTGCTTAGAGACAGCCCGGTATGTGAAATAGGATATTTTAAAACTAGAGTGGTACTGGTATTGCAGAATGACTTTTGATGCACAAGAGCAATTGCCATCAAGCCTCTGAGGTCTTTTGAAGTCTCTCCTAAGACATTTAAGACTCTCCCACTCACTTGCCCTGAGGACTTCTGATTTCTGACGATGGAAACTCAACTCCCAGAGTGTTGTAATGTAAATTGTACACCATGGGGTTTATGTAAATGCCAACTGAATGAAAAAAAGATGACAGAAAATAAAGACAGTTCTAGTTATTTCAATGCTTATTTACTGTCAATTCTACCCTACTTTTAAACACAGTATCTCAAATACTGTCAAGAATTATCAGAAATATAAAAAAGAAAGATAATGTGGTCCATAGTGAAAAGTCAATAAATTGCTGAATCAGAATCCTAAACAACCCAGATGTTACAAGAAATTGAAAAAATGAGTGGAGAAATCAGAGACATCAGGTGAGATTTGGAAGCTGCCTAATACAAACTGCCATCCTGCAACTGAAAGACACACATCTGAAAAACAACAACAACAAAAATACTCAATGGGTGCGATTAATAACACCTTCGATCCACAGGAGAAAGGATCAGTTACTTTGAGGAAAGGTCACTAGACATTATTCTAAATAAAGGAAAGTGAGAACAAATTGAAAATAAATCAATAATACAAAATAAAATAAAACCTAGCATCAGCAGCAGCCTGCAAGTTAATATTGAGTACTCTGATGTTGGAGTCCCAGTAATGAAGGAGAGAGAAAATGGGGTGAAAAATATTTGAGGAATCTTGCCTGTAGTTTTCCAAATTGTTTTAAAAAGTAGTGAGCCACTGACATGGGAAGCTCTGCACATTTGAGAGAGCATTAACACCACACACACACACACACACACACACACACACACACACACTCTTTAAGTATGTCATAATCAAACTGGTGAAGCCTAAATATAAAAATGAATTATTGGCTTCTTGTAATGGTGGACAAGTGAATTTGTCTTGTAAACCATCTGCAAATAGAAATTATAAAAATGATAACTTGTAAACTTCCTAAAGCTGACCAAAGAAAGACGATGGCATAATCTTAAAAAACGTGATGAATGGTAAGAATTACGAACTGGTGGCTTCAGGCCTGACGGCACTGCCCACCCCACTGAGCTATGGCAGGGTGGGTGGGGGCACTCTGCAAGCTTACCAGGAAAAAAATTCAGAGATCGTGACTCAAGAATGGGAAATTACCTGGAAATGGAAACATTTAAAGAAAAAATCCTAGTAGTACAAGAAACATAGACGTGGGACCCAAATTTAATGCATAAATTCTTCAAATATCTAAATGACAGCTAAACTGCTTGTTCTCGGAGAAATTGTCCAGGACCAAATAAGCAGAGTAGAGAGCAATCTACTGTGGAAAGGTAGAGTTACTTGGATGCAGAACTGTGATTCGATGAATTTCTCTTAACAGAGTCCCTGTAGAATGTAGGTAACGGAGAACATGAAGTGTTGGACTATAGAGATCAAAGTTGGAAATTAGGGGAAAATTTTCAGAAGTAAGAGAACCTAAAAGAGGATGAGCCTCATCTCTATTTCAGTTCTTGGGTGAAGAACCAATTTCACAGGCACAGGGAAGATTCACAGGATGGGGGGCTAACAATCTACAGCAACACTACAGGGGAAGTTACCAGAGCAAAGCCCAGGTCTCAGCAGCTGCTTATTTTGGAGGGACAAAATTTACATTTTTAGTTCAGGAAAGTTAAAAATTAGAATAGAAAGCTAATAACTCTCAGAAAAACACAATAGAATTTAAACCTAACACAATGTATTATTTCCCATGTTCAGTTTTCAAAGAAAAATTACTGACGTGCAAAGAAAAGGGAAAGTGTGACACATAATAAAAACATAAACAACTCAATGGAAGCTGAATATAATTGTCTTCAGAAGCAGGATTTAGCAGACACTTCTATTGAAAATACATTCACAAATTCAAAGAACATATGCTTGATGAATCAAAGGAAAATATGAGACCATTGAGTTGACAATTAGAGGATGTAAGCAGAAAAATTAAAACTACTTTTTTCTACTTGGGTATCACACCAGAAATAGATTCATACAAATATAATTAAATGAGTTTTGCAAAAGGTGAAAAAAGAAGATGGAATCAAAGTAATCTTTTCACCACATGGTTCTACATCAATTCGATGTCTATATGCAAACCAACAAATAAATAAATACAGCAACCTTAACCCACAACTCACATCTTGTACAAAGCTAACTAAATTTGATCATAGACCTAAGTGGAAAATGTAAAACTATAAAACATTTAAAAGAGCACGGGGGAAATTGTGTATGAACTTGGACTGGCAGAGTTTTTAGAAAATACAACAAAATAAATCTATTAAAAAATTGTACTTTATCAAAATTCAAACATTTTGTTCTCTGAAAAACAATGAGAAAAGAATTTTGAAAAACTGGGAAGAAATATTTGCAAAGCACATACTGGATAAATGATGTGCATACAGAATGAGACAAGAAGTCTTCTCCCCATCGAAGTTCTTTTCTCGATCAAAAGATTCGTGGTCTCTCGGGCTTCAAGGAATGAAGCCATGGACTGCAGCGGCGAGTGTTACAGCTCCATTAGAGAAATGTGCGGACCCAAAGAGTGTGTGGCAACAAGATTTACTAAAGCGAAAGCCAAAGTGAAACGAAAGCCAAAGTAAAGCTTCCACGAAATGGAAAGGGACCCGGAAGGCTTGCTGTCTTTGGCTTGGGTGTCTTAACGCTTATATCCCCTTATGACCCCTTCCCTTTTCCTTTTTCTGTCCTATAGAATTAGCTTATATTCTATCCACTTGTGGGTTGGCGGGCCTCATTGGTTGAAAACATGAGGCTGCTGCTAGAGCTTAAACTCCCTATGATTGGTTGAAGTTTGAATCCCTTAGCTTGCAGCTATGACGTATTTTGGCTTAGGGGAGAGTCCTCTTTGATTGACTGAAGTTTCAATCTCTTAGCTTGCAGCTATGACTCATTTTGGCTTAGGGGAAAGTCCCCTTAGGGAAGTCCTTATTGACCCAGGAAGTCTAGCCAACTTAGCCACTTAGTCCCTCAAGAATATGCAAAGAACAGCTAAAACTCAACAATAACACAACAGTGAATACTCATTATTAGCAAGCAGAGTGTCCTTGATTTAGAAGTGCATTCATTTGCAATTTGTATATAGTGCTTTATTTAACATTTATGGAAAATAATTACAGAACTAATTCACATATTATGTCTTAAATATAGACATGTGCCTTTAGAGCAAAGATAATTTCAAGATATTATCTTTCTACCTGAAATCAAGGAAGCCATTTATACAGAGTTTAGAGAACTAAATTTGCTTTCTAAGAATGTAGAAATAAACAAACTAGAAGAAAATAAAAGCAGTAAGTTTCGTTAGCCCTTGGTTTAGCTGAAATGAACTATAAAAATTTTGAATAAAGGCAGAAATTACTTTTTTGACTGTTTTGTATAATATCTATTTGTAGAGTTCCCTGTACATTACTGGCTTTTTTTTTTTTTTTTTAATGGAAAACATTGTGTTGCTTAAAAGTAATCCAGGATTCTGAGGCTCTCTTAGCCACTACTATTAATAATAGAACTCTGACTGAGGGCACACTTGGTGAGAAAAAAATGGGTTGAGCCTTCTGATAGCAGTGGCAACCCGCCTGGAGCTGCTGCGACCGTGATGTCAGCTGCAATGGGGGAGGCACAGCTGGGGCTGAGTGCTCCACTGAGCTGGAGGGAACAGGAAATAGGTGGAAGCCCCGCCCCCTTCTGAGTTGGGAGCATGGGAGCCTCATGCTTCCTGGGTGCAGCTGCAGCTGCCAAGCCACAGGTGTGGACCTGGACCTCCCTGTGCTCTTGGGGGCCAGGAGCAGGCAGGAAAGCCCTCTCTGGCACAGCTACAGGTGCAGAAGCCTTGACAGGGGACCTGGGCATCTCTGCACTCTCAGGGGCCCAGGAAGGCCACCCCATCCCCGCAGGCTCTGAAGTGCCTGCTCCTGCTGCCTGGCCTCTCCCGGTTCCTGGATCCTGTTCTGATCTTGGAGGGGAGTTGAGGTCTAGCCCAGGCAGTCACAACCGAGACAGATGTGTACAGGCTTTCAGCAGTGCTGACACCCCAGGCCCCATGCTGCCCCCTCCAGACTTTGGGTGCCAAGGAGCACAGGAATGAGGCCGAGGAGGTGCTAAGTGTAGCTTGATGCTGGCCTGCAGGTGCCCTTGTGCAGGAACAGCCTGGATGCCCAACCTGGGTGAACAGTGAGTGATGGAAGGAGACAGGCCCTTGTGTGGAAAGGGGCAGGTCTCTGGTGAAGCCCCACCTTCAAGCCAGGGAAGGCCTGAAGCCTGGGGCCTTGGCTGTCTGCCCTGTGGACCAGAGTAGAAACTTAATGGTGCTTTTTCTGGGCCCACCCATGGTCATCCATGGACAAATCAGCACACACTTCCTCTCCTCTAAAGCCCATAAAAGCCCCCCTTCTTCCCCTCCCCCCACTAAGCCAGAGTCAAAAAGAGAGATGACAGGATGACCAGCTGTGGACAGAAGCCACCCACTGCAGGGCCTCCCCTCTGCTGAGAGCTGAGAAGAGCAAAGGATGACCTGCCTGCGGAGATGAGCGACCAACTCCAGGGCCTCCCCTCTGCTGAGAGCTGAGCACCTGTTGGGATGCCATGGCTCTGGAGAGAAGCAACCATCTCCAGGGTCTCCTTTGAGCTGTTCTATTGCTCAAGAAAGCTTCTCTTCACCTTGCTCTCCCTCCACTTATCCACATACCTCATTCTTCCTGGGCACGCAGGACAAGAACTTGGGACCTGCCAAATGGCAAGGCTGAAAGAACTGCAACATAAACAGGCTGAAACATCATATTGCGGGTGACAAGAAGGAGAGAAGACCTATGATCCCTCAGGGATCCCAGACCTAGGAGCTCCCCAATCCTCTTTGGGTTTCTGCAGTTCCTGGCATCTCTAAGCTTCTGGGTGCCACCGTGTTCCCCAGTGCCAGCTGTGGAAGCTGCTTGCAGTGCACCTGGTCTAGCCACAGCCTCGCAGTGAGCCGGCGCTGGTGCCAGCTCTTGGAGCTGCTTACCACACCGCAGCCAGTGTGCCTGGCTGTGCACAGTGGCCAGACTCCAAGCATGCTTGCTCACACTCTCGCCGCTCCTCTCACCGTTGGCAGGCATGAGATCCAGCTTGGTAGCGTGAGCTGAGCGCAACCTACCAGGCTGAGTGGGCCCCGTGGGCCTGAACAAAACTTGGGTTAAGGCATCACTGGCCACAGAGATTTCTGGCTGGTGAAGTGACACTCGAAGGATCCTGTAATACTTCCATGTCCTTACTCTGAGGGTAATTGGCCTCAAGTCACTGACATTTAGGAACCAATTAAAAGGAACCCAAAGAGCCGAAGCCATCCTAAGCAACAAGAACAAAGCTGGAGGCATCACGTTACCTGACTTCAAACTATCTGACGAGGCTACACTAACATCACGTCTGCACCCTCATCTCCTTTTCTTGTGAGGTCACAAATTCTGTCCAGTTAGGGACCCTTATGACCTTAATCCCCTCTCTAAGGGCTCTATCTTCAAATAGAGTGACATGCTGAGTACTGGGGGTTAAGGTTTTAACGTATGAATTTTGGAGAGGACACCATTCAGCCTCAGACAGACACACCTAGCACCCTGCACTTTTTCTACAGAGAGCTTATCTCAATTAAAATCCAACAGCTAGGCATGCATTATTTAATATCTGTCTCCTCCATTCATGAGAGTAGAAACCAGCTTGATTTGCCCCATACCTAGGATAATATGGACCATATAATGAGCACCAAATAAATACTTGTAAAATAAATGAATGGAAAGCAAGATATAGTGATGCATATATCACAAGATCCGCAGGCAAGATAAATTTTAGCTGTTCTAGCGAAGCAACAGAGAAGAAAAGATAAACGGACACGTACACTTGTTCTGTGGGCACTGAGTTACCATTCTCAAGTAAAAGCAAGTTGAATTTGCAAGGAACAGACAGGATGTAAGTTCAAGAATAAGTTAATTTGATTTTTTTTCAAGGAAAGGCAAAGAAGCGAAATAATCATAAATTATGATGTAAAGATTTAGGAAAGCAGAAATCTAAATTGCCTCATTGTGTTAAAATGCACCACATATTCTGAAAGTGCAAAAGTGTCATCAGATAAAGGAGACGCATTGGATCCTTTGAGAAACACTCGAGGTGTTATCATAACCCATTGCTTCTGAGGCTGTGACTGACCCAAGATAAAAATCCCCATTTAGGGGCACCGTCAAGATGTGGACCAGGTACCTGTGATTCTGGATCACAGCCTCCTTTCTGTCTGGTTATGCATCTCTGTAAATCTTGGTCCTGCATCCTTTTTCCAAAGTCTACAGCTTCCAGTCCCTGATGGCATGAGCAGTGGCGAAGTGGCCACTGTATTTAGTGCAACAGTGCTATAGAGAAACTCTCTGGATGACCTCCTTATAAGCGTTCTTATCACCTTATCACCGGAAGTTCTCTAGCTTATTCTACAAAAAACTCCATTACTGATCGTCTCTTTCAATTTAATCTCTTCCCATTAGCCAAGGTTGTCAGTGCTTGCTCATACAGCTCTGTGTTGTGTTGGTTGAAAGGAAGCCAGCTTTACTGAGGAAAGCAAAGGATGCTCTTCCTATGCAGAAGAGTCACGAAGGCTCTGGTTACATCTTCCTGTGTCTGACTGAGGGAGGGCTGAGTCACTGGGCAGGTCAGCCTGGTCTCCTACTGCCCCCTGGGTTGTCCCACCTTGCTCACCCAGCAATGGTGCAAAACAAGGTCATTGAAAAGAAAGGGACACACACACAAATATACACCACTGCACACACACATAACACATACACCACTGCATGTGCACCACACACACGGTACACACATCTCTGCATGTGCACCCACAGCCATACACACACACAACACAGGCATACACTACTCATGCACCATTGCATGCACATGTGTACACATGTATGCACACACAACACATACACCACTGTGCATGCACACACACACACACACACACACACACACAGATTCCTCACCTCAGCAATGGTGCTAACCAAGGCCATTGACATGATGGTGAACACATGTACACATGCATGCATATGTGTGCACGTATACACACTCACATACCATACACACTCACATGCCATTCCATGCACATACACACACACCAATGTGAAGACACACATGCATACCACACACACACACACACACAGGTATATGCACACTGCACAAACAGCACTGCATGAACCTGCACAGAGGCATGCACGCACACATGCATGTGTACACAGACACATCACACACACACAAACTACACAAACACACACCATTGCATAGTCTTACTTCTTGCATGGCATTTAGTAACAGATCCAGAATTGGTGTAGTCTTAGAACTGTTTTTAAAAACTTTCTTTTAATGACATATGAATGAAGTACTTATATAACTGAAAAATTTTGTTACTTTAAAATATAGTTAAGCAAAGGGAAGATAATATACTCATAATCCTTTTGTTTAAAAACAACCACAGAAAAATGTGGTGTATACCTTACGTAATTTCCTATTCATTTATTTTATAAAAATTTTCATACTGTATGCAGAATTTTAACCTGCTTTCACAGTCTTTTGAATATACGTTCTTCTAAATTAACACATGGAAACCTTCTTTTTAAATGACTATATTATTCTACTAACTGAGCATTCTGTAATTTACTTAAGCAATTTCTGTTGATAATGTCGATAATCATTGCCTAGTTATACATTGTAGCTCTCTTAACCAGTGAGGTGTTAAGCATCTTTGTTTAAATATTTGGTTATATCTTCAATTTTCCCTTATTTATCTAATGCTAGTCATATTCAAATAGGTGTCAGCTTGGGCTATTTGTGCTATATTCTTGATTTATCTTTCATAAAAAAATACTCTAATGGGCTCAACTGTGTATTTTTTTAAAATAGTTAATGACAATTGAGTGAGAATAATATAACGCAGATCCTGTTTTTGTAGAAATAAGTGTATCCACAAATAAAAATGACCTGTCAAACAAGGCAATTTTCATACACCAATCACAAGTGTCCACTGTCACCCTCTCCATGTTATGACTGCGCAAGGACTCTCGTTGCTTCCTAAGTAAACTTACCCTGCACCTCAACAGCACATGGTTTACTCATTCTCAGCAGGTATTTTAGGGTTTTCAATCTAACTTTGAATTTAGAAATCTAAAGTCTTAGAGTTAATGGCTAGGGTGAGAAAGTTAAATGTATAGAGAAAGAGTGAAACTGAACAAGATAATTGTCCTTTCATTTGCCTATTTGAAACATTTCTTCTAAAACTTCTTAATCATAAAAGTGGTAGATCAGATGACAAAATACCAAAATAAATTTCCTATTTAGTAGCTTATAAGGGTGCTTATATAAATGTGGCCAAGGGTGAGCTCGAATGGCATAGTTACAGAACATTTCAGAAGGCAGATTTTCTAAATTCATGGTATCTCTCAAAATAGCACAAATGAAGTTAACATATATCCTCAAATGAACGATGGACACAATGAAGGTATAAGAACATTAGAAATCAGAAGAATTGGGTTCTCCCAAGTTGAACCACTAAAACAGACTAGAGTGACGACTCAGGACAATCTCATTATCCTCAATGATGAGGACGCCTTTATTAATGTGGGTGGCTGTCGTGAATGCCTGTTTTAGGCAGTGTTTGAAGGTTTCCTGGGAAGTATAAAAGACCCAGTGAATCACAGAATTTGGAAGTTGAGAGGTATTTTAGACAGCAGCTAGTTTAACCCCATCACTCCACAAATTCTGAAACTCAGCACCAGACAGCAAATGTTTCTTATCCACATCAGGAGTACAGTTGATAGCAAATAGAAAGCATTCAAGATTCTGTACACTATCACTTAGGTTTTTTATCATTGTATTCGTTTTCTCTCTGTGTGTAAGAGATCACCACAAGCAGCATTTTGAAATAGCATTCATGTATCTTTGGTATTTTCCTTTCTGATTAACAAAACGTGAACTGATTAGTAGCTGTAATTTAATCTGTAAAATCTCCTTTTCTGTGTATTAGGTTGGTGCAAAAATTATTGTGTTTTTTTTTTTTTTGCCATTGAAAGTAATGGCAAAAAGCACAATTACTTTTGCACTGACCTAAGAATATAAATGACCATTGGCATAATATCTCATTGTGTTAGGAGGGGGACATCTTGGGGAATCATTTTGGAATTCCCTCTCCAACACCTTATGAAGTATTCTAACTTCTGGCCAGAAATACATACATACATACATACATACATACATACACACATACATACATAAAAATAAAGAGGAGGAAGCCAATGTTGATTTGCTCTGCCCTTGATTGACTGAAAGACCACCCAGACAGTAACTTCCCTGGAGGCAGAGTCTCCCCTAGTTGGTCTCCGTCAGGCAGAGATCCTTATGTGGTCAGTAGTTTCCCCATGACCACAGCTCGTTATCAAACAGATCCACAGAGAATGGCCCTGTTTACTGCATGGTACTCAGAGAAGAAACACTTCTTATGCAAGGGGCAGTTTTCCCAAGGATGGAATCATTTTATGAACTAAGAAAATTTACACTGATATTACCCTGTCATTTTCTATCCCCATCTGTTGGTTAGTTTCTCCTTATATGACTTACCACCACTAGCACCGCATTATACTTTTATTGCCTTTCTTCCCCACTAAAATGTAAGGTCTGTATACGCACAGGTTACTCCTACCTTGCTCACCACTCTAACCCCAATGCCTACAACAATACCTGGCACTCACTAGGTGCTCACGGTGTGTGTTGAATGGACGTGTCTGAGACCTTCCTGGTACACTGCAAAGCTTCTCTTTAGGGCCACATCAGTTTGTCTGGTAGTGTAAGTTCCAAAGAGAAGCAAGATGGCTTGGTGCTGATTAATACAATTAGTATAACATATTTCATCTATGATATATTTGTTCTACCTTTTCTATGTTACATTTTTTTTGCTTTCTTTTGAATTATGTTTATTATTCCATTTTTTTTCCTGTAATAGCTTTTTAGTTACACATTCTTAAAGTACTTCCATGGGAGTTATCCTAGAGATATCAAATGTGTTTTTATTTATATTCAAATACAACTTTGTTGACCAGCACCCAAAAATGCAAGGATCCTATAAGGCTTTAAATCACATTTTTTTCTTTCTACCTTTTGTGTTTTGATGTAATGTATAATAATTCAACTTGTATTTTATAACTCTTCAAACTTAATTATTGTTTTCTATAATCAGTATCAATTTAGAGTTAGCCACATATTTATCTTTATCTTTTTTGTTGTTGTTGTTGAGAAGGAGTCTCGCTCTGTCACCCAGGCTGGAGTGCAGTGGCGTGATCTTGTCTTACTGCAACCTCCACATCCCGGGTTCCAGCAATTCTCCTGTCTCAGCCTCCCAAGTAGCTGGGCCTACAGGCACCCACCAGCATGCCTGGCTAATTTTTGTAGTTTTAGTAGAGATGGGGTTTCACCATAGTGGCCAGGCTAGTCTTGAACTCCTGACCTCAGGTGATCTGCCCGCCTCAGCCTCCCAAAGTGCTGGGATTACAGGCGAGAGCCACTGCACCTGGCCATATTTATCATTTTCTTATCTTCGTTCATAGTTGTGCTACATTCTGGAATCAATTTCTGTCCATCTATTTATTTTTATAAGGATCTGCTAATCATGAAAGACATCATTTTTTGTCATCTAAAATATTTTCATCTTACCTTCATATTTAAAGGATATTTTACTTCTGAAACATATTTTACTAAAGAAAATGTGTGTGAAACCTCTATTTATAGAAGAGACAAAACCGCACTGCCCCGGATGGAGCAAGGTTGAGAGACTGAGCTCGGCCTGTCGCTCAGTTCTCGTAGCAGCCACTGTCTCCTCTGAACAATCAGTTTCAAACCACTGAGGCCATCAATGTATTAGACTTTATAAAACCGTATGTGAGACCACATGGCCGAGTGGAATTAGGAATGCGCTGGGAATCACAACTACTTTGTTTTGTTCCTGATCTTGGAGGCAACTAGTTATGTGACGTTAGATAAATATTACCAAATACCTTGGCAATTCATTTTCTTTGTTTCTAACATAGCAAATCCACTAGCTACCTCACTGAACTATTGCAGGGATGAAATAAGATGATAAGAGACACCTGCTTACTCACTGCCTACTTCAGTATCAATTGCTATATCAGAGTTCTTTGATACAGATAACAGAATCAGATTCCTGGTCACAAGTCAGAAATCACAAATTTTTAAAGACAGGTAGTGCCTCACAGAATCTGTAAAGAATAATAAAAAGACTGACTCACAAAAAAAGTGCCCAGGAAGAAGGACCTCTGGTATCTAAATAGCTGGAATTACTTGCTTGTGCATCAAAACACGGTCATTGGAATGAATAATTTATATATTTTTTCTTTTTTTCATCATTTTTTTCCATAATTCAAAATTGCAGAAGGAGCAATCTGACATATTTTGTATGAGGTACGTTTTCTTTTCAAGTGCATAGAAGATGCCTTATGTAAGAGATTTCCCCAAAACTGAACACAATGAGAGAAGTTATTTCTAAAGAAAAATAAGGTTTGTTAGTAAAAGCAAAGCTCCGTGATAGGTGGTGGTAAACTGTAGATGTGGACTGCCACTCTTACCCTTCGTTGGTCAAACCCACCTGACTCTCAGCTTACTCCTTTGCAGCTTGTATATGCAGAACGAGCAGCCGCCGTCATGCCTGCTTACAATGTGGACGGTACACTTTTAGGACTCATTTCCTCAACCCTTTTAGCTTCCCTTGAAGCAGATACACAGTTAACAAATATTAAGGTAATCATTTAATCATATTTTTTATGCACTGTCACTCTGAATAGGAGAATGTTCAGATAAAAGAGTTTCATTCACTCATCTCTTTCCTACAAGGAGCATGTTGGAGTTAAGAAGATGTACCTAGATACTACGCTTCAAACTGAAAGTATTTTCAGAATTCTAGAATTTCCCTGTCTCTCATCATAAATGGAAATTTGAAAAGCTGTTAGCTTTAGTCTGGGAAAAGTTGGAGGAAGTAAAGTTAAGAAAGATGCTTAAGACAGGAAATGTCAATCTCACATCTCTAGTGTCAGGAAGAAAATATTTCAAGGTTGAATTTGAAACCTATCTGAATGAAGAAATAAGGGCATGGGTTCTTCTTACAGAGTAACCAAATGAAGCTCTAAAGGAAGTAATACTCAAAAGGCGATTTTAAATTCTAAGTGTGACTGTCTAAAGAGAACTGATAAGATACAAGTAAAACAAGCTTAAATATAAATATATTATGTGGAATAATATCTGATTGCATTATGTAGATTGAAGAAAATGATGGTTCAATGTAAATATTATTAAAATTATTGTGAATTGAACAAAAGATAAGTTTAAGTCCTAATCCCTGGGATCTGTGAATGTAACGTTATTTGAAAATAGGGTATTTGCAGACACTAGATTTAAAATAAATAAAGAAATAAAAAACCAGTCAAGTTAAAAGGAGGTGACACTGGATTAGGGCATTCTCCAAACCCAATGACTGGTGTCCTTATAAGGAGACAGAGATTTGAACACACAGAGAAAGCACACAGGAGAAAGCTTTGTGAAGACAGAGGCAGAAATTGGAGCCATGCCACCACAAACCAAAGAATGCCAGAGATTCTAGGCAAAAAAGAAAAGGCAGGAGTCCTTCCTAGGTCCTTTTCATGGGTGTGGCCCTTATTCTTTCATGACGATGAGTTATAAACAAAGAGCTTTCTTACTTTTTTGAAGTTCTGAAGGGGAAACAATTTTGAAACCCCGATGAGAACTGCAGTTTGCTGTGCTCTAGGGTTAGTTTGAAGGTCATTTCATTTTTCATTTTCTAAGACTTTTAAGAACTTGTTAAAGGTTCTCTTTTTATATAAACAGCATTTTTAAAGAATAATTTATTGTTTGCTTTTTCTGAAGCTTGTAAGTTTTTATTTTAAAAATTAAGTAATATAGAACATAACAAATATAAAAAATGTCATGGAAAATTCCCCAGAAATGGCACAATTATGTCTTTGCACCTATTTCTCTAGGTAGATTAAAAGAGTAAAGGTTATGAGAATATAGAGCAAAAAAAATAAATTTAAAAAGATGTGATCATATTGTATAGTCGGGATTAAAAAAAAACACTTAAAATGTCACATTAACAGAAGAAAAATAAAACAGCTAGAAACAGAAGTTATTGATAAAATTCCTAGACCTAGTCGTAGTCATAGATAACTTTTCATTTGTTGTTATAATTTAATATTTTGATTTCTCAAGTTTTATGACATTTAACTCATGATTTTACAGCTATTACTATTAGTAATAATAGTAATACAGTAATAAAGAGTAGAGTTAATTGCATTCAGTACTTATCTTCTTTTACTTTTTTATTTCTTATTCTAATTCATCTCACTGAGAGTTATAGTTCATTGGCAAGGTTTTTCAAGAAGGGTCCACAGGACAACATTTATGGAGTTTTTGTGTGGATATTTTTCTACTGTCTTTTAATATATTGTATGTTGTATTGTTGCAGATGCACTTTTACTGTAATGTCTACGTACATATTTTGGAAAGCTGGCTTTTGTCATCAAATAATTTTTCTAAGAAAGGCTCATGCAAGGTATATTCCCAAATTCTTTCCTGTTCAAATGTTTTTATTGCCTTTATATTGGAGGAAAACATGATTGGATATTATTTTTGAGATTCATTTTCTTTTTAATCAATCCCTGTCAATTTTTTTGCGACGACCTAGAATGTCAAGAGTAAGACTGGACTGTCCCCCCACCCATCCTTTGAAAGTGACTTGCTTTGCTTTCTAAATTTCTTCTCCTTTTCACACTCCTTCTTCCTTTCCTCCCTTTTCTTCTATTGCTTCTCTTTCTCTACCTCCTTTTCTCTCTTAACGTTTAGTAGCCTATCTATTAATACTACTCTATGCTTATGCTAAGATTCAGGAATAACTGTGCAAATGTTCAAGAGGTTGTACTCTTTCCTATGAAATGACTTTTAAAAATGGTTTGAGGGAGGGAGGAGGTATCTAGAAATTATGCGGAGTCATGCCAGAAATGTTTTCTTTCTTTGTCACAATTTTTCAGAGGTTGTTGACTTTCCCCTGCTTTCATTTGTATTCTTTCATCAAACATTATTCTGGATGTTTTTGTGAGGGTGTTTCTGGAGGAGGTTAACATTTAAGCCCATGGACTTTGGGTAAAGTAGATTGTCCTGCCTAATATTGGATAAGTCTCATCCTGTGGACTGAAAACATGACGAACACAAACAAATGACCTCCCCCAAGCAAGAGGGACTTTTCCAGCTGAGGGTTTTTAGACCTAAATTGCAGCATTGACTCTTCCCTGGGTCTCCAGCCTGATGGCCCACTGTGCAGAGTTCGGACTTAGCCTCCATAATCACATAAGCCAATGCCTCCAAACCTTTCTATCTGTATTTATATTTGTATTTGTGTCAACACACACACACACACACATACACACACACACATCCTAATGGTTCTGGTTTACTGAAGAACCCTGACTAATACAGAATGCCTTAATTACTTCGAAAAAAAGTATTCATAAATGAACACAGAATTAGGGCAAACACAATTTTGCGGGGGAATGAGTGTGTATGTGAGGGGAAAAGAAAAACATAAAAATGAAACAAATCCTTAGCCAAGGAAAAAAAAAAAAGATCATCTTCCCTTTGTTAAAAGAAGAATGCTAGGAATTAAAATTCAAGCTGTTTATGTTCTTCTGATTTCATGTGTTTTGATGTCACTTATTATGTAGCCGTAGGTTTTGACAGTCCTTCCCCCACAACATGATGAGACATCTCAACTTAAACACCTAAGCTAGTTACTAGCAAAACGGAATCTAGTTGTCAATTTTGCAATAGTCCTGCTCCATAATGAAAAATATAGAAAACAGGTTTCATTTCTAAAGGCTACTTGGCAGCTTGCCTGAAAAATACACTTTTAATATTTTCTTAGCCAAATCTTTGCACATTGCCAATCCAGACTGCATATTGTATGGGTCATTCACCTTCACTCCTTCATAAAAATGCCATCTTGTCAGAATACCATGTTCATAAGTCCTGACCTTCAAGCTGAAATTGAAAGTCAGTAGCAAAAGTTGGCTTTTGTTTTATTTGTCTGTTGAAAATTTTTATAGAGGACAAATGACCTCAGTTGCAGTATATTGTGCACTCACTGAGCCCCGTACACGCAATCATAAATGAGAAGATTTTGATACCTTCCAGAATGATGAGCACTAAGAGTCTAAGTCACTTATGTGCTTTTTGGACATAATAAAGTCCTGCTTCTGATTCTGTTTTTCATCATTATTATTGGAAGATTACTTTCTTACTGTAAGACAGACATTATGAAAATAAAATTATTATTTGACTACATACAATTTGTCATAGATTTTCCTGGCTTTAAATGATGTAAATTTATTTAGTTACCATAATAATTTAAGAATTATTGGTCAGTTAATAACAATATTTAAAAAATTATTATATTCAGTAAAGTAAAATGGTAGAATCCACATTACAGTATATGAGTATTTGTGTATAAATTAGGATATTGTAGGTTAGTTGACTCTCATTTAGCAAAATGTCACATCCCTATATAAAGAAATGTAAATAAAGACTTTTTTGTTCCATCAAAAGACTGCATAACATGAACTTTTATGCAGACAATTTACTTTCTGGCCTAGAGAGCAATGTAAGACATTTTTTACTCGTGATTACTTATTCTGGAAATTAGAATTAACAAATCAAAACATTACTTTGATCGTGTAAAATACACCTAATATCAAAGGAAATACAATAGCAATTTTTCAGTGTTTTGGAATAATAATTTGATGAGGATCTTACGGAGATTGTCATCAGACACGTTTTTGAAATGCAATTGTGTCATGTCTGTATTATATAGGTAAAGCTATTTAGTCTCTCTAAGCCTCAATATTATCTATATAGCCATAAGACTATTGGAAGGAGGAAGTAAAGAGTGGAAATCATCTGGCATTGTCTGGTATATGTAGACAACATTTACTTACCTATTTCCCTCGAGTCTCAATTTTTCTGTCTTTAATATGTGGATAAAGTTATTAACACAGAGAATTTTTGTAAGAATTAAATATGATGTCGTATGAAAGTGCTCAGTGTAGTACCAGGAAAATCATGTATGGATACTGTCTTAGTTCACTTTGTGCTGATATCACAGAATACCTGAAACTGAGTAATTTATGAAGATAAGGAATTCAGTGGCTCACAATTCTGGAGGCTGAGAATTACAGGAGCATGATGTCAGCATCTTCCTAGCATCTGCTGAGAGCCTTCATCCTTCTTCATGCCATGGTGAAAGGTGAAAGGGCAAGAGAGGATAAGAAAGAGCAAGAAGTGGCTGAACTTGTTTTTATAACAAACTCCCTCCTACGTTAACATTACTCCATTCATGAAGGCAGTATCCTCATGATCTAATCTCCTCTTAAAGATCTCACCTCTTAACACTGCTCCACTGGGGATCAAATTTCCAACATACGAATTTTGGAGGACAAATTTGAACCATGGCAGGTAGTATGGTTTGGAAATTTGCCCACTTCAAAACTGATGTTGAAATTTAATCCCAAATGTGCCTGTATTGAGTAGTGGGGCCTTAAAGAGAGCAGAGCCCTCATGAATGGGTTCATGAATCAATTCATGAATGAAGGGATTAATGAGTAATTATAAGAGTGGGACTGGTGGCTTTATAAGAAGAGGCAGACAGACCAGAGCTAGTACACTCAGCCCCCAGCCATGGGATGCCCTTAGATACCCCGGGACTCTGCTGAGAGTCCTCACAAGCAAGAAGAACTTCACTAGATGCCACCCCTTGACTTTGGATTTCTCAGCCTCCAAAATTGTAAGAAATAAATTCATTTGTATATTGATTACCCAGTGTATTAGACTGTTTGTGTTACTATGTAAGAACATATGAGACTGGTTAATTTATTTTCAAAAGAAGCCTAATTGGCTCAGAGTTCTGTAGGATATACAGGAAGTGTGATGCTGGCATCTACTTATGGTGATGGCCTCGGGAATCTTATAATAATGTTGGAACGCAAAGGGGGAGCTAGCATGTCACATGATGAGAGCAGGAACAAGGGTGGAGCTTGCTACACTCTTTTAAACAACCAGATCTCATGTGAACTAGCTGAGCAAGAACTCACTCGTCGTCAAGGGGATGGTAGTAAGCCGTTAATGAGAGATGGGTCCTCATGATACAGTACTTCCCACCAGGCCCCATGTCCAACACTGGATGTCACATTTCAGCACGAGATTTGGAGGGAACAAATAACCAAACAATATCATTTTGGACCCCCAAATCTCATGTCCTTCTCACATTTCAAAGTACAATAATCTCTTTTCAATAACCCTCCAAATTCTTAACTTGTTCAAGCATCAAGTTCAAAGTCCAAAGTTTCATCTGAGACTCATCTTCCACCTATGAGCCTATAAAATTAAAAGAAGTTATTCACATCCAAGATACAATGGTGGCAGAGGCATTGGGTAAGCATTACCATTCCAAAATAAAATAAAGGAGTAATAGGCCCCACACAAATCTGAATCCAGAAGGGTAGGCATTAAAACTTAAAGCTCCAACATAATCTTTGATTCTGTGTCCTGCATCCAGGACACACTGACGCAAGGGATCTGCTCCCAAGGTCTCGGGCCACTCCACCCCTGTGGCTTTGCAAGGTGCAGCCCCCAAGGTTGCTTTTACAGGTTGGAGTTGAGTGCCTGTGGCTCTTCCAGACTCAAGATGCTAGCTGCCCATGGCTCCACTATTCTGGGGTCTGAAAGATGGTGGTCCCCTTCCTACAGCTCCATTAAGCAGTGCTCTGGTGGGGACTCTGTGTGGGGCCTTCAACCTCACAATTCCCCCTCAGCAATACCCTAGTAGAGTTTCTCTGTAGGGGCTCTGCCCTGCAGCGAGCTTCTACCTGGGCACTTAGGCTTTTCCAGACAGCCTCTGAAATATAGTGAGAAATTGCTGAATCACCTTCATGTTCGCATTCTGGGCATCTGAAAAGTCACACCATGTGAAAGCCTCCAAGGCTTACGGCTTGTGCCCTCTGGAGCTGTGACCTGAGTTACACTAGTGCCCCTTTGAGCTGAGGCTGGAGCTAGACTGGCTAGAATTTGGGAAGCAGTGTCCCAAGGCTGCTCAGGGAAGTAAGGTCCTGGGTTTGGCCCAGGAAACCAGTCTCTCCTCTGAGGCCTCCAGGCCTGTGATAGAGGGGGCTGTCTGGCAGGTCTCTGAAATGCCTTCCAGGTCTTGTTCCCATTGTCTTGGATATTAGCACTTGGCTCCCTTTTAGTCATGCTATTTTTTCTAGCAAGTACTTGCTCCACAGGCTGCTTAGATTCCTTTCCCCAAAAATCTTTTTCTTTCTCTGCCACAGGGTTAGGCTGCAAATTACCTAAACTTTTAAATATATGTTCCAACTTTAAGTCATTTATTTGTTCTCATGTCTGATCATAGGTTGTTAGGAGCAGCCAGATCAACTCTCAAATGCTTTGCTGCTTAGAAATGTCTTCCACAAGATATTCTTAGTCATCACTTTTACATTCAAAACTCTACACATCCCTAGGGCATGAATGCAATGCAGCCAAGTTTTTGCTAGGGTGTAACATGGGTGACTTTTACTCCAGTTCTCAGTAAGTTCCACACTTCCATCTGAAACCTCCTCAGCCCAGCCTTCACTCTTCACATTTCTATCAGCATTTTGGTCACAGGCACTTAATAAGTTTCTAAGAAGTTTCAAAGTTTCGCTCGTGTTCTTATCTTCTTTATAGACCGCCAAACTCTTCCAACCTGTGCCCATTACCCAGTTCCAAAGCTGCTTCCACACTTTCAGGTATCTTTATAGCAATGCCTTGCTCCTTGGTACCAATTTTCTGTATTAGTCCAGTGGCATTATTATGATGAAATACCTGAGACTGGTAATCTATAAAGAGATTTAATTGGCTGTGGTTTTTCAGACTGTACAGGAAGTGTGGTGCTGGCATCTGCTCTTGATGAGGCCTCAAGAAGCTTCCAATCATAGAGGAAGGTGAATGGCTAGAAGATGTGTCACGTGGCAAGAGAGGGAGCAGGATCAAAAGGGCTGGGAGGTCTCAGTCTCTTTTAAACAACAAGGTATCACATGAACTAACTGAGAAAGAACTCACTCATCACCAGGGGGATGGTGCTAAGCCATTCATGAGAGATTCATCCCCATGATCTGAAACCTCCCACCAGGTCCTACCTCTAACATTGGAGTTATCATTTCAACATAAGATTTTGGAGGGTACAAACATTCAATCAATATTACCCAGTTTCAGGAATCTGTTATAAGCAACAGAAAATGAACTGTAATGGTTAGTATTTAATGCGAATTGTTCCTGGGTGTGTCTGTGAGTTGTTGCCAAAGGAGATTAACATTTGAGTCCAGGGACTGGGAGAGGAAGACCCGTGCTCAGTCTGGGTGGGCACCATCTAATCAGCTTCCAGGGCTGTTAGAATAAAGCAGGTAGGGCCGGATGCGGTGGCTTACACCTGTAATCCCAGCACTTTGGGAGGCCGAGGCAGGCAGGATCACGAGGTCAGGAGATCGAGACCATCCTGGCTAACACGGTGAAACTCCGTCTCCACTAAAAATACAAAAAAGTTAGCCAGGAGTGGTGGCGGGCTCCTGTAGTCCCAGCTACTCGGGAGGCTGAGGGAGGAGAATGGCATGAACCCAGGAGGCAGAGCTTGAAGTGAGCCAAGATTGGGCCACTGCACTCCAGCCTGGGCAACAGTGTGAGACTCCATCTCAAAAAAAAAAAAAATAAATAAATAAAGAATAAAGCAGGCAGAAGAAGGTGGAAGACCTGACTTGCTGAGTCTTGCAACCTTCATCTTTCTCCCACGCTGGATGCTTCCTGCCCTTGAACATAGGACTCTGAGTTCTTCAGCTTTTGGACTCTTGGACTTGCACCAGTGGTTTGCCAGGGTCTCTTCAGCTCTTAGCCACAGATTGAAGGCCGCACTGTCAGCTTCCTTACTTTTGAGGTTTTAGGACTTGGACTGGCTTCCTTGATCCTCAGTTTGCAGATGGCCTACTGTGGGACTTCACCTTGTGATCACATGTGTCAATTCTCCCAATAAACTCCCCTTTAAATATATACAAATCCTATTTGTTCTGTCCCTTTAGAGAACGCTGACTAGTACATGAACTAAAACAGCAGGTATGAATTAGCTGCTAAACTTCCATCCACCCTCCTGTACTGATGGGTAGACTGAAAGGGCAGGGAACCGAGACTGAACTTCTTGGATTCATTTGCAGCTGAGTCCTAGTCCCTCTTATAATGCTTTCAATGTAGAAGTGGAATGGAAACCATCTTCCTGGTACTTTGGGCTGATTTTGAGATGGTAATAGCACTGTCAAAATAAAAAGTCTATGCAGTAGCATGCAATGGTCACATCCACACTTTCCAGGTGAGTGGAGGCAGCCACACAAGAGGCCACTGTGGTGGAGGCCTCAGGTTTCTGACTGCCCTGTTCCCCAGATCACAGCTGAGATGTGTTCTTCTTGAATTTAATAGTTTTGGTGGTGGTTTCGTAGGAATGAGATTTCTAGTGAGCTTGATGTTTTTCTCTCTGAAATTCATTCCTGGTGGCATACCAAATGTTTTTCTCCAAAACATTTTTTGAAGCACCAAATTCCCTTTAAGATGTTCTTGTCTATTTAAATTCTGACAACATTTTCTATTTCCTGTACAGAATCCCGAGTGACCCAGTTTGTCTTTAAATCATATTTCTCAGTTAGTTTTCATTGACTCCAAGGGAATTAATAGTCTCACTGTGGTTGGGAGGGTGCAAAGACACAGGAAACCCGCAGACAGCTCTCCAAGTCTGCCTGTGAGTCATGGCCCTATGATCACATGGCCCCTCAGAGCTGTGTGGGCTGCGTGGGGAGATGGAAGAACGAGAGAGAACTTGGAGAGGTGAAAAGCGATGGCCTGAGCATGGAGAGGCACTGAGAGGAGAGTAAAAGGAGCAAAAAGGATGATCTCCTGTGATGACATAAAAACAGTCATCACCATAATTTGAGTAAAAAAAGCAAAATTCTTCCCAGACACATAAATTACTTCAGAAGAAAGATAGTTTGGATCATATACCTGCTGGTCTTGGGGAATTAGGGTCAGCAATGGGACTGGTTAGTAGTAGGTATGTGAGGAATTGCTGAATAATTTTATCTTAGAATTTAAACTAATTCGATGTATTTATTTTCTTCTTTCAACTTGCTGGAGAAAAATAAAGAACCATCTCTTGATGGTTTGTCAAGTTATGTATTAGCATATTTCAATTCCTTCCTAGACATATTAACAGTTGGTTACCGTATGGCATGAATATTTTCAAATGTTCCTTCTTGCGGACATACAAAAACACTTCGCATTTAATGGCATGAGGTGTGCTTTAAAAGAAACAGTGAAGGGAAGTCATTAAATAGGCTACAGCATGCATGAAGAAAAACAGGAATAAAAAAGTACAAAAATAATATAGCTATTATGTTAAGATTCCAGCTAACTTTTCAAATGAGGTTAGAAATAGATTCTTTTAATTTTATGACAGCCATTTAATTATGTAGCTCCCTCAATGCCTTTATAAGAGAAAAGGGCTTTGTAAATTAGATTGTTTTATTATAAAATTCCAACAGGATATATATTCACCACCTCTTATTTTTCTGTAAATAGTCCTTGATGAATAAGAAGAGAGTGAACTGGGTAAGATTACATGAGACTTTAAAGTAAAATTTAAATGACCCAAGGTGACTGTATCTAAGATTACTGCTATACACGTGTCTAGGACTTCACTTGCAAATAGAAAAGCAGATTTGTGTGGTAGTTGAGGCAAAAGAAAATCACATGCTAAAATGACCCTGGTGAAAACCATTTAATCTAAAGCCACATTCATCTCAGATTCACTGCTTGGTTTTCCCTGAGGATTTGAAGAGCATATTCTTTGATACACAAAGTGTTCTTTGCTGAAGATTACAAACACCATTATCCACACCATTTACAAGTGGTTATCTCTCCCCGTTTAGCTGACATTTTTTTTCTATTGTAATTCATACTCATGAGAGTGAACATTTGATTTTTTTTTTTCTGTACGGCCATTTGTAAAGTAGCATTTAGGTAGGTTTAAAGCTGTTCAATTTTTGTCTAAATATTTGCCTCTCCTTCAGGGAAGTCTTATCCAGGGTTCTGTCTGCCCAGGACTACCCAGGACTTCCTTGTTTTCCCCAAGTCCTAAGATGAATAAGCAAAGCACGATCCTGAGAAACATCACCTGGAAGGTGTGATGCTGCTGCCCATAGCCTGGCACACTCCCGAGGATGCTCAGAAATGCACCATTTCAAATAAAGCGGGAAATTTATTGTGTTTTTTAAAAAATTATTTTAGTTATTCAAAGCCTCTAGAATCTCTCTTAAAAAGGAAAGAAAATCAAATTTTTTCCTAAATGCCAAGCAATGAGTATTTGCTTGGCATTTAATTTATTATTAAATTGACCTTTATTAATAATTGACCTTTATTTTTGCTCTCTCAGTTTCCTTTATACAAACTGCAAGGAGGGATTTTCCTGTTGATTTATCAGATGAGGAAACAGATTGGCACTACCGAATTTTTGGTGGTCATACAGTAAGTGCCTATGGGCTGGCATCTCTCTCTCTCTCTCTCTCTGCCTGACTCCAAAATCCTTGTTGTTTCTACATAGTCTCAGTTATGTAGCTGTAAGGATAAAACCTGAATGTTGTGTTGAGAAATATTGGAGAACAAGTGCAAACTTCACCAGAGGGGAGACAAAAAAAAGTGGGAGAAGGGGGCAGGTAGCTCTAAGTGACTAAACATTTACCTATGCTAAATCCTCTATATCATTTAAAATTTAATGCAACCTCATGAGCAGTGATGTGCTGGTAAATCTTTAAAGCTGTCTGGAGAAAAAAGATTTTTAGTGTTTGCCAATGTCTATGATGTAATACCCCAGGGATGGCAGGTTTCCCACTAGCAGTGACATGCTATAGAGTGCAGGGTTTGGAAGGGGTGTACACAGCAGGCTCTAGTGAGCCACTGGGACCCGGCTCCAGCAAAACCCTCCCTATCAAGTCATTATTGTCCTTCACCCCATTCCACAGTGAAGACATCTAAGAACAATAACAGCCTGAGATCACCAACCAGAAAGCAGCTTAACTGGGGATGGAAAGAAGAACTATTTGGTTCCAAAGCATTTCAACAAGTTTGGAAATTATCAGACTGCTTATCACTGGAGTGAGGAGATTTTTATTCTACGTAGGTATATTTTTATCAGCAGATGATTAATAAAAAACACCAGAAGACAAGTTCTTCCCTTGGGCACTCTCTCGCCAAGTGAGCAAAATGTTTATTTTGTTATCGTTTAGTTTTGCTAGAGGTTGTGGTAGCGTCTGCCAGTAGACAAAATCATCATGAAATATTAGGGATGAGAGAGGTACTTGCAAACGTTCTTCAAAGTCCAGAGGAAACAGTGACTGCGCAGTGTGAAGACTCGAGCCTTCCTCAAAGTGGAGCAGCAGCACGTGCGAAGAGGGATTCTTACCTGCCCTTGATTGAGAGCCTGCTGCATCCATCCATGCTTCTTCTGTTGAACTGGGAACAGAGAGGCCTGCAGCAACCAGGGAGGAGGTGGAGCGACTTTGTTGCAACTGCTTACCCCATAATAATGCATTGTATATATAGATCATTTTTTTCAAACCAGGCTGGCATAAACAGTACTATGATTTGACCTGTTTGGTGTTCCTATTATTCTCTTTTGTAGGGAACCTAATTGTTTCTTTAAATTTATTTATTTATTTATTTATTTTTTGAAACAGAGAAGTCCTGGAGCTTTTCTTAAATGAAAAGTACAGGGTGTCTGCTAGTATTTCATCTGATGTTGAAAGGGCAGACTCTTGCCAGTATCGCCAGATAGCTTGGGTTAGTGGGTGAAATATTTTCCTGATTATTGTTTTACATTACCTGGTGTTAATACCTTCAAGTATATATTGAAGCAATTATCTTAATAAAGCTCTATTTTACTTCTCTCTGCTGTTTTCTTCATGATTGTTTGCCATATGGCAGGAGAGAATACATATACACAATAAATGTTAACAAACACACATGAATATCCGGACACCTCTGTCTCTCTGTGTGTCTCTCTTTGTCTCTTTCTGCCTCTCTTTTTTGCTCTATCTCTGTATCTTTCCCTCTCTCCTTTTCTCCTTCCCACAGGCACACACAGACACTTCTTCTGGCTTTGAGATAAATCTAAAAATACCTGCTGTTTGAAATCACTTCCCGTGGTGATTAAAAAGGACCTTTCCCACTGAGATCCAAGACAGCTTTTCTTCCCCGTGTTGAAACAGGGCCTCTGCCTGTGGTTGTCACTGTGGAGTAAGATGTCCCTGTGAGGCAAAGCATATAATGTGCACCATGGGCTCGTTTAGGCCAGGTCCTGTTTAAAAACAATCTTTTCCAAAGCTATTTATAATTCCTTGGCTGAGAAGAATACAACTTTAGTGGAAGTGAATAGTGAAAGGAAGCAATTAAATTCCATTATACAATGGTCTTTTTTAAAAGAGCTGGTGTGTTATAGAAGGAAAAATCCTACGTTAGAAGTCAGTGGTCCTTAGGCTACTTCTTGGATTGCTATTATACGTACTGTGACCTGAAATACATCACTAAACTTTTCTGGGTCCTCATTTGCATATTTTTTTTCTCATCCCGTCATTTGCATATCCCTGCAAGAACAGGAAATGATACAGGGCTCTTCTTAAGCAGACGGCATCACACAAACTCTAAGTCCGTTGAAGCTACTTTGAAAATTACAAGTGCCCATCCTCCAAGCATTCTGATTCTCTGGGTGAGGGCATAGTCACCTGCATCCTTATATATTTAAAAACTGTATTTTATCTTCAAGGCCCTTTCCAGCCCCGAAATAGTATGGCTCCAAAAATAACTCACTTCTATAAAACCTGCATGAAGATCATTTGATCATTTAGTCATAATAGCTACTCCATAATATTCATAAATCAAGAACCTTTTATAATGGCTTTTTCACATCATATAATAGCTTCTATGTACTCAGTGCTTATGATATGCCAAGTACTTGGCTAGGCACTTTACTCATGTCATCTCTGTTAAAGTCATTGTGCTATCATAACAACTCTACAATGATTTATTTATTTTTATTTTGTGAAAAAAAGAGCTAAGAGTGACTAAATAGCATGGGTATTAAATGGTAGGATCATATCTGTAGGTCCTTATAATCAATTCTATTATTTGCTCTACTAAATTCGAATAAAGTCATTCAAGTCTTTTTGAATTTAGCATATGCGTATTTATATATATATATAACATTAAATTTTAATCATTTTTTCCATTTAAAAGAGTGTTCTAAAGCTTTGATTTGGTTTGATCCCACCAAGAAAGTAAAAAATTTTCCGTTCACATTTTTTAAAAAATGATGTTTATTAAATCCACAGTAAAATCACTTACACTTTTTATAGAAAAATTGTACGACACAGGAAAGGTAAAAGAAAGTGAAACTTCCAAATCCAACAATATTTTAAGGTATCTCTATTTAATCATTTATTATTTAAATCCTCAAAATAATTCATAGTCATGTCTAAAGGTTTACTTTAAAATTTTGTTTTAATATTAACAAAATTCTGTCATCCCTAAATCACATATTATATGCTAATGAAAAGAAATGGCCAACATGTAAATGAAGGGGAGGCTTATAGAGTATGGGTTAAAAAATAATAAAGAAATGTGGCTGGGCATGGTGGCTCACCCCTGTAATCCCAGCACTTTGGGAGGCTGAGGTGGGTGGATCATGAGGTGAGGAGTTCGAGACCAACCGGGCCAATATGGTGAAACCCCATTTCTACTAAAAATACAAAAATTAGCTGGACATGGTGGCACGCACCTGTAGTCCCAGATGCTTGGGGGGCTGAGGCAGGAGAATCGCTTGAACCCAGGAGGTGTAGGTTGCAGTGAGCTGAGATCATGCCACTGCACTCCAGCCTGGGCGACAGAGCAAGACTCCATCTCAAAAAAAAAAAAAAAAAAAAAGAAAAGAAAGAAATGCAAAATACATCACATTAAGTTAGCGTTTGAGGCTTAGAGACAGCCACGCCTAAGTTCAAATCCCAGCTAGGCCATGTACTACATCTTGAACCTCAGTTTCTGTCAATCTAGTATGAGGACAAAAGTGCTTCTATCTTGAGAATAGTTGTGATAATTAAATATATGTAAGTGCCTAGGAGAGTTCCTGGCTTTTCCATATATGAATAGCTCTACCTCTTCCTTAAGTTCGTAGCATGGTAATGTAGGTAAAATTTACACAGAAATCCTGTGCATCACATAATTTTACTGCTATCAAACAGAGCATATTTTAACCATGACTAGATAAAGCAGCAGACTCTATGGGGTGAAGAAAAGGAACATCTAAAAAGAAGTAAATGAAGGGGTTGTGAAAGTATGTAATACCTATCTAATTGCTTTGGAACTTAAGAAATCAGTTTACAAGCAACTGAATAGGGTTACGCAGTTGACATCCAGGTCACGGAAGGAATGGAGCCATTAAAATGAGGAGAGGAAGAGGAAACAGATTTTCCAAAGATAAATGGTCAATGTTCTTTGAGGGAGTGGAGACAGAAATGGCTTGAGGTTGTACTAGAAGAGAAAGTAGTGCAGAATCTCTCCTGTTTATCTCCTTTCTAGTTTGGAAAATAAACATAAAATATGTCATCTTCAATAAATTTTTAACAAAAGTAAAGAACAAACAAAAGGGAGGAGAAACGCTTGTAAAATTGACTTGTTTTGATTTTAAAATTTGTCTTATTTGTCATAAAAAGGTGATACAAGGCTGAAATACAATACCATATTGGGGTCATTAGAAACTCACTCTCTAGGTAATATGCAAATCTTAACTCTATAGAATTCATCGTATTTTTAATTTAATATTGATCAGAATGCCATATGAGTTTGGCAAATATCAGTATGTACAAATGTTTCATTTTTTTTGTTGTTGTTTTGTTTTTGATTTTGAGACAGAGTCTCACTCTTGCCCCCCAGGCTGGAGTGCAATGGTGCGATCTCGGCTCACTGCAACCTCTGCCTGCTGGGTTCAAGCGATTCTCCTGCCTCAGCCTCCTGAGTAGCTGGGATTACTGGCACTTGCCGCCACCACGTCCGGCTAATGTTTTGTATTTTTAGTGGAGATGGGGTTTCACCATGTTGGCCAGACTGGTCTCGAACTCCTGACCTCAGGTGATCTACCCGCCTTAGCCTCCCAAAGTGCTGGGATTATAAGCGTGAACGGGTTTTGTTTTTTTTTTAAACTGTAATTAATTCACACTCCTTTCCAAATTGTTTTCTTTCTATTCTTCAAAATTATAGACTGCAAGCTTCAGATGTCTGACAATTTTGTACTTAAACATGTGTGATCTATGGGGTCATGAACTATTGTCTCTCTACAGTAAAAGGTACTATGGGATTTTACTAATTCCATTTTTTATCTTTTTACCTTTCCTGAACAGGAATTGTCATCCAAGCCTAGCATATCAACTTTCAGTCACCTTTGGGGGAAAGTCCCTAATGATATAACATTAAAAACTTGGAACAGGAACAGTGCGTGAATCTTTGTCTAACTTTGCTAGACTTGACCACTAATGCCCGACTTCACCAGCAAACGCATGGAAGCTGTCTTTTGCATTATTTCTGGAGAGGGCTCCTGATTGCCCACCATGGTTTTACACCTTTTTAACCACATTTAAACAGCCCTTACTTCTGCTTGAAACTGCTCCATTTAGACTTTTTGTGTTTAATTTTAAAAGTAAAATTTGTGCTCATTCACTATGACTCTCATTTTCTTGTTTCTAAATATCTACTTTGCTGTCTCATCTGGTCAACTAGCACAATTTTTAAGAATTAATTAGTTAAAATATTAATGTGTTTTAAGTTGAATATGGTTAAATCGACAGTGGTTCCTGGTTTGATTTTTAGCTGAGAGATTACAATAAAGTCTGTTTCCTACATCAGATGTGTTGATTAATACATTGTAGAATTAGGCTCCAGGTTTTTACAGCTCGATTAACTGATGAGAAGTCAGAGCTTGGGGCAGTATAATTAAGTTTGCTGGAAAATTAATGCAGGGATTGGCTTTGTGATTTGATTGGTTTAAAATCTATGAATACACTTACTTAATCCTTTTGAATTAAAACTTAGGTGCCAAAAAATTGTTAGCTACATCTCTGCAATGTTCTATCTCCAAGGCAATACTCTTTTGCAGTCTTTGAAAGAAATGATGTGTATACAGAACACAGTAATCCCCAGCTATCCAGTAAAAAAGATTATTTTCTTGTTCATTGGTAAAATATGCTGGACATCTTTAATTCTTTTCCTTTCCCAGTTGATCTTTGAATTAATTTCTGTGCCATAAATAATAAAACTCAGTGGCTGAATCCACTGTAGCCTACTACTAGGATTAACTGTTCTTAGAGGTCAGCAACATCAGGCAATTTTTATGCCAAGAGGGAATGCTAAATAAGAAAACATCATTTAACAGCCGTATGTTACACTCTACTGTAAGACATCTAATGGCTCCATGGGAAAAAGGGAGAGCTTGAAAGACTGTCTTTTGAGGTGTAGGGTGAAGTCTAGCTATTTATGTGCTGCATATTAATTACAAAATAAACACATTATGAAGTAGTAACCAAGTTAATATAATGATTTTCTTAGTCATTCTTTTTCTCTTCCTCTTATAACTCAACATTTTCAAGCTGGTAGCATAATCTTTAGATGGAATGCCCCTTCAATAACCTCTCTCTCTCTTTGCCTCTCCCAATGTCTTTCTCTTTCTACCCTTGCAATGTTAAACTGCACAGCTAAAATGAGTTTTAATTCACTGTGTTTTCACAATACTTAGACTATATTGCCTCACAACTGTCAAAGTCAAATATATAAATAGCTTTTTTTATTTCTCCATAGTTCTCTTCTGTTCTTATGTAATTTTAGATCTTCAATTAGCTTATTTTGTGAATTTAAATAATATTAACATCATGTTAACAAATAATCTACTGAGACATTGACCATTTGTTGCATCATTTGAGACTACATGACTCACTGTGTATATTGAGGGTATTTGTAAAGTCTCCCTTTCTTGTGCCATTTCTCTTTTTTTAATTGCCTAAATTTTGCCGGTTACATATTTATATTTTTTCCTATTCTATCACATTTCCATTTTATATCATAGCTAAATCTTCTGATTTGCCCCCAAATTAATACTAAACCTGAAAATCTCATAAACAGCATTTACATTATTATAACCAGAACAATATTGTTTTCTACAGAACGAGTGGTATAGGATTACATGACTTTCCTTCAAGTTTCAATGCCAACACCACATGCCACTTGAAGGAAGGTGTTTTTGGCAGATCTTGAACAAATAAATTGGTTTTGTTTGTACTTTTTAAAATGCTAAATATTATGTCATATTTTTTCTTACTAACAGAAATACAACACAAAAGCACTTGAAAATGCATGCACAGAATTTGATTCCAGATATCTGGTTAAAGATTCAGGTTGAATTACTTCCATATTTAAAGTATTTCTAAGCTTTAGATTTGGACCTTGAATTACTGGTAGAGCTTTCTATGTAATTGTCATTTCTATTTGCTTTTGTTTTTGTTTTTGACAAAAAGTATGAAGCTTTTCTTATATCTTTACATTTATTAAAATTCTCAATCATAATAGCTACTGCTTGCATTATTTTTTCCAAAAAGACACCATTCCACAGCACCTTGTCCTCCTATTCCTAACTGAATAAAGTGTCATCTGATTCTGTACAGTTTTTATAGTACACTTCCAATGGCCCTTTCATATGGAAAATATTTTAAGCATAAGACAAACATATAGATAATATATGCATATATATGTATATAAAATTTGTCTCACACATGATAGATGGCTTGGCTGGGCTTCGAAGTCTAAGTTCAAAATAATATTTCCTCAGAATCTTAAAGGTTTCACCTTATTGTCTTCTTGTATCCAGTGGCATTGATGATAGACTGGTCATTATTTCCTCTTAGATCATACGAGCAGTATAATAGCTTTCTTTTATGTTTTTAAAAGATTTAAAATAATCTTTATCCTTGATGTTCTGACATTCCACAAGAACTTATCTAGTGATGGGCTTTTTTTCCCCTGTAATCCTATTATCTCTCTTTACAAACATTTTCTATGTGAAAAAAAAATTCTTTTTAAGTTCTGGGAATTTTCTGCATTATTTACTTGAACATTTTCCCTCATTCATGTTTCATGCTCTTTTCTGGGAAATTCTGAGTGTAAATGCTGAATATCCCTGGTGGCTGAGTCTATAGTTCTCTTGTTTGTTTGTTTATTTGTTTGTTTTCCATTGTATTTTGTTTTTTATTATTATACTTCAGGTTTTAGGGTACATGTGCACAATGTGCAGGTTTGTTACATATGTATCCATGTGCCATGTTGGTTTGCTGCACCCATTAACTCGTCATTTAGCATTAGGTATATCTCCTAATGCTGTCCCTCCCCCCTCCCCCCACCCCACAACAGTCCCCGGAGTGTGATGTTCCCCTTCCTGTGTCCATGAGTTCTCATTGTTCAATTCCCACCTATGAGTGAGAACATGCGGTGTTTGGTTTTTTGTCCTTGCGATAGTTTACTGAGAATGATGTTTTCCAGTTTCATCCATGTCCCTACAAAGGACATGAACTCATCATTTTTTATGGCTGCATAGTATTCCATGGTATATATGTGCCACATTTTCTTAATCCAGTCTATCGTTGTTGGACATTTGGGTTGATTCCAACTCTTTGCTATTGTGAATAGTGCCGCAATAAACATACGTGTGCATGTGTCTTTATAACAGCATGATTTATAGTCCTTTGGGTATATACCCAGTAATGGGATGGCTGGGTCAAATGGTATTTCTAGTTCTTTCCATTGTATTTTTATTTCTTTGTCTATTTGCTCTATATTCTTGAAGATTTGTTTTGACTTTATGGTCCAGCTTGCACATTTTTCTTTTATTAGGTAATTGAATGTTCAACTGTCCAATGACTCTTTCTTTTTCTCTGCTTATTTTTTAATAATAACATTTAAACAAAGTTCTTATTCAAACTGTATTTGAAACTCTGGGGAAGGTAATAATAATGTTTAAAAATTTTATTTTGATCTCCAAATTCATTTAGGTTAGTCTTTCTCTGTCTATATTGGGTTTTCATTTTCATTCTATAGGTACTGGTGAATCTTGATTGCCCACTTAGCCTTTAGAAGACTGATTATCATTCTTGCTTTCTCCCTCGGTGCTTCCTTGTTTTCTATATGAACAAAGCAAAAAAAAAAAAAAAAAAAAAAAAGAAAAAAGAAAAATCTTGTTTCTTTTCTTGGGAAGTGTGAATGGAGCTGTGATAATATAAGAGCTGTGTTTTCCATTTTTAGGCTAGCTTGGGGGTCAAAAGGAGCCAATAGCCTGAGGGTCCCTTATTTCTAGATTTAGGAAGTAAGTGTTTGTTTTAGGTGTTGGTGCTTCTGGCAACCCTTATTATTCCCAAGATTACATTCAGACTTTTAAAAAAGAGACCTTTTTCTTTGTTGCTGTTTTTGTTTACTGCTTTGGGTTTTCATATTCTTTAGTCGTTCTGTTTGAGAGGAACATTTGGTTTGAAGTTTCTTCCTTCAGTTTTCAATAGACTCTTCACCATTTTGCAACTTCTTTTTTCCTAACTTCCGTACCTCCAAATTTACCTCCTGAGCCTTTCATAGGCTCCAACTGGAAGACTGTCGTGTTTTTTGTTTTGGTTTGTTTTGGGGTTTTTTTTTTTCTTTTCCGGCGTCTCACTGTGTCGCCCGGGCTGGAGTGCAGTGGCACAGTCTGGGCTCACTGCAAGCTCCACCTCCCAGGTTCACGCCATTCTCCTGCCTCAGCCTCCCGAGTAGCTGGGACTACAGGCACCCGCCACCATGCCCGGCTAATTTTTTGTATTTTTAGTAGAGATGGGGTTTCACCGAGTTAGCCAGGATGGGCTCGATCTCCTGACCTCGTGATCCACCCGCCTTGGCCTCCCAAAGTGCTGGGATTACAGGCGCGAGCCACAGCGCCCGGCCTAATTCGTGTTTTTAACTACAACTTCTCATAGTACTTCGCCAGTAAACATCCTCCCATCTGCTCCCTTTCACCCGGAGATATGCCACAATCCCCATCTCTTGATGTTCTGTGAACATCATTGTTTTCTTCTGTGAGTTTACCTCCTTTGCATTTCAAAGTAGAAAAATGACCATACCTGAATCTTTAACCAGGTATTCAAAATCAATTTTTGAATACTCCTTTCAAGTGTTTTTATAATATACTTGTGTTCAAAAGAAAAATTATGTAAAAACTGGTGATCAACAACAGACTGTTATCTGGGTGCAGTGTCTCACACCTGTAATCCCAACACTTTGGGAGGCCATGGTAGGTGGATCACCCGAGGGCAGGAGTTGGAGACCAGCCTAGCAAACATGGTGAAATCCTGTCTCTACTAAAAATGCAAAAATTAGCCAGGCATGGTGGCACACGCCTCTAATCCCAGGTACTCTGGAGGCTGAAGCAGGAGAATTGCTTGGACCTGGGAGGCGGAGGTTGCAATGAGCCAAGATGGTGCCACTGAACCCCACCTTGAGCTGCAGAGGGAGATTCTTAAAAAAAAAAAAAAAAAAAAAAAAAAAGGACTGTTTAGTAAATGGAATGAAAACATGGCATACTATTGAAAGAAATACAACACTTGATTATCATGTAACTTCATAGATGCAGATGAACTCTGAAAATATTAGATATTGAAGGTGAAAAGGAAATGACAAAGTTAATGAAGGAAATTCATTGTTAGTTGATTTAAAGTTAATTGAAGGAGACTGTTTTTAGATATAGGGGTGTTAGTTCTTAAAACCTTGAAGCCTAAATAGCAAATGGAAAAATTATGTATGAGATTATGTAAAAATTAAGCATTTGTTTTTAAAAAGTAATACAATGCACAGCGTTAATAACCACAGGGAAGAAACAAATTGCCATGTCTAAAATTGACATGGCATGAATATTTACACTATTCAATTATTTCCTGAAAATCTGGGAGAAAACTCAGCATCCCAGTAGAAAAACAAACAAATATTATAAATGGGAAATTCCCAAAACAAAAAGCCTCGAGAGGTTAGTAATCACATCAAGAGATGTAAAAAATCTTAGAGTCAGGAAAAGACCAAATAGAACAACACATATGACACTCACACATCTACATACAATTGTACATTCATGTGACTGGCAAGAGTTAGAGAATGGGCCAATGACCAGCGAGGGCTGAAATGTGGAATGCAGAAGGCCTCATGCATTGTTGCTGGGGGCACCGTCTGTGGTGGGCATTCTAAACAGCTATTGGCACTTTTTATATTGAAACAGATAATGCACAGCCACGACCTAGCAATGCTTATGCATGTTTGTAAAGAAACAGTTTGCATATTGCAATTTGTACGTACTATCATGAAATTGAAGCCACACCAGGTATCCATCTCTGACAAATGGGTAGGTGAAATGCATGCATGCATAACATGGAGTAGCAGGACTACTAAGGAATGGGTGGTCTGTTTGCTTGAAAATATGAAGAGATAAAAATATAGTGTGGAGTGAAAAAAAAAAATGTTGAAAAATATGAGATCAGCACTTCAGAACTCGCCGGACTACGTGTCCTCGGAAAATGCCTCTACTTTTTTGGTTTATGCTGCTACACACATCTGCCTGGCTTTGCCTCATGCCTGTGAGGTGAGCAAGCGTGAGTGAATCGTGAGATCAAACCCTAGCGAAGGAGGGAGGTGTCCAGTGAAGGCATCTGGAAGGAAATGGTCAGGGTGTCCAGGGTGGGAGTCTGTGAGGAATTAACTCACCCTCTGCAAGGCTCATTCTCACTCTGACTTTGCCCTGGGCCATACAGCCACAGCCCACCCTACCATGAGCTCTTGGACAGAATCCAAGTCTTTTCCTGGGATTGGAGTTGGTCTTCTGCGGTTTTTATTGCTGTGAAAGTGAACTGGCTCCAGGAGCTATACTTGCTTTGCTTTTTTTTATGTGTTCATTTTTATAATGTGATAATTATCTTTTATAATTTTATTTTTAATAGTACATATCCTTGGGAAAAGTTGTTTGAGTTCAAATCCCAGATGTACTCACAAGCTCTGTCACCTTGAGGAATAAGGTTGATAGTACCTGCATGATGATATGTGGGGGAGGATTGATGGTTTAATTTCATGGATACCAGGGGCTATGTGAGGGCACAGAATATACACTCTATGGCTGCTATGTCAACATTAACTTTAAGTCAGTATATTGGACAGGAATATCTATTCAGGACAGAAATTTATTTTTCTTTTTGTAATAAGGCTATATTAGGCTGAGCATGGCGGCTCACGCCTGTAATCCCAGCACTTTGAGAGGTGAGGTGGGGTGGATCATTTGAAGTCAGGAGTTCAAGACCAGCCTGGACAACATGGAAAAACCTCATGTCTACTAAAATTGCAAAAATTAGCCAGGCATGGTTGCGCATGCCTGTAGTCCTAGCTACTTGGGAGGCTGAGGCCTGAGAATTGCTTGAACCCGGGAGACGGAGGTTGCAGTGAGCCAAGATCATGCCACTGCACTCCAGCCTGGGCAGCAGAGTGAGACTCTTTCAAAAATAAACATAAGCCTATATATCAGGGTCAGCTTACATAATCAGAAACAAGTGACCAAGACTAATTTACGGGCTGAGAGAAGAAGTAGATTACAGCCTTAGCAGTGCCGCTCACTAGCTCTGTATTTTGGAAATATCATTGTCCATCCATTCAGATATTCCTTCAAGTAGTTTAAGTAAGCACTGGCCACATACCTGCCCACATAGCTACACACACACACACCCACACGCACACGTGTGTGTTAGGTAGCTGCTCACTGTTCAGCTATTGATTCAATAGCTATTTATCCTGTGCCTATTATGTGCAAGGGGCCGTTCAGTCAAACCTCGAGGCTTTGACCATGACAAAGAAGAGTGATCCCTGAACTCAGGACGTGAACTCACAGGCATCATTTCATGCTCTTATCCAAAAACTTTGACCTTGCTTATATTTTTCAAAAGTTTTGATTTCCTTACTCAGATATGTGAAATGATGCTTACGATATCTCCCTGTGGATAGGACTGGAATCAGCCAGAACCAAAAAAAGGTTGTTAATCCTCTCTCTGAGTCACTACTCACTGCGCTATTCTCTGCATGTTAAGGCGATCTGCAGGTGAGGTTCACCTGCCTGCAGGGGAGGTGAGGAGACGAGGTGGAGGAGCATCCTTCCTCGTTGCCAAATGACAATCAGCCTAATTCTGCCTACAGGCCTGCGCTGGCTTTGGGAGAGACACAGCATTCTACAGAGGGATAAGCTAAGGTAGTGAAATCAGTGTTCCCTCAACACTCAGTAGCTGAGTGGTGCTAGAGTGATAGATCTAGATAGTTAAGTTTTTGAATCTTACTTTAAGGCACTATGAAGCACATTATGAAGGAACCCTGAACTCAAGCCCTTTTTGGAGAAAGAGTTTCCATGACATTCAAGAACAGTTTCTATATTACAAACTTTCTTAAGCAGCATCTTCATAAAATCAATGCAATGTAATTTCAAACTAACTTTTTTTAATTGTAAGAGAGTCAGGGATTTTCACAGGTACTTTTTTGTCCATCACACAAGTACTCCTATAGTATAAAGGTATATAAAAATTGCTGCTTGGGTTGGCTGAAAAACAAAACAAAACAATAAAATGGACCTTGTTTTGGGATTGCCAATGCTCTCCGATGGCAGAAACATCCTTGGAACAAATAATGATAACAGAAGTCATATGCAATGCTACTGGGTTTCAATGTCAGAAGGGATAAAACCTCACGGGAGGACCGGAGAGATATTTCTGAAGGAGATGAATTTTGATCTTGACTTTGAAGTTAGGATCAGTCATTCCTTGAAAATATTTTATGAATGTCCACTGTGGGAAATGTCAGGAAATCTCTGCCTAAATGTATTAATGACAGCATGTGGAGGACAGCCTTCATACCCTTCAACAAATCAATATACGCTTACAAATTTGATGAGCGAGCTAAAGTGCACAGAGCTATGCCAAGATGTCTAGGAGGACTCCAAGGTAACACGTGGAATCAGGAAGTGTAGCCAAGATGAGCTGACCTTGAGGGACATCAGAAAATAGAACATGGTAATTAACTAGGCAAGGGCAGGAAGGAAAGACTATTTCAGTTAAAAGGAACAAAAAGTGTAAAGGGCATACTTTGCAATGGGACGCTGTGGTCTGCGGGACATGGAAAGAAAGTCACTGGGGATGCTGTGTAGACGGTGAGGGAGAGCTTGCATCAACAGGAGCCTGCAGAGGCTGTGGAGACAGAGCACGCGGTTTGCTCACAATCTCCTGTCCCTCTCTTCCACCCTCTCCTTGCCTCTTTGTGCTTATCTACGTTGGAAATGCTTCATTCTCACTTACGTGTTTTCTACTTGCCTGTTCCTCATTTCCATCCAGGCTTTGGTTAACTGCCATAGTATTGGTCCTGGTAATACTAGTAGTAGTTAACTCATTAATAGCTTGCTCTCTATGTCCCAGTCACCATCTAAATAATCAACCAGATCATCTGATTCTCACAACAACCCTGCGTGGTAAGTGTTCTTATCAGCACCTCATAATTGATGGAATTAGGCACAGGAAAATTAAGTCACTTACCCAAAGTCACATCCCAAAAAGAGAAGAACCAGCCTACAGGCCTAGACCACCGTGTCCTTAGCCCAAGAGCAGTGCTGCACTGCTAGCACCCGGGCCTGCCTGGCATCACGTAGGGAGAATGAAGAAAGAAATGGGAACCACATTTATGTCTTTATATTTTGCCAGGGTGAAGGGATGCTACATTATATTTCCTTCCCGAAATGCACAATATTTTTTTAACACGCTGAATCCATGGAATGGTTAGACTGTTGCAAATAACTGGTTGGAAAAGTTTATTGACCAGAAACTCCCACCACTGACTGTCTGCGCTATTCATACCATGAAGCACAGATACGGCAGCATGCTGGCTCTTTCGCTACCATAGAAATTAATCTTTAATTTACTCATCTCAAAAATGAACACTGACTGTGCAATTAGGATAAATGTCTGACGTTAATAATATGCATCCCTTCAATTAGTCCTGAATTCATCATGTTAGCCGCAAACTAGTGTTGATTAAGAGATTAAGGGCCCAAAAGATATGCAGAAAATGTTATTAGCACTCCAGAGGTGTCATGACAGTATTTAAATAAAAGATCTTGCATTGTGCATCTACTTTAGAAATATTTCTTACTAAAGTTCAGTACATTTTGTAACTTTATAAAATAAGGCCTAAAGTTATTAATTTGTAATCAAGCTAAGGTTGCTCATTTCTTCACATTTAAGTATTAGAGTCACTATACGGTATTTCACTAGTAGTTTGCACTGTATCTGTACCCAGCTTCTCACTAAACTATCATAGAAAGGCAACACAGAAAATATAAAATAGTAAAAACCCTAAAGCTCTACTGCAAGAATTAGATGCAAACTAAATTAATTAAAAGACACGTGGGTGTGTGTTGAGCAGCTCTCTCCTGAGTCTGTGCTTCCACTCAGGATATGTACTGGCTTCGCTGCTACAGACATCCAGGGAAAAAGGTAGAAATAAATTTTGTTTTTAGGATATCTCTCCCCGGATTTAGAAATGTGGGGCCCATTAACCCAAGAACCTAGTTTTCATTCCCACCTCCCTTTCAGAGAAGAGAATGACACCCTCCTGCCCCCTCCTCTTCCCCTCTGTATGTGAGTGGATATGAACAGGAGAAAAAGCAGCTGGTGAAGGTCAAGCTGGAGTGGCTTTTATGTTATACGTTTTTGGATATGGAAGCCTCTCTAGGCAAATGGTAAATAGAGGTGTATAAAATCTGGATTCAAACACTGCTGCCTTCAATGCAGTGCAGGCCTACCATGCCTTGCTTGCACGCTCATTATCACTAATTGTCAGGGAAATGAAAAGGCTACAATAAGATACATGTGCATGAATAGCAAAGACTTGGAACCAACCCAAATGTCCACAATGATAGACTGGATTAAGAAAATTTGGCACATACACACCATGGAACACTATGTAGCCATAGAAAAGGATGAGTTCATGTCTTTTGTAGGGACATGAATGAAGCTGGAAACCATCATTCTGGGGAAAGTATCGCAAGGACAGATAACCAAACACCACATGTTCTCACTCACAGGTGGGAATTGAACAATGAGAACACATGCACACAGGGTGGGGAACATCACACACCGGGGCCTGTCGTGGGGTCGGGGGAGGGGGCAGGGATAGCATTAGGAGAAATACCTAATGTAAATGACAAGTTAACGGTTGCAGTACACCAACATGGCACATGTATACATATGTAACAAATCTGCACATTGCGCACATGTACCCTAGAACTTAAAGTATAATGATAAAAAAAATGAAAAAAACTACAATAACATGTCACCTAACACCTGTTAGAATGGCACTTAGAAAAACAAAAGATATCAAGTGTTGGCGAGGATGTGGGGAAAAGGAAACTCTTATACACAGTTGATGAAAATGTAAATTAGTAAAACCCTTATAAGAAACAGTATGGAGGTTTCTTAAAAACCTAAAAATACAATTACCCTGTGACCCAGCAATCCCATCCCTGTGGTGGATAGCCAAAGGAAATGGGATAAATATGTTTAAGGGATGTCTGCACCCCCACATGCATTGCAGCATTATTCAAAATAGCCAATATATAAATCAGCCTAAGGGTTTCTCGGTTGATAAATTATGATACTTATACACAATGGAATATTATTTAGCCTTAAAAAAAACTGAAGTGAAATAAGCCAGGCACTGAAAGAAAAATATTCCATGATCTTATTTATACATGGAATCTATAAGAGCAGAACTCAGAAGCAGAGAGTAGAGGGTTGGGATAAGGTGATATTGGGGAGATATTTGTGAAAAAACACAACCTTTTTGTTACACAGGAGGGATAAGTTCAAAATATCCATTGTAAAACTCGGTGTCTATAACTAATAACCATGTATTGTATACTTGATAATTGCTAAGATAGTGGACTTTTTATTGTCTGCCCAAAAAATAAGTGAGGTAGTATATATGTTAAGTAGCTGGATTTAACCATTTCACAATGCATCCATATTTAAAACATCGTATAGAACACCATAAAAATATACAACTTTAATTTGACCGTTAATTTTTTTAATTATAAAAGATACCATGAAATTTTTTTTCTGCTTCTTTTGCATCTGGACGCTATGAAAATATATACAGCTGGTTTTCCAACTCTTTCTAGACCTTAGTAAATTAGAATTGATCAAGGGAATCAGAGATGAGTAAAGTAGTTTAACAATCTTATATGATCACTGCACTGAGATTAAATTGTTTCCAGTAAAGCAGAACTCACTTTCAAGTTCATCATCAAAAGAAAAGTAAATATAGAAATGAAACAGATGGAGATCACAATATTAACTTTATTTTCCAAGCTGAATTGAAGGACGTGGCTTATATCTAGGCCAAATGGAATTTCACATATTTCAGTGCTGCCCCTTCCCCTGAAAATATACTTACTCCCTCAATAACAGTACGAACTGACAACCTGGAGTCCTCCTCAGTAGGGCCAGCTGTGTCCCAGGAGGAGAAGGTGTGCGTGAGAAGAAACTAAACCCACACACCCAAGCCATGCACATGCAAACTCTTCTTCCCATCTTACCCCGACTCAGTCACTCCCTCTCACTACAAGACTGAATGAGAGAGGACATTGGAAGAGACGCCAGAATTAGTCTCATGTTTCCATCTTCAGGAGCCTTGCAGTTCCGTCTCTTTTACTGAAATTTAAAGGGTAATGGTTATTTCCCCAATACTCTGTCATCATCTTCTTTGTTAAGAGTTCTTGAGGATAAGAGACCGGATATGATGCACCCTCATAGCTAGTTTCTATCCCTTTATTAAAAAGATAAACTTTGTGTCTTAGAATAATTTTAGATGTGCAGAAAATTTGGGATGGTAGTAGAGACAGACTCTGTGTCCTCCTCACACAAGGGTCCTCCCTTGCCAGCATTTCACATGAGCCAGGTATGTGGGCCAAAACTGAGAAACAAACATGGGTCCACTACTAGGAACGGCATTTCTGATCTGTTTTCAACCTATTTTGAAATGAAAGTCATCACCGCCAGCATCAACTTTGGTGAGCAGAGAAAGCCCATGCCTGTCATGAATTTGGTGTAACTTCACTGAAGGCTGCAACTTACTCTGAAGGTGAGGCCAGGGAGCTGGTGAAGCAGAAGCAAGGACAGCCTGCTGCATTCAGAACCCAAAGTGAAGAGGGTCCACTATTCCAAATGGAGGGTTTCTCTCTATGTGCAGGTCAATATTATTTTGACTATCAAACATTAGAGTTTCTGTTTAAAGAAGCTATTATTTATCAGGAGGGAAAACTGCCTTTGCCCACAGAACCTGGTTGACACAAGCATAGCATTCTTTAAACTGTAAACCTTAACATGCCCATAGAAATGCAGAAAAGAATGCCAAGTGGCTCTGTGAGTACCATGGTGTGGATATCAATGTATCCAATGCCTCATAGAGAAGTACAGCATAATGGGATTCCCAGGGACCCTCATGTTCCACCCTAACAAATCTGACTCTTACAGTGATACGGTTTGGCTCTCTGTCCTCATCTAAATCTCATCTTTTGTCTCCCATAATTCCCATGTGTTGTGGGAGGGTCCTGGTGGGAGATGATTGAATCATGGGGGCAGGTCTTTCCTGTGCTGTTCTCATGATTGTGAATGGGTCTCACAAGAGATCTGATGGTTTTGGAAGCGGGAGTTTCTCTGCACAAGCTCTCTCTTTGCCTGCTGCCATCCATGTAAGATGTGACTTGCTCCTCCTTGCCTTCTGCCATGATTGTGAGGCTTCCCCAGCCATGTGGAACTGTGAGTCCAATTAAACCTTTTTCTTTTGTAATTTACCCAGTCTCAGGTATGTCTTTATCAGCAGTGTGAAAATGGACTAACACATACGGCAATGACTTCTTGTTTTTTTCTAAAGTTTTACTTTCTAAACATATATCTAAAGTACTTAGGTTCATTTTCCTAGGATTTTTACAACTTTACATAAATGAATAATCAGTAAGTTTCTTTTGCATCATAAGTTCTTTTATTCAACACAATGTTTGTAAGATTCAATTTCATTATAGTTTACTTTTAGTTGTACAACGTCATTTTCATTACTGTATCATATTCCATTATAGAAACTATTCAAATTTAATTAACCACTTAACTGATTCCAGTTGGGGTTATTGTTACTAATGTGACTCTGAGTGTGTGCATTTATGCACATACCTAAGAATAAAAGTGTTGGGTCATGAGCAATCAATAACTTAGCAGTTACTTTCAAATGGTTTTCTTAAATGGTCACAACTGCTTATACCTCACTAGCTCAGGATGAAGAACCAAGTATTTCTAATCTGCTGTGATACTTCTTGTGGTCAAGGTGATCCATCTTAGACATTCTCGGTGGTATGTATTTGTAAACTTTTCAAGTGAAGTATAGCATTGATGTGGGAAGGGGCAGGGAAGTGCTGGGTAGAGAAGGACAGGGTCCCTGGTGAGAGCTCCACCCTCGAGCCAATGCCCACAGACCTAAATGAGGACAGCCATTTTTGTTTTTGCACCCAAAAGGTTGTCTTTTGACCCATCATGCCCCCCATCCTGTGCCAATACAAACCTGAGACCTTATGGCGACACAGACACAAGCAGATTTTTATGTCTAAAAAACTGACAAATTTCTGCCAGGTTTAAAAATAACCACTAGATATACAAGAATAAGCAGTTTATTTATTGCGCTTTTCAGCAAACTACTATTGAATGCTTACTATTTTTTTCTGGAATACTTCCTCTCTTCTAAAGTAGGAAGAGTAAGACAGAAAGAAAGCTATAACACGGAGTAATGAGCATCAAGACGAGTGAATATTGTATGCTGTGAGGGGATATCGGAAGAGTCATTATGGAGTTTTTACTTGGTGTATACTTTACAGAGAAAATGTCATCTGAGCTGAGGAGTAGTGGCTGATAAGGGTAATATCAGACTGTGGAGATGATTCCAGGTGGAGGTATGTCCAAAGTCTCATGAGTGAGGTTATGCGGCAAATTTGAAGATTGGAAGAAATTTGGACTCACCTAAAGTTTAAGTTTTAGGGTAGAGGAGTGGAAAGAATGGAAAGTGGTCAGGTTAGCTTGAACTAGGCAGTATTAACAGAAACCAGAAAGTAAAGAACCATGGTCTGTACATGAAAGCATTTGGCGTTTTTCCTGGGAGAACAATGTTTTAGAATTAATAAACTAGCATAATTATATTTGGGGATTTACATTTTTGCAAGTTTTCTGGCTCTGAACTCCAACAGTATTCTCTCTATATATAATTATATTAATAAGTATTTATATGTATATTTATATATGTAAAATACTTATATATGTCTATTTCTGAGAGCGAGTATAGTGTCATTAATCTTTTTAATATCCCAAGGTATTTGTCATCATGAAACTACTATAGTGTGATATTAGATTGGTGCACAATTACTTTCAATGGCAAAAACTCCAAGTGCTTTGGCACCAACCTAGTAAATGCCATAGATAATTTTAGGAAAATACCAAGTGAAGAGTATTAGCATTTCTTAACAGATTGTCCAAGGAGTCATTTTATCTTGTTTTTCTGAATGCATTCATTAAATATACACTAGGAGGAATAAATGAGCAAACATCTACATAGTCAGAAGTCAGGGTCTAATTTACTGTCAACTCCAGTTTAGAAAACTGGTTTCAAACTGGGCAAATGACAGAAGAGAAGAAGAAAATTATAGTTTTTGAGGAAGGCTTGGTAAGTCTGACTGAGACGCCTCTAAATTAAACCAATCATTTTATTGAATGAGTATAATTTTAACATTTCCTTCGCTTAATTTCGATACCTTTTTTCTTACATATGTAACAGTTTGACTGTTGTATAAGTATATAATGTTATAACTATTACAAAAAGAATAAATCTGTGTGTAATATAAATTATATTGGTCCAGTGGTACTAAATTGTTTAAACATTTAATCAGCTATCATTGGTTAAAATTTTCTAATATGACTGAGAAATATTGGTGCCAAAAAAGGAAGTGTGCTTATGAAGTATTGATAATATTAAGAGAAGATATTAGCATTTATAGGGCATCTGCTATATTCCAGGCATTGCAATTTACATTTATTACCCTTAATCATTTCAACTATATAAACTACACAAACGTATAAAAATAATAATTATAAACATATATGCAACAATTATAAACATGTATACACCTAATAATAGAGCCACAACATAAATGAAGCAAAAAACTGACCGAATTAAAGGAAAAACTAAACAATAATGATTGGAGACTTCAATAGCACACTTGCAGTAATAATTAGAAAAAAAGAAAACGAAGAAAAGGTACTGTTAGAAGAATTTCCAGTAGCCAATCACAACCTGCTAAAGAGAAATAAACAACATAAAAAAATACACTTGGGTCACCAGAAACATACATTTAAAGTTAAAAAAGAAAAGAATATAGTAAAATCATTTAGATAATGTATACATAACAATAGAATAATTAATTTTTAAAATCTTTACATGCTTGACAAATAAACGAAAATATAAATATTTTTCAAGTGTCACAGAAGAGGTATATAGAATATAAAAGAAATTTTTGGACAACAAAAGTAAATGAAGGATGAGCAGACAATTGAATTAGAAAAACCTTTTTTTTTCCTGAATTAAATATATTTTTCAGTTAAAAGTTAGGATTAAAATGGAAAAGAGTGAAATGCTGGAGATGCATAAAATAACCAAAGGAAATAAAATTGAAAAAAGGAGTTAAAGTTGTTGAAATAAGATGATAGTTATAAAATACAGATAAATAATACTTACTATATACATACTTCCATTCTGAAAGAGATGCACCGCAAATTTTAAAGAGAAATCTGTATAGACATATAATACAGAAAATACTTTCTGAAGTAAAATAATACCCACATCTGCAAACAAAAGAATATATCATGTCTCAGAAAATTTTGACAAATAATAATCAATATTAAAGCTTCTACTGGTGAAGTTACTGAATTTAAAAATAATTCTACTGCTAAGTTAGGCAAGGTTTTTGTCACCTACAAGATAGAAAATGAATCTGAAATCAGTGTTATTTACAGTAACATTTAATAATTAAAGGACTTCGAGATGTCTATAAAATTGGCAGCTTTCCAGTATTGAGTCTTCTAATTCACACAGTATGTATTTTCATTTATTTAGGTCTTAATTGACATATTTAGCCAGTAGTTTGTCCAGTTTTTAACATGCACATTCTTTATATGTTTTATGATGGCAAATTTCTAACAATGTTGTATTTTGAAGCTATTTTTTAAAATGCTGTTTTTTAATCTCCATCATTCATTGTTTATATACAGAAATCCACTTGATATTTATGTTTCCATTGTATTCTACAATTTTGCTAGAGTTACTTTTCTCCTCCTCCTTCTTATTCTTCTTCCTCATCACCGTCACATGTTAGTTGAAATTCCACATAGAGTCATGTTGTCTTTAAATAGGATGAAATTCCACATAGAGTCATGCTGTCTTGAAATAGGAATAAGTTTATATCTTCCTATTCACAATTGTGTATTTTTTCTTGCCTTGTTGCATTGGCTAGTATTTTCATTAAAATGCTGAATAGGAGCAGTGAGAGTGAAAATACTTGCCTAGTTCTTAGACGTAGGGGAAAAGCATTCAAGCTTGATATTAAGTATGATGTTAGTTCTATGCAGTTACTTCTATCAGGCTGAGGAAGTTTTCTTCTATCCCTACTTAGAATAGGTTTTTATGACTTGATGTTGAACTTTCCTTAGTGCTTTTTCTATATCAATTCATATAATCATGTGATTTTTCTTTTTTAAGTTGTTTTTATGGCAGAGTACACTGATTGATTTAAAAATATTGAAGTAGCTTTGAATTGTCAGGATAAAGTCCATTTGGTCATGGTACAGTATTTGTTTTATATATTATTAGAATTAGAATTGATTTCCTAATTTTATACTGAAGGTTTATTCATTTCAATATTGTTTTTCCTTTCTTGTACTGTCTTTGTATGGTTTTGGTAGAAGGGTAATACTAATATAAAACGTCTGAGGGTGTTTTCTTCATCTTATCTTTCAAATAGATTGTGTAGAATTGACATTATTTCTTCTTAAAACATTTGGTAGAATTCACCATTGAGACAATTTTGGCCTAGATAATTGGAGGGTAGTTTAAATACAATCAGATATCTCTAACAATTACAGAACTATTTTGGTTATCTAATATTTCTTGGGTAAGTTTTAATAGCTTATGTTTTTGAGAAATCGGTCAATTTCTTCTAAGTGGTACAATCCACATTCATAGCCTTTTTTTTACAGCTTCTTTTAGTGTATTTTTAAGGTACACTAGTTATTTCCTTTTTTAATTTTTGTATTGGTAATTTGCTTATTTTTTCTCTCTTTTTTCATTACTCTTGCTATAGTTTTATAAACTTTATAATTTTTTTCAAAGCTTTTGGTTTGTTTAATTTTCTCTATTTTTTCTTCTCTGATCTCTATTATTTTCTTCCATCTAAATTACTTAGTTTTATTTTGCTAATATTTCTCTAGTTTTCTAAGGTAGAAGCATAGTTGATTGATTTGAGTCTTCTTACATGAGCATATATTGTGAAGTTGCTCTAAGTACTGTTTTAATTTCACTTTATAAATTATATGTTTTATTTTTATGTGTGAGAAAACTCTCCCCCACCAACTCATGATTTTTATACTGGAAATGTAAGATTGAGGTGGACAACCAGCTTCCCCAGAATCTTAGATTTCCTAGCAGGAGACCTGTCTCTGCCTCAATGTACCAGAGGTATTGTCAGTGCCTGAAGGGGAAAACATCTTTGAGGACAGGAACAGAAAAAGCGGAAAGACAGAACTACCATTCCCACTCCTGAAAAGTTTGTTCTCTAACTCAGTAAAAGGAGAGGCCCAAATAAGAGTGACTTTTTAATAGCATCACACTGTAGGAGAAATGTTCCACAGCTCTGCTGAGCACAAACCCCCAGCCTCCAATCCTTCCAGGGTATCCCTCTGGGGACCCAGTAACAGTCATCTCTCTGAGGATTGACTAGAGGCAAGGCGAACCTGGGATTAAGCCACCACCTAGTGCTGAAAAGAAAGCAATAACCTAATGGGGGAAAAATTAACTGGTAAATTACAGGGAATCTCTCAACAAATACATCCAATCCAAACCAAAGACCAGGTGGACAAAGAAGTCTGGAATAAATAATTAATCCTTCAATGAAATACATAGAAGTATACTCACAAGAAACAACAGCAAACAGAGAACCATGACCACCTCAGACAAAGCAGGGAACAGATGACTGAAACTAAGAAGATAATGATACATGAGCTCTCTGAGCAAGAATTCAAAATAGCAGTTTTAAGGAAACTCGGTGATCTCCAAGATAACACAGATAAGTAGTTCAGAAATGCATCTGAGAAAATTGAGAAAGAGATTGAAACATTTTAACAATCAAAGAGAGATCTTGGAACTGAGAAATACATTTACTGAATCGAAAATTTCATTAGAGGCTCTCAACAGCAGAATGGATCAAGCAGAAGAAAGAATTAGTGAACAAAAAGACAAACTATTTGAAAAGAAACAGAGAGGAAAAAGAACAAAAGAATGGAAAAGAATGAAGATAACCTACAAGATATAAAAATTACCTCATAAAAAAACAAATCTAAACATTATTAGTCTTCAAGAGGTACTTGAGCAAAAGCAAGGGTTAGAAAGCTTATTTAGAGAAATAATAGTAGTAAACTTTCCAAAATGAGAGAAAGATCTAAGTATATACGTGCAGGGAGGTCAGAGAACACTAAAAAGATTCAACCCTAAGAACACTACCCTCAAGGCATATAATAATCAAACTCTTGAAAGTCAAGGACAAAGAAAGGAACATAAAAGCAACAGGAAAAAGAAACAAATAACACTGAAAGGAGCTCCAGTTTGTCTAGCCACAGCTTTACAAAATAAAACCATATAGACCAAGAGACAGTAGGAAGACATATTTAAAGTGCTAAAAGAAAGAAACTACCATCAAAGTATATTGTGGTCAGCAAAGCCATACTTCCAACATAAAAGAGAGATAAAGTCTTTTCAAACAACCACAACAACAAATGTAATAATTCACCATGACCAGACTTTTCATACAATAAATACTAAAGGAAGTTCTTCATCAAGAAAAAAAAAAAGCAAACAAACAAACAAAACACGCAAAAACAAAATATCCGAAGATATAAAATTCACTGGTAAATGTACATACATAGACAAACCCGGAAAACTCTAATATTGTAATGGTGGTGTGAAGTCTGTTCATAACTCTAGGATAAAGTCTGGAAAACAAATCTATAAAAGTAATAGCAATAGCAACCTGATAAGAGATAATCAATATAAATTAGTAAACTACTGAGAAACTTAAGGCTTAAAGTGTGGGGAATGAAGTTAAAGGGTAGATGTTTATATTTTTCAGTTTTTTATTTGTTTTTATTGTTTTTTTCTTTTGATCTTAGATAATTTATCATCTGTGATGGTTAATACTGAGTGTCAACTTGATTGAATTGAAGGATGTAAGGCATTGATCCTGAGTGTGTATGTGAGGGTGTTGCCAAAGGAGATTAACATTTGAATCAGTGGGCAGGCAAAGGTGGACCCACCCTTAATTTGGGTGGGCACAATCTAATTGGCTGCCAACATGACTAGAATATAAGTGGCAGAAAAATGTGAAAAGGGAGACTGGCCTAACCTTCCAGCCTACATCTATCTCCCATGCTGGATGGTTCCTGCCCTCAAACATCGCCTCCAAGTTCTTCAGTTTTCGAACTCAGGCTGGCTCTCCCTGCCCCTCAGTCTGCAGACGGCCTATTGTGGAAACTTGTGATCAAGTGAGCTAATACTTAAGAAACTCCCCTTTATATCTATAACTATTGTATTAATTCTGTCCCTCTAGGGAACCCTGACTAATACATCGTCTTTTAAAAATAACTTGTTATTGGTATAAAATGTTTTCTGTAAGCCTCATGGTAACCACAATGCAGAAACCTAAAATAGACACACTGAAAATAAAAAGAAACATATTAAAACATACTAAAATACATACCCACAAAGGAAAACACTAAGAAAGTAGAAAAAAGATTTACAACAATCAGCAAAGAAGCAACAAAATGGTATTATGTTATCACTTATCTATAATAACACTAAATGTAAATAGACTAAACTATCCAGTTAAAAGGCATTGAGTAGCTGAATGGAGACAAAAGCCAACTATATGCTACCTACAATAAACCCACTTCATCTTTAAAGACACATAAACTAAAGTGAAGCGACAAAAAAATCATGAAAATGGAAACCAATAAAGACTAAGTGTAGCTATATTTATATCAGATAAAATAGACTACAAGTCAAAGACTTCAAAAAGTGACAAAGAAGGTCACTACATAATAATAAACGTGTCAATTCACGAAGAGGATATAACAATTATAAATATCTATTCACCCAACCCCAGAGTGCCCATGTTTATAAAGCAAACATTAATAGACCTAAAGGGAGAGATAAACTGCAATACAAAAAATAGTTGAGAACTTCAACACCTTCCTCTCAGTAATGAACAAAATATATATGATCATTTCACTAAATGATGTGAAAGCATTCTATAAAATTTGACATATCCTTATTATAGAAATCCTCAACACACTGGTTATAGAAGAACATACCTGAAAATAATAAACTTCATATATGACAGACTCACAGCTAACATCACACTGAATGTGAATAAAATTAAAGGTGTTCCTCTAAGATCTTAACAAGATGAGGATGCTCATATTCAACATAATAAAAACTAATACTGGAAGTCCTAGCCAGAGCAATCAGAAAAGAAAAAGAGATGAATTACCTCCAAATTGGAAAGGAAGGAGTCATATTAGCTTTATTCACAGACAGCATAATTTTTTATTTAGAAAACCCTAACGACTCTGCTGAAAAACTTTTAAAACTGAAACATGAATTGAATAAAATTGCAGAATACAAAATTAGCATTAAACAATAAGTAGCATTTATATAAACTAAAAGCAAACAATCAGAAAAATAATCAAGAAACCAATGCCATTTACAATAGCTACAAAGAATATAAAATACCCAGAAATTAATTTAACCAAGGAAGTGAAAGATCTATACAAAATAACTATAAAACACTGATGAAACAATTTAAAGAGAACCCCAACTCGAAAATATATTTCATGCTAGTGAATTGGAAGAATTAATATTGTTAAATTGAATATTACCCAAAGCAATTTACAGATTCAATGGAATTTTTATAAAAAACACTAATGCTACTCTTCACAAAAATAGGAAAAAATATTCTAAAATGTCTATGGAATCACAAAAAGTTCTGAATAGCTAAAGCAGTCCTGAGGAAATAAACAAACCAGGAGGCATCTCACAGTCTGTCTTAAAAATACACTACGGCGGCCAGGTGGGGTGGCTGGGGTGGCTCATGCCTGTAACCCCAGCACTTTAGGAGGCCAAAGCAGGCAGCTCATGAGGTCAGGAGATCGAGACCATCCTGGCTAACATGGTGAAACCCCATCTCTACTAAAAATGCAAAAAATTAGCTGGGCGTGGTGGCACGCACCTGTAGTCCCTGCTACTTGGGAGGCTGAGGCATGAGAATCGCTTGAACCTGAAAGGCAGAGGTTGCAGTGAGCAGAAATCATGCCACTGCACTGCAGCCTGGCAACAGTAAGACTCTGTCTCAAGATATAAAATAAAATAAATAAAATAAAATAAAATAAAATAATACTACGGAGCTTTAATAATGAAATCAGCATTGTACTGGCATTAACGCAAACATAGACCAATGGAACAGAATAGGTAACCCAGATATTAATCTCAACTGATTTTTGACAAGTCACCAAGAACACACATTGGGGAAGAAACAGTCTATTCAATAAATGGTGCCAGGAAAACTAGATAACTGTATGCACAAGAATGAAACCAGACCCCTATTTCTCACCATATAATAAATCAAATCAAAATGAGTTAAAATCTTAAACCGAAGACCTAAAACTATGAAATTACCATAAGAAAACACTGGGGAAGTGTGTGAGGGCATTGATCTGGGCAAATGTTTCTTGAGTAAAACATCAAAAGTGCAGGCCACCAAAGCAAACATAGACATAGGATTACATCAAGCTATAAACCTTTTGCACAGTAAAGGAAACAATTAACAAAGTGAAGAGACAACCCACACAATGAGAGAAAATATTTGCAAACTACCCATCTGATAAGGGCTTAAGAATTAGAATAGATAGAATACAGAATAATACATAGAAATATATAGAATGTAGAATTAGAAGCGTAAAAAACTCAACAGCAAAAATTCAAATAATATAATTTAAACGTGGCAAAATATCTGAATGCACATTTATCAGAAGAAGATATATAAATGCCCAACAGGTATATAAAAATTTTCAACACCACTAATCATCAGAGAAATGCAAGTCAAAACTTCAATGAGAAATCATCTCACCCCAGTTTAAATGGTTTTTATCAAAAAGAAAAGAGTGGATGTTCATGAAGATGTGAAGAAAAAGAACACTTGTACACCGTTGGTTGGGCTGTCAATTGGTACAGGAACTATGGAAAACAGTATGCAGGCTCCTCATAAACACGAAAACTAAACTACCATATGATCTAGCAATTCCACTACTGGGTATATATCCAAAAGAAAGGAAGTTAATACATCGAGGAGATATTGGCATTCCTATGTTTGTTACAGCATTATTCACAATAGCCAAAATATGGAGTCAACCCAACTGCCCGTGGATCATGGTCGTCAATCTATGTATATGTAATATGTAATCAATGGATTAATGGATAAAGAAAATGTGGTATATATACATATGGAGTATTATTCAGCCATAAAATGTTTTAAAATCCTGTTATTTATGGCAACATGGATGGAACTGGAGGTCCTTATGTGAAGTGAAATAAGCCAAGCACAGAAAGACAAATGTCACATGTTCTTACTCACTTCTGGGAGCTAAAAAGGTGGATCTCATGAAAATAGAGCAGACTGGTGTTTGTCAAGTGTCAGGAAGGGTAGGGAGGAGAGGGGATAAAAAGAGGTCGATTAATGGTTGCAAATATACAGTTAGAAGAAATAAGACCTAGTGTTCAATAGATCAAGAGGGTGAGTACTGTTAACAAAATCTTTTGTACATTACTAAGTAGAGAATAATTCAAATGTTTCTAGAATAAAGAAAAGATAAATACCTAAGGTGATGGATATTGCAATTACCCTGGTTTGATGTTTACACGAGTGTATCAAAATATTACTGCTGGGCGCGGTGGCTCAGGCCTGTAATCCCAGCACTTTGGGAGGCTGAGGTGGGAGGATCAGGAGGTCAGGAGATCAAGACCATCCTGGCTAACACAGTGAAACCCCGTCTCTACTGAAAATACAAAAAAATTAGCTGGGCATGGTGGTGGGTGCCTGTAGTCCCAGCTACTCGAGAGGCTGAGGCAGGAGAATGGTATGAACCTGGGAGGCGGAGCTTGCAGTGAGCTGAGATCTAGCCACTGCACTCCAGCCTGGGCGACAGAGCGAGACTCTGTCTCAAAAAAAAAATATATTATATGTAGCCCCCAAAATATGTATATCAATAAAAACATTTAAAAAAGTAAAAGAAATAAAATAATTACTTTCCTTGAGATTTTCTCTCTTACTCATTGATTTTGTAGAAGCCTATTATTTTATGTCCAAATGTGTGAAGGTTTTTGAGTTATCTTGGGGTCATAAAACATACTTTGTATGATTTCAATTGTTTGAAATTTGTTTGATTTGTTTTGTGATGCAGATATGGCCTTTCTTGATGGATATTTCGTGTTCACTTGAAAGAAGTTTGTGTTATCTTTTTGTTGAGTAGATTGTCCTATAACCATCAATTAAATCCAGTTTATTGATTTAGTTTGGTTCTTCCATAACCTTGCTGCTTTTTGCCTGTTTCTTATACTGAAGGTGAAATGTTAAAAATCTCAAATATCACTGTGCATGTATTTGTTTCTCTCTTAAATTCTGTCAATTTTTTCTTTTGATGCATTTTAGGTTTCTATTATACTGTGGTTGTGTGTATATAAACTTTAAACTGTATTTCTTTTGGGGAAATTAACTGTTTTTGATAGTGTAATTTACTTATGTATCTTTAGTAATTTTCTTTACTTTGATGTCTAATTTGTCTCATATTAATATAGCCACTCTTACCTTAGTTTAATTTGTTTTTTGCATAATATTTTTAATACTTTGACTTTTGTCCTACCTTATCAGATTATTTGAAGGCAATTTCTTATGGGTAGCAAGTAGTTGGATTATAACATCATAATCGTTGTGACCAGATGACTTACATTTAATAAATATATACTGATACGTGTTCATTTAGGTCCATCATTTTTATATTCATTTTTTAAAAATTTTGTTTTTCATTTATATGGGTTTTTTTCTCTCCCTTTTTTGAACTGTTTTAACTTTTTTGTTTTAAAATTCCATTCCACTTTTTCTACTGTGATTTTTTTTACTATTTATCCTTGCATTTTGTTAGTGTTTTGTCTACTGGTTACAATACACATACATACCTTTTCACAGCCTACTTAGAATCAATATTTTACAATTTAAGGTACAATGTAGACATCTTGCCACCATATAGGTCCCATTATCCTATATAATATATCACATACTTTTCAGTTGTCTCATATATATTAAATGTACATACATTGACAATCATATCAATGTTATTTTCTTATTTTTGCTTTCAATCACCAAACATACTTTGGAGAATCAAATAGAAGAATAATGTATTATATTTCCCAAAAGTGACTATTTTCGTTACTCTTTCCTTATTCTTGCTGTCTTAACTTTCTATTCTTATTATTTTTTTCTGACTGACAACAGTCTTCAGAAATTCTTATAATAACCTGCTGTCATTATTGCCAAATATGGGGAGACATTCATTTATTATTTTTTTTAAAAAATATTTCATTTCTCCCTTTCCCCTCCGCTTCTGAAACCCCAATTACATAAAAGTCAAATATTTTGCTATTGTCACAAAGATTTGTTTTATTATTATTATACTTCAAGTTCTAGGGTACATGTGCACAACATGCAGGTTTGATACATAGGTATACACGTGCCATGTTGGTTTGCTGCACCCATCAACTCATCATTTACATTAGGTATTTCTCCTAGTGCTCTCCCTCCCCCAGCCCCCCACCCCGCCACAGGCCCCAGTGTGTGATATTCCCCACCGTGTGTCCAAGTGATCTCATTGTTCAGTTCCTACCTATGAGTGAGAACATGCGGTGTTTGATTTCCTGTCCTTATGTTACACACAGATTCTTAAAGCTGGTTTTATCTTTGAAATTCTTTCTCTCGGACATATCCATTAATCTATCAACTCCATTCAGTGTGTTTTCATTATAATATTGCATTTTCTATTCTTAAAAATGTCAATTGGTTCCTCTTAACGGCCGCTTTTAAAAGCATTTTTGTTTTTGTGGATGCATTCTAATTAATATTGTTTCAGCCGTGCTCCAATTACTCATTGGACCACGTCTGTAACTGTTGCTTTGAAGTCTTTGATTGATCATTCCAACATTTTTGCCCTTTCATTGGGGATTGACACTTGATGATATTTATACAAGTTGAGAATCATTTTCTATGACTCTTTCTGTGCTGAGCACCTTTAAATTTTATCCTGTATATTTTGGATATTATATTATAAAACTATGGGTCTTGTTTAGTGTTAGTATTTTTTATTTGGTAGGCAACCAAATGGCTTAGTTTCAGCAAGAATTTTTAACCCGGTATCTGCAGGTTATGATTCCAACATTCAGCTCAGTCTTCAAAGGCTTTTCTGTGCAATTCAGATCTTTTCCATGGGTGCATCACCCAGTGTTCCATCTGGGACATGGTAGGATGTCTACCATTTAGCTCAGTTCTCAAAGTCTTTGGCGTGCAAACTACGCGTGCAAAGTCCTGCATGAGCTGTTCAGGGATGAGCCCAGCAGCTCATAAACAACTTCATAGGGTTGCAGTCACAAGCTCCTCCATCACTCTGATGTCCAAGTACTCTCCGATTTCCCACAGCTCCCCTTTCTGCTTTTTTAGCCCCCAAACTGAGGTTTCAGTTATCCTGCTCTGCCACACTCCCTACAACCACACTCACACATAGCTCCACACAGTGGAAAAACAGAGGCAAGGTAAGCAGCAGAAGTCACCCCAGTCTCCTGAGCCCCACATCCTCTGACTGGAGACTTTCCCATGCCACGCACACCATGGCAGGGTTCCTTGCCAAAAGGCCACTTCCCTACTCCCCATACCCGTAGGGCTCCTCCTGTGTCTCTCCAAGGATGCTTACTTCCGGATTTCGGGATGCTTTGACTCCAGGCTAGACAACCAGGGAGAAAAGCAGAGCATTAAACCTATACCCAGCTTGGCAGTATTTTGCATCCTGTTATTCTTCAATCCACCTGCTGCTACTACAGAGTCTTCACATAACTGTTTCAGGAATTCCTTCCAAGTTTATACGTAAATTCAGTGGAAAAGTCTGGGTGAAGTGGACCTATTCCTTTTTCCCAGAAGCAGAATTCTAAGTTCCATCACTTTGGAGAAGTATTTTCTAAATTGTGAATGCTAAGTATGTATGTCCTCTGTCAAACACAAATCTAGCAAGTTAGAGTGACTGCAACTAACCTGTAAAAATTTTCATGTAGCTACAAAGTCAAAAGCATTATTCAGCAACACTTGGCTCACATTGGCATACCGTGGGACATTCTAAGTCAAGGCTTATTTCTGTCACTAGAAATGAGAAAGGTAAATGGTCTACTTAGTTCAAATTCTCATAAAAATAGAGCCATTAACAGAGATGTTGAAATCATATTCTTAGTTTTACTTAGTGACACTTTTTAAATTTTCTACAGTATTTGTTCATACTTATATATCTTATCTCTTTATATGAAATCATACATGATAAATACTTTAGAGATCTTGATTCCATGAAATTATTTCCATTTTCTACAGAATCTGCTTTCTTCCTTTAGTTAGAAAATAGAAACTGCATAAATATTGTCACTTTTTTCTGGACTTCCAGGAAATATATTGCTGAAGTTAGAACTAACTTAAAACAGATAATAATCTAATATTACCCATGATTTTAGTATTTGCACCCTCCACTTATATAACGTAAATTGACATAATTAAATTTACATTGTTATATGCAAATATATGTAAATTTAATTTTTCCTAAGTCTTTTTAAAAGTTCTACTAAATATACACAGTAAGATATAGATAAAAATAAAGCTGCCATGAAATTTCCATTTTTCCAGTTTTTACACACAACTGTACAATGAACCAAAAAAGATCCATTCAAATACAGACATTGCATTATATTTACTTATAACTTTCTTTTCTCATGAAAATTTCAATTCAACATTTTTGTCTATATTTTTCATTTAGTTTCAAATTTTGTATATATTAACATCTAAACCCATTATACTTTTTCTTTTTTTGAGACAGAGTCTCACTCTGTCACCAAGGCTGGAGTGCAGTGGTGCAATCTCAGCTCACTGCAAGCTCCACTTCCTGGGTTCACATGCCATCCTCCTGCCTCAGCCTCCCTAGTAGCTGGAACTACAGGCACCCGTCACCAAGCCTGGCTAATTTTTTTGTATTTTTAGTAGAGACAGGGTTTCACCGTGTTAGCCAGGATGGTGTTGATCTCCTGACCTTGTGATCCGCCTGCCTCAGCCTCCCAAAGTGCTGGGATTACAGGCGTGAGCCACCGCGCCCAGCCTATACTTTCTTTTCTTGAGACAGGTGCTCGCTCTGTTACTCAGGCTGGAGTGCAGTGGTGCGATTATGGCTCACTATAAAACCTTGCATTTCTGGTCTTGGGTGCTCCTCCTGCCTCCCTGAGTAGCTGGGAATACAGGCCCAAGGCAGCATGCCTGCCTAACTTTTTTATTTTTTGTAGCGACCAGAGTATCACTATGTTTCCCAGGCTGGTCTCAAACTCCTGGCCTCAAGCAATCCTCCCACCTCCGCCTCTCAAAGAGCTGAGATTACAGATGTGAGCCACTGCACCCAACCTTCATTATACTTTTTATCACGCTGCTCGTTTATCTAAAAGCTGAAACACAGAGCTCTCACAGTTCATATAGTCGTGTAGTCTCCTTGAGAATACGCATACAATTTTGGAAAAGCACAGACAAAATCCAAAGATCTCCTAATTAGTCCCCTAGAGAATCATTCGAATAAACAAAAGTATAGAAATTTAATCTCACAGGTACCATTTAACGGAATCCTAATAAAGTGTTACATATTTTTCAATACTATTTTAAAGTGAACACAGATGAGTTATTTGCGTTATAATCAGGGGATCAGCACTAGCAGGATGTTTGAATAAACATTATATCAAAATGAATTGCATTCTCACAGGGTGGCTACCCCAACTCTGTTCTGATTATGTTTACTTTTCCTCTCTGGGTCTTATTTGCTAAATTTCTGCCCTGTACAATGATGCATTTTCACTTTTATTTTTAAAAGCAAAGTCCAGTTTAAGCAACCTGCAGTGGAAATTTGATAATCCATTATGTACATTTTTAACCTATTCTCCAGCAAAGTCTCTGATGGCAAGCAAAAGCAGCCAATCTCTCAAATGCCAGCTTCTATTCCTATCATTTCCTTAAATACAGAGACCATTTATGAGAACTAGGGAGGGAACTGGGAATGTGGGTGTGTGTGCTGTGTGTGAGGTTGGTGGGAGGGACTAGGGTTGCTGAAATGGTGTAGATGGTTGGTCTACTCTCACAGACTTCCTTTATCAGTGGAGATGCTGCTGTCTCAATTGATCAGCGGTTTCCATGACAACAAATCTAGATAATTTTTGTCTTCCACAGCAAGGATTTAAGGATCAAATTATTTTAAAAATTACCTAGTTTTCTATTCCAAAGTTATCACCTCACATACTAGTTGTTAGAAAGTGGAGATTGCTTCTTTATGAAAAAACATTGGTAATGCTTTCCCACAGAAATATTAGCATGTCAAATTTTATGCATACATACTCCTCAGAGATTTTTTTTTCAAACCACATCTGCACAGAATTGAATTTTAAAGTCAGTGTTTTGTTGCTGAAGCTTTTTACAAAGGTAGACAATGTTTATTATTTGTAAAGAGAATAAAGCAGGCAAACTATACAGAAATATTGAAATGGAAGACATTTCTAATAATTTTGGCATTTCCTTATACATTCCCATGGCTACTTTATGAAGCATTATCCCTGTGCATGAGATCAAACCAGCCTGCTTCCAGCTCATCTAAACTCCTATGAGCTGTAGTTCATTATGCTATTCAGAAATATAATCACATAGTTAATTAGAATGTTAGGTGGTCACATGAGCCTGACAATTCTAAATATTATTATTATTTCTAAGTATTTTATGTCATCTAATGCATTTAGGACATATAGGACATGTATTCTGCAAAATAATTTATGAGACTATCTAAGACAAAATACTGCACCTTGAACACATGTCTTACCAGGAGTCCTTCTATATAGTATGAGTCAAAGTTTCATTAAAACAACAATCTGCACGTTTCAGAACAAGTCTGGAAAACCGTGGGAAGAACAATCTGGCTACTGTGTGGTCATATAACCTGCAGGAAATAGACTATTAATATGCACGTGTTTGTTCTTAGATCTCAGACCTTTGGCAAAAGAGACAGGTGCATTTGAATGTAGTTTTCTGTGTGTCACTCAGATTTTCTTCAATATCTGATATCTAGTGTCATGCACGCGTCCTAGAGGAGAAAATTGCAAGAAGAAGCCCGAAAGAGCATGTGAAAACACAAACAACACCAATTGTAGATAAAAAACCAACAAAACAATAAAATAAAAAATCTAAATGATTACCAAAAGGAAGAAAAAGGAAAAAAGAACAGATGGAAGATACAATTAAAAACAGAAATATGGTAGATTTAAATTTAACCATTGACTATTATACAAATGTAATGGGAATAAATATCTCAACTAAAAGAGATCGTTACTTGGATAATAAAGACAGACTCAACTGCACGCTCCTCACCAGAAATGCACTACACCGTCAACATACAAATAGGTTAAACAAACCAGATGAAAAAGATGCAAAACCCTAATGGCCCTTATAAGAGAAAGCCAAAATGGCTATCTAAATATTTGAAAAAATTGTTTTTAGAGCAAATCATTTTTCAGAGGTATAGAATCTCATTTCATAATGATAAACATGTCAGTTCATTAAGAGAAAATAATATTCTTAAACATTTATAAGCCTAGTAACAGACTTTTCAAAATCCGTGAAGCAAAAACCAATGCAACTACAGGAAGAAATAGATAAGTTCTAACATATCATCAAAGATTTCCATACCTTCTCTCAACTACTGATAGAACATTTAGTCAGAAAATCAGTAAAAATATAGATGGCTAAAATAACTCTGTCAACTAACTTGATCTAATGTCATAAGGCATCCCACTTAATATCAAAATATAAACATCCTTTTCATGTTCACGCGAGACATTTATGAAGCTAGATTATTTCCTGAGCTATTAAAAAAATCTCAATTAATTTAAAAGGATCCAATTTATACAAAATATATTCTCTGAGCACATTTGACTAAATTTGAATTCAATAACAGAATGTTATGTCGTTTTCCTCAAAGTTTAGAAAATAAATAACGCACTGATAAATGACCCTATGGGTTAACAACAATAACAAAAAAATCAAAGGGACTATTAGAAAGTATTCTGAATTGAATAAAAGTGAAAACATAATGTATCACCATTTGTGGCATGCTGCTAAGGCAGTATTTAGAGGGATATATATAACAGCAAATGGCTACTTTAGAATATAAGAAACATAGCAAAGCTCAAGCTCCATCTGAAGAACCTAGAAAATGAAAAACTCAAGTTAAACCAGAAGCAAGTGAAATAAAGAAAATATAATAATAAAAGTTACAGCAGAAATCAATAAGATTGAAAACAGGAAAGCAAAAGAGAAAATCAATGAAAAACAATGACTCATTGAAATGATCATTGTAATTAAAAAAAACTTGTAGCAAGACTGATATGAATGAAGGATGAAAAACACACATTGCCAATATCAGGAAGTGAAGAAATGATGTCAATACCTATTTTATAAATAAAGAATAAATAAGTGATATTAACAACTTTTTTCAATGTAATAACTTGAATGAAATGAGCAACTGAAAAAAACTACTGAAATTTGCTCAAGAAAGAAATAGAAAAATGATTAACCCGTATCTATTAAATACATTGATTTGAATGTGTACTTTTAAACCTTCCTATGAAGAAAACTACCTGCACACATGACATCAATGTTAATTTTATCAGTACTTCAGGAAGAAATAATACCAATCTACACAAATACTTCCAGAAAATTAAAGAAGTAGGAATACTTCTCCATACATTCTATAAGGTTAGCATTACCCTAATGCCAAAACAGCCAAAGAAAAAGTACAAGGAAGGTAACAAACAAAATAAAATTGAAAATCAAAATACCTCATGGACAAAAATGCAATAATTATAAACTAAACTTGAGCAAATCAAGTTTATAAATAGCAAATAACAATTTTATAAATAACAAAATAATAAATAAAAGAATAAAACATGATTACCAAGTGAGATTTATTCCTAGAATGCATAGTCAGTTTCCCATTCTTAAATCATTAAATAAAATTTACTACATTAACAAACTAAAAGAGAAAAAATATCCATAATGCTCTCTTTAGACACAGAACAAATAAAGTAATAAAATCCAATATCTGTTCCAGATAAACTCTCAGCACAGGAAATAGATGGGAACTTCTTCAACTTGATAGTTGGCACTTATTAAAATCTTATAGCTAACCAGATATTTAATGTTCGAAAGCTGAATGTTTTCCCCAAGATCAGGAACAAACCAAGAATATTCTGTATCGCCACTTCTATTCAAAACATTGTACTGGAGGTTGTATGTAGCAAGAACAATAAAGCACGTAAAAAAAAAGGAATACAGATTGAAAGGGAAAAAAGTAAAAATCTCCTTCTTGATGATAACCCTAATTATCTGTTTAAAATCAAATGGTCCATGATTGGTAGAACTAGGACTCTCACCCAGGTCTATTGGACTATGCAGGCCATTCAGACATACAACAGCTATACAGTGTCACTAAAAGAGTACACTTCACTAAGATTTGATAATTAAAATATGCAAGTATAATGATGTGATCCACATAAGTATAAAAGACAAAGTAGTTGTTAAAGACCTAACGAAGGATTAAGTGTATGAAATATTTAGCTAAATAAAGGTTGGTATTCATTGCCCAGTTTAAGTGTAGAGCAATTTGTAATAAAATGACTTCGCTTTGACTTAATTTTTAAACAGCCTTTTAAAAAATTAAGGCATAGTTAGCTTCAACATATAAAGAGCTTGGAAGTAATCACTCTATTATAAGAAGAAAAAACACTGAACAAACTGAAAACTGATAGGTTTTCTCAGACTCATGAGAGAAATGAGATCACAACAGACAGTGTATTAGTCCATTTTTATACTGCTATAAAGAATTGCCCAAGACTGGGTAATTTAGAAAAGAAAGGGGTTTAATTGATTGACAGTTTCACATGGCTGGGGGTGGGGGTCTCAGGAAACTTACAATCATGGTGGAAGGTGAAAGGGAAGCAAGGTGCCTTCTTCACAAAGTGGCAGGAGGGAGAATGAATGCAGGAGGAACTACCAATCACATAAAACTGTCAGACCTCGTGAGAACTCATTATCACAAGAACAGCAAGGGGGAAACCACACACATGAATCAATTACTTCCACCTGGTCTCTCCTTGACACATGAGGATTACAGGGATGATGGATATTATATTTCAAGAAGAGATTTTGGGAGGGGGCACAGCCCTACCATATAAGACAGTAACCCTGAAATCTGGACAGATGTGAATACAGAGAATCCCAGCCGAGAGTAGCCGATCAGGTGCAGGAGTTGCTGAAGCCATAAACTGGTGGGAACATCACCATGGTAATTGTGAACTTTCTGGAGGCTGAGTGTGGACTACTTTGAGAGTGGAGGCTTCTGTCTTAGAAGAACATGCACATTTTCATGGGCTTTACTTACAGGAACCCCACCAAATTCTCCTGGTAAAAGCATAAGAAGAACCCTCTCCTGTTTCTGGCAAGAGGAGAAAAGTCAACTTTCTGAAATGCTCCTAGAGCATTATCTGTAATGAAGGCACACTCTCTAAGGAAAACGCATTTCCAGATACTTACAAACTTTCCAGATACAACAAAGGCAGTTGTCCAACTCCAGCCTTTCTGTCTCAGCAAAGCAGAAGTTGGAGAGGTTAAGAAAAACTTCTCAAGTTAACAGCCCAGGGACATGGGAAGCTAACAGACAGATTTAACTGTGAGATAGCGGCATGCTTCAACACCCCTACTTCTGCCCCTCCACGCACACATACAATAATACCAAGTCAACAAGGCACCAATAAAATCAAGTGTATCATGGACGCTATTTAAGAAATAATTCTTAGAGAAACTTGAGGCAAGAGTGGAGACAAAAACAAGGAAAGTAGAGGTAACTGATGCCTTAGCACCTACAGCTGTCGTGAGCATTAAACACAGCACAACTTCTAGCAGATTACAATAAAAGTTCACTCTAAAGGCCTATTTACCTTAGTTCCTATCACTGGATACATCACATATCTGGATTTCAACAGAAAAACAATCAAACAAACACAAATTGAATGTACATTAAAAGGCAAGAAAAAACACAGTCTAAAGAGACTCAGATATAAAATCAGACTCAGATATAAAATCAGACTCAGATATAACAGAGATTTGGGAATTGTCCATGTGTAGTGAAGAAACTGGCCTTGTCCAAAGAGAGCTGACCTTTTCCTCCAGTAGCTGGGAGCTTTCGGAACTTCTAAATCATTGGAAATTCTAAGTGAAGGGATTGTCATTGTTTTTCACGGCAGGCTCCTCAGAGCACACCTGACAGACAATACCAATGTTGAGACTCATGCTGCGTCCGTCAGATCATGTAGTATGACTTTGACCTTTGGGAGAGGGTGGGTGAAAAGCCAGATTGGCAATGCTCCATGCCTATGTGTAGTGTCACACAAAGATGGCAGGGAGGGGGAGAATGTGTCCTGAAGACAATGAAAGCTTTGGGCTAGGGACCCTCCTAGACTCTACTCTATGCATTCCTTCCTTTGTCTTGCTTAAATTTGTGTCTCTGCCCTGTATTAAACTTTATCTGTGAATGTAATAGCTTTCAATCAATTCTGTGTCTTTCTAATAAGCCATTGCAGTGGAAGATGATTTGGGGAAATCTCTAACATTGCAGCTGGTGTTCAAAGTGAGAGTAGTCTCCTGTGGACTCTTCCCTCTCAATTAGAAGTTGGACCCTCACTCCTTGCAGCTGGGGTTAGAAGTATTGGCTAGTGTTGGCTTTCTAGAAGACTATGCCCTTAACTGAACAGTCTGGCCAACTCTGGGTAATCTCTAGGGAATGTGAAAATCACTATGAGAAATATTTTAAGAGCTAATGCAAAAAAATAGACAACATCCAAGAACAGACAGGCAAGACACCTGCATAAGACATGAACTGGAATAGTGTTAACTGGATGTATACATTGTTTAGTTAGAAATTTATCTATCTATCTATCTATCTGTCTGTCTGTCTGTCTGTCTGTCTGTCTATCTATCTATCTATCTATCATCTATCTATCTATCTATTTATCTATCTATATCATCTATCAGGGGAAACACTAATATAGTTTTATAAGGAAGTATTATTGATATACTGAGAGAGGAGAAATAATTAAATCATATAAAATGTTCAATTACAATGAGAGAAGGCATAAAATGGGGGGAAGATTAAAAGAAAAGAAAAAAGAACAGTTGCAATAAATTGAATACAATTACAAAATGGTAGCTGTTACTCCAACTACTGTCTATCAATAATCATTTTAAGTAGAAATGGTCTAAATATATCAATTAAAAACAGAGATGATCAGAGTAGCTATAAATACTTGATCCAGCTCTATATTATCTGTGTGAAATCAATTTTAAATATAAAGACACAGGTAGATTAAAGGGAAAGAGTGGAAAATATATATATTATGCCAAATTTAATCATAAGAATACTGGAGTGACCATACTAACTTGAGATAAAATAATTTGTATAACAACAACAATTACAGGAATAAAGAACTTTAAATAATGACAAAAAAGTCAATTCTCCGTAAGATATTTCAATCTTAGTTTATACACACCTAAAAAAAGACAATCAAAGTGTGTGAGACAAAAATGATAGCTGCTAGAGGAAATGAGTGAATTCATTTTTATATTTGAAGACTTCAACACTGTTTTTCAGTAATTGATACCTTCAGTGGGCAGAAAATCCATAAGGTTTTAGTTGAACTGACAACATTCTTAATCAACTTGACCTACTTGACATATAAAACACTCCATTCAAGAAGAGCAGAATGCATTTTCTGCTCAAGCTCACATGGAACATTTACCAGCAGCACTAACACTGGGCCATAAAACACAGCCTAACAAATTTGTAGGAAAGGAAATCATACAAAATGATAAATTTTTGTAACTAGCCTGGAAATCACCAACAAAAAGATAATTGGAAAATCCCAAATACTAGATGGTTAAACAAAGTGACTTCTAAATAACACACATGTCAAAGAAAAACTCTCTAGAATTGTTTAATTGAACCACAATAAAAATAAAATAACACAAAAATTTGTTGTATGCAGTGAAAGTAGTGATTACAGTAAAATTTCTAGCACTGAATATATATATTAGAAAAGAAAAATATCAAATAATTAATACTCTTTTTTTTTCTTTGAGATGGAGTCTCGCTCTGTCGCCCAGGCTGGAGTGCAGTGGCGCAATCTCAGCTCACTGCAAGCTCCGCCTCCTGGGTTCACACCATTCTCCTGCCTCAGCCTCCCGAGTAGCTGGGACTACAGGTGCCCGCCACCATGCCCAGCTAATTTTTTTCTATTTTTTAGTACAGAGGGGGTTTCACCGTGTTAGCCAGGATGGTCTCAATCTCCTGACCTCGTGATCCTGCTCACCTCAGCCTCCCAAAGTGATGGGATTACAGGCATGAGCCACCATGCCCGGCCATAACTAATAATCTTAGCTTCCATTTGGGGAAACTAGAGGAAGAAGACCAATTAAAGACCAAAGCAAGTGGAAAAAAGCAATAATAAAATTTAGAGAAGGAATCAATAGAACTAAGAATGGGAAATGGAGAAAAATCAATGAAAACAAAAACTTGTTCTTTTTAAAAATCAGTCAAATAGATAGACCTCCAGTCAAGCAAAACAAGAAAAAAAAAGATACTGCAAGTTGTTAATATCAGAAAAGTAAAAAGGGCTATCACTAACGATTTCTTGGACGTTAAGAAGATAATAACATAATATTATGAATAACTCTATGAAAACAATTTTGATCACTTCAAGGAAATGGATCTTTACAACAAATGGTGCTAGAATAATTGGATACCTATAAGCATCCCGCCACCCCACAAATCTAGATCCAGACCTTACACCTTTCACAAAAATCAACTCAATCATACACCTGTACGTAAAATATAGAACTATGAAACTTCTTGGATTAAAAAAAAAAAGGCAATCTTAAATTTGGCGATAACTTTAAGATACAATGCCAAGAGAGCAACATAATCCATAAAAGAAAATACTGATAAATTTGACTTCACTAAAATCTTTTTAAAAAAGAAAATACTTCTGCTCTGTCAAAAAAAGTGTTGAGAAAAAAAAATAGAAATAAGCCACAGACTGGGAAAGAATATTTGCAAAAACTATGTGTGACAAATGATTTATACCCAAAATACAGCTGACCCTTGAACAACTCAGATTTCAGCTATACAGGTTCACTTACATAAAAAATTTTTTCAAAACTTATTTTGGAAAATTGGTTAGAGATTTGTGACAATTTGAAATAAACTGCTAGGTGAACAATATAACACAGAAATATTGCAAAAAATTAAGACAAATTTAAGCATGTAATGAATACATAAAAATATATATAAATACTAGTCTATTTTATCATTTACTACTATAAAATGTACATAAATCAGTTACTCAGAGTTAAAATGTATCAAAATGTACACATACAAACACAGATTGTACATGATACCATTAACCATTGAAAGAAATGTAAAAAATGTAAAGATGCAATATTAAATGTTAACTGCATAAAAGTATAATACACACTGTACTGCTCTCATCAATTCGTAGTCACTTCCTGTTGGTATCTCAATGAGTGTGTATTGCATGCATCTGCTTAAAACATCTTGAGACACTCATCTTCTGCTCATGAGCAATTCATCTCTCCACTAAATTGCATATGCAAGTAAAAAGTGATCTCTCGCAGTTCTTATATATTTTTCATCATGTTTAATGCAACATCTTAAACCTAAAATAACACCATGAGACCCATATGAAGTGCCACTGGTGATGCTAAAAGTGCTTTCAGAGAACAGAGAAAAGTTATGACATTACAAGGAAAAGTTGAATTGCTTGATATGTAGCATAGATTGAAGACTGCAGGTGCAGAGACAGAAAGTTACAGTATCAATAAACACTGTACAGTACTGTAAATGTATTTTCTCTTCCTTATGATTTTCTTTTCTCTAGGTTACCTTGTTGGAAGAATGCAATGTATGACACATATGCAAATATGTTCATTGAAGATTTACTTTGTTGACAAGGCTATTAGTAGTAAAGTTTTGGGGGAGCCAAAAGTTATACGTGAATTTTTGACAATGCAGGGAGTTGGCATCCCATCCCATTTTTGTTCAAGGGTCAACTGTACTCAAATAACTATTAAAACTCAACAGTAAGAAAACAATCTAATTAAAAATAGACAAAATATGTCAACATGTACCTCACCAAAATACATACACGTCAACTAAGCATATAAAAATATGCTCAAAATATTTATCATTAGTGAATCAAAGTTAAAACTAAATCGAGATAAAGCTCCTGAACTATTAGAGTGACTAAAACAAAAAAAAATTCCTGAGGAGGATGTAGAATGACATGACTTCTTGAATGAGGGTTTACTGGTAGAAATGCAAAATGATATATCCAATTTGGAAGATTCTTGAGCAATTTCTTACAAAGCTAAACATGATGTTTACCATTTTATTCAAAATTGTGCTTTTAGGTATTTACCAATTGATTTGAAAACTTATGTTCACAAAAAATCTGAACACAAATGTTTATGGTGCTCTATTCCTAATTGCCCAAACAAGAAGCAATCAAAGTGTCCTGCATTAAGTTAATGAGCAAGCAAACTTACTGCATTCATACAATGGAATATTATTCACTGATAAAAAGAAGCTATCAAGGAAAAATAAAAACAGACATATTTATCCTTGAACTTCATATTGTCAATGAAAGAAGCCAGTTTGAAAAGGTTACATAATCTATGCTACCAATTCTATGACATTCTGAAAAAGACTATAGACGCAGTAAACTCACGAGTGGTAGATGTTCAAGGTAAGAAGAGAGGGATAATAAATAGCTGGAACATCAGGGATTTTTCAAGAGGGAGAACTATTTTATATGATTGTGTAATTGTGGATACATAATATTATACATTTGTCAAAATATATAGAACTTTATATAGCACAAAGAGTGAAACTTATTGTATGCAAATTAGAATAACAATAAAGGTTTGAGACATTCCAGGAAGAAATGCAGATTGTGATAACAGAATCAATGCTATTACAAATGCATAAAACAATCTCAGTGAAGGAGGTGTCAGGGAAAGGTGCTGGCCCACATGGCTTTGGAAATGAGTGGAGTTTATAACAGTAATAGCAAAAGGAATGACACATCAGCACTGTATTCTAGTTGATTGAGTTGTTTCCCACAGGGGTACTGGATAACAATTCCCATACTGCTATTACTGTACACTTATTGAACAATTCAGTAAATGGATGGCAGATGGTAAGAACTAGATTTCTCACTGTTGGAGTGGGAATTTATAGATACACAAAGGGAGGAGACTAGAAAGATACATGTGATAATGGATTAAAGATGGAGACACCAGTAATAACTTGTGTTTAGATTAATATAGTTACAGATGGTTATCTATGGAAACGTGTGTGTGTGTGTGTGTGTGTGTGTGTGTGTGTGTATATGTATGTACAGGTTAGTATATATATTTCTTTCTTTGTCCACCCTGACAAACTAAATAAAACAACACTTCATTAGCAATGAGCACACCTAGTACCCAGATCTCGGTTTCTAATACCATTCTCCAATAACAACAACAACAAAAAAAGAGGCCTTTGAAAAAATGCCTGATTCTACGACTGAGACAAAAAACTATGTAAGATGAGCCTGAAGCATGTAATAGTTCCAGAAAGTGTGGTGTGTTCAAAAAGAACAACAGCAACCACTTTGATGTGAGTCAGTCAAAGGAGCACAGGAACCCGCTGAAAGTGCTCCCATGAGACAAAACTAGAACCATTTACGCAAAAAACAAAGTACTGAATTATAACTCAAAGTATAAAATAAATATCATAATCCATACTGATATCAGTGGGACTTAATAGATAAGTGGGAAAAAGAGATGAGTCTGCCATGGAGCAGAATTACAAATAATTGATATACTCTGTCCTCCACGTGGGAGAACGTAACTCTTCACTTTTCAAGTGCAGATGACACGTGGAGTCTTCCTTCCAAAGTACAATGTGGAAAATAGAGTGAAGAGGAGAGTTAGTAACTTTACAGTGAGAAAACCTGACAGGCACTACGTCAGCCAAGTGTTCAAAGTCAACATCAACAATCATGAATCATACTGATATTATGTGTCCTTCGTGTGAAGAAAATGACACTCTCTGTAATCTTCCTACCCAAGCCTCATAACCCCAGTCTAACCATGAGTAAAATAGCAGACAAATCCCAGTTGAAGGAAATTCTACACTGTCTCTGACCTATATTTCTCACAACTGTGAAGGACATCAAAAACATGAGAAAGCATGAGAAACTATCTCAGCCAGAAGGAACATAAGGAGACATCCTGACTAGATGCATTGTTTTATGCTTAATGGAACCCTGGAACAGAAGAAGGACTTTAGGTGAAAACTGAAGAGATCTGAATAGGCTCTGGACTTTAGTTAATAACAATCTAACAATATTATTTCATTAATTATAGGAAATGTACCATAATGCAAGATGTTAATAAAGAGGACAGTCTGTGTTTGACTACATGAGAACTCTCTGTACTACCCTCTCAGTTTTTCTGTAAATCTAAACTTTTCTAAAAATAAAACCTACTAACAAATAATCACAAAATAGCCATGCTAAAGGACTTCATATGGCAGCTTATTTCACCAATGTCTCATTTATTCCAACTATGTCTCAGTTTTCTTTACTTTTAAACTTCAATAATTATTTCATAGGGCTGTTGGGAGGATTAAAATCTCACAGTGCAGTTCCTGGCACAAAGTAGAAGGCCAATAATTATTTCTATGCTTCCATGGCTAAAAACATTTTAGAGTTGTGGTGTTAGAATTGCCATCAGAGCCATATAGAAAAATCAGTTTCATAAATTACACTAAGATCAAGATTTGAACCAAATAGTACTTGAAAAGCATGATCATATATTAATTTGATTTACATGTTAATTTATTTTTATTATTTTCAAATATTAAATTTGCCACAATTAAAATGAATCAATGTATTTTAAAACAACTGCCTTGGAAACATTGACAGGCATCTAAACCACTACATGAGACATATTAATAACATATATTTTGGAGTCGGGAAGATCTGAATTCCAATAAAACTATGTTTCTTAGCATCTTGTGCTTTTTGACTAAGTTATTTATCTTCTCTAAGCCTCAGGGATTTTTTAAAATCTTAAAAGATAATTTTTGCAGCATTTGTGTGAAAAGTAAATGCAGTAGTGCTCATTAGGCAGTTAGCACAGTCCTTGGTACATGGTAAAGCAATAATATGCTATTATTATTATTCTTATGTTAGCTTACAGATCATATTTTTCCATTAAATGTTTTACAATTGCAAAAACATAAAATTATTATATAGTACAAATATGTTAACTAAAGTGAAGGGCTGTGGTATGATTTTTTAAAAATTTCTAAAGTAGATAATAATTATGAAACTAGAACTGGACACAGGTTTTCTTTCTTTCAGACAGGTGATCTATTAAAAATATAATTATTTATGTTTCTAAAATATTGGTAGAATAAATGCAGACAGAACCGACATTACTTCTTTTTTATCTCTTCGTGTTGCTTTTTATAAAGAGCTCAGAACTTATGTTATCTCAGTGATGACATAGAAACCACACATGTGGTTTCTCCTTTACATACATTTTGAAATTAGTTTCCTGCGATCTCGACTTCACTATATTCACAAAATAATAAATGAGAGAAAGAGATGTGAATACATCTGGCTCTGCAAAGCCCCTTTTCTGATAAACTCCATGTCCAATGGAACAGAATTATCACCAATCAAGGAGGCATTTTTCTAAATTTTTAACATTTTAGCAATATTAACTCATAGTCACCATTCATCAACACTAACAGATCAGAGTGCATGAATTACATTATATGCCTCTTTCTGTATCTGCATAACTCTGGTTAACTGATTTCACAACCTTTTAAACACAAATCTTAAAACATTTTATAGCAAAACAACTACGCTTGATGTTACACAATGTAATAGGTCTTTGTAGTAAGTAAATAGGGTGGTAAGTGGTTACATATGGCAGCCCATTCAAAACCGGAACTGCTCATCCCATTTGATGTTATTCACTTTGTTTTATAACGTGTATTCTTGCTAACAAGAATGTGTGACTGGATCTTTTTTGGTTTCAGTATTTTCGCTTGGGATTAGAGCTTTCATATTTCATAGACAAATCTAAGAAAGAACTATATTGCTATCATTAAATCTTTTTCTTCCCCAGGGAAAGTCTTCCGCCATTGACTCAGCCATATAATTCACTAAACATCAGTTGTCCAAGCACTGTTGGTTAAAAATTATTTTTACATTGTATGTAAACTTGAAAATTTAAGCCAAAATGAGAGAGAGAGTGAGAGAGAGCAAGAGAGAGAGAAGATAACGTCTTCCAGATGACGGCTTTCTGGATGAAATCTGAAGCCTGAAGCAAGAGAAAATTTTCATTACCATTCAGATTACATGTCATTTTGATTCACACTCCCTAAGCAAGCTAATTTGGTCGGCAGCCAACCTTCTCGCAGTGTGATGACAACACAACAAGCTTCACCGCCTTCCTTTCAGTGCTAATGATTCCTTGAGTGACAGCCATGGTCTCAGAGCTCCACGTGACACCTCACCCTGCTGCGCCTGCAATGTCAGACCTGCTGCTGTCCTGGGCCCCTGCTCACGGTCCTGGCAAGGACAGCCTGTGACTTCAGGAACATACCAGTCACCGTCACCCCACCCACCTGCATACCTATACACACACAGGGGCCCCTGGTGCTCACCTCTCCACACTGCATGTTCTCAGGACAATATCACCGGGATGAAATAAACTGTGGTAGTAAATGGGTGCCTCTGAGGACCTCTCCCCTCTCCCCTTGGGGCAGGGGAGCTCAGCCATCTTCTCACCATGGACTCACACAAGCCATGAATCCTTTGTTGTGCTATAAGCTATTATGTTAGGTTCGAATGTCACCCTTTCTAAAATTTATATTTATTTTAAATTTTCATTTACTCTGTTTTGAAAAATATCTTTTTCAATAGATATATTTTTTCTCAAAAATCAAAATATTGTGTTGACTTGTTTGTTTTCAGATTTAAGGTATGCAAACACCCTTATCCCAAAGTCCTGCTACCTGATGGTGTTTGGAGTTATGAGAAGAACAGTGACCTTTATTTCCATTCTAGAAACGAGTCTGTCAATGCATGTTCGGGGTGGGAACATAAACACTAAGATATGATGTGTACGAGGTGGACGTCGTGTTCGAATTCCCTATGGTATTCCCAATGAAAGAATGCCCACACGTGGGAGTGTTCCACAGCCATTGGATGAGTGAACGAGAACGAAGGTGACTATCTCCTTGTGAATGTGGCTATCTCATTATGAATGTGGCTGTTTCATTTCTGGCTGGGAGTTACCAGAATCACTTGCAAGTTCAGAAAGCCTGCTTGTCACTTGGTCTGTGACTTCTTCACCGAAGCCCCGTTCATCCACTCACCGAGATATGAAACTTGCCTTCAAATAACGGAACATTAAAAGGAGTTTTTACCCAGGCACTAGTTCTCTTGCCCTATAACATGCCCCAGTTTGTGTCTGAATTCATTTATTCACTTCTAGAAGGCTAAGGGTCCCAACAGCGTGGAAGTCACAGTGCTGGGATACTGGCTACACAGGTGGGCATAGGTAAGGAGGGTAGGCCTCTAGTGTTCTGGGACTTTGCATCTAATCAAAGATGCTGAAAAGCTCATTATGGTTTGAAGGTGTTAGGGCAGAGGAAGATCTAATCTGAAATATGAGAAATTAAGTGTTGGTCAGAGAGGTAGGTGTGGAAAGCTGGAGTGGAGCCACCTGCCTCCTCCCAGAAGCTGTTCATGGAAGACCCTTGCTCCCATGACCTTGCAGAGCATCTGTTTCTCTGCAATCGAATTTGAGATTCTGGGTAGCAAAGAACATGCACAAATACATGATTTACTAATGAAAATAATTCTACTCTTTTTCTATAAGTCAATGTATATCAGTGACCTGGTGTAGGAAATTAGATGGGTATGTATTGATAGAAAGCAAAATCGACTAAGGGCTATTATTGGTCCAGTTTCTAGGAAGTTATGACATATTTTATGTAAATATTCTTTTTTACTCCCACCATGGTGATTTAGTAGTTAGTTCTCTATTTTTCTCATTTTTTAGGATGAATACATAGGAGGGAATTGAGATTGGGGAGGAGAGAATAATAGCTTTCCCATTAGAAACGTTTTTCTTTGGCCGGGTGCTGTGGCTCATGCCTGTAATCTCAGCACTTTGGGAGGCCAAGGAGGGTGGATCACTCGAGGTCAGGAGTTCAAGGCCAGCCTGGCCAATATGGTGAATCCCCCGTCTTCACTAAAAAAATACAAAAGTTAGCCAGGCGTGGTGGTGCATGCCTGTAGTCCCAGCTACTCGGAGCCTGAGGCAGGAGAATAACTTGAACTCAGGAGGCAGATATTGCAGTGAGCCAAGATTATGCCACTGCACTGCAGCCTGGGGGACAGAGTGAGACTCCATCTCAAAAAAAAAAAAAAAAATTAGAAAATTTTTTTTTTTTCTTTTTCTTTTTAGATGGGAGTTTTGCTCTTGTCACCCAGGCTGCAATGGCACGATCTTGGTTCACGGCAATCTCTGCTTCCCAGGTCCAAGCAATGATTCTCCTGCCTCAGCCTCCCAAGTAGCTGGGATTACAGTTGCCCGCCACCACACCAAGCTAATTTTTGTAATTTCTGTAGACACAGGATTTCACTATGTTGGTCAGGCTGGTCTCGAACTCCTGACCACCCACCTCGAACTCAGGTGATCCACCGGCCTCGGCCTCCCAAAGTGCTGGGATTACAGGCCTGAGCCACCGCACCCGGCCTTTTTTTTTTTTTCTTTTAGCTTATGGGAAAATATGGAAAGACTAATTTATTTGGAATCAAAATAATTACAGCCAACCACTGATCCACAATTTATTAGATTGCTTAAATTTTTGTCCTTGCTAAAACTTTATATTCACATCTGTAAAATGGTAACAACAACAATGCCTATTTATAGAGATGCTTTTAGGCTTACATAAGCTGATTTGAGCACTCAGTATGTTATTAAACGCTAAACACAATTCATTTTTGTCTTCAAATCATGTAATGTTCCTGTCATTACACAGTTAAAGAAAGATGTATTGGAATTAAAATTAAGAGCTCTTTTCCTCAATGTATATTTTATTACAATTTCCCCAAGGTGAAGCTATTTAAAAAATGTCTATAATGTTTTTAAGTCAAATGTTACAATACAGAGGAGAAGATCCGTGGATGCAGAGAAGTCTGAACATTGTGGACGTTAGAGCTCTTAATACATTCCAAATCTTGATGTTTTCCAAATGCATCAATAGTTTACAAGAGTTCATGAGGGACAAGGATAATTAACTTGCAGGATAAACAAGTTTATTTTGGTTCAGGGCCACAGCATACAAATGGCTAGCTCACACAGTGTGAAAATTTGAGTTCAATTCATGCTGCACAGGAGCGCCTCTGTGGAAGTTTGATCTTAGTACTTTTGAGGGTTTTTCTAAGACTTTTCTCTTGTATCCACTACCCTTCTAAGACGTAGCTTCAAAGGTAGCAATGACATTTAACCTTCATATTCAAGGGGAGGTTTCCTGTTTTATATGTTTACTTAAACTGACGACTAGGAAGCATTTGTTTGTGCATGTGTAGACATAGTCTAGATCCAGAAAGAGAAAATTAAGAAGAAACATGAGACCATCGCAATGAGAATGATCTTCAAATATAGAGAAGATAAAATGTATTCTCTAGGATTTCAAAGGGTGAATGTTAGAAAACATTCTTTTAATGTAAAGAATTACTTTAGAAAAAAGGACAGTTTTCCAAAATTGAATTAGACGGTTGCAGTAGTAAGTTACAAGGTGTTACAACTCTTGGAGAGCAGACCAGCTCCCAGGTCTTACAAAGGGCATCCAATTCTGGGTCCGTATATCAGGCAGGGCTACGATTTAAAGTGTTCTCAATCTAGTTTAAGGATGCCTTGCTCCTAGCCACAAAGATTCAGATTCTCCTGTTCTCGGTTAGGGCCTCACTGTGTTTAGTTCTAAGCAATGGTTAGAATAAGCTTCCCAGGTCGTTCTAACGTGCACTCAAGATTAAGAACACGTATGTTAGTTGATTTCTAGAACTGTTTCTCATTGGATGGATCTGGGGCTTTTTGTGGGCACTTGCACGAATCTAGGTTAAAACAATTGCACATAGTTGGGTATCAGTCTGGACTGTCCACATGGCAAAGCAGTCCTAATGCAAAACACTGGCATTGATTGATAGATTTTTAATAGAGGGTGGATTTGTGCTTTGATCATTACTGCTCTATTCAGGAGACAAGTCGCAGCGAAGTCCTCTGGTCTCTGCCTCAAATAGAGACAGAGACTGACAGTTCCGGGCCTCCCAACTTCCCCAGGAAGATGATCTTCATGGAACAGTGCCAGCAACACTGTCCCAGCGACTGTGACAGAGAAAAGGTTATGAGATGCATTCACTTACTCAGTGCACTGAAGGACTGCAAAAGCCAGAATGTATTTCATTAAAACTACCCCATTCCCAGAGCCTGTTAGCAGCAACTGGGAAAAATCATTCTCAACACAGTGGGGGAAATCCTGTCATTTTGTGGTGGAAGCAAGATGCGAATTTTGACGTCTCCAGTGGCCGTGTGTGTGTGTGTGTGTGTGTGTTACAACCTCATTTCTCTGAAACTGTGTTTCCCACACTTCATGACACCAGATCTTGGCATAATCCCCACCCTCCCTGAACATTTGCTTCAACTGAGAATTAGGCCTTTTATTTTCTAGATCCTTATTATTGCTTTTTGGATGTAAATTTGCATTAAGCTATTTCTGTGTAAATAGAATTTTGACATAATAGGAGCACCAGCAAGGACTGGCGTTGCTGCTGGCACACCATTTCAAATCCATCTATCCTATACTGTGGCTTAATCTAAAGGCTGGATTACTTGAAAATGCATTTATTAAGTCTGACCTACTTTTTAAATATTTAATATTCCATTTTGGTTTCCTTGCAACGACAGAAGCTTCAAGGTCTTCATGTTCTTGCCAATTTTTAAAGCATTGATATTGATTCAGATAATAAGACCCTGCACAGACACAGTGTACGGACTCACCATCCCTGCACCACTTTCAAGAGTGGTATTTAAAGCAATTAGCAGCTCACAAGATCTTACTGGTACTTGGGTGTCCCCAAGGACCTGCCTGCCTTTGTCCCTTATGAAATTTCTTCTCTTTCCCTTTCTTTATGTACGTGACTGAGCTATCAATAAAAAAAAATAACAAGCAAAAAATCCCAGATCCATAACAGGAAAAGTAATTACCATCTTATCTTTCCAGAGTGGGGCCTGTTTACAGCTTAGTTAAGGCTTACTCTTTTCATCAAAAAGTATTCTGACTTGAAGAATAATAGACATACAAGCAAGAGATAAATACAAACTGTTGAGAATGGGAGGGAAGTAAGCAGGGAGAATATGAAATATTATATGCAATGCAAATTGTGAAATGTAAACAATATTTGTACATGTATATTGCTTATGTATATTGCTTAGTTCACTGTAAAAATACTAGGGTATCATACATTGAAAACATCAATAAAAGAATTTAAAATAGAGGTGGAATTAAGGGTGAAAGAACATAAGAAGGTAGAATAGCTTGCAGTTACTGTTAATCCAGCACAGAAAAATACTTAGCACAGAATTTTGTGCTACACAGAGTTAAAGTTCTGTAGCAGCCAAAGTAAAGACAAAACATGACAATTACATTAATTAACTCTTCATAAGAGTGGAGCAAACAAGTTTCTCAAAAGTGCAGCTGTTTTTGATACTAGTCTCATAGCAAGTTTCTCCAGTAGATCCACTTGAGAGGAATATTTATGATCTGAACAACTAACCCATCAACTTGCCAATAATGAACGTGATCAGTGTTTCACAGAGGTGAAAAATATTTTTTTTTATGTTAGAATTCTCTGACAAGGCACAAACTCATACTTAACTTCGGTGATAGAAAGGAAATAAGTAGTGTTGAGTTTTGCTATGACATCTAAGATTATTTCTCCAACTCAAAAGTTGAAAGAAGGAGGCAGTGGTAGAGGTGAGGGGATTGTTGCTCAATGCCTGCAGTGAAAAAATGCTGTGTGTCAGGCAGGCTGGTAGAGACATGTTTTAAAATAGCAAAGGACTTTGTGTTTATTTCCTGCAGTTTGAAAACATCTTTGGCTAGCTATGTGTGGAAGGAGAGAGTAACTCATACAGATACTTCAATAAAAGACAATGCAATTTTCCGACATATCTTTATCTTGAACAAAATAATTATGGAGATAAATTAACATGGATGTGTTTCTAGAACTAGAACTGAGCCTTTTTGAAGAGCTCACTCTTTGTAACAGCACAAACTGTCAAAGTTATCATAGTTTTAAAGTAATATTTGTCCTATTTTTTGTTGGAATAGAATTAATGCATGTTCTCTTTTTTCATTGTTTGTAGTAGCTTTTATTCACTGATCACAAACTGTATGTGAATTCCTGCCCCACAAAGTATAAATGTACTCTTTACAAAATATAATTTAATTATTTTTAAAACTTTGAACAACTCTTCCTCTCATACGATTAAACTTTTAGATGATCACAACTTTTGAGTACAACGGTGCTCTTGCCATGTTTTACTACATACCGATATTTTTTGCCCAGCACCTTGGCTGGAACTTGAGGAGCGATGTTGAATTAAATGATGATCATGTGCCTGATTGTGGATGATTTTAATAGGAATTCCTTTGTATCTCACATTAATTAGCATACTTGAAGCCAGTTTGGGATATATTCCATTTTCCATAGTAAGATATTTCTCCTGCATATCAAGTTTACTGACATCTCCTTTAATCAGGAAAATATTTTATATTTTAAAATTAATTTAATACCACTCAAAAAGATGGATTTCCTCTTCTATTACTTAGATGAATTATGCACAGTAATTGGGAAATATGCAATAATATCTTTGTAGTATTGGAGCATCTTTGCAATCTTGAAATGGTGTGTGTGTGTGTGTGTGTGTGTGTGTGTGTGTATTTGCATCCATGCAGGTATAGATATAATGGTTATGTAAGTCTCTGTCGGCTCTGCCTGTTTTAACAAATTACCATAGACTGAGTGGCAAGGACATTTATTTTTCACGGTTCCGGAGGCTGGAAGTCTGAGATCAGGCTGTCGGCAGATTTGGTTCTTGGTGAGGGTTCGTTCCTTCCTGGCTTGCAGATGAGGCCTGCTCACAATGCTCTCCCATGACAGAGAGGGACAGACAGAGGAAGCAGGCTCTCTCAAGGCTCTTAGGGAATGAACCCCATCATGAAGGCTCTGCTCTCATGACCTGATACTTCCCAAAGAACTTACCTCCATATATCATCACACTGGGAGTTAGGGATGCAACTTATGAATTTGGGGCTTGCGGAGGGGCATAAACATCCAGTCCATAATAGTCTTCTTAAGATTATTGATCTTTCCCTATGCTTTGAAACTCAAAATTCTTTGAAGAATGTACAAAATTCCTGAAATATATGGACCAGACCTTTTTTTATTCTAGAACTCTTCTTCTTCGTCTTTTTTTATGTTAACATGTAATGGGTTTATTATTATTATTATTATTATTATTTAATTATTATACTTCAGGTTTTAGGGTACATGTGCACAATGTGCAGGTTTGTTACATATGTATCCATGTGCCATGTTGGTTTGCTGCACCCATTAACTCGTCATTTAGCATTAGGTATATCTCCTAATGCTGTCCCTCCCCCTCCCCCCACCCCCCAACAGTCCCCGGAGTGTGATGTTCCCCTTCCTGTGTCCATGAGTTCTCATTGTTCAATTCCCACCTATGAGTGAGAACATGCGGTGTTTGGTTTTTTGTCCTTGCGATAGTTTACTGAGAATGATGTTTTCCAGTTTCATCCATGTCCCTACAAAGGACATTTACGTTCTCCTAGTAAAAATACTTTCAGGGCATTTTCAAATGTATTAACATAAAATTTATATGGCATATGACATTTATAAAATTTTCTTAAAAATGTGTTTCCTCTAGAATTGTGGTTTTTATCCTGTTACTTGTTGTCAAACTTTCTTATCTGTGTGTTTTCCCAATTATTTTTATTTAATAAGTAGAAAATTTGTCACTGTCTCAAATTGATCTTTTGTGTGGCATGAGCCGTTCCACTCTGTTAATTTTCACTGTTGTTTTTGATGTTTTTCTTAATTTGAATTTATTTCCTAGGCGTGTCTGCCTGGACAGGTGTTCTGAGGTAACATATGTGAAGCAGGTTCCCTGTCCACTGGTTACCAATTTGTCTGAGTCTGTTGAGACGGAATGCACTCAGATGCAAGGAGTTACATAAGGCAGATGTATTCCTTACAGACAGGCAGCAAGGGACAACTCAAGCCCGGGTAGAACTCAATGCAAGCTCATCCCCCAGGGCTCAGGGTGGACAGAGCCTCACCTGGGCATATGCCACTTGCATTCCAGCAGAGGGACCCTGGAAGGCAGCCTTCCCTGGATGTACCCCAGGGACTGTACAACTCACTGCACAAAGCTTTAAGGACATCCTGCTTCCAGGAGAGACAGAAACGGAGCCCAGGTGGGCCCTATCTCAGGATATTGCATCCCAAGCACATTCTACAGTGGTTCTTAAGAATTACTAGTAAGAAAGGGCGAATATCTGGGTTGGTCCAAGACCGCCGAGAGAACTGTCTTGCAACAAGCGATTGCAAAATCTCAGTGCCTAAAGCATCAACATTCTATTTCTCTCTCTCGGATCCATGGCAGGTTGGCAGGAGCGCCTCGCTGAGTGGTCTTTACTCTGGAAATACAGCCTGGAATACTGGCGTCTCCATAGCTCTGTTATAAAGACAGCATGACTGATGACACCCTGATCCTTAGAGCTTCAAGTGTGCAGTGACATTCATTGCTTGTATAGCAAAAGTCATGTGGCCACACCCAATTCTGGAGGCTACAAAGTGCCTCTCTCAGGTACCTGGGTGGAGACCGAGAGATACGTGGTGGTCAGCATGAAGGACCAGCACAGCTACTTTTTACTTTCAGTTTTTGTTTTTCTTCACTTGTGGGCTGACTGTTTAGTTTGATTTTTAATGTTTGTTTAGACAAAAACAAATTAACACATAATTTCAGTTCCTTTTTATATAGTGTTTGTTATTTTCTAATAATCTGTTTTTGTTTTGAGTTCTTTGAACTCAGTAATAAATATAAAACTTACAAATGCAGTGGTTATGTGTTTATTTTTTCATTCTTTGGTTTTCAGCTTATAATTCTATAGCATGAGCTGACAGCACTTGCTCCTGAGCTTGTAAAATGTCTGTATTTTTTAATTGTAGCCTTTTATGATTTTGTATCTGAATGCATTTGTCTGTGTGTGTCCATGAGGAATGAAGCATCATTAAGGCCTATGTATTCCATGTATATTCCAGGATGTTTTAAATGTTCTCTTGAGATGGAAAAAAGGAAACAGAAGCCAAGGCTGTATGTATTTGTGGGGGTTGAGGGGGGAAAGGGTTGAGCCAAGAGGGAGACCTTAGAGTTGGGGATCACAGCTGTCTTTTGCCTACTTCCATCGTGCCATGAACTTGGTACGCATTAGTGCACTGAAGCCAAATGTTCTAAGGGAGTACATTTTATCCTTAGTATACAATGACAGCCGTGAGGACTAGGCATCAGCCCAGTGTCGTCCGTCTAGTCCGTCACAGTGCTCAGGTCTGCTCACTTTTTTGAGAATGTGTTCATTTCCCCCTTTATTTTCTTTCAGTTTGGGTAGGGGAGGGAGAAACTGAGAAGACTTCGAGTTAGGAAACAGCTAAGTTATCACCTACCCTACTTCAGTTCCATCCCACCTGTGGACCTCTCCCTTCTTGAATTTCTCTATCCCTTTATGTTTTGTTTCATTTCTATTTTCTGGGCATCTCCTGGATTTAATGTCTTCTTTTCCTATATTTCTTTTAACCCTAATTTCATGGGCATCCTTTGCCCTGCCTGACCTTCCGTGTTCACCAGTGCTCTGTCCCATGCCCACGTCTTTCTCTGCACTACATCCCAAGGGAAACTCTCTTCTCCACTGCCTTCCCCATCACTAAGAAGTCCATGAATATCAAATTTGAAAGAGAAAGAGAAAGACAAATAATCTCTTGTTATCTGTGTTATCATTAGTTGGACAAACTGCGATCTAAATTTAACGTACCAAAAAATATGTTCCAGTTCTATCTAGTGTTCTTCTCAGTGAAGGACCTGTTACTCACCTAACTGTTTGTTACAAAATATCACAAATTATCTTCTATATTTTCCTCTCTGTTGACACATTGGGACAGTCACCAAATCCAAGCAATTCTCCCTAAGTTTTATTCACGTATGTCCACTTATATCAACCTCTATTGCCACCACTTTAGTTTAAATTACCATTATTTCTTTCTCAGCATACTACAAAATATTCCAAACGTTCTCTTTACACTCACTCTTGCCTCCTCCTAGTTCTTTTTTTAATCACAGAATTCCTAGGAATTCCATTTTGAAAAAAGTAAAAGTAATCATGCTCTATATTGGATTAAAATTTTCAAAACACTCCTAGTGCTCAGGGTGACCAGGTCTCCAAAACATCGTTATAAGCTGGCACCTGTCCCCAGCTCTGGGCACCCTATCCCTTGATTATCCCCATTCTGTGGCCACACTATCCTCTTCCTGATAGACATGAGCATCCCACTTTCTACCTTATTTGATTGTCTCCTAATTATTGTTTGGTCATGCAATGAATATGACCATTACAGGATCTTACACTTACCATTCACAGCATTTGTCACAATGACTATCATTGTCTATTCAATTACTCAATACCTTTCTTTCCCACTAAGTGAAATACTCCAAGACAGCCAGCAATTACTCTACCTTATGAATGTTTTTATTTGAAATACCCGGTACCTAATGCCTGATACCTAATAGGGATTTAAAACTATTTGTCTAATAAATACAGTACTTAGAAGTCACCTAGAAAAGACAAAGGGAATATGTTTGAGAATAATGAAAAGGATTTCTAAAGAGAAAGCCAAATCTGTAGAAATTTCATAATAATAATCAAATTAGTCTGAAAAATAATTCTTTCAGAAAAGAGGTTCTGACAGAATTCTAAACATGTATCAAGGTGATAAATTCTGTTTGTCTTTCAATACCCCAATCCAACCCTATCCCCTGCCCAAAGCCTTCTTTTACCTATTCTGGTCTTCTGCCATGAATTCTAATGAATTTTGTTGTTGTCTTATATCCCCTGTTATCCAAGCACTTCCTCAGAGCAAAGGCCTTTCCTTTGTACTTAGCATCCAATTTTGTGCATATTAAGTAATCATTAAATCTTTACTAAATAAATATGTTAGAGTGATTTATTACAGAATACTAAATATCAGCAAGTGCTAATGGAAGACCTATTATGACCCAGACAATGTAATAGACCACAATTCTGCAAAATATAAATAAATAAAAATAAGAACAACATATAGCCCCTACCTTAAAGAGTCCTACTCTTACTTGGGACCCCTTATAGTCTAGTTCTGCCACTCATTATGCCCCCCTCTGTGTCTTAATTCCAATACCTCCTAAGAGGAAACAAGAGAATCATGCCCAGCTCCCCAGCAACTGCTAGAGTAAACCGATGCTTCATAAACCCTAAGACAATGCATCAAATTAAAAGTGTACGTGCCTCATAATTCATTTTTATTTACTGAGAAGTTGGCTTACCACTGTTATAATATTGCATATGATTAATTATGCCATAAAATTTGTATGTTCAAGCTTATGTTTGACTCTGTAAAAGGATCCAAGCCTGTTTTTTTGTATTCTATAGAGAGCTCAACACAATGCATTGAGATTCCATTTGCATGATATTTACATATATTTGCATTTCCACAAATTTGCATTTCCACATACTCCTATTAATTTTACATAAGAAGTACATCTAACTCGATGGTCAATAAAATATAATCTTATGGCCTATAAAAGAAGTATAACTATTTTAAGAAACTGGTTAATGCAGGAAGCTAGCCAAAAGTATAGAATATGTGTAAAAATACTAAAAATGATAACTCCCCATTGCATAAGGATTTCTATTTGAAAAACATTCCCAATTGCTCCCCCATCTGAAGCTTTTTAGATAAGTAGATCAGAGATGACATCGACCTTACCAGAAAAAACTGTGTCCTAGAAGCTAAGGGTTATAGCCAAGGTCAAGGAATAGATTCCTGGCACAATCACAACTTGAAGTCCTGACCCAAATCTGCAAAGCTGATGCTCGTTTCACCTGTTTCCGGGTAATGAGCACACAGAGTTATGAGAGGCAGTATGAAAGAGAACTCTCTCACAGACGAGAGAAACTACAGAACTCCATCCTTCTTCCCTCTTCTGACGTTCTCACTCCTCCCACTTCTCCAAAACTTTGTTTCCTCTCATCAGATGCACAGCCTAGAAACTAAGAAATTGAAGGTGGCCAATCTCTGGGCTACTTGCATTATCAACAGAGGACTTCTTAAGCCCAAACAGCTTTGATGTCTTGGAGAGATACAGCTAATACTGTGTGATTAGGAGTAAAAAGTTGATTTTTTATAACGCAAAAGGACAGTTCTGCTTAGGATTGTTAAGTAGCTGAAAGGATAAATAAAAATCCAGCTGTTCAGTGAATGTTAAGTCCCTGTATAGACTTATAGATAAGAATACATTGGAATTGGAGAATTAGCTTTTTAGATAAATAATTGAATTAAATAAGAAATTAATAACAACCACCCCAATGTTGTTTGTCTTCTAACAGTAGACACTTGGCTCAGCAGCCTGTCTGCACTATTTCCAGTCCTTTCAGTATATCCATACAACACTTGTTTTTCACTTTCTAGGTGAGCAAATTGATGCTTAAAAGTTAGTGCAAGCTGTCCAAAGTGTCATAGCTAACACATAGCTGAGTCAGGATTCAGGCTGTGGTCTCCTAAATTTTAAAATCATTCTTAAAATCTGATCCTTTAGATTGTTGATATAAAGTTGAAGAATTGGAAAGCTAGAAGTGAATCTAAAAAAATTGACCTGTTTGTCTTGTTTTTGTGATCGCAAGTTTAAGGCTGATGTGCTAGATTGCAGAGCTGGTTAGACATTAGGACTAGAACCAGGTCTCTGCTTTCCAGGCATAGGTTGCTTTTGGTTGTTGGTTTTTTCCCATAAGCACCATGCTGTCACTCTTCTTCCTCAAGCTAACTCCCCATGCACATGCTCCACTCGATTGAATGTCTACAATGGTCCTTCTTGTTTGGATTCCAGTGGATAAACTTCATCATAAAACAATATAGCCCAAGTGGTAACCTGACAGCAGTAGTACATTGACAGTGAAGAAGGGCGAATTAGTCTGTTCTCACCCCGCTGATAAAGACATATCCAAGACTAGGTAATTTACAAGGAAAAAGAGGCCTAGTGAACTCACAGTTCCACATGACAGGGGAGGCCTCGCAATCGTGGCAGAAGGTGAAAGGCACATCTTACATGGTGGCAGACAAGAGAGAATGAGACAAGCGAAAGGGAAAACCCTTTATAAAACCATCACGTCTTGTGAGACTTATTCTCTAACACGAGAACAGTATGGGGGACACCTCCCCATGATTCAATTATCTCCCACCAGGTCCCTCCCACATCACATGGGAATTATGGGAGCTACAATTCGAGATGAGATTTGGGTGGGGACACAGCCACACCATATCAATGGGACACACTATTCCAGCCAGAATGTAAGACTGTCTTTGCATTGAGAATAATTTATGTTCCAATCTTAGCATGGACAGTGTGGGTGACTTTCCCTGCACCCTGTTGTGTACACCCCCGAAGACTCAACTTTCACACCTGCACAGTTGCACCTATGAAGCCCAGCACACGGGGTTGTTATAAATAATAACAATAATTTTTATAAGTATAATAGATAATAATATGGATAAATTATATAAAATAAATAAATGATATTATATTTCTTCCCTTTTTCAATGCCAACATTTTCAAACCCAGCATCAAGGGTTTGTTGAGTACCTGATAAAAACAAAGAACATCAGCTGAACCATATTGAAAGTCAGTGTAGGGTAGTTTTCCAATAAAGCTTGGAAATTAATTGTGTAGTCATGACATGTGAATTGAATATTATTTGCTGCTCACTGCAAACATTTTCAGCATATAGTATGAATACTCGATATTTCAATATTTATCCACCTAACTTTCCTTTTCCCTCTTGTTGTGCAGTGAATATAATGTTGTCAATTTTGTAAAGTAAGAGTAGTTATAAAATATTGATAGGAACATCAACACAGTATAATTCATATCTTACACTCACTCTATTATGTGGAAAGTTGCATGCTGTGATATAAAATACACAGCTTTTTGTTTTGCTTTATCAAGAAAATAAATGTTACTTCAGTATGTGGCTGCTTTACAATAAAATGTCCTTCATTCACATACTTCAGTGTTGCTACCAGGCAATCATTATTTCAGTAAGTTGTGGAGCGTGGCAAGAATAGTGAACTATCTGATGGAAAATGCAAATACGACTCAACTGCTATTCGCTGACTGAAATAACCTTACTGATTAGCTTCCTTTGAGTTTTTCATCCTTTTCCAATCATAGAAACATGCCATTTTTATTCATTGTTGAGTACTAACTGTGGACTTTCCATACTGCCTTTCTGTATAAATAATTATCTTCAACTTCTGCATAACTCCATATTTTATTTTTTCTTCATTCACTTTAACTTTATATTGGAACTATATCAGCCAATTTGCAGAATCTGCCTTCTCTGCCGAGGTTCAGTTAAGTTCCATGTAGCCATAGTTCTCATCACACATGGAAACTTAGGGTATGATTTGAGTAAGACTCATCCTAGTCCTTGTCCTTACATAGATTTGGAGGATAATATTGTGAGAGGAGCTACAGGGCACGCGGCATTTCTAAGATATCAAGAGGTGAGGCTTTAAACAAATTATGGGAGCAGACCCAAAGGCCTAGCAAGCCAGCAGGGATTTTTGTCTCTACTGTAGAGCAATGAGAAGCGTCTTAAAGATGTTAAGCACGGTGACATTTAGTTGGCATTATTTTATTCTTTTATTTTGCTTCATTTGTATACGGAATTATAACTTTTATGTTGAAGTATAGATTACATAAAATAATATGCACAGATTTTATTGGCACAGCTCACTAAACTTCACAAATATGCACACCCATGTAAACCATTACCCACATGAAATTACAGACCATTCCAGCAACCATAGAAAGTTTCCTTATGCTCCCGCTAAGTCATATGCCTCAAAAGGTAATCACCCTTTTTACCTCCGTTGTCATAGATTGATTTGAGTTTTTTGGGGTCTTCTTTTGCTTACCATTATATCTGTGGGATTCATCCATGCTACTGCATGCAGCCATAATCCATTTTTTTTCAGTGCTAACTTATAGACAATTTTTATATAGTCTTCTATGGGTGGACATTTTAAAACCTCATTATGACTGATGCATAGTAAGTAGGTTAAAGGAAAGGGAAGCAAAGGAGATGTTTTGAGACTGCCTCAGAAACTACTACAATAGTTTGGGTAAGAGGCAATGACGGGCTAGATTAGAGATGCTATTTTGGAGATAACTAAACAATAGATCGTCTTGAGAGAAATTCAGGACCTGGTAAATGATTTGAAATGAACAGTTAGGAAGAAGAAAAAATCACAGCTAATGCTGGTATTTCTTATTTTAACAGCTGATAAAAAAAAACTGTGGAAGAATATATTGTTTGGTGGGGAAATACCAAGATCAATTTTGGATATGTTCAGGGTGAGACACTTTTGATACAATTAGAGACGTGAGGGAATCAACATCCAGAGATGAAATACCATAGAGAGGAGACAAATAATCAATTTTTATCACAAGAATGCCTTTCATTGGGTCCAGAATCTCTCTGCAGTTACAGAATTCATTTACGATTGTAAACCTGTTTTTGTTGCTCTACTGATTATTAGGTCCCTGCAGGGTCTAGGTGCAGTCTACATGCAGTCTACACAGGCAGGTTCTGTTGATAGCTATTAAGGTCTTCTCTCTTCTTGGCAGAGGGGTTAGCCATGGATGAGACTTTTCCACACCTTTCTAAAGGTTCTTCTCTAGGCCACTCACCTGATGACTAAGCTCCATGATTAGGACTGAGAGGCGGAGAAGAAATTGAGGTCATGGTTTTTCACAGCCAAGGCCCCTCTTCAAGGCAAACTTCCGGGCTGTGATAAGAAATCTGTTGCTTAAAGCTCCTTACTCCTCTCAAGTTCATAATCTGATGAGCTTTAGAGTCTAAGAGAGTTGTAAATGTGACCCAACAGTTGTTCTACTAAGCAGCATTTTGCATCACATGTTTAAATGCCCATCAATGATAGACAGGATAAAGAAAATGTGGCACATATACACCATGGACTACTATGCAGCCATAAAAAACGATGAGTTCATGTCCTTTGCAGAGACATGGATGAAGCTGGAAACCAACAACAAACTACCACGAGAATAGAAAACCAAACACCGCATGTTCTCACTGATAAGTGGAAGTTGAACAATGAGAACACAAGGACACAGGGAGGGGAACATCACACACCGGGGCCTGTTGCAGGGTAGGGGGAGTTGGGGAGGGATAACATTAGGAGAAATGCCTAATGTAGATGACGGGTTGATGGGTGCAACAAACCACCATGGCAGGTGTATACCTATGTAACAAACCTGCAAGTTCTGTACATGTACCCCAGAACCCATAGGGCAACCCACACAACCTGTGCTCCTGTGGGCTGGAGGAGTCCTGGAGAGCACACCTGGTCCCCACAGGAATCCTCTGCAGCTTGTATGCAAGTCCTCATTCCATAGTTCTGATGGGGGCAGGTGGAGTCCCTAAATGTTTTCTGGCAAACCAGCATGCACTTTCTCAGTGTCTATCTTGTCCCTTGAAACTAGCTATCCCCAGTTGACTGGTTGTCCTCTGAAGTCAACCTCTTGTGAAACATGGGGAAATGCAGCCACCATGGGCCTTGGCCTTGGGAGAGCTAAGAGAAGGAGACTGGGCAGAGCCCACTTCAAAGGGGCCCACCCAGGAGGGGGATGGCTGGCTCTGAGTGCAAACCTGAGCAGGGAGGCAGAGACGGCCTGCCTGTGAGGGTGGGTAGGCATTTGGGGATTTAACAATCAGTGGTCAGTGAGTAGCTGACAGGTTGGCAGGGCTCAGGGCAGTAAAGCTCTGCAGCTTCAAGATAGGACATCCCTGTTCACCATGAGACAGTTTCTATTCTTTTTAGGAATAAAATTGTGGATAAGCATGCAGGGCAAGTTCTTAGGAGCTGGGTCCAGAAGCACCGCACACCACTTTTGTTTACCTTTATCTATTGCATAGTCAGGTGGGCACAGTTAACTTCAAGGGAGGCTCAGAACTGTAGCCTAGCTGTGTGTTCAGGAATAAGAACAGATATTCAATTTTGGTGAGTGCTTCTAGCAATCTTTGATACAGTCACAAGTCAAAGTATCTGAAGATCAGGTATTGTTCATATTCCTTAAACTGGATTAAACCAGACAGATCAAAACGTCAACATATGTCATTTGAGGTTATACTTATATAAATAGCGTTTCTCCAACATGTCTCTCCTACAAGCACCAATGGATATATTAAATTGGAATTATATGTTAGTATGTTAGTGTTACAGTCTAATGAAAAACAGGTGGGTAGTTGCATGACATGAGTTATGACTGTGATTTTTCACTTAAGTGAACACGAGGAAAGGGATTAGAACCAGGGAAATATAATTATCTAATTTGGAATTTGGCCAGAATAGCAGAGCTGAAAACTCCAATGGAAGTCATTGTGAAATTATGTGTGTGTGTGTGTGTGTGTGTGTGTGTGTGTGTGTGTTAATGGCAACAAATAGGAACTTAAATCAAATTGACAAGCATGCAAACTCATCTTTCTCTTCTTTCTCTCTCTCTCTACACACACACACACACACACACACACACACACACACACACACACCCTGCAAAAACTTAATCAAATGCAGCTGGTTTATAGCATATTTCATCTGCCCTCATCTTTTTTTTTCAAGGAGAAAAGGTGTCTCTTGCTGACAAATGATGTTTCTGTATGTACTTCAAGCAGTTCCTGAAGCAACCTTGATATCGAGCTTAAACATTGTCCAGGCTTATCTCTATTCAACTGGTGAAACATAATGAGATCTGGGAACAGGATAAAAAAATTGTTTCATGGACGATATATTGCAGAGACCACAATTCTGAGCTCTGTGTCTCACTCTGGCTACTTAACAGGCAGTCCCACGAGGGGAGACCGCCCCCTAATGGAGTATGAGCAAGCAAAAGACTCTTGCTTTGGGCTTAGTGATAAAATGTCAAATCCCCAACTTGGTCTCAATTAAAACATGCATTTTAAAATAAAATGATATAAGAGAGTTAAAGAACACTTGAATGGCATATTCAAATTTAAAATGCAGTTTTCAATATTGTCCTGTATAAATGAAGAATGGCAAAATAGCCTATTTATGGCTATTTTTTGCAACTCTACAGAGCTTTTCTGAAATCCACTAGATTTTAATTTGCTATTTCGTTGTTTGAAATTCTCTTTTGGCACCAGTACATTTCTGTTATGTCTGCACTTTTTTTCTTAAATACAAGCTCAGTTCTAGACTTTCACCATACATCTTTTTTTTTGAAAAGAGGACTAGAAAAGATGCTTAACAGTTTAAAAAAAGGTAAAGTCAGTAATTAATTTCTAATACTTAAGCAAAATATAGCACAAGTTCTTTGTTTGGTTGTTGCTATTTTAAATGTGTGTACTTTTCAGTATAGACGTCTCAGAGAAAAGTCTCTTTCAGGTTAGACTCTTCCAAAAATTATAACGGAGTAATTAAATACAAATTTTTGATATGTAGTAAAATAAAAAGACGTTATTAAGGAGGATCGGCATGTATATGAATATTCACCAACAAACATAGAGTAAATAGAGACATAAAAACTCTTAAGAAAAAAATAACTGAAAAATGTCTGGCCTAAGGAATTATTTTCATCTTCTGTGTAACTTTGTGTAAGAGTACTTTTAATTTTAATACTCTGACAAGCAAGAACAAATACTGAATTGAATTGGCATATTCCAGAGAGTTATTCATGAATTGATTCATTAACAAAAACATTTTTTCATACAAGCATCACATTTTTCTGGATATAATTTCGTATGACTAGTCAAGCTCTCAAAAGTTGAATTAGGCTGGGCGCGGTGGCTCACCCCTGTAATCCCAGCACTTTGGGAGGCCGAGGCGGGCGGATCACGAGGTCAGGAGATCGAGACCATCCTGCCTAACACGGTGAAACCCTGTCTCTACTAAAAATACAAAAAATTAGCCGGGCATGGTGGCGGGCGCCTGTAGTCCCAGCTACTCGGGAGGCTGAGGCAGGAGAATGGCGTGAACCCTGGAGGCGGAGCTTGCAGTGAGCCGAGATTGCGCCACTGCACTCCAGCCTGGGCGACAGAGCGAGACTCTGTCTCAAAAAATAAATAAATAAAATAAAATTAAAAGTTGAATTAAAATTATCTGCTCCTTCACCATCGACACGACACAAAGCAACATTACAGGATTCTTCCCTTTGAGTATCTAATTTGAGTGGTCTTTAAGTGTGTGTATATTTCATGATAGCTATATGCCTACAGAGTGAATAAAGTAGGCGATTTTCTGAAAAAACTTCAATTTCTTCTACTTGATCATAGTTTACACATTTTTTTCAACTTGAATGAAACCTTGAAAATTGAACTTATAAAGAAATTAATAAAATTTGGACACAGAATGTGCAAAATAAGCTATTATTTTAGTTTAAATTAAAAGCATGCTTAGTAGGACATGGATGAAGCTGGAAACCATCATCCTCAGCAAACTGACACAGGAACAGAAAATCAAGCACCACGTTCTCACTCATAAGTGGGAGTTGAACAATGAGAACACATGGACACAGGGAGGGGAACATCACACACCAGGGGCAGTTGGGGGGCGGAGGGAAAGGGGAGGGAGAGCATTAGAAGAAATATCTAATGTATGTGGGGCTTAAAACCTAAATGACTGGTTGATGGGTGCAGCAAACCACCGTGGCACATGTATACGTATGTAACAAACCTGCACGTTCAGCACATGTATACCAGAACTTAAAGTAAAATAAAAAAAAATTTAAAGTCTCTTGTTCACATTTGGAATTCTGAGATTTCCCAAATGAGGGCTGATACTGTGTTAACATCAGTAGAGAGGTTAATACTTACACTAGCAGTTGAGCAGTTTTAGGGATTTTTTAAAAAATTCTCTTTGTTTTATTATAGAGATGTTCCAATGATTTCTGTTTTAATTTTTTACTTCAAGTGAAATTTTAGTTTTAGTATTTTTAAAGAAATAAAAGGTCATCATCAGTGTCTGCCAGTACTGTATATTAACAAAATGGAAAATGAACTTTATTTCCACTATCAATTGCTAGAAAAAAAAGATCTTCACTATTAAAGGACTGTAGTCTAAAAAAAACTGTAGATTTGATTATTTCTGCTATTTCTCTGAAACTTTCTCATCCAATGCTACAAAGTAGCCTGACTCCAAAAGTACAGCCCACTGGAAAAGCTATTTTCTTTTAAGACTAGATTAAAATAGGGTTGTTTTGGTCCTTGTGCGATGGCTCACACCTGTAATCCCAGCACTTTGGGAGGCCAAGGTGGGCAGATAATGAGGTCAGGAGATCGAGACCATCCTGGCTATACACGGTGAAACCCCATCTCAACTAAAAATACAAAAATTAGCTGGGCATGGTGGTGGGCGCCTGTAGTCCCAGCTACTCAGGAGGCTGAGGCAGGAGAATCGCTTGAATCCAGGAGGCGGAGCTTACAGTGAGCTGAGATCTCACCACTGCACTCCAGCCTGGGCGACAGAGCGAGACTCCATCTCAAAAAAAAAAAAAAAAAAAAAGGGTTGTTTTATTTCCAAAATATTTCTGAAGGCGGATCGCTGCAGCATTATATTTGGACACTTTCCATTCTGTAACTTCATCAATCAGAGCACAGGATTTTCTTAATATTTCCTTTTGCATTTGAATTAACTCTATTCACATGGCAGATGTTCCATTAACCCTTCTTCCGCTGCTAGCAATTAGCCATTTGAATTTTTTTCCCTTTTCCTTGTTAAAATGGCAATGCAGCCCCTGCTGCCTGCTAGATGGCAATGTGCCAAAGAGTCAGGTAATCTCAGCGGGTGAAGTTTAATCCTAATTAGAGTGGTGTCGATGGGACGGTGGAACTGCTATTGTCACAAGCAGGAAGTACACTAGACAGGTGGTTTCAAAGGCAGGCTATAAAGAATGTGCAGCACATAATAAAGTCACCAGAGACCAGCCGACACAATGATTCTGATGCTCTGTCTGAAGCTGACCTTTTCACAGAAAGTGGGTCTTATCTTATCCCTGTGATAAATGTGAGCCTAAGTCATAGAATCATGACCTTTGAACATATAGGCTGACTTTCAACAGACTGTCCCTTAACTCCCAGAAGGGGAAGCACACTCGGCGGACAGTCAGCTACGATCATTATTTTCACGTGCAGACTGTTGGCCGCGGCGTTCTTGCTGTAGCTCCAGCGTGGATGCATGCAGTCATAAAATCGACTGCCAAGCCCACGTGCTGTGGTTCTAGAATTGAGATGGCCTTCAGCACTCATCAAATGAACCCAAACAGAGCAAAGACTAAGAAGGAACAACCCCAGTTTTTATGTGTATGTGTGGAACTGAGATGTTTTTCACCTAGTAGTTTTAAGCAGAGATTACAGCATATGGTCTTAGTTTCCCATCTAAGAACCTAAGAAATTCTTCATGACCATGACCTAATGAATGAATGTTAAATGTGTAGCACTACTTTAAGATTGTATTTTAAGATATACTGAAAACAGGGTGGTTAGGTAAGCAGCTGCACCCTGCGGCTTCTCTCCCTCTTAGGTTTCTTCTGAACTATGTCTTGCCTGGCCTTCATGGTAAGCCGTTCTTATGAAGGCTTGAATACCCAGCTATCCTTGTTTCTAGACTGAAGCTGAAAGACTTCGCCCAGCAATTCTCAGATTTTGCTAGTTGGTTTTTCCCAGACCCCCCTCACTATGAGAAAACTTCATGCCTTTATAGAATCTCTTCTTTCACCTTCATTCTTCCTCTGATGTTTTTGCTCCTCACCGCATTTGCAAACATCCTGCTACGCGGTTGCTTCATTGCTCATATTAATCTCTCTCCTATCAGCCAGTGCTGGCCTTCTGCATTAGCCACAAATACCTTCCCCTTCTCTCTCATTTTCAATGGCTGGGTGTCAGTGCTTGAGGGAAACTTGGAGGTCTAGCATTGAAGATGGCACAGCCTCCTCATCAGTGGGTCTCTGAACAGAGCTGTGGCAGACACAGCAATGGATTGCTCAGACCCCCTTCATGAAAGGACACCCTACCCAGCTGGGAGGAGTATGACTGTCTGACAGATCCCCAGCTGAGTCTGCTTCAGCTTCCCAGCCAAAGCCATCATCTTCTCAGAGTACCCCTGTCCACATAATAATCAAGAGGTTGGTCACTGAGGGGACCCCCTTCTTGGGGCATCAGCCACGTAGTGACTGAACAAGGAAGGGGGTACAAGGGCCTGGTCATTTCTGCGTGGTGCAAGCCTCCTTCAATGGGCATCTGGTGTTACATTAATAAAGAAGGAATACTAGATGGAAGGTGCTGACATAGCAATAACTTAAAATATGTAGCTTTAGCTTAATGGGCCAAAAGTCATCAGCAAAGAACTGTTATCGGAAACTGGAAAGATGGATGTCCATGTTATGTAGTAGCAAAAGATTTAGTAAAAATACTATTTATTCCATTTGTAAGGCGAATTATGTGCTAATGGAGCCTATAGTTTTAGTGGTGAGGTGTTGGAGGACAAGGCTATGTGATTTTTGGCAATTATTGACTGTGCCTAACAAAATCTTAGGGAAAGGAATAAGCTCAGGGGAAAAAAATCATTCAAGGAAACCTGAAAAGAAAAGGGAGAGTAATTTGGTACCTCAAAAATTTGTGTTTCTATTTGTTGACTTCAAAGGGTAGAAATTTTGATTAGGAAAGAGTTGAGAACAGCAAACACGCAAATGGCCATTAAAATTCCACCCAATAGAAAGGTCACATGGGTGCTTTAGGCCTGATAATTTCAATTGGCCATCGTTCAGCTGAGTGAAAGAGATGTGACGAAAAGAGTTGAAGTTGTAGATACCAGGATGAAAGCACCTTTGTCAGACCCAGACAAAACAGGGCTGGGAAGGCCTGAAGGAGAGGAGGCTCATGCTTACATGTCAAAGATAGGAACTGTTTCCAATGACTTTCTAAAAACCCTTCACAAACCTCCTGCTTTGATAAATTTATCACTAGGCATTCTTTAGTGCTACAGTGGTTCAGATAAGACATTCTCAGATGACCACTTGTCCAGTAATGGCATCTCCACCAATGAATTGACAACAACTCGGTCTTGGAACCTCTGGAACCAATGAAATCCGTTTCTAACTGGTTTATGTAAATTTCTTTTTCTTTTTTGCAAATAAATTTCTCCTTTTTCCTTCCCTCCCTGAATGCATGGGTGGCTTGCCATTCCATACGTTCCAGATTATAATGCTTGTTTCTCTTTGCAACGTATTTAGAGATTACTTTCTCTAGTGTCTTTTCCCCTAGGTTGAGATAAGCAAGCAATGAAATAAATTAGGCTTGAGAATTACGTCTAACAAAGAATTTGATGCACTTACTGCCACAAGAAACTGACTGAAAGAAAATATGTGAGATGTCTACCAGTTTTTTTTGAAGAACAGTGCTGCTACCAAAATCAGGAGCCTTTGATGGACTGGCATTAAAACAATGTTCAGATGTCCAGATGGGCATCAGCATGAACTGAGCTATAGAATCTGTTCTGTCTTAAGGGGGAGGCATTCCTCAATATCCACTAAGAGAAGGCCACAAGGATACTGAGCAAGAAACAGGCCCCACTGAGGACAGCCAGGAGCAACCAAGTAAAAGGAAAGATTGTTCTGCTCAGAGAGAAGAATCAGCACCCACTCAAAGATGACCCCACTTCCCAGGTGGGGACTCCTCCCAGAATTCATCTGGCCATGGACCGGGTCCTGCTGCTCACCTTCCATTTTTCCCTTTCGTAGGTGGGAGTTTATTGCAGTTACCCTCTCGCCGTTTCACGGCAGTACATTGTTTGTGTTTGGGGAGGTGGTGACAGAGGGGTGAGGACACTGCGTGCCGGGTTTTATGTCTCCCAACTACTTGAGAGTTGGTTTCTATTTACCACAGAGCATTTTAGTGTTGATCTTTATTCCAGCTGTTATCTTTTACTGAGAAACTGTTATAATTTTGGTGGAGATACTAAAAGAATATGACTTCCATTGAGGTGTGATGAAGTGGTAAAATCTGTTACTCTTGAAACCCAGGTTTTCTAGCCTGTCTCTGAATGCACTCACTGTGGAATGTCTTCACTTGGGCAAGTGACTTAACCTCTCAGGGTTTTCATATCCTCCTCTGTAAAACTGAGGAGCAGTAAGTTACAGAGTTATTTTGGACGGTAGGTAATCAATATTCATCGCAGTGCTCAGCATAGAGCACTTGCATGGCAGTCACTGAATAACAAGAGATGCTTCTCTAAGCAAGGCTTATAGAGAAACATCCATTTTCTTTACAAGAAACGTGCCCTATAAAACTTTATTTATTTCTCTTTTATATTCCCCTTTTTTATTATTTTCTAAGTAATCCTAAGATCTTGCAAATTTCTTGTCAGTACTGTCTCCTCGGTCCTTTTAGCTCTGCAGAATTAGGCTCTCCCTTTTAAATGGATATCTCAGATCTTTAATTACATGATATCTCAGAGAGCCAACAAGTAATTTTATGAAAGGAATGATAATACATATACATTGTCTCTGAGATATTTTAAAGCCCTCTGAGAAATATCTGTCTCTTTGGTCTAAGAAAAGTGTTTGTCTTGTTGGTATTTGAATATGTCTGTTTATGTATGTCTAGGGCTTTCCTATGTAGCTATTAACACTGTTTTTTAAAAACCTATGTTTATGTGACAAGGAAAAAACCCTCTTCTACAGAGTATATTTTACATTCTGTCTCCATTTGCGCCTCTATCACAGAACACCCGAGATTAGGTAATTTATAAAGAAGAGAAATTTGTTTATTTCTCATAGTTCTGGATCCTGGAAAATCTAAGGTCAAGGTGCTGGCATCTCCTGAGGGTCTTGTTTCTGCATCCTCACGTGGCGGAATGTGGAAACGGAAAAAAATGGACGTATTTCCTTCCTCAAGTCTTTTTAAGGCCATTAATTCTCTCAGGAGGGCAGAGCCCTTATGTCCTAATTCCCCTCAAAAGTCCCGCCTCCCAGCACTGAAGATGAAGCCCCCCACACGTGAATTTTGGGGGCTCATTGTGACCACGGCACGTGGATGAGAGACCGTCCATTGAACTGAACTCATGTGATCAATGCGGCAGCTTCTACTTTTAGTTTTAAACGGCACTGGGGAAAAACATCTAGACTGCTTCAGTGTCATATGTGCATAGAATTTCTAAGTGCACACATTCACATAAATTAACAGACACATTGCTTGTTTTGTTAAAAAATATAAAATATTTTGCTCGTTTATGATGTCAGTATATTTTGTCGGAATCTAAGATGGAAAGCTTTGACCTTATACTTAATTGAACGCAGCTTTCTGTCACAATACATACATATATCATCACATAAATAACTAAAGGTTGCCTATAGTTTAACTGTGACTTAGGCATGAGATTAAAGCCTTAGCAGATTGAAGCGCTGCTGCAGATAATCACAGGCTCCTCTATAATGAAGATTTTACCTCGAATGCTGTACTTTAGATTTTCTACAGCACAAGCACTCTCATTTTAAAATTTATTGTTTTAACCATAAGTTTTGCTCATTGGTTTTTTTTTTTTCAAAACAGAAAACATAAATAAGATCATTTTAGAGATCCTTAGGGGAGTCTTATGTTTAGTGATGCAGTATGGGGTTTAGATTTCTTGTAAAATGTTGCCTAGGGAAAGCAATTAGTGCTTATTTGTAAAGTCATACTGTTAGTGAGGTTTTGTTAGAATGAACGTCATTATTCATAAATTTAAAAAGATTTTGTCAGCTGGGCGCAGTGGCTCATGCCTGTAATCCCTGCACTCCCGGAGGCCGAGGCAGGCAGATCACGAGGTTAGGAGTTCGAGACCAGCCTGGCCAACATGGTGAAACCCCGTTTCTACTAAAAATACAAAAAATTAGCTGGGCTGGTGCCACACACCTGTAGTCCCAGCTATTCGGGAGGCTGAGGCAGGAGAAATCCTTGAACCTGGGAGGCAGAGGTTGCAGTGAGCTGAGATGGTGTCACTGCACTCCAGCCTGGGCAACAGAGTGAGACTCTGTCTCTCATACACACACACACAAAGGATTTTATCACTGATGTTTCTGCCTATGGTCATATTCACTATGTCCCTACACAAAATAATGCAACGGATATCATCTGAAAACCACTTTTTTTGACCCTTAACTTTCTGGTCCAAACCACGGCTACTCAGGCCTGGAGAGGGGAAGGGAGTTCAGGGCATTGTCTGCCTTCCTAGGTGCAATGCTGGTCAGGAATGTGAGGCTGAGGCCCACCCACAGGCTGCAGTCCTGGCTCTGCCGCTTACTTGGTAGAAGTCCTCCCCATATCTCTAAGGAATTTTTTTTCCCCATTATTAAACGTAGGGCAGGGAAGAGGGGGCAGTCTATGTGGCCTTAAGTTCGTTTTCACTCATAACAAAGTACATTTCCAAAAAGGAGGTGCGCAGAAGGTGAAATCACTAATGGTTCTAATTGTTGATTAGATTGGAATGTGGATGCTGAAAATGTTAGTTTTGGTGCAAAAGTAATTGCGGTTTTCGCCATTACTTTTCAATGGCAAAAACTGTAATTACACTTGCACCAACCTAATATATTCCGGATATTTTTCATACTTTCAAGACATTGAGCACAGGCCTAATGCCCTCCATCATGTGGAGAAGACTAAAGGATTGTCATGTATTTCTACATCACAGCATAGCCGGGAAGAGAAAATGAGCTCAAGAACTTCAGGTTCTTTGTCCTTTGATGACAAACATTGAAGACTTGGTTTTAAGCTTTTAGGTGAAATTCTTACATCTTCACCAAACAAATAGATGCTTCTGATTACCAATGCCTGCATCTCCTCTAAAATCCACTGGAAGTCCTGCTCTCTTTGATCATCATCCCTTGTTCTTGCACTCCATTTGCTCTAGTATTTCCCTGGAGAATTGAGCCTCCTGAATGCTCCTCAACCCATTGACTCTCCAGTGTTTTCACTCTTCCTCACCTTTCCTCCCTTCAGCCTCCACATCATCTCTTCACTTTCTTATTTTCTAATTTGATTATTTTAGAGACACCATCTTGCTATGTTGCCTAGACTGGAACAAAATTGTTATTCAAAGGTGGAATCATAGAGCACGACAACCTCAAACTCCTGGGCTGAAGCAATGCTCCTGCCTTAGCCTCCTGAGTCACCATGACTCAGCTGTGCATGCACCACCGCAGCTGGCTTCATTATCTATTTTTGCTTCCCCCATTTACAGAAGAAATTATCTAGAATACATGTAGTTCCCCTCTCCAAATTTTTCTTTTTGATCAATTTTCTAATATACCTTCTATCCCTACCACACTAATAAAAGTCATGTTTTCCAGGCTACCATTGGCATAAGAGAAGTTAAAAATGCATGCCTCTGCTTTCATCCTAATTGGCCTTGCAGGAATACTCAACACACCTGACCTTCCTTGCTTAATTGAAAGAGCTTGCTTTGTTTGGTTTGGTTTGCTTTTTTAAATGAAACTCATAATACCAAGCTGTTCTTGACCTCACCTTACCTTATGGGCCACTTTCTCGTCAGCATTAACTGTTGTTTTTCTTTTCTTTCTTTTTCTTGGCTGGATGGCCCTAGAGCTCTCTTTCAGCCCATTGCTTCTATTTTGTACCCATTTTCTATCCAGTCCTATGACAATTGAGATAGTCAATATGCTAATTGTGTTCAGCCTCATGTCCTTATTTTGGCTTTTTCTGATGGCGTGCAGATCTGCTACTCTACTGCTTCTTTAATACCTCCATGACATTTCCAAAAAGGCACTTCAAAGTCAAGAAGCACATTTTCAAAACCAAATTTTGATTCAATTCTTTCTATACAAGGTACCTAAAGTGTTCTTCTCCAAGACTTTCCAGCTGCAATAAATGGCTCACCGTTTTCTCAGTTCACCAAAACATCAGCTAAAATAGCAGATTATTTCTTGAATTTTTATTATCTGTCACATTTACCCTACATCCAAGCCATCCAAATACCTTCTTGGTTCACCCTCCAAAATGTATCCTGTATCTGTCTATTGCCTTCCAGCTTCAATGTCAAAGCCTATTTCAAGCCACCATGATTTTTCATGTGGATCACCAATTGCTTCCTAAGAAATCTTCCTAATTTTACTCTCAATCCCTTATTATCCAGTTGTGAGAGGTTATCTTCTCAAAGTGACTGTCAGATGACATTACACTCCTGCTTAAAATTCTACAATGATTTTCTTCCATAAAACTATCTAATAATTTTTTAGGTTGTAGAGACAACTTGAGCATGCTTTCCTTCTTGGTACTGGGGGGGGGCGGTTCTCTCATAGGCGCACATTGAGTGAAATCAGGGCTCCATCCCCTTCTCCTACTTAGCCTGAAATGGTCATATTTTCTCTGCTACAGTACTTGGAAGAAGAGAGCTTCATCGCCTTTTTCTACTAAGTCGAAATGGTCAAATTGTCCTTGCTATAGTCCTTGGAAGAAGCTTTATCTAGGCATTGCCAATTGGGCAATCCAACATGATGCTTTGACTTTTTAAAGGCTGATTCAAAGCTGTAGAGTATAGGAAATTCTGTACCAAGGTGCCAGGTACATCAAATGTTCAGACAGAAGTAGAATATAGCATCCAACTGAGCACTTGGGATTGCAGCATGAGGTCACTTTGTTTCTGGTACATGGCATCCCTTCATTCCTGCCCATTGTATAAGTTGGTCATTTAGCCTTTCCAGTGATGCTAGGTATTGTCCAACATCCTATGAATCCATTGTCTTACTGGCTGCCTAGTGCTAGTTTATATTATTTGAAGTCAATAACCCTGAATAATGCACATTATTCAGAAGAATCCGCATAATCTGAATCTCATACACTCCTTTGACTACATCTTTTCCCAACTCCCCACTGTGCACTAAGTTTCAGCCAAGGGGTCTAAGTAATTTTTCTTGAAAATGCCATTGCTGTTTCTGTCATGCTATATTACATTCACTATTTCAATTATATTTTTTAATTTAACAGTGACTCAAAAGCTTAGTGGCTTAATATAACAATGATTTGTTATGCGTAGTCACTTAGTGGTTGGACTGGGCTGGAAGGTCCAAGGTTTGAACAGTCTTCACTTACATATCTATTACTTGGCACTCTGCCACATTTCCCCATGTGGATAGCTTGGGCTTCCTCACAGCATGGTGGACTCAGGCAGACAGATTCCTTATATACTGGCTGACCTTGAAGAATGAACATGGAAGGTACCATACTGCTTAAAAGCAACATCAGAGCTTACCCACCATTGCATCTACTATAGCATATTGGTCAGAGACAGCCTGAATTCAGGGCTCTGCCATTTGGTAGGAAGAGTAGCAAGCATTTATAGGAGTGGAGAAATCATGGCAGCTATCTATGGAGACTACTGCTTTTGATCTCCCCTTTGTCTGTGGCTCTCAGATGTGGCTTCTGATGGGTACTTAGTTCTCAACTTAAACGTCTCCTCAGAAAGGAAATTTCTGAGCCCCATATAATGTTGGTCCCACCCATTTAATTTTATTTATGAATTTATCACTTCACCAAGTCTCCTTGCTGGGGAAAAAATAAAGGAAAAAAAAATCTGCCTGGATTTTATTATGAGTGAAATAGGAAGTCATTGTAGGGTTTAAGCAGGGGTGTAATGTCATCTGACAATCACTTTGAGAAGATACCTCTAGCTACTGGATAATAAGATACTAAAAGTAAAATTAGGAAGATTTCTCAGGAAGCAATTAGTGATTCATGTAAGAAATCATGGTGGCTTGAAAAAGTCTATTGGCATTGAAACTGGAAGGCAATAGACAGATACAGGATGCATTTTAGAGGATGGACCAACAAAATACTTTGATGTCCTGGATTCAAGGTAAATATGAAAAACAAGAAAAATTCAAGAAATAATCTGATGTTTTTGGCTAATGTTTTCAGGAACTGGGAAGATGATGAGTTAATAATTTTAACTCTAGATGTCTTATGGGAAACTAATAATAGACATTGTCTTCCCCAGTGGAAACTATTCCACTGCATTCCAGTCTCCTGGCTTCTAGTGTGCTGATTTAGCATCTTTAAATATGCTTTTAGTTTTATTGCAAGGTAAAACTGCATGTGGTACTCAGCATATAACTCATGGTCATCTGATTACAGCCCATGGACGAAATCTGGTCCAACAATTGTTACTGGAAATAAATTTTATTCTGACACCACCAGTCCCATTTATTTGTGTGCTGCTTGCAGCTGCTTTCATGCTGCAGTCGCTGTGAAGGAGACTCACAAAGGCTAAAATACTTGTTCTAGCTCTTTACAAAGAAAGGTTCCTGACTCTTGCTATATCCTCCTGTATGACTTTTCTATTTTATGTGATTTGAAAATGAAGTACTGTTATATGATATAAAACTTATGGAAATCTGGGGCTAAAGTTATAAATTTTTGTCAAAGGCAAACATTTTAGGTCTTTCTACTGCTCTCAACTCCCACCCCTACCTTTGTGCCACTAATCTTAGGGCAGAGCAAGGTGTGCATTCATGTGCATTCATGGCATTTCATCAGTGAGTACAGATGCGGCAACCCAACCCCACGGCTTTCTGAGTGAGAAAAAAGTTTTGATCATTGAGGGGACCATAAAGTACTAAAATTAAAGACTTACATTGGGCATAATTTCGGTATTGAAGGAGAATTTGAGAAGCAATTATCTTAAAAAAATTATTCTTTATCTTCCTCCAGTTCCCTAATTTGAAAGTGATTAAGACATAGCCCGAGGCTCTGCTTCAGAACCTAAGCAGCTGTGTCCGTCAAGTTAAACAATCAAACAAACAAAAAAATGGAGAGAGAGAGAGATGGCAAGAATAAATGTGGCCACAAGATTAGATTTATATTGAAGAGAAGGATCTCCATCAGCTGGTTAATGATATGCTATCATCAACAGATTCACTCAGCAATGGCTTTCTGCTTGATGCTGTGCATGCTTCTCTCATTTCACTTGCTTCCCTAAGTCCTCTACAGAGTTAAAAATACATGAAGGAATACACATATTAATTAATGAATATGTACTTTGAAGTTGATTTTTAGAATAGCAGCATCCTTTCATGAAAAATTCAAGGCAAAGAGAACCTAGTATTATTCAGAATGTTTCCAAAGGTAACAAAGTCCCTCCTCATGCCCGGGTTCCAGCCCCTGTGTTTAACCTGAAAAGAACAAAACTACCTTCCTACATTCCTCTCACGCACCTTTGTCTTCTTGCCAGAATATTTTCTCTCATGAGGAGGGGGGAGAGTGGAGGTACATTCGGTTTTCACTACAGCTTCTTATGATGTACCTGTGCTGCTTCTAACGACAGATGCCACCCTTGAACAGGCAGAAACCCATCGTTCTCCACCACTTGGTACATAAAATTTTCTGAAATCAGCTTTAATTGTGGGCCTCCCATGAATTGAGTCAGTTTCTACAACTGTGGGGCCTCTTAGGCAATATAGTAAAATAAGTAATCAACAGACCTGATGTTATTCTTTAACTTTTAGCTCTGAATTATGTATTTTTATAACAAAATGGCATGGTGGAAGGAGGAAGTTCTCTGCTGGAAAGATGTATGTTTAAATTCTCTTGTTAATATTTTGTCAAAGGTGCTACACTAGGTAGGATAACAGGCCCCCATGATGTTCTTTTCTTATTCCCTGGAAGACGAATATGTCAGGTTACGGAGCAAAGGGGAATGAAGGCTGCAGACGGAACTCAGGCTGCTAATCACCAGCTCTCTGACTTAGAAAGAATATCTGGAAAATGGAGGCAGAACATTCAGTGTCAGAGGATGTGACGTAGAAAAGACTCAACTGGTTCCTTTTGGCTTTGAAGATAGGAGGGCCCTGAGCCAAGGGATGAAGTAGCCTTTAGAATCTGAAAAAAGCAGGGAGAAGATTCTCTCCAGAGACTCCGGAAGATAGTGCATTCACCCAACATATTGAGTTCAGCCCAATGAGACCTGTCTGAGATTTCCGATCTGTGTTCCTGTAGGATAATCTGTTTCCCTGCCGTTTCCCAGCAGCAGTAGGAAATTAAGACACTGAGTTACATGGATACTGAAATTGTTTGAGATATCGAACACAACAAAAGACACCCATTAAAATCAGTTTTACTTCAGTGAAAACAATTTTCATTCAGTGAAAACAATTCAGTTTAGATTTTTCACGGGAGCACATGTCACAAGAAGAGGAAAAAGAAACCTGTTTGCAGTATATTTAACAATTACTTAAGTGTAACTATGAAAATTCCCACAAAGTCTGCCCTTTGCAACAACTTTCTGTCTTGACTTCTTTGATTTGGCACCTTTTATAGCCTCATACTTCTAATTATATTTCTTCTCATTCCCCTGTTTTTCTGCATTTCATTTCTACATCCATTCTTTTCACTGGTGACATTTTCCATTTTCAGGGCTTTAACAACCCCTGCCATCTTGATGGGGTTAACCATATTCCACAAGCTCTGATATGTGTCTCAAGCTGAATTCCCACCTTTCACCTGTGTATGTGGTAACCTGTCCACCACTACACCCAGTCTACCTTGCATGTCTCTGGAAACAAAACTCCAACACACCCTAAATTAAAACCTCAACCCCACCTCTACCTACATCCTGTTTATTCAGAGTCTCGGGAGCAACATCTCTTTCCTCTAAGTGGCTGCACCAAGAATCTCAATGTTTTGCAATCACTCTTTCCATATCTAATCAGCCTTAAATTCTAATTCTTGCAAATGTTCAAATGACACTCACATATTTTTCTGTTCCAAGAGTCTACTGGCAGAACCTTATTGTAGGTGACCAGCTGATTAGTCTTCCTACCTTCTGCCCTTGTCCTAATCAGTGCCATATTCTATGACCTGCATAATTACAAAAGCAATTCTTTTTGGCCCCAGAACCTTCAGATATTGGTCATTGTCGCAAAATAAAGTGTGAGCCCCTAACAGTGGTGTTCCTCACTTCCATAGTACAGGGCTAGAATATTTTTCCATATATGTTTCCTATTATTTTTTCTCTCAGGAGTCATTCATACTGTAAAAAAATATTGAGGACACCAAAAAGCTCCTATTTATGTGTGTTAGATTTATAGGTAGTGTTTTAATCCATTTTCACACTGCTATAAAGAACTACCTAAGCCTGAGTAATTTATGAAGAAAAAAGGTTTAATTGACTCACAGTTCTACATGGCTGGGGAAGCCTCAGGAAACTTACAATCATGGCAGAAAGTAAAGGGGAAACAAGGTATATCTTACATGGTGGCAAGAGAGAGAGCGCAACGGGGGAAGTGCCATGCTTTAAAACCATCAGATCTTGTAAGAACTCACTCACTATCACAAGAATAGCATGGGGGAAACCGCCCCCATGATTCAAGCACCTCCCACCAGGTCCCTCCCTTGACGCTTGGGGATTATGGGAAGTATAATTTGAGATGAGATTTGGGTGGGGACACAGGACCAAGTCATATTCTGACCCTGGACCCTCTGAAACCTCATGTCCTTCTCACATTTCAAAATGCAATCATGCCTTCCCAAGAGTTCCCCAAAGTCTAAACTCATTCCAGCATTAACTCAAAAGTCCAAGTTAAAAGTCTCATTGGAGACAAGGCAAATCTCTTCTGCCAATGAGCCTGTGAAATCAAAAGCAAGTTAGTTACTTCCAAAGTACAATGGGGATACAGGCATTGAGTAAATATCCCCATTCCAAATGGGAGAAATTGGGCAAAACGAAGGGACTACAGGCCCCATGCAAGTCCAAAATCCAATAGAGCATTCATTAAACCTTAAAGCTCCGAAATGATCTCCTTTGACTCTATATCTCATAATAGGTCACACTTATGCAAGAGGTGAGCTCCCACAGCCTTGGGCAGTTCGGCCTCTGTGGCTTTGCAGGGTGCAGCCCCCTTCCAGTTTATTAATTTTAAAAATTAATAAACTGAGAAAGCCATAAAAAACTATTCAAAATAATGAGAGAGGTTTGAAAAATAACCATATAAAATGTTTATATGTATATATATGTACATATGTGTGTGTTTGTACTATATATTTGTATACATACCCATACATGCATATGTACATACGTATGAGACATAATAATTCAATTAATTATTAAATAGCTGATTAAAGAGAAACAACAGATTCACTAGTAGATCTGCAAAAATTACCTAGAATGCAGCCCAGAGGCACAAGCCAGAAAATATGAAGAATTCAAGAGGTAAGGAGAATATTATGAGTAATTCTACCAAGCATCTAATGGGATTCCAGAAGAGACTACAAAGAATAGAGGAAGAAGATATTTGACCAGATAATAAAAAGCAAGTCTTTATGACTAATGAAATGGATTGATTAATCCAAAGTAAGATCCAAAGTTAGAGGGAAAGCATAACATGTACCAAACAGAATAAATAAAAAGAAAACTATGTTTCAATGAATGGTAGTGAAACCATGAACTGCAACTTCAAAAAGAGGTTTTAAGTAGAGAAAAGAGAGATTACTTAAAAATAATTGGAGGCCAGGCAAGGTGGCTCACACCTGTAATCCTAGCACTTTGGGAGGCCAAGGCGGGCGGATCACCTGAGGTCAGGAGTTCAAGATCAGCCTGGCCAACATGGTGAAACCCCATCTCTACTAAAAATACAAAAATTAGCTAGGCGTGTGGGCACACGCCTGTAATCCCAGCTACTTGGGAGGCTGAGTCAGGAGAATTGCTTGAACCTGGGAGGCAGAGGTTGCAGTGAGCCAAGATCGCCCACTGCACTCCAGCCTGGGCAACAGAGCAAGACTCTGTCTCCAATAATAATAATAATAATAATTTGAAAATAATTTGTATTACTCTTCTCAATTTAATAATGGAAGTTAGAAGGCAATGGACAATATGTACTCAGAATGATGAGATAAAAATGATTGTCAGTTCTCAATTATATATTCAGAAAATGATTTTATGGGTGATTTACTTATAATAAAATATGCATTTTGTTATAAGTAAATTAATAAAATGTACTACCCACACACCATACCAGCAACAATGCTATGATAATAGAAGCATACAGAGATTTAGAGTTGGTACAAGGAAAAATCAGCGTAATAGATTATAAAATATTTTCATTATTTAGAATGGCACTTAAGACATAAACTTTAGAGTTGGTTAACTGTGTATGTTAAAATTTAAAAGATAACAAAATAAGTGGAAGTAGGTGCTTTATATTTTATCAACTAAAGAAAAATGCAATAATTGATTACATTTTTAAAACTCCATTGACTGAAAAAGGAAGAAAATAAAATACACATTGAAAAATCAAGAAAAATCAATGACTTAGCTGGCACAGTTAGACAATACAAACTAACAAATATATAAAAATTGGAAAGAAAAAAAGAAAAAAGTTTGTCAATATTTACCGATAATAATATTATTTAAACATAAATTTGATACAGCTTCAGCTTATAGTAAAATGGAATAACAGGGACCAGATTTACTCTCCCAGTTGGAACAACTAAAAAATAATAGGACAACATACATGAAACTGTTTCTGAAGACATTGCACATCAGACACTGAAGCAAAGTGATTCCTGAAAAATATGAAAGACGTATGGTGAGTACTCTGATTCCCACAGCTTGTTACCTAGAAGGATGTCTCAGTTGTGGTAGAGGAGGGGAACCCTGGCAGAGGTTGAGGAGACAATCCAGGATGGACAAGGCTATGGCAACTCACAGGACAGAGCCTCCGAAAGGAGCAAGCGGCACAGGCAGAATTCTGCAGAACTGTGGAGGGTCTCTCTTTAGTATTCACCAAACTTCTGGTCAGCACATGAGCATGAGGGAAATATCTGAAGGAACATCTCCCTAAGAGCATTAAAGTAATCAGTGCCTGTAGTTCATGAGAAGCTGGGAATAGTGCCTGTTCCTACCAGTCAGAGTAATGAACCACATAATGGATGAAACAGCAGACAGAGCAGCACAGAAGGGTTTTACCCCAGTCAAGACATAAAACAGACTAAATGCTTCTCTAGTCCCAACTTTGCTAGTTGGGACTAGTTGAAAGGCCCAAAAGAATCAAGTGGTTGCCCAGTAACCTAAACACATCCCAAAGCTTAAGAATAATTATAGAAATGCAAAAATATGGCCGGGCGCCGTAGCTCACGCCTGTAATCCCAGCACTTTGGGAGGCTGAGGCAGGTGGATCATGAGGTCTGGAGACCAAGACCATCCTGGCTTACATGGTGAAAACTCGTCTCTACTAAAAAGTATAAAAAATTAGCCAGGCGTGGTGGTAGGTGCCTATAGTCCCAGCTACTCGGGAGGCTGAGACAGGATAATGGCATGAACCCAGGAGGTGGAGCTTGCAGTGAGCCGAGATCGCACCACTCGAGATCGCACCCAAGATCACACTCCAGCCTGGGTGACAGAGCCAGACTCCGTCTCAAAAAAAAAAAAAAGAAGAAAGAAATGCAAAAATAGTTAGCACAAAGCAAGGTAAAATACAGAAAGTTATGAGTGACATCAATAGCAACTCAGCAGGCATGCAAAGGAGCAGGCAAACGGACACTTGAGAATAAAGCTTAGTTAATATAAACTGACCAAAAATGACATATGATAAAATTGGTTCATAAAATTGATAGATATGGACACTAAAAGATTTATTGTAAATGTGTCCCATTTATTCAAGAATGAAGAGGTTGAGCTGAACATATGTGGAGGCAAGGAAGATACAGGAAGACAAAAATAAAGATTCTAGAGTTGAAAACTCTAGTGTCTAAGATGGAAAATACACTAGATGGAAATAATAACTGATTTATCATTGCCAAAAAGGCATTAGTCAACTAGAAATATAATAATAAAAACTGTACACATTTAACGACACGGAAAGGGCTGAAAAATGAACAGAGCATCACTGAGATAGGGAACCCCTCAAGTGATCTAGCAGACATATAATTAGAGTGAATAAGAGGGAGTGAGATCATGAAAAATAATTTTATTTATTTATTTTTTGAGACAGGGTCTCATTCCTGTTGCGCAGAGTGCAGTGCAGTACTGTGACTACAGCTCACTGCAGCCTTGACTTCCTGGGCTCAGGCAATCCTCCCACCTAAGCCTCCTGAGTAGTTGGGACTTACAGGCATGTGCCACCACACCTGGCTAATTTTTTTTTAATTTTTTGTAGAGACGGTGTTTTGCCATGTTGCCCTGGCTGATCTCAAACTCGTGGGCTCAAGTGATCTGCCCATCTCAGCTTCCCAAAGTGCTAGAATTGCAGATATGAGCCACTGCACCCAGTGAAAAATAATTTTTAAAATGAAATTTGATGACAAATATGAACTCATATATTTAATACGTTCAAGGAGCCTCAAATCTAAAGAACAAAAATAAAACTACATATAGGGATATAATAACATTTTAAAAAATGTTATTTTGTGACATAGAAAAATCCTTGAAAGTATCCAGAAGAAAATGACAAATTATGTACAGAAAAAAAGTTAAAGGTGATGAAACATTTTTTTTTCTTTTCTTTCCTTTTCTTTTCTCTTTTCTTTTCTTTTCTGTCTCCTCTTCTCTTCTTTCTCTTCCCTTCTCTTCCTTTTTCTTTTGTTTTTTGAAATGCAGTCTCACTTTGTCATCCAGGCTGGGGTGTAATGGTGTGATCTTGGCTCACTGCAACCTCTGCCTCCTGGGTTGAAGTGATTCTCCTGCCTCAGCCTTCCCAGTAGCTGGAATTACAGGCACGTACCACCACACCTGGCTAATATTTGCATTTTTAGTGGAGACAAGGTTTCACCATATTAGCCAGGCTGATCTTGAACTCCTGACCTCGGATAATCCACTTGCCTCAGCCTCCCACAGTGCTGGGATTACAGGTGTGAGCCACCATGCCCGGCCTGGAACATTTTTTATTTCAAACAGTGTAAGTCAGAACACAGTGAAATAACATTGTTAAAGTACTGAATTTTTTTTTTTTTAAGATAAAACCAGTTGTCACCACTAGGATTCTCTACTCAGAAAAAAAAAAAAATTCAACCAGTGAAGGCACAATAAAGACTTTTTACACATGCAAAGAAAACCTGTACTATAAGAAATGATACAAGAAGGAAAAGAAAATTATATCATGCAGAAAACAAATTCTCCATAAAGAATTCCAGAAATGCAACCACTCGTATATATATAAAGATGTTAGTTTTTCATATTGCTTAAAGCTCTTTCCCAATAATTGAATAGAATATTAAAAGAAAAATAATAAGAATTATATTGTGGGTTTGTAAAAAGTAAAATATAAAATAACAATAGAACCAAAAAAAAGGAAGGAAAGAAAGTAAAAGTAAAATGTTTAAGAGTTCTATGTATACTTGGAATGATATAATCTCACTTGATGGTAGACTGTAGTAAGTCAAAAATGCATACTGTAAATTCTGAATCAAATCGTGCAATAACTCAACAATATGTTATACCAAATAAAGCAATAAATAAAATAATATGGAATTGTAAAAATTCAGAATTTATCCAAAGGAATGAAACAAAGAGGAAAGAGGAACAAATAAAAGATGGGACACATAGCAACAAATAGAAAAAAGTGGTACATTAAACTTCAACATGCCAAATATCACATTTATTGTTGCATTAAATCTAACAATCAAATTAATAAGAGAATAGTTTTAGATTAAATAAAATAACAATCTTAACCATATGCTGATTACAGAAACCCAATTTCAGTATAAAGACAAATTGTTAAGTAAAATACACACTGTCAAGCTACAAATTGGAGTAGCTATATTAATTAGACAAAATAGATTTTATAACACAGATCATTACTAGGAATGAAAACAATTTCCTAATGAGAAATTTTGTAACCAAAAGGCCAATTCACAAGGGGAAAAGCAATCTTAGGTATTTTTGTACATAATAATGAAGCTTTAAAATATATAATGAAACAAACTAGTAGAACTACAATGAGATCTAGAGAAATACATGGAAGTACTCAGATATTTTAATGCTTATCTATAGTACATAGAATAAAGAGGCAGAAAAATCAGTAAAGATATAAAAGATTTAAATAGTATTGTAACCAACTTGATCTAGTTGATATTTATGAAACACTCCACCCACCCTCAGCATAATAAACACACTTTTCAAGTGCACATGGAACATTAACTAAAATTAAATATATTCTGATTACTAAAACAAGTCTCAATATATTTAAAAATATTCAAATCATAAAAAAGTGTTCTTAGACCACAGTAGAATTAAACTAGATAAACTAGATATACATAGAAACTGGCCAAGTATTTTAAAACTGAAAAATAATTCCTTCATTATTACATGTATTTGAGAATGGATTTAAACAGAATTAGAAAGTATTTTGAACTGAATGAAAAGGAAAATAGAAATGATTATAATTTTTGCTGTGTAGCTAGACTAGCAATTAGGAGGAACTTACAGCACTGATTACTGTATTAGAAAAGGTGAAATTCCAAAATCAACGATTCCAGTATCTGCCTTAAGCCAGGCAAAGAAGAAAACAAAAAAGTAGAGCAGAAATCAATGTCAAAAGCTGATTCTACGAGAATCAATAAAACTGATAAACATTTCAGAACGATAAAAACAAAAAACGTAACAAATTACTAATATCAGGAACGAAAATAGTGACATCTTTACAGGTCTAAAAGATACCAAAAAAAGTAAGAGAAAACTATGAAACATTGTTGAAATAATTAAATTAAAAAGCTAAATACATCACGCGTGCACACACGCGCGCACACACACACACACACCCCCCTTGTTTTGGGTCAGAAGACGCAATATTGTTAATATGTACATTTCCCCCCAATTGACTTATGGTTCAAAGCATTGCAGGTAAAATCTCAGCATGATTTTTTTCAGAAAGTGAATATTTGTTTTGAAAATTCATATAGAAGTTCAAAGGACCAAAACTTCCAAAACATCTTTAAAAAAAGAACACAGATGGAGGACTAACACTATCTGATTTCAAGACACTGCGGTGTTAAATGTAAATGACATGTAGATCAATGGAATAGAAGAGTCCAGAAACAGACCTACCCATATATAGCCAACTGAAATTGCCAAAAATGTGAAAGGTAATTTAATGGAGAAATTGTAGACTTTTTCATCAGTTTTCTGGTCACGACTGAGGATATGTATACAATAAAACAAAGCAAAAGAAAAGGAGGCCTTCAAACCCTAACTTGAACCTTATAAAAAATAAACTTAAAACTGATGAGATACTGGCCGGGCATGGTGGCTCATGCTTGTAATCTCAGCCCTTTTAGAGGTAGAGATGGGTGGATCACTTGAGGTCAGGAGCTCGAGACTAGCCTGGCCAATGTGGTGAAACCCCATGTCTACTAAAAATGCAAACAAAAATTTGATATATTTAAATTTAAAAGTTAGAAAATCATATAAAACCCATTTTAAAATCCTATAAATTTAAAAACCTACCATCAACAGCAAAAAATAGTAAGATGAAAGCATAGGAGAAAATTGTTTTGACCTTAGGTTGGGCAAATATTTCTTAGATTTCAAATCAAAAACACAATCCATAAAGAACAAATTAAACAATTACACTTTTCAAAATTAAAACAACCGAAACAACAAATGTTGCTCTTTGAAACACACTCAAAAGAATGAGAACACAAGCCAAATACTGGGAGAAAGAAATCATTGCAAATTACACATCAAACAAAAAACCGGTATCTATGCTATCTTAAGAACTGTGACAACTCGGTTAACTGTAATACGTTTCTATTGTAATACATTAAAAAAAAATTGTAATACATTTTTAAAAATGGGCAAAATATTATTTAAACAGATACTTCACCAAAAAAAATAAGAATGGCAAATTAGCACTTGAAAAGCTAATTCAAAAGCTAATGTTCAACATTATGAATCATTAATAAAATAAAACGTAAAATTGGAATGTTAACTTATAAGTAATAACGATTTATTAGAACACAATAATTAATGTGTTAAATTTAAATAATTTAAAAAGATTCACCATAAAAAGTGATGGTAAGGATATGAACGCATTAGAACTCTCAAACACTAGCTGGTGAAAATGTGAAATAGTCCAACGAATTTGGAAATCAGTTTTGCTGTTTCCTAAGGTGCTCAACGTGCACCTGCCATTCTATGCTTACACAGCTACCCAACAGAAATTAAAGTGCGTAACCATACAGGTGTGGTACATAAATGTTCAAAGCAGATTTATTTGGAATAGGTAAAAACTGAAACTAACATAACCACCAAAAGTTGAACTAACAGACACGTTTTAAAATACCTATCCAATAAAATATTACTCAGCAGTAAAAATGAATGAACAGTGGGTACATGAAGCAAGATAAATGAATTTCCAATAACTATGGAGAATGAAAATGGCCAAAAATGTGTTAACTTTATTATTACATTTATATAAAGTTTTACGGGATGCAAGCTAATCTATAGTGACACAGTGCAGATCCTTGGTTACGGATAACAAGGTGGGAGGAGGAACAGGAGGAAGGGAATAGAAAGTACCACCAAGCATTGGGGTGAGGAATCTGCTCTATCGATTTTGCTGATGGTTTCATATATTCACATATGAGTTGAAACTTGTCAGATTGTGCATTTGAAATATGCTTAGTTTCTTTTACAGAAATCACACCTCGAGAAAGCTGTTATAATAGATTTGGGGAAACATATTAGGAAACACTGTTATGACCATCACTATATCACAAAAACTATAATTCTTACAAGAAGTCACCCAAAGATCCACTGGATAAACTTGTTATTCAAGACACTATAAAAAATACAAACATAAGGCTTGGCATGGTGGCTTGTACCTGTAATCCCAGCAGTTTGGGAGGCCAAGGCAGGTGGCTCACTTGAGCCCTGCAGTTTGAGACCAGCCTGGGCAACATGGAAAAACCCTGTCTCTACAAAAAATTACAAAAATTAGCCAGGCGTGGTGATGTGGGCCTGTAGTCCCAGCTACTTGGGAGGCTGAGACCAGAAAATTGCTTGAGTCTGGAAGGTGGAGGCTGTAGTGAGCGGAGATCACATCACTACACTTTAGCTTGGGCTACAGAGTGAGACCCTGTCCCCGAAAAAAGCAAAAGACAAAAAAAAAAACAAAATCCATAAATGGCACACTGGAAGAAGATATAACAATATGTGTTAACAACAAAAGATCCCTAAATAAACAGCAGCAGGTAGCCCAATGGAAACTGGACAAATGATGGAAACAATGATTTCACAGAATAGGAAACAGTGATAACATACACACTGACCTCATTCTCAGTCAGAAAACAATTCATATTTTATCTGCAATAATTTGCCATTCTATAGAGGCTAAATTGAAAATAAATTAAGAAGTCTGATAATACCAAGTTGTAGAGAGGATAAGCTCTTAAATGATGTCATTGCATAGATTTCTCCACGAAATTTGAGGAAATTATTTGACACAATTTGATGTAAACTAGCATTTGCTGGAAATCTGACCCAGCAAGTATTTTCCCAGGTATGCACCCTAGGGAGAATTTCACAAATGTGCAGCTAGAGACATATTCACAAACCTTTTCATAATAGCATTTTTCTTAGTAATAAAAATCGGAACCTAAATGTTCGTAATGGAAGCATGAAAATATAAATACAAAAATGTGTATTATACAGCAATGAAAATGAGTGCACTACAGTTACATGTAATAGCATCCATGGTGATTAAAAACAAACTAGTTGGTGAAAATAACAAGTTCTACATAAATACGTATGGTAAGATACCATTTTGTTTATGTTAAAAAAAGAATAAAAATTAAGCCAGAAAGATATATCATATGTTATCGAATATATTTTTGAAAGCAAATGAAGGCTGGGAGCAGAGGCTCACACCTGTAATCCTAGCACTTTGGGAGGCTGAGGCGGACATATCATCTGAGATCAGGAGTTCAAGACTAGTCTGGCCAATGTGGTGAAATACCATCTGAACTAAAAATACAAAAATTAGCTGGGTGTGGTGGTGGGCACCTGCAATCCCAGCTGCTCAGGAGGCTGAGGCAGGAGAATCTCTTGAACCCAGGAAACAGAGTTACAGTGAGCTGAGATCTCACCACTGCACTCCAGCCTGGATGACAGAGGGAAACTCTGTCTCAAAAAAAAAGCAAATGAATAACAGACACAAAGTTTAGAATAATTATGACCTTGGAGGAGGAGGCTAGAGAATTAATAGGGTGAGAAAGGAGTGCTTGAATAGATTCAGTAGAGGGATAATGTAGACATCTTGTGTGAAACGGTGGATTCCTAGTGTTCATTTTATTATGCTTCCTAACCCACGTGCATTGCACATATTCCTCATATTCATCATATTAAAAACCTACAAGGTGGCTGGGCGCGGTGGCTCACGCCCCTAATCCCAGCACTTTGGGAGGCCGAGGTGGGCGGATCACGAGGTCAGGAGATCGAGACCATCCGGGCTAATATGGTGAAACCCCGTCTCTACTAACAATACAAAAAGTTAGCCGGGCATGGTGGCGGGCATCTGTACTCCCAGCTACTAGGGAGGCTGAAGCAGGAGAATGGCATGAACCCGGGAGGCGGAGTTTGCAGTGAGTCAAGATTGCACCACTGCACTCCAGCCTGGACGACAGAGCGAGACTCCGTCTCAAAATAATAATAATAATAATAAAAAGGCTACAAGGCTTTAGAGAGTAAGAAATAGAAATGACAGGCCACATGTGAAAGGCTGTTCTTCATTTACAGATCTGGGGAGAGGTGATGGGAAAATACACTGACTGGGGGAAGGGTGGTCAGTGGTCCGTTTTCAATGCTGGGTTTCTTCTAAACACTCCTATTAACCCATTCCCCACAAGTGCTCTTTCATAGACACTCCTTTGTAGACAAAGTATAAGTCATTTAAGACATTCTTTATAATCCTGGGCCTACATTTATATGTCAGGGGGATTTCAGGGATCCCCAAGATGCAACACTCCCATAATGACGCCCAGGACTCAGCATGCAGTTGTACTCATAGCTAACATTTCTCACAGGTGAAGGATAAAACGCAAAATCAGAGAAAGGAAAGAATTTGGAAGAAAATTAGATGCAAGTTTCCAAGCATTCTCTCCCAGTGAGGTTGCACAGGACATACTTATCAGCAATGTGTCCTGACAATATATGGGAATGCTGTCTTCCAGAGAAGCATATTAAAAACTCAGCACCCAGCATCTTCACTGGGGGCTGGTCACATAGGCATCCGCTATCTAGCTCGTACCCACACTCAAGATCCCCAGAAAGAAAGTTCAGCACAGACCATTCTCTGTGCACTGGTCAGGCGCGGTGAGCCGCTCTTACCATTCAGGGAAGGTGTTGTAAGAGCTTGAGCAGCTGGTCACCAGCCAAGTTCTCAGACCCTAGACGAGGGCCAGTTTCCTTTCTATGGAGGACAGTCTCAGCCTGCCACACAGGGGACCCCCAGAATCTAAGTACAAAAATGAAATAATTAATCCAACGTTTTGGTTCCAGAATGGATTATACTAGACTGAGAGAGATGTACAAGGGCATTCTTGAGCTTCTTTTAGGAGAAGGAGAAAAACAGTGGACCCTGTACTGGGGACAGAAACTCCAAGGGCAGGGACTATCATCCTTTCTCCCGAGGAGATGGCAGTACATCCAGGGCAACAAGCCATAGACAGAAAAAATACCCAGTGATACATGGGTTCCCTACCAGCTCAATAGAAATAGATGTGTCATGACCAAGTTAAAAAAAACAGTATTAACTATGTTCTAACTGGTCCCTCTGCTTTTAGATGATTCCCATACAAACCACTTACTCTACATTTAGGAAACAGGTTATTACTGCTAAACATGCTTCCAAAGCCCATACAATTAAGCAATGAGAAAAACATTATTTAGTAAATGCAAGGTGAGTTATCACATGCCTATTAGGTGCTGAATATTTTACTGAAGTTTAAATATAATGATGTGGAGGGGGAAAAATGGACATTTACTAGAAATTTGAGCAAGATACAGAATTATCAATTCTTAAAAAACATTATGTACCTAAACACTGGATTCCAAGAAATGATGCATTTTTAACCACTAATGGGATGTGACACATGTCAACAGCAAGGAAAGGGTTACATCAGTTATGCTGTTTTAGGAGTGGTCAGCACTGAAGAATTCCTGCACCTGAGGAAAATCTGAATACGTTCATAGCAAAAAACATAATGGTAGAATTTACATATTTTCAAACAATAAAAGCAACATGTTTCACTAAGTCAGCTAAAACGATGATAAAAAATATACAGAAAGTAAGAAAATCACGGATAATCTCACTCTCTAAAGAAAACTGCTGTTTTTATTTTATTGTATTTCATTTAAAGCTCTCTTTGATTTATATGTTGTATATATATGTTCTCTGTCTCTATGCATGTTTATGTATATATATGCATGTTTATACATGTACACAGTGTGGTTATAAAAGCTGAAGGACTTTTTTATTTTTTTTGCTTTTAACTAAAAAATCATTTAAAATAAAGATCTGTAATAGAACCCTCCCAATTACAAGAAAAAGAAATTAAGAAGCCCAAGGCTAAAATTGTAACCCATGTCACTTGCGTATATCTTTAATCAGTAATTAAAGAGTTTTGCTAATTTTGTTCAATAGGAGTTTCTTTCTTAATGGCCTGCAGTCATTCAGCTAGATCAATGATTTAATCATGTTATCATGCCACCAGCTTGGTCTGAAATCCTTTTGTGGGATTCTCTACAGTTCATGGTGGCATATTTTCAGGTTAAAATGACCTGAAGTGTTCAAGAAAATCTCATACACTAACCAAATAATGATCTGAACCTAGACTATACGTACTAAAATCTCTTCGATCCTCTTTTCATCTACAAGGAAGCAGTTTCAAGAGCACAATGAGTATGGTTTGTTACACAGAAATTGCCATCTTCTAAGTATTATATGGGTCTGGTCACGTACTCTTGCATTTTCATGCATTCCCACAAATTTGATTACAATTAAAAATAATTATGCCTGCAATAAAAAACATAATTATGTCTTGAAAATAATTCTGGCCATTTTATCTTACTGTGTGTTTAGTGTTGAATCTATCTGTGCTAAAATCATCTGAGAAATCCAAAACGTTCTCAATATTTTTATATAATTTGAAGGCATGCTTATTTTTCATAGAAACTTAATTTATTTCCACTTACATCACAAATGTTTACTAATATTAAAAAAATAAAAAGAAAACATGCAAAATGACAGATCTGGATTATTATAAATATTATAGTCATCACAAAGTATCATTAAAAAATTGTTGATGTTTATCAGTCATATAAGAAGGAAAACTTCATTACCCCTGTCCTGAAGTAGCAGGGATTATCTTTACAGTAGTAAGTAAACTAGCAAAATGTCTAAGATAAAATGCTCCAATTTGGATTGAAGAAACTCAGTTATCTATCTTTGCTTTTAACAAAAAATCCTTCTCATCATATTTCCAAGCCTGCTGTATGAATTCATGTTTACATATTATGCCACATCAATGAAAATATGTATGATATTTTACATATACGTATATGTATGTATACACGTATCTATGTGTGTATACGTGTGCGGGTTCATACATACACATGCACACAGGTGTATATATAAATATGATGTACATATTTGAAATTGCGCAGTATTTGATGGATATTTTCTTAGTAAATGTTCACAGCAAAATAACTTTGAGAGTCGTGTATTAGTATCAACATTCTAAAGATGAGAAAGAACAAGCTAACAAGAAATGCATGACCTGCCCGTCGTGGGCACAGGGTAAATTGTCTTTCCTTCCTTTTCCCTGCCTCGTGTCTGGCTCTTAACAAACAAGACGTGGTCTTTGGCCCAGTTGCAATTAGTTGTACTTTCTCATTTTGCGCACAGCACTTTCATGAGCTGTGAGCACACGCCCCTTTTGGTGTGGCCGGTCCACCTGGGTTCTCTATGAGCAAGAGCCACTTCAGTGACATTTACAGGGCCTTGCGATTGTTAGTATCATTTTCAACCTTGCTGTTTCCCGCAATGAACTGTGAGCCCATGGAGCACATATCACGGCATGCCTCCATCTCCATCGTTTGCAATGGAGGTACTCTTGCTGCCAGGTAGGTCTCATCTCAAGCATCACCTCCTTTCTTATGACCTCTTAAAGTATTACCTCCAGGTTGCATTTCTTCACTGAGTTCATCAATATAAAATCACCTCCTATGTGTCTGCCTGTTTATTATCCGTCTCCCCTCCGGAGCTCTGGCTTGCTTGCTTCAGTGCTCTCAGCATGCAGAACCATGCCTTGTGTAGGAAGTGCTTGAAAGGATCACTGTAAACTATTAATAATTTTTTATTGCTTGTAAGGAATAAATAAACAACAGTTTCGGAACAGCAAAAATAAGATGGATATTTGATGTTACATCCCTTCATATGCCATGTTCACATGTTCACATACTGTGTCCTCTTGTTACTTAAAGACCAGATGTGAGTGGCCTCCCCTGGGTTTGTTTACAAGAACAGGAGAGGCCCCATGGAAGAGGTAGTAAGTGCACACTTTCAATGAGTTTTGAGATCAATGTTACTATCCCATTGTACGGATGTGAAAATGAAGCTCGTATATTTTGAAAAACTTGCCAGGATGCACCTGTCACTGGAAACAGCTGAATGTAAATCTCAGCTTGCAATGACTCCAAGTGCAAAGTTGTTCAGCCCTCCACGCTAGGTTAGGGAAACACTGAGGGGCAGATGGCCACCCTGTCAGCTCCACCAAGGCTGGCTGTCAGGTGCGCCCATGCATTGGTGCTGCCTCTGTATCCTCACTGAAGCCCACAGCAGAGGCTGCACGTGTGCTCACGTACACATTTATTCATCGTATTTCTGTTTATGGATCTAATAACTATTAAATTTTACACAGGTGTTTTTATCACTTAAAAAATCCTTAGACAGCTGGGCCCAGTGTCTCATGCCTATAATCCCAGCACTTCGGGAGGCCAAGGCAGGCGGATTACCTGAGGTCAGGAGTTTGAGACCAGCCTGGCCAACATGGAGAAACCCCATCTCTACTGCAAATACAAAATTAGCCAGGCATGGTGGCACATGCCTATAATCCCAGCTACTTGGGAGGCTGAGGCAGGAGAATCACTTAAACCCGGGAGGCAGAGGTTGCAGTGAGCAGAGATTGCGCCATTGCACTCCAGCCTGGGCAACAAGAGCGAAACTCCATCAAAAAAAAAAAAAAATTCTCAGACATATTCAGGTATTTGTTTGTTGCAGAACTTTTAAATAAACCCAGTGTTCTATGGATGGTTTTTATTTGGCTCACAATTCACTGAGATTTCAAATTTACAAATGCCATTGACAACACCTTCTTTGTCTCTTTCAAACTGATTTTCTGTGGGAAACCCTGTTCTGAATAAATAAAGGCCTTGAAATTCACTTGATGGTGATTTGGACTCATCTAGCTCCTTATACTGAAGATTTTTTTTTTTAGTATATTAGATGTTTTTCTCCTCTCTGATGTGTCTCCATCATTCACCAGCCCACAGATACCTGGGCTGGAGGGTGGGGGAGTGGGTGTTGTGGCTCATAAAAAGTGCCTTTTGCCTCCAGCTAGAATACCTCCACTAGTCCAGGCCCACACTTGTAAGAGAGATCTCAGTACACTAAAAGCTGTGCAAATTCAAATAACTACAATAGTGAGAGATTTTAAACCATATATTTTAAGACCTGATTAAGAAAATTCTGAACCCTTAGCTTGATGAAAAAGGCTGAGGATAAAAAATAACTAACTTCACACATCAACAACAATCCAGTGGAAAAAAGAATTAGACTTATGCTTTCTGATTTGAAGGAATTAAACTAAGACCAGTTGATGGAATGTCTTAGGAAATTTTTGACTTCTTTGTAAAATATAAGTATCTAAAAATCTAAGTTGTCCAGAGATGGAAAGGAAACGCTGACTTTTCTGTTAACAGAAGAAGAAAAAATTGTTTGGTAATTACCATGAGAAAAGCAATGTGCTGGATTTTTAAATTTTGTTTATGTTTTGTTTTATTGTTGCTATTATTATTCCACAAAAAGCTAATGAGAAACATAATTACATGCTCAATTTTCAAAGTGAAAAACTGACTAAGAAAAACTAGACAAATTGCCTTGGTTTATCCAGCTAATCCGTGATAAAGCCAGGATTCAAATCTTGATTCTGGATATTGCATCTTATATTACTTTTATTCTCCATACTCTAGTCAAGGTATACCCTCAATTAATATTATTTTTTGTGTAGAAAAATTTCAAAACATAGTGTGAATAGACAAGAAAAATTCAGATTTGGTACATCTATAGGTCCCAGTTATTAATAATCCTAAGGGGTTTGGATCACATTCAAGGTTTTTTTGGAGGATACTATGTGGTGACCCAGAGGAGAACTGCTACTCACAGTCCACCCCGCTGGGGCCCGTGTGCTTCCTGGCAAACACTCACACTGTTTGTTTGTTAATAAATCTAGGAGCTCAGTCACCAGTTGACCACGACAGCAACTCTCATTTCAGACTTGTAAAATTATTTAACTTTTAAAAATAATAATTGAGACTTAGGTATTATATTTACTCAACTCTGGAAAGGGGAACACAAATTCTAATCCATTTATGTTTTAGGTCCACTTCTGTTATTAAATATAAGAGGCTTGTCAGAGGAACAACCAGTAGCTCACAGAGATAGGAACTAAAGACAGCAACATGGCAGTGCGTTCATGTCACCTTTGATTATTGGATGCATATAGGCCTGAAGACAAATTCTTCAGTGAGGTATATTCTGGATCAAGCTTAGATTTAAGGGACAAAAAGACCCACAGTTGGACCTAAAGTGTTGTATGGTTAAGAGGATTAAAGGGTCTTTGAAGAAACACCAGTGGCTCCCAATGAGTGATCACTGAGTGAGCTACCTAAATGGGAAGAAACAGTGCAGGACTGTATGGGATCTGGAAGGCATGGGGCAGATGGACTCTCAAAGTAGGTGGCTCATATTCTCATGAAGCCAAATCATTTCTAAGATTTTCTAGGTATCATTTGTGCAGAACTTGACACTGGGAAACACTTTCACCTACTTAAATATATGTCAGCTCACTATATACAGCACTGTGGGGGAAGGTAGATTGGGCCTTTGCTTTCAAGCATCTTTTCTGTCATTGGAAAAACAAACAGAATAGAACTAGGATATCTCAGCAGCATAAGTGAAGCATTATTTATTTTGAAATATATTATGGAAATTTAATAATAACAATAGGGACTTCCAGTAATGAAATCTATCTTGTACTCAAAATTGTGGCAGACTCAAGAACAACACGGCTATACTACCCTAATTTTGCTGGTGAGCTATCGGTGGCATATTAGGTGATTCACTGAAAACCCACTGAGTGGGTCATAATACTAAGGTAGCAAGCGAGAATGTCTGCCCCCAAAGCCCATGTTCTTTGCAATCTACAACATTGTAAGGAGTTGCTATAGCTATAAGGTCATCCCGAATTCCTCTTTTGTTGATTATCAGAGGTCAAAGTAGTAGGATTTCCTTCTGACTACCATGTTTCCATGTAAGAACAGGCTTTCCGGAGGCTCTGACTTCTTTCTGAGAGCAATATCAATCTCATGTGTTGTCACATGCAAATCTCATGGGTATCACTAGTTTCCTAGATATTTTTAATCATTAGTAGGCATTTGTTTAATGCCCATTTTATTGTACGGTGCCTAACAGAAAATGTTCACCACAATCATCTGAAACGTTTTCAAAATTAATCATCACCTTTGTTTACAAGTATGGAGCAGCTGATTTTTTTCCTTAATAATTGTTTCTTTTAAATTCCTTGGCTAAATTTAAAGTAGTAGAAAACAGACTAAAATTTTAAAAATAATAACTAGAAATAAATAATAATCTCCTGAAACTTTCAAGTTGTTATTCAGAAATTATTTTTATTTTCCTTTTTCTGGTTGTTTTACTTAGGCATTATTTAACAGTATTTTTTGCTCATTTTTCAGGGTAATCACATAATAAGTTTAATGAATAGATTTGAAAAGGTTTAAAAAATGCAATCATTAAATTAAGCTCACTCCAAGTCATTAATACAATGGTTAAACTTGAGAAGATTTTCCTCTAAGAATTAAAAATCTCCCCAAAGAAGACCAATATGAACTAATTTGGTAAAAATAGGAAGATATATATATATATTTTAATTTATAAGGAGATTTTTCCATAAAATATTCATCTAAACTCAGAGTTGTTCTTCAAGATATTTTTCTTCTTAAATCAGACAGTCAGCTTCAGAAATACCTCTTATCAAAATATTTCCCACAGGTATTGATGTGTTTCAAAGTCTTTCAAGTCTTTCCAACAGTCTCATCTGTTCTTTTCATTTTCTCTGACAAGGCCAGACATTCATGCTACCTGGTGACCTGCCCTGTGAAGTGGCAGAGCCAGGGACTAATCTAAGGCTGGTCTACTCATTTGTCTTCCTCATATGACTAAACTACTGTCTGTGGTTGTGTTGACCACTTTCCTTCTGGGGTGTTCCCAGGAATTTTGCACACTGGTTCTCATGAAAAAGGCATGGAAGTTCCCTCAGTCTCAGAGAGAAAAGAATGAGGGAGCCAAAGGAAGAGGTAGGGAGAGGCACCAAGCAGAGAGCACAGAGGTGAATCTGAGACTTGTGCCGCTGAAGCACAGGAGAGAGAGGGAAAGCTTGCAGAGTTAAAAAGCATTGTATTAGTCCATTTTCATGCTGCTAATAAAGGCCTACCCCAGCCTGGGCAATTTACAAAAGAAAGAGGTTTAATGGACTTACAATTCCATGTGGCTGGGGAGGCCTCAAAATCATGGTAGAAGGCAAGGAGGAGCAAATCACATCTTACGTGGATGGTGGTAGCAAAAAAAGAGAGCTTGTGCAGGGAAACACACCCTTATAAAACCATCAGATCTCGTGAGACTTATTCACTATCAAGAGAACAGCACAGGAAAGACCCGCTCCTATTCTTCAATTACCTCCCAACGGGTCACTCCCACAACATGTGGGAGTTATGTGAGTACAATTCAAGATGAGATTTGGATGAGGACACAGAGCCAAGCCATATCATTCCACTCCTGGCCCCTGTCAAATCTCATGTCCTCACTTCAAAATCAATCATGCCTTTCCAACAGCCTCCCAAAGTCTTAACTCATTTCAGCATTAACTCAAAACTCCATAGTCCAAAGTCTCATTTGAGACAAGGAAAGCCCTTTCCACCTATAAGCCTGTAAAATCAAAAGCAAGTAAGGTACTTCCTAGATACAATGGGGGTACAAGCACTGAATAAATACAGCCATTCCAAATGGCCAAAGTGGAAATTGGCCAAAACAAAGTGGCTACAGGCTCCATGCAATTCCAAAATCCAGCAGGGTGTGAAATCTTAAAGATCCAAAATCATCTCTTTTGACTCCATATCTCACATCTATGTCACACTGATACAAGAGGTAGGTTCCCATGGTCTTGGGCAGCTCTGCCTCTGTAGCTTTGCAGGGAGTAGACCCCCCTCCTGGCTGCTTTCATGGCCTTCCGTAGAGTGTCTGTGACTTTTCCAGCAACATGGTGCAAGCTATCTGTGGATCTGCCATTCCAAGGTCTGGAGGACAGTGGCCCTCTTCTCACAGTTTCACCAAGCAGTGACCCAGTAGGGACTCTCAGTGGGGGCTTCAACCCCACATTTCCCTTCTGTACTTCCATAACAGAGGTTCTCCATGAGGGCCCCACTCTTGCAGCACACTTTTGCCTGGGCATCCAGGCATTTCCATACATCCTCTGAAATCTAGGCAGAGGTTCCCAAACCTCTATTCCTGACTTCTGTGTACCTGCAGGCTCAACACCGTGTGGAAGCTGTCAAGGCTTGGGGCTTGTATCCTTCTGAAGCAAAAGCCCAAGCTGTACCTTGGCTCCTTTTAGCCATGGCTGAAATGGCTGGGATGCAGGGCACCAAGTCCCTAGGCTGCACAGAGCCAGGGGGCCCTGGGCCTGGCCCGTAAAACCATTTTTTCCTCCTAGGCCTCCAGCCCTGTGATGGGAGGGGCTGTCATGAAGGCCTCTGACATGCCCTGGAGACATTTTCCCCATTGTCTTGAGGATTAACATTCAGCTTCTTGTTACTTATGCAAATTTCTGCAGTGAGCTTTAATTTCTCCTCAGAAAATGGGATGTTATTTTCTGTCACATTGTCAGGCTGCAAATTTTCTAAACTTTTATGCTCTGATTCCCTTATAACACTGAATGTCTTTAACAGCACTCTTGAATGCTTTGCTGCTTAGAAATTTCTTCCACCAGATACCCTAAATCATCTCTCTTAAGTTCAAATTTCCGCAAATCTCTAGGAAAGGGGCAAAATGCCTCCATTCTCTTTGCTGAAACATAGCAAGAATCACCTTCACTCCAGTTCCTAACAAGTTCCTCATCTTGCAGTGAGACCACTGCAGCCTGTATTTCATTGTCCACATCATTATCAGTATTTTGGTCAAAGCCATTCAACAAGTATCTAGGGAGTTCCAAACTTTCCCACATTTTTCTATCTTCTGCTGCACCCTCCAAACTGTTTCAACCTCTGCCTGTTACCTTCCAAAGTCACTTCCACATTTTCGGGTATCTTTTCAGCAGTGCCCCACCCTACTGGTACCAATTTACTGTATTAGTCTGTTTTCATGCTGCTAATAAAGACATGTCCCAGACTGGGCAATTTACAAGAGAAAGAGGCTTAATGGACTTAGAATTCTGCATGTCTAGGGAGGCCTCACAAACATGGTGGAAGGCAGGGAGGAGCAAGTCACATCTTATGTGGATGGCGGCAGTCAAAGAGAGAGCTCGTGCATGGAAACTGCCCCTTATAAAACCATCAGATCTTGTGAGGCTTATTCAGTATCACAAGAACAGCATAGGAAAGACCTGCCCCCATAATTCAATTACTTCCCACTGGGTCCCTCCAACAACACATGGAAATTATAAGAGTATAATTCAAGATGAGATTTTGATGAGGACAAGAGCCAAACCATATCAAGCATGTTCTCCGTGTCTCCATTCCATATGACAGTGGTGTCTCCTCTGGCTCTGCATTTGGTCACTCTCTAGTTCTTCAGTTTGTAATGTCTGAGGTTATTCACCATTTCTTGAGACCATTTAGTTACTCTGCTAACTTTGAACATGCTTGTGACTCTGCTAACAGTTAGCAGTTACTTTGCTAACTTTGCACATGATTGTGCAAATCGTTATGCTAGGGTTTGGGATGCAGACATAACATGTTCTTTAACCCAATGCACTTGCAGAGTAAGAACAGGGAGAGAGAATGCTTATAGATGATGGAACTGCACTGAAAATGGTTGCAGAACTTAGCAGAGTAAACAAGTATGTCTCAGGGAAATAGTGAATTACCTCAAACACTACAAACTGAGGAACTAGAGAGTGGCCAAATGCAGACCCAGGTCTCAGGGAAATAGTTTACCTCAAACACTACAAACTGAGGAACTAGAGAGTGGCCAAATGCAGACCCAGGGGAGACCTGCCATCATATGGAATGCAAAATGGTTTTGCACAGCTTTAGTAAAAAGATTTAAGATTCAGGAAGTGGACAGATTAACTCCCCCCAAAAAGTAAGTTTATCTAGACATTTTTAGTATTTTCTTCTATCAGATTCTTAACATATATTGGCTAAATTCCTGTACAATCTTCCCTTGCTATCAGTGAAGGATTGGTTGCATGAACCCAGTGGATGCTAAAATCAGCAGATGCTCAAGTCCCTGATATAAAATAATACAGTATTTCTACATAATCTATGCATATCCTCTACCATATTTTAATTCATCTCTAGATTACATTATAATAAATACAGCATAAGTGCTATGTAAATAGTTGTTACACTCTATTGTTTAAGGAAAAATGATGTAAAAAATGTCTAAACATGTTCAGTATTGATGCAACCATCCTTTTTTTCAAAATATTTTTCATATGTGATTGGCTGAATCTTTAGATGCAAAACCCATGAGTACAGGGGTGCCTAAAATTGCTTGTTTATTTGAGAGATGGAAACGGGAGTGCAAGAAACCATTCCTGCTCTGAGGTGCTCACATGCTTTACGGAAAGATCATGAATACAACTGATTGAATACTTTTGCCAGGTCATCTTCCAGGGATTTTACATGACTTAACACAATATTTCACTGAGGTCATTACTACCATCTCATTCATTCATATTAGTAAACCGAGGCATAAAATGATTAAGTGACATGTCCAAGATTATTCATTTATTAGGGGGAAGAGCCAAAATTTGAAATCAAATGCACTGGCTTCAGAATTCACCCTCTTTAACCACCCATATTTATGTGTCTATTAGATAAGTTACTGTTTAGTTTAATTTATGTTCCCATATGAAAGCTACATCTTTGTAAGCACTTGTACAATACACATGTATCTGTAAGCTAAAATGAGACAGTTGATGGTTTGCTATAGAATGAAATACAAGCTTAGCAAGAAAACCCTATCACTGGGGGCCAATCATGCATCTGCTTTCATCTCCTGTGGTGGCTAGCTCTCCTTCCTTTCAGTCATGCAAGAATATTTAGAAATTCCCACTTTATTCTACCTTTGCTTATATATATTTTTTGCCTTGTCTATCTATGTTCCAAGCCAGTGGAGTTCTATTTATTCTTCAACACACACTGCAAATTTTACTTGCCTTAAGTTACCTTGAACCTTTTGCTAGAAACTCTTCTCTCAAACTATTGTGAATATTTCATTACTGTACTATTTGTTAAGTATTCAGGTTTATATTTTCATTAGATTTTCACTACTGGCTATAAACTTTCTGAGGATATTTTACTTGTTCCTCTGTCCCCACTAGATAGGATAAGCCATTATAAAAAGTAAGCTCTCAATACAAATTGGTTGAGTGATAAGAGCGCATTGATTTTTTTTTTTAACTTGGGCACTTGGCAAAAGTTCTCTAACTAAGAAAAAAAGATGGCAAATTTCTCTGGCTAAGAAAGAAACCTGTAACTATGCTTTGGTCTTGTTGCTAAATTTTTTAAGTATTGTAATGCTGTCTTGTCTTTCCTCTTTTTTTAATTCTTGTTTTGGTGTTGGTAGTTTTGTCTAAATTTAATTCAATTCAACAAATATTTACTAAGCCCTATATGTTTTTTAGGATCTTGGACATGTTCTGGGAATAAAAGAAAGAATAAAATGTAGATATTAATGCCAAGAAGCCATAATCTGGGAGGGGAAGCACAGTGTAATAATTACAGCAGAATGTGGCAGATACGGGAGAAATCGAGTGAAAAGAGTGGCTGTCTGAGGGGATTAGGGAAGGCTTTTCAGAAGAGTTGACACCTAAACAGTGTTCAATAATGAGTTGTTAACCAGGTTCCCAAGGGGAGCAGGGCTGTTTACAAATCCTCAGGGCCTCTGTGTAGCCACTCCCCTTACCCAATGCACAGATTTTATAAAATGCACTCAGTGAATCCATATCGACATATCTACATACAATTATCTGTTTTGCTCTAAGTTTTAAAGGAATTGTATAATTTTGCTTTTAAGATATTAGTTATGGTCAGCTGTGCTTTCTCAGAAATAATTATGGAAAATTGGCTAAGCAAGTATGAAACTAAGGAATACAGCATCTGAATTGGTTATGAATATAATGAAATATTTAGAAATTAAGACTTATAAACATATTAGATAATGAAATTGACATAATGTATATTGTATTAGTCTGTTCTCATGCTATTAATAAAGACATAACCGAGGCTGGGTAATTATAAAGGAAAGAGGTTTGATTGACTCACAGCTCCACATGACTGGGGAGACCCCACAATCATGGCAGAAGGCAAGGAGGAGCAAGTCACATCTTACATGGCAGCAGTCAAGAGAGCATGTGCAGGGGATCTCCCCTTTATAAACCCATTGGATCTCGTGAGACTTATTCACTATCATGAGAACAGCATGGGAAAGACCCACCCCCACGAACCAATTACCTCCCACCAGTTCCCTCCTATAACACGTGGGGATTAGATTATTACAATTCAAGGTGAGATTTGGGTGGGGGCAAAGAGCCAAGCCATGTTATATATGTTGTAGACATAGTGTGTGTCAATTATAATCTTGCAATTTTTCACGTAAAATTTTGGATGGAGAGCATGGTTCAGGACTCAATTACTTACACAAGCCCTTAAACAGCCCCTAGGCTTCGAGAGTTCCCATCCAGACTGTTGAATGGATGCTCTGGCTACATGGAGGATGGAGGAATGCACATGAATGTACAATGGCAAAGACGTCTGAAACTGCCTGATTTATTAGGGAACCCTGGGGATGTTGATACTACTGGAGAATTTAAAAAAAAGGCGTGGCCAGAAAATCACAGATTGTCTCTGTCTGACTTGGTGTAGGGTTAGTACTAGAGATTTACTTCTCTTGCTGTAAATCTGTGAGTGTTGCTTTCTGTAGGGTCTTTGCTTCTTTATTTGTCTGCAATTCCTCTCTTGTGCCTATTCTTCATACATACTTCATGACCCATGCAAATTTGGAAACTTATTTTGTGCTTGGATTCTTAATATCTGCTGCAAGCCTAGAAGTGAACCTCCTTGTCATGGTGCTTCTGGTGCATTCCCTTGCTTGCCACTACCTAGCCTGGATATGGCTGCCCACTGACATCCTCTCCTAAAGCTATGCCATTCCATGCTTGCCCAAATTAGAAAAAAATTAATGCTTAGTGTCTTTACTTTTGTAAACCCCCGTTATTTTTTGCGACAGTGTCTTGCTCTGTTGTTCAGGTTGGAGTGCAGTGGCAAAATCATGGCTCGCTGAAGCTTTGACCTCCAGAGCTCAAGCATCCTCCTACCCCAGCCTCCCAAGTAGCTGGGACCACAGGCACATGCCACCAAGCCCAGGTTTTTTTTTTTTTTTTTTTTGTCAATATGTTTCCCAGGCTGATTTTGAATTGCTTCACTCAAGCAGTCCACCTGCCTTGTGCTACCAAAGTGCTGAGATTACAGGCATGAGCCACCGGACCTGACAAAAACCCTATTATTTAAGCAGAAAAACTATATTCTGACTTAGAAACACCAAAGAAACTCCCTCCATAAAAAAAGAAAAGTTATTCTCTAACTTTGACTATTTTCACTGCCTTAAATAACCCTTTGGTTAGAAATTCTGCCATGCTCCAAACGATATCAACATAAGACTACCTTTTTTGTTTCTTAACTTTTTTAGAACATATTGTGAACAAAATATTTTTTCTTTGAAGTGAGCTACATTAAAGTGTTATCATTTTGAAGAATACGGTTCTCTTTCACCATTCAAGTAGAGTAGTTGACAATATGGAACATACTATGTGTTTTGAGTACATGTAAGTTGTGTGTAGTAAAATAACATCCATATGTTTTGTTTACATAATAAAGTTGTCCATGGCATTGCAATAAATGTTCATGCTCACCCACCTTATTCATATGTTGAAATCCTAACCCCCAGTGTGATGGTACTAGAAGGTGGGGCGTTCGGCAGATGGTTAAGTCATAAGGGTGGAACCCTAATAGATGGTATTAGGACCCTTATCAAAGAGACCCCAGAGAAGTTTCTTGACCCCTTTCTGCCATGTAAGGATACGAGGAGAAGTCGGCCGCCTATGAACCAGGAAGTAGGCCCTCACCAGACACTGAATCCGCAGGTGCTTTGGTCTTAGACTTCCGGGTCTCCAGAATTGTGAGAAATATATGTGCATTGTTTAAGCCACCCAGACTGTGGCATTTTTTTTTTATAGCAGTCCAAACTAAGACTGGTGTCAAATGTTTAAAATGGCAAGAATAATTTAAAAATATTTTACTCATGTATGAATGTGTTTTCTAATTGCCTGACAGTATGCTGCATTTTAAAAACCACCAGAACTTAACAATAAAAGAGAAGACAACAGTAGTGTAGCAAAAACACAATTATTTTATCAATCTATTTATTATTACAACAAAATACTATTTCAATCTTTTTTTTGAAATCAGCTTGAAAACTGAGAGAAGATTTAGCAACATAGGACATGATGGCTAAATCTGTATATGATGAGCACATGCAGTCAATATTTTGCTAAACCAAATGTTTAATTTTGGCAGGATTTTTGAGGTTTTTATTTTCAACACTTGTTTTTTTAAATAATGTACAGTTTATCATTAAACTATTGAGGTCTCTCTTTATAATTAGATTCCTATGTGAACCATCACAAATGTTACTGAAAAAATATTTTAGACAGGAGACTGATCAATGCACAGTGTAGTATTTTCCAGCATACTACTTGAATAAGCTCAGAGAAACTGGCTGTGAGTGGATTATTTACCATCTTCAAGAGCACTTTTGATCTACTCATTCTCCCATTATTCTCTTTTTGTAATCAGACGCATCTTCTCCCTCTACGGACCCTCTTGACTGTTCTCAGTGAGCACTGTCTTCAAAATGATCTGAGGAGTTGGTGATGAAACCGTGGGGATTTGAGGAACAAGGAGCTCTTGCTGAATTCTGTCCAGTCATGGGTGTCGCAAATGTCAAAGGGGCATGAGTCTAAGTCACTTCCTCTAACAAAGATATGAAGCAATTTGAATTCATAAAAACAGGCGCTTTGTGGTTTTAGTAGCACATTTCAGGAACCATATTTGTTCTTGGGCATAAAAGTAAAATCCAAGAGATTAGTTTTACATGTGTAATGTTTTGCCAATATACTTGTATTTGTAATGCTTAATTAGTATTCAATATATTGACAACCTTAAATTTCCACAGCTTAAAGTGGCTTGCAGAATTTATTTAAATAAGTATGATTTTAAGTTTGATCTAAATTTTTTAAAGCAGCACTCTGTTAAAGTGTTCATGCTACTAATCAGTGGTTTCTAGGTTCTTGAAAAAATGTATGTGTGTTTGTGTGTGTGTGTGTGTATATTGTGTGTTTCGTTTACAGAAGAGATTGGTTAGAAAATTAGTTAGAAGTGCAACTAGGTGGTTTATTAATCAATGGCAATTTTGAAGAAGCAAGATTAATATAAGTAGTATAATTAATATAATTTAGGTCATGCACACTTACAGAAGTCAATCACACATGTTTGGGTGTGTTTTCCTGTCAAATGAAAGGTGGACTTGACAAATGAACATCACAACCCACACATCAGGGAACTGTCAGGCCCCTTCCTTGGCACATAATATCTTTGGTTGTTTTCTGCCTTTATTTTTCCTAAATAAAAGAGATGTGCATTTTTATATGTCATCTGTTTTTAAAAATTAGCATCTTGGGATTTCAGATCATTCAGATTAAAGTACAGATAAATTTTAGATCTTTACTATCCAAGGATAAAAGAGAGGTCAGTGAGTTAGTGGTTGCTTAGTAATTGTCAAAATAAAATAATAATACAACAAAATGACAATATTACTGGATTTAAGCACAAAGGCCACTTTATATTTATCCCTTTAAGCCCTATTGACTTTTAGTTTTATCAAATTTTACCAATTATATTTGGTTATCCATTTGCAAAACTCATTATTCGCAAAAACAAAAATCTGCCTACCCTTCTCCCATCAGACCTGCTTCTGTTGATCCTGAAGCTGAGACTTCAGACTGGGCACGGTCTAACCCAAACCAACTTCCCGTTGTTTTTGTTCCCCCACCTTAAGTTCTGATCATCTACGAATTTGTCTTCTCTAATATGCCTCTCTTCTTTTCTACCCTTCCTATGTGGCATAGACAAATTTCTCCGTATGGGAAGCTGTGACTCTACTTCCCACATGTGTATTCTTCACGTCATCAAGGTCCAGCTCCCATGCTCCCTCCAGCACACAAAATCCACTGTCACTTGCAAACGGAATTATCTTCCTCCCACCCTCTCCTGCCTGTCTTTCAGGGACACTCAAACGCCTGAGAGTGTGTGTTACTTCCCAATATGCTTATTCATGCACATGTATATTATTGTCCACTAGACCAGGTGCTTCTCTGTGACAGTGAAAGACACATCTTTCCTTGCATGTGCCTTGCCTGTAGTGGCTAGTCAGACACCAGAGAATCTGTTTTTTCACTTTTGTTTACTATTTGATGCTCTGTGCTTAAAGCAAAACCTGGCCCAAAGTATGCACTCAACAACGATTTCTTGAATGAATGAAAAAGTTAGTGGATGCTGTGAATAGTTTGAATTTCCATGTCTGGTTTAGGTCTTTCTATTCGTGCCCACAGAAGAGTGGTCCACATATAATGAAGGTGTCCAGTGTTGGAGGGTGAGGGAGTAGAAGCTGGCTTTCTCTACGCTCTGCCAGGACATCTGGGACAAGCCTGGGGGCCCACCATTAAGTGTTTCAGGGTGTATGTGGTCCCATTATCTGTAACTTCTGAATTTATGAGTTAGCACCCGTGTAGTAGGCCTTTATGCAGAACTTCCAAGTTGAAATTGAATGCACTGGTCACGAATATCTGTGCCTGGAATAGTCCTTGATACAGTCAAAAGTGGATATTTGTTTTCAGGGATTCCCCATGTCTGGTAACACCAGCTTTGTATTTAGTTTTGTTTTTCTCGCTCCACCGTCCCCATGCCTTTTGCTTTTATCCTTCACCTCGAGTCTATTCTCCTGTGATCAGACCCATATCTCAGAAGGTTTAGTTCTTTCCTCTAGGTCTCCAAAACACAACTGTACTCTTACCTAATTTTCAAGGATCTGTCTGCATTTCAATAACTTATTGGTTGTCCGTGTTCAAAAATTCACTGAAGTATTTCATGGACTAGACTCCAAGACAGCTCTCTACATTGACTCTAGCACTGTCCATTTTGACATAGCCTAGTGGATAAATCATAGACAAAGGGGCTTGTCTACTAACAGAAATTGTAAATACTAGGGAAGTCCAGGAGAAAATAACAAGAAAGGTGAAGCAGGCCTGTGAATGCTGCTTAAATCATCCCACTGTGACCCACAGCTTCTCCTGAGCATTCCCCCAAGTGGCTCTTGGATGGCCAATCAGTGCCTGCCAGGATTATCCTGCATTATGTATGAGATAATGGAAGTTACATGGATGCTGATGTCAGTGGAGAACCAAAGCACGGGATAAAGGCGGAAGAAAGGGTAGCTTGCTGTTTGTAGGTAAGTACAGGCACAACTCATTTTATTGTGCTTTGTACATAGTGTGTGTTTTTTTTTTACAAATGAAAGTTTTGTCACAACCCTGTGTCAAATAAGTCTATCAGCTTCAAACTACTAACAGCATGTGCTCACACTGTGTCTGTGTGTCATATTTTGGTAATTCCAGAAATATTCCAAACATTTTCATTATTATTATGTCATTATACTGATCTGTGATCAAAATCAGTGACCTTTGATGTTGCTATTTTAATTGTTTTTGGGCACCACAAAATATGCCTATATAAAATGGTTAACTTAATCAGTAAATGCTGTGTCAGGTCTGACTCCTCCACCAACTTGTCATTCCTCCATTTCTCTTCCTCTTCCTGGGCCTCCTTGTTCCCTGAGACACTGCAATATTTAAATTAGGCCAATTAATAACCCTATAACTGTTCAAGTGAGACAAAGACTCACATGTCTCTCACTTTAAATCAAAAGCTGAAAATGATCAAGCTTAGGAAAGCATGTTGAAAGCCAAGGCAGGCCAAGCGCTAGGCCTCTTGCGCCACTTAGCCAGCTTGGGAATGTACACACAAAGTTCTTGAAGGAAAGTCAATGTGCTACTCCAGTGAACACATGAACAATAAGAAAGGAAACAGCCCTGCTGCTGATATGGAAAGTGTTTGAGTGATCTGGACAGAAGACCAAAGCAGCCACACTCTTCTCTAAGCCAAAGCCTAATCCAGAGCAAGACCCTGACTTTGCTTAACTCTATGACGTCTCAGAGAGGTGAGGAAGTGGCAGAAGAAATGTTTGAAGCTTGCAGTGGCTGGTTCATGAGGTTTAAGGGAAAAAGCCATTTTCATAACATAAAAATAGAAGATGAAGTAGCAAGTGCTGATGAAGAAGCTGTAGCAAGTTATCCAAAGGATCGAGCTAAGATCAAAATGAAGGGCATTATCCTAAACAACAGATTTTCAGTGTAGACAAAACAGCCTTCTATTGGAAGAAGATGCCATCTAGGACTTTCGTAGCTAAGAGAAATCAACACCTAGCTTCAAAGGACAGGCTGCCTCTCTTGTTAGTGGTTAGTGCATCTGGTGACTTTAAGTTGAAGCCAATACTCATTTACCATTCTGAAAATTCTAAGGCCCTTAAGAATTATGCTAGATCTACTCTGACTGTGCTCTGTAAATGGAAAAGCAAAGCCTGGATGACAACACATCTATTTATAGCATGGTTTATTGAATATTTTAAGCCCACTGTTGATACCTAATGCTCAAAATTTCTTTCAAATATTACTGGTTATTGACAATGCACCTGGTTACCCAAGAGCTCTGATGAAGATGTACAAGGAGATTAATGCTGTTTTCATACTTGCTAACACAACACCCATTCTGCAGTCTATGTATCATAACTAATTTTTGCTTTCAAGTCCTATTCCTTAAGAGATACATTTCATAAGACCATCACTGCCACTGATAGTGATTTATCTGATGGATGTAGGCAAAGTAAATTGAAAACCTTCTGGAAGGGATTCACTAGACGAGATGCCACTAAGAACATTTGTGATTCATGGGAAGATGTCAACATATCAACACTAACAGGAGTTTGGAAGAACATGATTTCAACCCTCATGGATGACTTTGAGGGGTTCAAGACTTCAGTAGAGAAAGCAACTGAAGATATGATGGAAATAGAGAGAGAAATAGAATTAGAAGCGAAGCCTGAAAATGGGAATGAATTGCTGCAATCTTAGAACAAAACTTGGGATGAGAAGTTGCTTCATATGGATGAGCAAAGAAAGTGGCTTATTTGGAAGGAAACTACTCCTGGTGAAGATGCTGTGAATATTGTTGAAATAACAGCAAATTATTTAGAATATTACACAAACTTAATTGATAAAGCAGTAGCAGCAGTTGAGAGGATTGACTCCAATTTTGAGAGACATTCTACTGTTGGTTAAGTGTCTATCAAACAGCATTGTATGCTACAGAGAAATCTTTTGAAAAAAGAAATCAGTCAGTGTAGCAAACTTCTTTGTTGTCTTACTTTTAGATATCGCCACAGCTACTTCAACTGTCAGCAACCACCACTATGATCATCAGTCAGCTGCCACCACTGCCACTAAAGCAAGAGTCGGCACCAGCAAAAAATTACAACTTGCTGAAGGCTGAGATGATCGTCAGCAATATAACAATAAAGTATTTTTAAAAGTAAAACATGCACCTTTCATCATTCATAATGCTACGGCACACTTGGACAAAGTATTGTGTAAACGTAAGTTTGTATGCACTGAGAAACAAACAAACAGAAAGTGCGACTGCCTTTATTGTACTATTTATTTTTGTGTGGAGATCTAAAACAGAACCTGCAATGTCTCCAAGGCCTGCCTATACATGGGCAATCTAGAGACGAGTGTGTTTTAAGATCCTTTCTTTTCCTTCCTAGTTGCATTGAATGATGCATCTGTATATGAGAATATTTCTGTAATATTCATGTTATTTTGAAACAAATTCCTAGTGTCCTACCTAAGTGTTTTGGAGAGTAAAATATGCCCATAAATTTAAGATGACTCAAGATTCCTACCTGGGGCAAATTTCAACTCCTCTTTGAGCTTTAATCTTCATATCTGAAAAAACGTAGTTCAAATTGAATAGTTTAATATTACAATTCTTTACAACTGTAAATACTCTTCGGGGTAAATTTTCGTGATCTGGTTTTATAGCTCTTGGTTTTTAGGCACTGCATTAGGCATTGGTGTAGGTGAGGATTGAATAAATATAAAAACATACATGTAAGGATTATTAAAATTACCTGTGTGAACATGTTTATCTAGTGAGCTATAAAGTGAGAAACTGAAGGATTTGCATTGATACATTATATAGTTATTTGCCTCTCTTTCCCTTGATTTCTGAGAAATTCAGAGTTAAATCTGTGACCTGTGACCAAAATCTTTGGTACTGGTGTGGAAACTAGTAGTATTCATTTGGTGTATCAAACTTATCCTAACTTTTTTTTGCAGCTCAACTTCTTCTTTATTTTATTTTATGTATTTTAGCAAGCCCTCCACTCTGTAAAATTCATTTGTAAAAACGAATGAATCATGCCATATGTAAATACATCATTGATGACAAAATATGGCCCATCTTATATAGACAATGCAGTTATGTATTTAAAAGTGAAAATGGATGATGCTTCCTAATTCAGTAAGTGCTTTCCACATAGAATGTTCTTTTAAAAAAATCTGCACACTCAAAACTATATTATCTTCTGCTTGTTTAACCAAAAGTATATATCAACCCTGAATCTGCCAGCAGTATCTTTAACATAGGTCAGAGGGTGCCTGGTTGAATCTTTCCATTTTGTAGGGCAGGAATCAGAAGCTTCTGATGGGAAGACAGCCGTTCGCCAATTGGCAGAAGCCGACATTGCTGGCATTTTCCTGATTCGTGTCATGTTGGAGCAGAGACTCTTGCTCCCTGCAAAGTCAGGGAGTGCTTCTGTCACATGCATGTGTGTGACACTGCTCTCTTCCCCCCAGCTATCTCCACATGTGTGCAAATTTGCTAGACTTCGTGTTGAAAGTCATGTCGAGGTGGAGTTGCCAACCCAACCCTGCTTTTTTTCTTTCTTTTTTTCTGCAGATGCATCCCCAGTTCAATCCGGGCTGCCACAAAGACAGACAGGAAGTGCAGGAATTTCCCTCTTTTGCATTCCCAGAGCAAACCAAAAAAAAATCAACAACAGCAAACTGTCCAAGGTCTATCAGTGGATGCAGGCCAATCCCAGTTTTTAAACGGTACCTTTAAACACAGAGAGTCTAAGTGACAAAAGGAAAGATTGCCTGGATGGTGCCTGTAGACTTTCTAAAGAAATGGAAGTGGGAGAGGCTCTTGGATCACCACTAATATTAACATTAATGTATGAAGAAGCCAGAAGATCGCCCTTGAGGGGGATGTAGAAAAATTCTTAGAAAGTACTTTTTACACTTGTGATAATTGTCAGAACATTACTTACAATAAAAGAGAGAGTTTCTTCTGTTTCACAAGATAATTCTGAAATGCCACAATGAAATACTTATAGAAAAGCATTACAGAGTAGAAAAAAATCCATATTATTAAAGGTCTTTATAACCTTACTTATTTCAAAAGAGAAAACAAAGAGAGGGAATCTGTTTTTTTTTTTTTCACTATACAAATCAGTGTTGTAAGGGTTAGATACAAATAGAATTTTAAATGCAACCTCAGAGCCCCCAGATACGGCATTCTTTATCTCACATTGACATTTGATTAAATTAGACTGATGCATTTACAGAGTAAATGATCTCCTTGAAGGATGTTCAGCAGCTAACAGTTTTCACTTGAAGTACTAATTGTAACAAACTAACTCATAGTGGCAGAGATGCTTGCAAATCTGACCCACAATGGTTTCAAATTCTGACTTTAGAGGGATGATTACTGAAGACTGGTTCGGAGACAATGTACCTGAAGCTCTCTAATTGACATTTCCGGGCATCAGAAAGAAAAATCTGAAGAGATATGCACAAGTGAGTGTGTTCAAACAGTGTGATAAATTGTGTAATTCAGTTCGGCATGTGGAGGAGAATATTCGTCTATGGGTAAGCAGGTAGGCACCGTTCACATTGCAACGGTGTGTGTTGGGCAAGAGGAATAATAAAAACCACAATAGAAGCCCTGCTCTGAAGACACTGACTCACCTGCTGGAGCTGGAAGTTTCCTTTAGAATTAAGTTCCTTCATCTAGAACAGAATTCAAAACACAGAAAGAAGAGAATAAGAGGGGCTCTTATTAAGAGCAAGAGGAATGTGCACAGGGTTTAATTAAAGCTACTCAAGGAAGCAGAGAACTAATACAGGCCCTGTCTGATTTTTCAACATTTTTAACCTACCAAATGTCTCTAACATATTATTAAATTACATAATCAGCGCACATTCTTTTTTGTAAGATCAAGAGCTCATTGCCTTACAAAAGGAACTTGTACTGATTATGCTATATATGCATGCGTGCATGCATATGTGTGTCTTTAAGTGAAGGAAGAGCACAACTTTGTCCTTGAAATTGTTCAAACTGTAAACCACAGCCCATTCTCTAATTCAACTTTGTATTCTATTATTTCTATTTATATACTGATTCAAGCATTCAGTATTTTCAAATTCCTGGTTTTAGCAGTATTTTGCTTGTCACTGAGGATTGACATTTAAATACACGACAGCCAGTTTCTCATGGATCTGTGAGGAGGACAAGGAGAGATCTATAGAGATGGTCAAAACAAGCTGTCACATGAACACAACAGAGATGCTTTGAGTCTTTTGTGAATCTAGAAGAGGAATGTTATTATGAATGACTTGGAAGCGATAATATTTGTTTGGATTTTTGAAAGAAGCAGCATAATGAAATGAAAATAGCCAGGATTTTATAGTCAAAAACTTGTTTAAATTTACGTATGAGTCATGACATAGAGGAGGAACACCTGTCTGGGCCGCCTCTTCCTATCTGTCAAAAGCAGGCAATGGTACACATATTCCAGAGTGGGGATGTGCATTAAGTGGTTTGAAGGTTTGACAGCACATGAGCACATGGTGAGTGTTCAAGCATGTGTAGCAGAGTTAATAGTAACGGAAGGAACCTGTTAACCTCTACTTACTAATGTGATAGTGGGAGCCATTCTCTCTCCTGTTCCCACAGTTTGTCTGTTACCTGTTTAAAATGTTCTTTCCTTCCCACATGAAAACTAGTGTTATTAACTGTGATACACATGCTTGAGCACTCACCCATGTGCTCAGTGTGCTGTCAAACTGATGCAACTCCATTTGACTATGGAGTCAAGGTTGTTACTGATTTTACCAGGAAGGATCTGTAAGAAGTTTCATAAGGCTTAATATTTACTCTTGCTCTTTTGGTGTCTAAACCACTTGCTTATGAAGGACTTGTAATCACTAAATTAAGTTTTATTTTGGTCTCCTAGGTCAGCTCTTGTTTGCGGCAATAAATGTATCACTATGCTATTAATGTTTCTCTTAATAAAATTAATGCTATTAATGTTGCTCTTAATAAAGTAATATTAATTCTAGAAAAATCTATTTCCAAGTCACAAAATTCAAAGAATTCATCCCCAGTCTCCTGGCAGAGACAGAACTCAAGCCCAGCTTGCCTCATGCCAAATCCCACTCCTTTCACCTTTGTCAAGGCTGCCTCCATGTAGGTTTTATATAGCATATGTTCTAAACAAGAATCTATATTTCCTTTTTGTGACATTGTATTAAATTATGTCTTATTCTGGGTCTTAAATTTTACTTCTTGATATGACATAACTTATAAAATGTATCACATGACTCAAAAACTCAAGAGATTGGATTTGAAGTCAGGGTTTGAGTGAAAGGGAGGAATAGCAGATAAATGGTTAAGGGTAGAAATGCATCCTCCCATTCTAAATCATGATGATGAACTCTTCCATTCTAAAGTATGGCAACACACCCTTTCATTCTAAAACCCGGAGACATAATCTTCCATTCTAAATCATAAAAATGCACCTTTCCATTTTAAAGCATGACAGTGTGTTGCCCTCAGCTTCCAGCTTCCAAACATATCGTTGTACGTGATTTAATTTTCTCTAATGTATTAACTTTATTTTTTAAATTTCTATTTTAGGTTCAGGGGTACATGTTCCAGTTTGTTATATAGGTAAGTTATGGGTCATGAGTTTGCCTTTTGTTCCCCTCTTAGTGTTCCCGTGTTTTCACTGTTGAGCTCTCACTTATAAATGAGAACATGTGATATTTCATTTTCTGTTCCTGCATTAGTTTGCTGAGGATAGTGGCCTTCAGCTTCATCTTTGTTGTGGCAAAGAACACGCTTGTTCTTGTTTATGGCTGCATGGTATTCCATGGTGTATCTGTACCACATTTTTTATCTAGTGTACTGTTGAGGGGTATTTAGGTTGATTCCATGTCTTTGCTTTTGTGAATAGTGCTTCAGTTAACATGTGTGTGCACTATGTCTTTATGGTAGAACAATTTAGATTTCCTTGGATATATACACAATAATAGGATTGCTGGGTCGAATGATAATAATGTTTTAAGTTCTTTGAGGAATCACCACATTGCTTTCCACAATGGCTGAATTAATTTACACTTCTACCAGCATTATATAAGCATTACCTTTTCTCTGTAATGTCAGTAGCATCTGCTGTTTTCTTAATAATAGCCATTCTGATTAGTCTAAGTTTGAGAGCACTAGAAATGAGCTGGTATAAGGATTGGATCGATCATCGATTATCAATAGAATAAGTCTATAAAGTTTGACTGGAATTTCAGAGTTGCTGAGATTCAGAGTGTAGCTAATAGGTTACACAGAAAAGCAACATGCACAAACTAGATCTTTTTTTAACACAACAGTTTTTAGTAGATAGATAAAATTATATTTATTGTAAGAATTTAATTTACTTAACTGATAATGTCTTGTGTTTTCAATGTTAACAGGTATGGCAGGCAATGTTATTCTGATATTAATGAATGTAATCATTAAAAAGAAAGTACTTTAACCACATGAGCCCATTTCACATATGAAAACATAGAACCTGCAACAGTCATGTATTTCCACTAATATAAAATTAAGTATTTTAGTCAGGCATGCATGAAAAAAATTGTTATTACTAAAAGATTCATGAAGCAACATTGATTAAGGATTCTGGTGATTTTTATCAATGGCGGGAATCATTTTGCTTTGAGAAAAACAAATCCACACTGCTAGAACTTGTTCATCTCTTTGGGTATCAACATAATTAAGATACAACTTATAAGATGTTAAACAGAAGCTGGACTCAAGAAACAACGGGCTGAAGGAAAAAGCAAAAAAAAAAATCATCCTTTTGGGTTCAGTTATTAAGTTATTTATTCGTCTCATATACATATTTTACAACCATCCTGCAGAAATAAGTGGGGAAACACTGGAATTCATCAGTTTTTCTTTCAAACATTTATAGGAATTCTGACTTGAATTGCAACACAAATTAATGGAGAACAAAGAAATGTTCTATTAAATTTTGTTTCTTGATAGGTGTTAAATGTCCTGTAAAGTTATTGACATATGGCAAACACAGTATCCTAGGAGTCTCCTTCAAACCAGCTCTATGACAGCAGTTCTCAACCAGAAGCAATTCTCCCCCAGGGGACATTTGGCAATTTCTAGAGACATTTTTGATTGTTTCAACTAGAAGCAAGGGGACAGAGTGATACTAGTATCTGTTGGGTAGAGGCCAGGATGAAGCTAAACATCTTAAAATACACAGGACAGCCCCACCACCAAGAATGATCCAGTCTAAAGTATCGGTAGCATACACTGGCTGTATATATTATATATTTTTAGGCAAATTACTACATAGAGTTAATACTTCAGATCTGTCCCAATTAAAGTTTAAACCTAGAGTGCGGGCACATGATAACAAGGATGGAAATATACTCCAGCTTAATAGGGCCAGATTAAATAAAAACCTCCATCTGGCTTCCATGCTGAGGCCTGTGGAAGCCTTAAAGAATATGTTTATTATGGCTTGTGCAGGATCTAGCAGTGGAGAGCTCCAACTGAGTATTTATTGAATTTGGCACAAGCACTAGTTTTTGTTGGATGTTTGCATATCATTTTATTAATTCAACTTTTGCCATATTCCAATATTTTTGGTTAACATGGGACTTTAAAATTAGTGGGCCATCTGCTTTAGATGTTTCAGGGTATTTGTTGCCAAAGATTTGGAAAGATGCAAAGCATGAGATGCACATATTGTCTCCGTAAAATAAATAAAATAATTAAAATGTTGCATTTACTATTGTCCAAATGAATTTTCAAAACTCTCATTTTGAATTTTTGCTAACAAGCCTTATGAGCATTTAAATGAATCAACACCAAGTACATTTTGATATGCTGTTTTCTACAAAGAGTTATCTGCATGTGAATTCTCACATTTATTAATTCTTCCACATGAACAATACTTTTCATTTAATGTGGATTGTAATGATGTTGAGTGCATAAGATACTTTTAATTTTCTGAGATAAATATTAAAATGCAACTAATGTGCACGTGTTCAGTACAATTTACCTCCACATGTCAAGGATATCTTATTGTTTTAAATGGGCTGATTTGATTAATGAGACCTGGGCACACCCTAGGATGTGAACACATGGCATTTTCGTGGAACTGCAAGAATTCCAACGGGACTTCATTACAGCGTCCCTGGAAAAGACTCTCATGATATACACCCTGTGGGTAGTTTCAACTGGAGACATAATTCTGCTTTCATTTTTCTTTAATAATCCATACTTGTAATTAGAGTTGGGACTGACTCATAAGGTTTGCTTTTCAGCAAGGTTTAAATGTATTCGTAGGTGAGTGTTTTTTAAGCACTAATGTCTGCTTAAGTTTTAAGACATCATGTCTCAGTAGTATAAACAATAAACTATGATTTAATTTGCTGATGGTTCAATTTCTGCTTTTCTGGTGACCCACTATATAATCCTGAAAATCTCTCATTAGCAGCTATTCCCTTGAGGGCAACTTTCCAGTGGCTTCAGATGACACATAGAATTAAAATAAAGTAATACTTATTCGTCACATGGCTGAGGGCCTTAAATTATCTACTTAAATCAGCTTTCCATTCCTTAATTGCCCAAATAGTACATCTGCCTCAGGATCTTTGCACTTGCTGTTTCTGTTTCCAGGAATTTTCATCCCTCAGATACGCATATAATTCACCTCCTCAGTTCATCTTCTGCTCAAGTATTTCTTCCACAGAAGAGATTTCTCTGAATAACCTTCTTAAATAGTACTCCTTGCTACTTTTAATCTGTCTTACTCTGCTTTTTTTTTTTAAATTTAACTTAATTGAATTTAATTTTGAGATGGGGTCTCACTCACTCTGTTGCCAAGGCTGGAGTGCAGGGTGTAACCAGAGCTCACTGCAGCATTGAACTCCTGGGCTCAAGTGATCTTCCTGCCTCAGAGTCTTGAATACCTGGGACTCCAGGCATGTTTCACCATACCTGGATTTTTTTTTTTATTTTTTGTAGGGATGGAGTCTTGCCATGTTGCCGAGGCTGGTCTCAAACTCCTGGTCTTAAGTCCTTTGCTTTCTTTGTTGCATTTTTTACATCAAACATTATATTATATATGCATTTGCTTATTTTTGGTCATCTGTTTCCCCATTGCACATGCACAAACTCCCTTAGAGTATGTTAGCAATTGTGGCTCCTGGAACTAGAGCGTATCTGGCACTAATTAAATCTTGCATTAAAATGTATTGAGTAAATTAATAAATACATTTTAGTATGAAGTTTCACAAATGTTTAAGAACATAAATTGTAATAATGATCATTTAAATATATTGACCACTTCCCATGAGCCAGGCACATTATGTTAGTATCTTATTTAATGCCTGCCATGACTCACTGAAGTAGGTGATGTTAGTATCCCAAAATTAGAGGTTAAAAACGCAGGTCAACAAAGTTAAATAATTTTCCCATCTTGAATCTGGTACACTAATTCTTGATCCTATGATTTTATCCACTTTTGCAATACTCTTTTTCCCTAATGGATGAGATTGACTATCAAGTTAGAGCTTATCTATATATATCAAAATACCAGAGGTGATAAATACTTATTTGCTTTCACAACAAATATTTAATGAACACTGTATAAAGATCTTGTGATTGGACAGTGATAATGAATTGTGGTTTTATGTATTCTCCCTTCATGTAAAGAAAAACGATTTAGCTCTGATCACCAATAAACTTTCCAATAATGACCCTTTTGATGAAGCATACAAACACTGTGAAACTGTGTGTGTGTGTGTGTGTGTGCACATATACTTGAATCAGAATTCTCTGATATGCTTCTTTCTTTCTGAAACCTGTCCCAACCCTACTGAATTAAAGGCTTTGCAGGTAAGGCCCAGGTGATTCTAACAATATTCAAAATACTGGGTAAAAAAAAACATTTTTGAAAGGTTACACCAGTTTTGCTGACAGAGGTCTAACAAATATGTGATTGTTTTGATATCCTAGAATAAAAATACATTGCATATTGCTTTCCAAAAATTTGGGTCAGGGGTCAATTTCACAGCTGCAAACTGTTCTCTCTGTATATATCCTTTGCTAGCATCACTCTTAGAAAGAATGGTAATGCCATTAATACCTACCGTTGCAAGTGTTTATGGTAAATACTGCCAGTGCTGCCTGCCTCCCATAAACACAAGCAGCAGTTTATAGAAAGCAAAAGCATTTTAAAAACTTCTAAACTTAGTGCTATTTCTTTAAGCAAGATCAATCAGCTGAAGTTCACTCCGATACCCCAATAGCATGGTGCAGATTTAAAGAGATGACTGCCTAAAACATGCTTGACTATTTTGACCAACACATCTAGAAAGGTTAATTTAACCCCATATTAAATGTTCCTTTAAATACTCATTAATTTACATCAATATTTCATTGCTATAATCCCAAAATGAGTATGTCATTGCTTTTTGAATTTGAAGGAGAGTTATTTCCTTTGCTGTGTCTGGTTAGTTCAGTTTGGTACAAAAATTGCCAAGGTCCCAGTTTTGATTTGCTCCCCAGTCATGGTTGTTCCTCCCTCATAGTTCCAATTCCTCATCTCCAAAATGTGACCTACTACTCACAATGAAGTTAGACAGGGGCATTAAGAGAACCTGAGAACTACCAACAGAGCTGGAAGAACAATTAAAACATGTGCTGTGCAATTATTGTATCAGTAGACATTGAGTCACAGGTATGTACACAGTAATTATAGTAATAAATGAAATCAGTATACTATGATCAAACCAATTTTTACACACGTTATTGAATAAATTTTCCCAGCTTCTTTTCTAATACGTATTTTTTTTTTTTTTTGGCTCTTGGCATAACAGTATTTAAGACTTACTTGCCTATCATTACACAACTTGCACATGGTAGAAAAGAGACTTGAAATTTTGTTGTTGTTTTAAATCAACATATTGGAGACGTTGTTTATCTGAAAAAAATAATGTTTTGCCAAAGATAGATAAGTAGACAGATAAATAAAAGTTCTTTTTTTTCTCCAATCTGTAAATTCCTGCAGTAGTTGGAAGTTTTTTCTTTTGGTCAATGTTCAACTTTATCAATCAATTTTATTGAACTATGTCAAAGGAGTTAGAACACTAGTCATTTAGTCCACTTGTTTTTCTAGTTAATAAAACTCATCTTTTAATGAAAGCATCTGCATTAGAACAAAAGAAAAAAGTCAGATTGCATGAGTTTACATCACTCTTCCATGACTTCACATAATTTTAAATGATTTTATCATTATTTTTAACTACAGATCCAGTTGAGTCTAAAAAAAAAAATGAGAGAATGAAGTTTCCAAAATTAGCCAACTTCATTTCTTACTATGGTAATAAACCTTACCAACTTAACTGAAGGAAGAAAGATGGTGTCATTCTAAGAATAATCTAAATTTCTTTGACCATACGTAAAGTAAAAATGGTGGCTGTAGAGACAGTTCTCAAATTCTGCATAATCCTGGGGGGTGGTCCCTGAGACACTTTCAGGGGACCTATGAGTTGAAAACTCTTTTCATAATAACACAAAGATGTAATTTGCCTTTTGTAGTGTGTTGGTACTTGCCCTGGTGGTGCAAAAGCAATGGTGGGTGAAACTGCTGGCACCTTAACACGAATCAAGGACTTGACCCCAGTCTGCAGGGCTAGGCATTGTAGCCTTCATCTCCATGCACTGGATAGAGAAGAAAAGCCATTTGCATTGAAGAAAATCCTTGAAGCACTAAACATTACTTTATTAAAACTCAACACTAAGAATATATCTTTTCAATAATCTAGGTGGTGAAATAGAGCTTACACATTAAGCATTTCTACTGTGTACTGAAATACAATAGTCATCTCAAGAGAAATCACTTGTGTGAGTGAGTTTCACACTGAAGCTACCACTTTGTTATAACATTTAATTTTAATGGGAAAGAATGAGAGACAAATGGTGGTTATTCAGAGTGGAGTATTGACAAATATCGTCCTGAAAATGAATGAAGCAAGGGTGCCACTTCAAGGAAAGGAACCAAGAATATTTGCTGTCTATGATCAAGTTTGAGTTCTCCAGCAGCCATAAACATTTGGATAACTTGCATCCTTAATAATTCAAAATAATGTAAAGATTCATTCAAAATGCAAGAGAGACCAACAGATTGTACAAAACGATTACTGATATGGTTTAAGATTCCACATTTCAACTAATCTTGTTAAACTGTCACTTGTTGAGTTTGGTACAGTGTTAAATCAGAAGAATATCCACAATTTTCTGAAAAAAAGGGATTAAAATATGATTCCCTTTTCTATTTACATATTATTGAGGTCAGGTTTTCTGTATAAGTTAAAACAAAACAACAATTTTTTATTAAAAGATCAATCAAATTTCAATCTAATTACATTGAAATTTAATGGAGAGGGAGTATGAGAATCCAGACACTAAAGTGATTTACGAAAGCCTAAAATGCATACATACTTGAGGCTGGTAATGATTTTTGGAAATATGTCTTCCTATCAAAGTAATACAAATATATGTCCTCCTGAATCCCCAACTTATATCTTGATACACCGAGTTCACCTACTTTCATATTGTTGATTTGACACACCATTGCATTTTAAGGATCAGCCAATCAGCAGGAAAGAGACACAGAGACAGAGTGAGAACCCCATACACGTAGAGGCAAAGAGGAACCATGCCTCTGGTTTCATCTATGAGAGTGAATTGCTTTTTTTTTTTTTTAACATTCTTTGAAAATGTTTTCACACACCCTCGAGCAAACCAAACAGACCCTGATTCTGTTCTGCAGAAAAGAATCACAACCTCCCTTTAAAATGCCGGCCTTTTGCCCTGGGTTGATGTTACGCTTTGTGAGTGAACCCTACATTGTTGTATTTCTCAGCTGCAGTGATCTTAAGGATAAGACAACTAGTCAAAAATTAGTGGTTCCAAACTAAATGTCCATGGACAGATGAATGGATGAAGAAACTGAAACAATCCAAGCACAGTAAGGCAAATACTGCACAACCTCATTAATATGTGTGTAGTAGTCCAGGTTTTCCGTGGGAACAGAACTCATAGGATGGATGTATATATATGAAAGGAAGCTCACTAAGGAGAATCGGCTTGCATGGTCACAAGGTGAAGTCCCATGACAGGACATCTGCAAGCTGAGAAGGTAGGAAGCCAGTAGTAGCTCAGTCCAAGTCCAAAGTCCTCAAAATTAGGGGAGCTGCCAGTGCAGCCTTCCGTCTGTGGCTGAAGGCACGAGAGCCCTTGGCAAGGCACTCGTGTAAGTCCACGAGTCCAAAGGCTGAAGAACCCCAAGTCTGATGTCTAAGAGCGGGAGGAACGGGGGAAGCATCCAGCATGGGAGAAAGATGAAGGCCAGAAGACTCAGCAATCCAGCCTATCCCACCTTCCTCCCCCTGCTTTGTTCCAGCGATGCTGGCAGCCAGTTGGATGGTCCCCACCAACATGGAGGCTGGGTCTTCCTTTCCCAGGCCACTGACTCAAATATCCACTCCTCTGGCAATGGCCTCCCAGACGCACCAAGAAACAGTACTTTACCAGCCATCTAGCCATCCTTCAATCCAATCGAGTTGACACCTAATATTTACCATCACAATGTAGAATCCAAAAAAGTTAAGCTCATAGTAGTGAGTAGAAAGGTGCTTACAGGGGCTGGGAGTGTGTGGGAAAGCCGGGAGGTGTTGGCCAAAGGATACAGCATTTCAGTAATGCAAGATGAGGGAGTAAAATGTACGACATGGTGGCTACAGTCAACAATGCTGCACTGTACACTTGAAATTTGCTAAAAGGGCAGATCTTAAGTGTTCTCACTACTGAAGTCTTATGACTATGTGAGGTGATAAATATGACTGTAGTAATCATTTGCATATCAAAACCTCACATTGTACACTTTAATATATATGCTTTTTAATTTAGCACTGATTTCTCTATAAATCTGGGAAAAAAAATACTGCTTCACTAGCCAGGGTTAACAACACTGTGAGATTTAAAGACATAGAACTCAAGTCAGACTGTTAGTGCCCTCCCCCGCTCCACTTTTTTGAGACAGAGTCTCATCTGTCTCCCGGGCTATAGTGCAGTGACACCATCATAGCTCCCTGCAACCTCCACCTCCTGGGTTCAAGTGATCCTCTCTCCTCAGTCTCCTGAGTAGCTGGGACTACAGGTACAATAATCTTGGCACCTAAAACAATGCTTACTTCCACCTGCAAAGAATATTGACCAAAAAGTTTATATCTTTCTAGAAAACTTCCACCTGAGCAACTCCCACAGCTGTTCATTTTGCTATGAATTTGTAGATGGCGGGTGGCCTTGGAATTTTCGGGTCTGTTTCCCCTCAGGGTAAAATGTGTTGCTGTTTCTACACCTCCCATCATTTGAAAATTAAAACATGTACTCATATGCCATGAGCCTGTCTTCTCATGGGTTTCTCCATTGTTTCATTGCATAGTTTGGGTAAACAGCTTACATCCTAATTCAGCCTGTGAAGTCTAGAGAACAGGGCTCTCAGGATTCTGCTGGTCACATGGGATAAAGACTGGAGGGAAACCTTTCAATCTGATTTAGGGAAATATAACTATCTAGAGTCTTACCTTTGTGGGTTTTGCCACTCTGGGCTGAAGAAAATGGAAAGAGAAAGGTCCTTTGAAATTCCCCAGAATGTATGTAATATCTGGTGTCCAGAGGAGGTAGACACATTTCAAGAATTTATTACTCTGGAAAATGTGATAGTTCTGATCTATAGCCTAATGGTACACATGTGAACTAATCAATGTATGACATATGGTTTTCCCAACAAGTCTATTCAATAAAACATTGTCCTACTTTGACCTGAAGATGTTTTATTCACCTTTATCAAAAAAGAGTGCATTTACAGGGCTTCTTGCTAAGAAAGAGGACATAGCACCTCAGGTCAAGCAGCCCAGAACCTGAGCATGGAGAGTGTGCACGTTACTGTCAGCTAACCTGGGTGCACACCTCTGGCCTGTGTTTACTAGGTGTGAGAAGTGTCTCAAACAGGGTCTGGGCAGATGCTGAGGAGCAGCCAGAAGAGAGAACCCTGTGGAAGCAGAAGAGAAGAAACCAGATACAACCTCAACTACTAATCAAACTAAGTATCAAATAATAAAAGGTATCTTACCATCAGGAGACATGAGATCAGGAGATCTGGCTGGGGTGGGTCTGCAGTGGGTCTGAGATCTGGACGTGGAGTTGAGAGGGCGAGTATGAACACTGGGAGAGGCCAGAGCCTCATTTTCAGGTATATCTTGCTCTTTAGATTAAAGAAGTGTAGTTATGATTGTGTCTGTTACCTTTGTACTTTAAACCAGAGACAATTTTTTAACCTCCTCCAAAAGTTCTCAAAGAAAATGACTCTATCAAAACTCAGAATTACAAGTAACTTATTCAAGAAATGAAATTTTATTTTCTAAATGTGCATGCAATATTTAAATTTTCAGAGGGGCAAGAAGGACAAAGGGATTAACTTTTGTGGCTTATGCCACTTAGGCACATCGAGGAAAGGCTGTGCTGCCTGTGAGTATGTGGAATTGAATAATAGGACACCGAATTCACTCTAGGAAAACCTGCCGGAAACTTCATTGGGGGGCATCTGTTAAGAGCAAGAATCACCTTCCAATCACATTACTAAGCACCCACTGGGCTTTATTACTTACAAAAATAATAACAACAATATTCATAATGATTAAACCTTATCTAAAGGGATACTACATAGTCATATATTTATTTAAATGTACACTTCAATACAAATTTTGTAGAGCAACAAACAGTAAATTCAGATAAAAAGTCCTTTATTTAATAAAAGATGAATGATTAATATAGAAATTACTTGGAATCTAGGGAACAAGAAATTCAAGCTCTTGCGAAAAGATTGACTTGAGGAACAAAAACACTTCAAATAATATATGTGGACTGAGTGAGTGATAGAGAGGTGAGTAGGAAAGACAGAATGACACAATTCTTGTAGAATGGGATGTTCTTGGATTCACAGAGGAGGTTTTACTTGAGCTGAGGCTGGAAATAGAGAAGTGTGAGATTTTCATGGGCGATTGGAGTGGGGTCCTAGTGAGGAAGGAAGGGGTGAGCAAAGCTTCCCGGTCCTTCAGGTAGGAGAAGCGATCATTGCAGGTTTTGTGCATCCGTGTGGGACAAAGACAACAAACACATGGGTGGAACAAGCGTGCCACGGCAAATGCACATGAAATGTCTGAGATTTTTTTTTTTTTTGAGTGGCTCTAGTTAACGACTCCTCTGATTTAATATGAGCTGTTAAAAAGAATCACTGCATTTCAACCAAATTATCATACCACTAAAAATGTTCGTCAACCTGTCAGTGTTGTGCCTGCAACTTGAACTCTCTGATGATTTAACTTTCATGCAATATTCAATCTTTTTGTCATAAAAGTGAAGATAAATAACTCAAGTGCAAACAGAAAATTCTTTCAGCTCTCTTCAGAAAGCTGCTTTAAGGGTTCAGGGCCTCTGTGACCCTGGCCTCAGTATGAACAGCTTAGCATGAGAATATTGGCTGAAAAACCCCAGCATTCTGCACTGGCAGATGGAGTGTGTGGCCATTTTTGAAGAGGAACAAATGTATGAATTTAATTAGAAAGGGATTTGACAGCTCCTTTCCTTTAGTTGCATAATTTTGGAGACAATTGGAATAAAGTACGTGTTTTCTTCTTACAAAGATACACTGTTGCAACATTTTCTCATTTCTTCCTTTTTCTCTGATTTTCTTTATGCCTCCCCCAGTTTAGGAGCTCATAAATTGTATTATTTATGCATTTTTTCCAGATTTGTGGTAAAGACTGCTTATGTCTATGAGTCTTTTAACAGAAGACCCAGTTGGCATGCATGCACTTAATTTGTGGCTGGCCCAGTGCTAACAGCAGCCTGCCTTTAGGACCACGTGCCTCACACCACCCTGAGCAGTTTAGTAAAGATGTGGTGGAGCAGAGAAAATGCAATCTTTTCAGAGGGCAGGTCTCAACGCATTACATTATTTTTACAAGGAATTTTGATGGACATAATCCTTGACCTAACAATATATTAAAAGAAAAACTGAGGGCAAAGAAAGTGCCCTTAATCTCAGTCCAATTTTTGATATTAAATAGCAAAAGTCCTGCAAAGGATCAATGCAAATAAAGTATTTGTAGAAGCCTGTGTAGACAGCAGCCCTTTTCTGATACATAGTTCCCATAAGAAGATTAAATGAGAACCTTAGGGCACAGAGGTACCTTAAGCCAGCGGTCCCCAACCTTTTTGGCACCAGGGACCAGTGTAGTGGAAGATAATTTTTCCACAGATCAGTGGGGGAGTGTTGGTTGAGGAGGCATTAGATTTTCACAGGGAGTGCAACTTAGGTCCCTCTCATGCACAGTTCACAATAGGGTTCATGCTCCTATGAGAATCTGATGCTGCCGCTGATCGACAGAAGACAGGGCTCAGGCCATAATGCCCACTTGCCTGCCGATCAACTCCTGCTCTGCAGCCTGGTTCCTAACAGGCCATGGACCAGTACTGGTCCACAGCCCGGGCGTCGGGGACCCTTGCCTTAAGAAATAATGTTCTTGACTCTTAGGTACACCTTTAATATTCACAATGGGGAAAATACCAACCCTACTGTCAGGCTGAAGTTGATTAAATTCAATGATACATGTAGAAAACCGGAAAGCTTTCCAGTGTGAAAGATTGCTACTGCTGCTGTGCTGGACTCCACAAAGCTGTCTTTCCACTTAGAAAGTTATGCTGTTTAGTTAAAGCGTGTTATGTGGTGAGCCTTAGACCATGGGCAGTCGTTCAGCTCTGTGCCAAATACAATCTTAAGGCATCACATAACCATGTGCCGAATACAATCTTAAGGCGTCACATAACCATGTACTGAATACAATCTTAAGGCATCACATAACCATGTGCCGAATACAATCTTAAGGCGTCACATAACCATGTGTCAGAGGCTCCTCAAAAGCCTCAGCAGAGCCACCTGTTCTCCAAGGACTCCGGTGCCCAAACTCCATCTAACGAGGTCTTCGTTCTCTTTGTGACCCATCCTCCTTTCCGCATCTGCCTACTGAAACCTGGTCCTTCATGGTGCTAGAAGGACTAGCAGAGGTGGTGTGGATGGAGGACAGAGAGCACAGAGCTCCTGTGACTGGGCTTTCCATTTTCTCCCACATCAAGTGAAATAACAGAGGGACCAAGTGAGACACAACATAGCCCTGGTTACCTCTGAAAACAGAGCAAAGTAATCTTTTTATTTATTCATTGAAAAAATATATGTCAAGTAATTGCTACATATCAGGCCCTTGTTCAATACATAACAGAAGGTGGAGCATACATAATTACTACTTTTTTGAGTCAGATGTTAACAATGGACACCTACAATTAAAAAGTAAAACAACAGGCTGGGCATGGTGGCTCACACCTGTCATCCTAGCACTTTGGGAGGCTGAGGAGGGCAGATCACTTGAGGCCAGGAGTTCAAGACCAGCCTGGCCAACATGGCAGCAAAACCCTGTCTCTACTAAAAATACAAAAATTAGCTGGGCGTGGTGGTACACACCAGAGGTTTCAGCTACTTGGGAGGCTGAGGCATGAGAATCACTTGAACTGGGAGGAAGAGGTCGCAGTGAGCGAAGATGGCTCCAGTGCACTCCAGCCTGGGTGATGGAGTGAGACTCCGTCTCAAAAAAAAAAAAAAAAAAAACAAGATTACTCTGCCGCACAAATGATGGACTTGAATGGACCAAAAAGGAAATCTGAAAGACCACTTGGGGGCTCATGTTATATCATAGGAAAAGATGTTTTGGATTAGGGTGATGGCTATGAATTGGGAGAGAATTGGATAGGTTCAAGGTTTGCAGGAGCATGACTAACAGGACCTGTTGAAGTGAAGGAGAGGAGTTATTTGGACATGACTCCAAGTTTTTAAAGCAAATTTACTTCAGATGATTTGAGATTGGTGCCATTGTTGTCAGAGACAAGAAGCCTGAAGAAACAGGACTTTCAAATGGGTAATGCAAGAGTGTGTTGAGGAGGGTAGAAATTAAGATTCAATTTTAGTCATTTTAATTTTGAAAATCAAGGAGTTGTCTGAAGGCAATGTCCCAGGGCAGCTGGACACAGACTCTGGAGTCTAATTTTGTCTGGGTATAAAATACACATTTTGGAATTGTCAATACCTAGCTGTTTTTAAGGTCCTCTGAGACAATACAAAATGATAATGATTAAAAAGGGACAGGGCCAAGCTCTGAGAAAGAAAAGTGTTCACAATTGCACTGGCTTCAAAAGTCACCAGGAAAAATTGGGGTTGGGGGAGACAAGGGAGAGAAAAGCAGCGGGAAGTCAACTAGCAGAATGTGAAATCATGAAATGCAAGGACAGAGAACCAAGAAAAAGAGATGATTTTCTATGCCAGAAACTCCTGTGAGAACAGATGAGTCAGATGAGATGAAATGGTCTAAAATGGCATTCACTGAAGTTGCCGACACGTGAATGTCTACTGACTCTGACAGAAGCCTTCTCAGTGAACGCAGGCTGAAGTGGAAACAACAGTAAAAGAGAAATAAGGAAATAGAAAGAATTGACTGGAGAGAAATTTGGCAAAAGGGAAGATAAGAATAGGAAGATCAAAATTTGGAACAGGGAAAGGGAGAAGAGTAGCCTTAGCTCATGAGAATGTAAAGTCCCAGGAGAGCTGTTTGGGAGGCTCTGCAGTGTACACTTGTGTGCTGGTGAGAATGAACCAGTGGAGGATGAGAGGACACCTAGGTGGGAGCACGAAGGTATTACAAAGAAACAAAGGAATGCTATCTTCATCCCCTAGGGAAGAATTGATCTTTGCTTACAGGAAAGAAGAAAACGTGTGTGGGTGCAAGTGTGAGAAGGTGAGGAGACATCTAGAGCAGTGGCTTCCAGAATTCTTACCACCACAGAAACCCTTTTATTTTCCCTTTATAAATTCTATCTACCAAAATATTTTATGTGCAACACTTTTTTAGTTAATTCATTTACCCATTTTTTCAAAGGCCAATGAATCAGCAATCAGTATAAAGTAATATTTTGTTAACTATTGAGGTATACACTCATACTTTGGGTCATTTATGGGTAATCCCTATTTCCAACTTCCCTTTTGTGGTGGTATCTGTGTACTCAGAAGGCATTCAGCAGCTCAGAGGGAGAAGGATATGAAGCAGATGGACACAAGGGAAAGGTTGCAGATGCTGGCTGAAGCCAGCACCCGACATTCAATACCCAAGGGACTCCTCCCATGACCCCCGGGTTTGCTGCTGGCTGGCAGCCCTCAGCTGCAGAGATCTGTTTCCCTGAAGCTTTATCCCACTTTCTGGGGAAGGTCTGAATTCAATGACTTGTTAACGTAGGTGGCGTAATTTCTCCACCCCTTCTTCTAATTTAGGACAATTCTGAGGGGTCATCCCAGATTTAGAGCACCCTTTCTGGTTGGCTGAGACCTTTGTTGTGACTCTATTACAGCCTAAATCCTCCCTCTGCAACCTTGTATTTTTCCCTTTCACAAAAGTATGCTAATCCTAAGAGCACTTTCGAATAAACTTCTTATCTTAGCATCTACCACCAAGAAGATCCACTGTTATTAGTTGAAATGTGTTCCCTAAAAAATATGTGGAAGTCTTGACTCTGATACCTCTGAATGTGACCTTTTTTGGAAATAGAATTCTTGCGGAAGTAATAGAGTTAAGATAAAATCATCATGGAGAGCCCTAATACAATGTGGCTGGTGTCTTTATAAGAAGAGGAAACGTGACATGAAGAGAGTGAGGCACACAGGGAGTATACTGTGTAATGACAGAGGCAGGAATTGGATGTAATTGCAAGCAAAGCGATGCCAAGGATTGACAGCTACCACCAGAAGCTAGCAAGGGGCAAGGGAAAAACCTATTCAGAATCTCAGAGAAAGCCTGGCCCTGGCAACAACTTGACTTGGGGACTTCTGTTCTCCAGAAGTGTAGGAGAATAAACATATGTGGTTTTGAGCTACCCAGTTTGGGGTACTTTGGTTATGGCAGCCACTGAAAATGAATACCTCATTCTTTAACACTTGCTAACAATGGTGATCAGTGAAAGCAGACAACAATATTGCATTCTAAAGCTGACTTACCTGCTGCGTTGTTGCCAATAAAGAATACACCACTGGTAGTAGATGGGGCACAGATAGCCTCAAGTACAAGGTGAAGTACAATTGCTAGAACTGTCACTGAGGATGAGCTGTGTTGCAATATCAGTAGAAGGCAATAGAGTTAAAGATTGAATTGGCAAAATCTTTATGAAATATAGAGCAGATAGTTATTATGATGACAACAGAATTATTAAATGTTACTTGAAAAAATATTATTTTGAAAAAACATAATAAAAAATGAAAACATTCAACCAGTAATTGAAAGCAAGATGTGAAAGCCAAAGGCCTACTTCGTAGATTATGACTTTTATTTCTCACAACTAAATGGCACAAAGAATGTATGACTTGGCAAATAACTAAACTGATATGCTTGAAAATTTCAAATTCTAGATTCCCCTGAACCCACTGACCCCAGAAGAGCCCTCCACCTCCTGTGGAACAAAGTAAACTTTCGTTTGTGATGGAAATATTTCATTATACAAAATGTGGTGGCGCTTAAACAGGTGTAAACTTTTGACTAATTTATCAAGCTCCATTTAGAATTAATTCATTTTGTTATATATGAAGTATTCCTCAAGAAGATTTTTTTTAATTAAAAAACAAAAATGAATATATTTACAGTCAATACAAGTACTAAACACATGTAAATAAAGACTAAGGATACATAAAAATACATTTCCAAAAAATAATAGAGAGAAATTAATAAGTTATAAGACAGAAAATTAATAAAACTGACAAACCCAAAGTCCATTTTGTTACCCATAATAAAATACATAAATCTTTATAAGTGCAAAAAACAATAAAATATAAATACACCATAATGAAATTGATTAAGCATATATATAAAAAGCCTAAGATATACAGGTAATAAGTAATTTAAAGACAATAGCGTACACAAGTAAATGTTAGCAAATCTTAAATGCTGTTCTTCTAATATAGATTTAAATTAATGGAATATGACACAAGTAACTGTTAAATATTAAATGTGGCAACAAACATAGAAATCATTTTAATAGTTTCCAAAGAAATACCTCAAAGATATGTGTGTCATACACAACTATGAATGAATACAAATAAAACATTATAGAAGACATAATTCCTATTCTATCTAAAAATAACTCAGAACATTGAAAATAGGACGCCTCCTGGGATTGTTTTATAAACCATAATAAAAATATGACAAATAATAGAACACTCTAACATCGATAAGAATGCAATATCCTAAGGAAATAAGCAAATGCTGAATAGATTAAAACAATAAAACCAAATAAGATTTATTCCAGAAATCTAAGCTTATCCAACACAGAGCACTCCTTATCATTCATATAATAGGTCAAAGAAGTGCCAAAACATATTGACAAAATCATCAATCATTATTTTTCTTAAAACAATTTTATTAAGATATGCTTCACTAATTCTACAACTTATCCTCTTAAAGCAGGGGTTTGCAACCCCTGAGCCACGAAAGTGCCTCTTACAGAGACCCGTCCATGGCCTGTTAGGAACCCAGCCATACAGCAGGAGGTGAGCGGCAGGCAAGCAAGCGAAGCTTCATCTGTATTTACAGCTGCTCCCCATGGTTCTCGTTACTGCCTGAGCTCCTGTCAGATCACCAGAAGCATTAGATTCTCAGAGAAGCACACACCCTATTATGAACTGCACATGCAAGGGATCTAGGTTATGTATTCCTTATGAAAATCTAATACCTGATGATCTGTCACTGTCTCCCATCACCGCCAGTTAGAACCATCTAGTTGCAGGAAAACAAGCTTAGCTTAGGGCTCCCACTGACTCAGCATTACAGTAAGTTAAATAATTATTTTATTATATATTACAATGTAATAGTAATAGAAATAAATTGCACAATATATGTCATGTGCTTGAATCTTCCCGAAATGATCCCCCTACCCCAATCTATAGAAAAATTGGCTTCCAAATAACCAAAGAGGTTGGGGACTGCTGTCTTAAAGTATTCAATTCAGTGTTATGTACTACGGTCACAGAATTCTGCAATGATCATTCTCATATATTTTATTTTACTTTATGCCTACATGCCCCATATAGCTCAAAACCAGCATCAAACTTTAGAACATTTTATTTCTCATAAGGGAAACCCTGTACCATTAGCAATCATTCCCCAATCCCTCCAGACTCCCCCAGCCCTAGGCAAGCATTAATCTACATTTTGTTTTACATATTCATATACACTGAACATGTTCATATAAATGGAGTCATGTAACAGGTAGTTTTGTGACTAGCTTCTTTCACTCAGCATGTTTTCAATGTTCTTTCACCTTGCAACATTTATGTGCACTTCATTTGTTACTGCTGAATGACATTTCATAGTATAGATATAAAACATGTATATCCATTCTTACTTGATTACATTTGGGTTGTCTCTGCTTTTTGACCATTATAAATAATGCTTCAGGCCAGGCATGGTGGCTCATACCTCTAATCCCAGTGCTTTGGGAGGCTGAGGTGGGAGGATTACTTGAAGCCAGGTGTCCTAGATTAGCCTGGGCAAAATAGTGAGATCTCTTCTCTAAAAAACAAAGGTTTTCTCTTTTTTAAAATTTTTTAATTAGTTGGGCATGATGCTGTGCACCTGTACTATTAGCTACTCAGGACGCTAATAGTAGGAGGTAGGAGAATTCCATAGGATTTCCTGAGCTAAGGAGTTGAAGGTTACAAAGAGCTGAGATAGCACCACTGCACTCCAGTCTGGGCAACAAAGTGAGATCCTGTCTCTGTAAAAATAAATAAAAATAAAAATAATGCTGCTGTGAACAATCCTGTGCAAGGTTAGATCTAGATGTATATTGTCATATCTCTTGGATATGTAGTTATGTGTGAATCTAATTTCTCTTGTGATTTCTTCTTTGAGCAACTGTTTTTTTTTTTAGTGTATTGTTAATTTTTAAATTGCCTTATATTGTTTTCTAGTTTAATTTGATTATATTTGGGGAGTATACCTTGTGTGATGTTAGTACATTTAAACTTATGGGGCTCATTTTATAGCCTGAAGAATGTTTTACCTTGGAAAATATTCCATGCATACTTGAGAAGAATTTGTATTTTGCTGCCATTGGGTGAAGTATTGTATAGATGTCTATTAGTTGTAGTTGTTTTATGGCAATCGAGTCTTCCATATGCTTGTTGATATTCTCCCTAATTATTTTATCCAATTATCAAAAGTGGGATATTGAAGTCTCCAATTATGATAATCAATGTGTTTATCTCTAATTCCGTTGGTTTATGATTCATGTATCTTGGAGTTTTGTTGTTGGGTGCATATATGTTTGTAATTGTTTTGTATTAATGATGGACTGTATATTTTATTATTATTAAATACCCTGCTTTAACTCTAGAAACATTCTCAGATTTGTCGTTTTAAAGTCTATTATATCTACTATAAGCATAATCACTCCAAGTCTCTTATGACTGTATAGTAATCTTTTTTCATTCTTTAACTTTCAGCATATTTGTTTCTCTGAGTCTAAACTGTGTCACTTGTAGAGCAAGCACTATTTGTTAAAATAATAAAGTTATAGTCTAGAGAATACTTCCCTTACATGACAAATGATATCTACTTCAAATAAGTAGCCAAAATCATGTTTCTTCAATAAAAAAATTGCAAGCATCCCTTCTAAACACAAAACGAAGAAAATAAACAGACACAAATATTATCAGTTTAAAATGCTGCTCATCATCTGCTGATATTGTAAGGTATGTGTTTCTTAAATGAGAGAAACAAAAATTTTAATTAGAAGAAAAAAAAATCCTCCCCATTTCTAGTACTCCTGATTACTTTCCTAATCTGTCTTTCTCAATGATTTTTATATCCATCTTACATGATATTTGCTTTCTTGTTTTAACTTATTACTTGTCAGTTCTAGTATTCTCCCTCTGAAATGTTGACTTCAAAAGGGCAAGTACTTTTTTTCTGTTTTGTTACTTTAGTTGCCCCCCAGTGCTATAAACAGGGCCTGATAAGTAACCATAGTTCAATAAAAATGTGAAAATAGATGGATAATTTGAAGATGAAATAAATTCTACTTCAAAAATAGTGAGGAAAATCAACTACAATTCTATTAGAATTATTAGCAGAGTTAAGCAAGATGGCTGGGTTAAAATGACTATCAAAACTCATGGATTTCCTGTATGTCAAAATTAACTTTTAGAAAATGTAATTGAAAAAACCCTCATTATCAGTGGCAAAACATATATGGAACATGTCTAAGAATGACCCTAAACGTAGATATGAAAGTACAATATGAAGAAAACTTCAAATTGATATTAACAGACATCTAAATACTCAATACATAAATATATTCTCCTCATGAATGGGAAGAATTCATACTGTAATTCTCCCTAAATTAATCTATGTATTTACCACAACCAAATTTAAAACACTAAGGGACATTTTTAGAAACTTGAGTAAAAGTCTTGAAGTCCACCTTCGATAATAAATCAACAAAAATATTTAAGAAAAGTAATGGTTGGAGGATGGGAAATGGTAAGCATTCCATATTTTGATATTATACAAAGTAAGGATAATTAAATGGATGTCACCATGTGAAACTGGTGCAGCGTTAAGCAGACAGATTTAAGAAAATGTGCTAGACTGTCCCATAGCAACCCCACGTATATGGAGAAATCTAATATACAATAAGGTTATTCTCTCAAATCAATAGGAAAATATGAATTCTTGAGTGTCAACATGATGCTCAAAGAAAAAGCTTATTGGAATGTTTCAAATTTTGAGTTTTCAAATGAAGGATGCTCAACCTGTACCAAAATCTGCAGACGGTCAAGTCTATGCTATAAAATGGTGCAGCATTTGCATATAACCCTGCACACCCTCCCATGTGATTTAAATTATCTGTAGATCATTTATAATAGCTATACAAAAATGCTATGTAAATAGTTGTTATATTGTATTAGTTAAAGTATAATGACAAGAAAACATCTGTTTATGTTCAGTAGTGCCACAATTGTTTTCAAATATTATTTATTCAAGGTTGGGGAATCCACGGATGTAGAACTCACAGATGTGGAGAGCCAATTCTACTTATAGATGAATTAAAAATCTAAATGTATCACTTAGGAAACCATAAATTATGTTTTTCAACGTCGGTGGAGATTTATTTAGTCTTGGGGAAGAAGTTTCTAAACACAGCTCCAAAGCAGAAACTATAAAGGCAAACATTTTTCTTTATACTGATACTTTCATATGTATGCAGAATTATGAACGTCATGTGGTAAAGCACACCTTAAAATATTGACAGCCAAATGGACTAGAATATATGTGTACCATACATCATTAAAAGCTTATAAATATATAGAATTTTCCAAAGTACCAAGATAAATATGAACACATTCACAGAAAAACACCAGAAATATGTTGTGAAGCCAATTTCAGGAGGGGTGGAAAAGTGCAGGTCCTGGTGGAACTCCAAGGGCACCTAAGTTCAGATTCTTTGACACATTTATTCTACATTAGAATTAATAAAACAGAATTTTTAAAATGTTTGAAAATATAGACAGAAGAATATTAATGGTACAAATAGCAAAACTTTGATCCAATTTCTCAAATGTTGGACAGTGAGAAGTATCAAGTGAGACGCAGTATGGGGCAACCATAAAACAGAATTATCAAAGTCATCTCTAACAGTGCCTTGTGAACTAGCATTTTGCCATCCCTTGGAATTAATTTTATTTGCCATTGGACAGGGTTATATAAAAGTGGAATATTCACCAGATATGGTAGCACACCTCAGGAATACTTTTTCAAAAACCCTAGCATTTGAAGAATTTAACAAAAATAAAATAAACTGATGTTTACACAGTATACTGCCATTTAAAGCATGTTTTCTATCTATTATATAATTTAAGCTCCTGCTTCATATAGTGACACTTTACTGTTAACCAGATATTATATCCAAGGAAATAGAGATGAGGACCTACTTCACACAGATGATAAGTGTCAGAGCAGGGATTAAACTGTGAAGATAAATAATGCTCTCTCTCTTATTAATTAAAACTGAGACCCAAAGAGATACCTCACCTGTCAAAGATCACACAGGCCCCTCCAACCTGCTCTGAGTCCCACGCCACTGTTAATATTCCCTGCTTCTTGTCATGTATGTGGCCATATTAGATGACTTGGGGAGCAAGTCAAGACATCGAACTAAATATATCTAATTTAATTCACATGGGTGCAGGAGTTTGAAACAGAGAAAGGAAGTACAAGAGTAAAAAAATGCCTGCAAGGTGTGTAACATCTATCATTGTGATAGAAACAAAATATATTAGAATATGATGTACTATGTGGCCTAATAGCAGCATGTAAAAAAGTAGGGTTTGTGCAGAGGATGTATCTCATTTACACACCCATACCCACCACACTCACACACTCACACTTACACACCCACCCTCACACACTCATAGACACATTCTCACACACCCACACCCACACTTGTACAACCATATGCCCATATTCACTCACATACACTCTTACAACCATTTCATGTGCACACATACTGATACACTCACTCAAACATGCCTACACTCACACACGCACTCACACACATTCACATACAAACATCTCCATTCTAATTCCATGACAAACAAGGAATACTTCTGAAAAAGGCTTTACAGAGATGATGAAATACGATTGGGTCTTGAAAGAAAAGGGGTGTTTCTCCCTTTCAAAATAAAGATGGTCACTCTCAGAGGAAATGTGTTTCAACAAAAGAGCTGAATGTGACAGCAACTCACATTCACCATCCTTATGTGAAATTCCAAGAACAAGAAGTGAAGGCCTATGGAAGGCTGATGGGCACAGCATCTGAAAGCGACAAAAGTGTTGAGACATCCTCGTCTCTCTCTGCAACTCACCTTCTCCCTGCCCCATTTTCTCCTCACAACTTCCCACTGTGTTGAGTGACTGTATCATTGTCTCTTACCTTTTTTACTTGCTGAAGTGTCAGTTCCACCAGGGCCTTGGTCTTGCCATTTTGTTCGTTAGCAAATCCCTAGTTTCTAAGACAATGCCTGGCATGGAGGAAGTGCTCCATAAATGCGTTCGAAAATTAAGAATAAAGGAAAGAATAAATGTTTGCTTTGGGCCCAAATTCTGGCTGTCATTAAATAGCTGCATGACCTTAGACAGGTAAATCCATCTGAATTTTGGCTTTCTCACTTTAAAGATTGGAACACTAGTGATAGTTGAAACACTAAGATTGATGAAGGAGTAAATCATAGATGCAAACCATTAGCAAAATGGGTACCTAGTAGTTGTTAATGCAAGCATGTTGGTGGTGCTGGGGATGCTAATGATGCTGATGAGATTAGTAGGACTAATAGGATTTTTGGTTCTGGTGGTAGTGGTCATACTCGTGGTGCTATCTTTCTCTCCAGGGACTAAATCAATTTCTTGGTTGGTGACAGTGCATCACTTTGTATCCCACTGGAGCACACCAGTGACCAACACCAGATACACAGAGACCAAGCTACTCATTCACTCCCACTCAAAGAGCTTAAACATCTTCACTTGAAATTAATGATGTTACTCATTCATACAAACTTCTGTCACGTAAAAATCCTGCCCGAATGTTGTGTACACATCTAAGTGTATGCATGTTCCTCCAAGATCCTAAATGGAACGTATTTCTAAATTATTGTATTAAATGGTGGTGGGGTTATGACAGTCTCTTTATCATTAACATTTGATTACAGTGTGTAATGATTAGAAATCTTTGTTTTGTGATATATTTTGAGTAATAACTACAGTCATTGCCATTGATCTCTACATCCCAAAGTGGGAACCCATCAAGTCATGCAAGAATCTTTGCTCCTATTCATATCTAATTTGAGATAAGCTACAAAATGGATTTTCTCTCAAAACCCTAAAATAAAAATTTTAAGCAAAAATAAAATGAGCTTCTTCCAATAACAGGCTCACCAGAAATGAACAGTTCACATTCTAAAATTCATCTAGCAGAAGATGCTTGACCCAAGTGAGTGGCAGTCCTTCTGACCAAGGACTTACTTCATGAAAGGAGCAAATAGGCCCCACTCTCTGCCAACCCATGGGTAGATCTCTGCCAGGTATTGTACTGCCCATCTCCAAAATCATTATTATTTCATTACCCCTCATAAGCTCACTTTGTGTTATTTCCAGTAGGACATCTTAAGCTTCTGCATTGCTTAACTTGCCTTCCAGCAGAGAGGTAGGTGTGCAATGAGACACATCTGAGTGCACCAGAGCAAAAAAGATAATGAATAGCTTAATTGTCCTGGGGCCATTGAGAGCTTTATAATTTAGGAAACATGGCCAGGAGACTGCTCATAACATCCTGGGAAGTTGACTCATTTGGAAAAAGGTAGAGTCTGAGTGGGCACATTCTATTCCTCCTCTTTACATCGCTTTAGGGTTCACCTGAGAGGACATTCAGTCAAGTAGCTGATTGTATGTGCAAAGAACGTGTTGTATTCTCAGGTGGCACAGAAGAGTTCTTGTGCATACAACCCATTATAAAGACAGAGGCTTCCACCATTGTTTTGACAGCAAAACCCCTATGTATTTAAGGGCAGAGCTCTTCTTTGTCTAGCATCTCGAGCTCTCAACCTGTGTGAAGCACAGTGTCACTTTGCGTATATTCTCTGTCCCTTCTTCCTGTAAGGTATTTCCTTCCTTTCTTCATCTTCACTCATTGCACCTCTCCCTGGGAGTAAGAGGCACAATCGCACACCAGCGTGGAAATGACATTCCGCTGCTGTGGCGGCAAGACGGCTCTCAACAAACTGTCCCTGGAGTCTGGCTGGCCGCCTCCTAACTGGCCACCATGGCTCAATTTCCACTCATGTTCTGCGCCAAAATTAGAAGGATTTAACGCAGACGAAGCTCCTCCAATCCCACTTCCTGACACCCCATCATTCTAAGAGACACACACACTCGCAGATACGCAGCCTCTTTTCCAGCAGTTACTCAAAGGTCAGAAAACTCTATGAGAATCAGAGAAAAGAAAATGTCAACCTGGGAATTACTGGATGTGTGCATGTGCAGAAGGCCAAATCTTTTAAAAGACAAATATCATAGACAGAGAGTGCGCGGAGGGACCTTCGGGTTTTCACAGTTTACCGTGAGATTTATAACATCCAAGCTGCTCAAGACAGCACTCCGTGTAGCATTCAAAGATCTCCAGGAGCTACTTTTATTTGTTTCTCAGCCCTTCACTTGCTTCTTTTCATTCCTTTTTCCCCACATTTCTGGGGATTGGAACTTAACTTGACCCAGGTTAGATTAAATGTTCACTCCCACATCACATAACTGTAGCCAGGAAGTTAGGGTTATTTTCTTAAGAAAAAATTAACAGCTGCCTGAAACGCTTAGTTAAAGAAGAATACTGGTAGATGGTTTGTTTTTTATTATCTATGACTAGAATAAAACAAACAAAAAAGTACATCAAAGATTCTACTACTACCACCCTCATCAGTAACAACAAGAAGAACAATACATTGCTGACATCCATCCAGTGACAAATTTTGGAAAAGGGAAGCACAAAAGGACTAGACATGAATACTTATGAGCAGGTTGCTCACAACCCCTCTTCCACATGGGTGCTTGCAGCCCTGTGTCAGGCAAGCATTCTCTTCCTTATCTTGCCCTGGGAACCCTGGAGAACCCAGGAGATAGAGTGATAAGATGTGAATATGCAAGATAGTTCAGACTTTGGAGTCACACTGAACACCAGATGTGACTTAATGCCACTATTTCTAATCCATGTGGCCTTGAGTATGGTCACTTAGAAATCCCTTAACTTCCCAAAGCCAAACTTGCCTCACTTTTAAAATGGGCATGAGAGCAATGTCTGGGACCTCGGAGAGTTGAGGATGCACGCAGCACACTAGGCCCAGTGCCCATCCCCTCTTCAGCTCTGGACTCCACTAAGAGAAATCAAACATGGTGAAACGTGGTCCTGAGGATGACAGCTGCGATTCACTTCCAAGCTTCAGACCCTGCAGCGTCACCAAGACAACTGTATTGTTTCAGATGCTGCTCCTTAAGGGGCCCGAATTAGCCCAGAGCATGAACCAGATTCCCTTAGTACTAAATAGTCCTGCCAGCACAATGGGGACTTTCTGTAAAAAGCAGTATTATTGCTGATCCTTAGGGTCTACAAAGTGCTTGGTTATAATTATACAGCATTATGGATAGAAGTGTTTCAGGTTTTGAAGACTAACCAGGAGATAACACATAAAGTAGGATTTTAGTGTAAAGCTTCTTAAGATGTATTTCCATGTGATAAAAGACCAGATAAATGTGTTGACTCACTCTGTCCTGAAAAGAAAAACATCAGTAAAAATTAATTCTTGTTACTCCTGTGTTCAAGTTAATAAAAACATTGCAGTACTTTGAAGCACTTGAGAACTTACTGGTTTTAAAACAATGGCGACCTCTACAAAATAACCTACATTGACAAGGCGTTGGTTGGAGGCAGTGTAGGGTGAACTAGATCCATATATATAGTTACGAAAAGCTTTGGTGACGTTTCATGAGTTGCGTTTTTTACAGATTTTTTCAACATTTTAGTTGTATTTTTGTTTCTATTCTTAGGTAAACCAGACAACTATGTTATATTTATCTTCAGGTTTAGAGGAATTGTGATCATTTTGGCCTTTTACATTCAAAAGGAAATCGTTGTGGTAAGTGGAAATTATTTGTCACATCTAACTTTCTAGAATGGCGACATTTTAAAGGTTAGATAATTTTTTGGAAAGAAAAAATAGTACCACATTGCCCTTAAGATGTCACTTTTGCTGGTAAGTAGTGATACTTCCTGGGGCAAACGTCATCTCTGCACCTCAGGGCACCACCGGACACGGAAGTGCAGCCCTCCCCCACACCACTCAGCAGTGAGCTCACTACAGCCTTTTGAATTACACTGGAGCTATGTGGGCTTCCAAACGCATTATTAATGATCAGCGGACCGTGAGCTCAGAATCTTTGTTTCATGCCCCCATCAATAACTGATCTGTAATTTCCATATGATTAAGACAAAAATGTCTCTTTAGTGAGGAAGTTGCTTTACTTCCTAGAGAGACATATATAAAACATACAAATCAAGTTAGGGAAAACTGAATTTCCACTGCTATAGGTATAGGAAAGAGCCAATTGTCCCCATTTAAAATACATAATTTGTATTTTCTCCCATTATACTAAGAAAAATGTAGAACTATATTTGCCTTCTGATTCCAGTTCTCCTCTCCTGGGTGCAGTCATACACCTTTGCAAAAGTTCATATGCCTTCTTTTTAACCAAATCCCAATTGCTGGAGAAGTTTGTAAAAACTTCCTTTTGTGGGAAATAAATACCATTAATGTCAGGACTATATTCTGTTGTTTTGAGGCAGGGTATTCAAACAGAAGTGTGTGAGAATTTCCCCAGAGACAGGTGCAGGAGTATCTCAGAGGAGAACATGATACAAATCTCCAATCTACCGCAAAAGCCCTTTTGCCTAAAAATCATTTTTGTGGGATCTGTGTCCATAAAAATTAGAAGAAACTTGCCTTTGCTGTCCAAAGTAAGGTTAAGAAGACTGTGATTGGGTATCGGCATAGTCCACAGCCATTGCTCTGATGGAATAATAAGACGGGAGGACCATCCTTTCCCATCCTACACTGGATAGGTCTAAGGTGAAGCTGCCCACGTTCGACTGACTGGCAGATGCTGTGTGATAGAAGTTTCCTGGAACCCACAGACCCCAGGCCTTTTGGAAAGTATGTGCACCCCATCTTCCGGCTAAGCTCAAAAGCTGCCTGGGTAACAGGTTTTTTTTTTAATTACTTGGCATTATATTTAATATGGAAAAAGACATGGTAAAACAACTTGTCTTTGTCTTAATGTGCTGTAATTTACCTCTTTCACTAAGTATGTTTAAATCAAATGATAATATTGCCCATAAAGGTAAGACTCACTGATTTCTTTCAGGCCAAGCATGTAACCTTCCTTGAGCCAAATTTCCTTAAACTACAAAAACACGTCATTTGAATGACAGTCTTTCTTTATGTTGCAGACTGTCAAATGCTCTATAGAGTTGAAAGGTTAGATATAAGTATTAATAGTTTTATTGAGAATTCCCTTTAGATGCACATTTCTACAAAACAAAAAAAAAGGATCCAAAAGTATAGTATAAGCAATAAATGAATAAATTGGAAGCAAATACACACACACTGTCAATTTTTCAGTCTCTCACCAATATATTACTGTCCATTTTTTCAGTGTATAGAATGACTCCCAACAGAGTCACTTATCTGTACAATACCTGGCTTTTGTTTTATTGTAGAAATGGACAGGGAAAACAGGAACAATCTTCCCTTGTCCACTTTCTTGTGGACACATAGTGGTTTTATAAAAGTGCCCATGGAGGCATTAAACAAGCTTTTGTTAGATTCCCTTGAAAAACAGGGTTTTCTGGTAATTTGTTCCCTATTTGTTCAGAGATAGACTTAGTGCACCTAACTTATACTGAGAATGGGTCTGAGGTTTTGCAATGTGTTTATTTATTTTATTTTTAACTGCCTCTGCCCCCGAGGATCTCATTAAAGTGAGAAACAGACATAGTGCAGTCGTGGATTGGTTGTGTGGCTCTTCCGTATTCTTGATAATACCTAAATTCTTCCACTTGTTCCTATAAACCAAGGTGGATCCGACAGGTGTTGTGCAATCATAAAACCAGAAAGGATTCCTTGCAGCAAGGGTCACTGAGAAGGCTGAATGCTCATATATATTTCCTTCTTTTTACCTTGGAGCCTGAGGTTCAGCATGAGAAGACAGAGGCTCCGCACAATACTAAAGGGCATACAGTTAGACGAAGAATAATTTGAGAGTTTCATGTAACAAATAGTGACGCACCTTGATAAAAAATATGTATATATACACATACATAGATTTTTTACATATTTACATTTAATATATAATATACAATATATAATATTGTATATTATATATAATAATATATATTTTTTACATATTTACATTTAATATATAGTATATAATATATAATTATACAAAAATATATAATATATAATATATGTAATATATAAATATATATTATAGAATACATATATATTATATATATTTTAAATTACTTGGCATTACATTTAATATGGAAAAAGAAATGGTAAAACAACTTGTCTTTGTCTTAATGTGCTGTATATATTATATATTATGTTTTATATATTATATATTATATATGTTAAATGTATGTATGTAAAAAATTTAAATTATTATATTAAACATATATATATACATACATACATTTAAAATTGATAAACTCTACAGTTCAGACATAAAAGTAAGCTAAGTTACAGATTGTGATATTTTAGACTTGTAGAATCTGGAGCAGTCACTAGTAGCCTGCTGTCTTACCATTCAGAAGCATCAGTAAGGCCTGGGTGAAGAAATGGTAATATATTAATCATGATAGATTTAGTCCAAGTCAAACCTTATCTCTGCCAATGAAGGGTGATCAGAGGTCAGGTTGAGGGAGAGGGCGTAGGGTGGCAAGGGAAGGGGCCTGTCATATGCAATTGTTTCAACAGGACAGAGATTATCTGTCTGGGTGAAGAATTACCTGGCGAGGAGAAGAAAGGTGGCTGGGGAAACGCGCTGCTTGTGTTGAAAGTGAATTCTACTTAATGCTATATGACTTTGTTCCTACGGGCATTTCCTTTGCCCTCATCTCCAAAAGTGTAAATATAGAATAAAATTTAGAATTAAATATCAGAAATTTATTCAGAACTTTAGTAGTCAAGAGCTTCATTTAACTGGATGTAATAATTGTATTACATGTGGATAATGTGGCCTCAGTATTCATTTTAACTTTCTCTTGAGGATTAAGGAGCTCCTCTGTGACTGGTGGGGGGTTCCAGACGGTTCTCCCAGGTCTCATGCTGCACGGAGACCCTGCCCTGTCCAGAGGGTCATGGACAGGAGTGAAATAAAGGGATTGACAATGTAGCCCAGCATCACATGGCTGTGAGCATTTCACAAATTGCATTGGATTTGATGCAAAAATTTCATTTGGGAAAATCTCCTTCCTGGATAAGCTGATCTGGACGAGTTCCCACATAGCAGCAGGTCATGGTGGACTTACCTTGAGAATTACAACCACCAGGGAGTCATTTTACAGAAAGAGTTAGTAAATTTGTTTTTGTATAAAACAGCTGGGACCTCATACAGCTTGAATGATCGGATCATTCTAAGACACAATCCTATTCAGATGTAGGTACTGTTTTGGAAGGAGGGCACTCTTTGAGTTCGGCACTATTTATACCTTACCATTCTAGCCAACTCTTAATGGATGGCCGGATGGTTTATTGGTATTAGGTTTTAATATGGAAACAGCATACTACTATTTACTATTTCCTCCACTCCAAAGCTAACCTAGTCCAGAGAACTAGACTGAGATATTGATCCTCTTCTATTCTTGGAGAAGAAAGAGGGTAAAGTAGAGAAAATTCTGATAATTCAGAGGAGACATACCAGAAACCTGCGCTTCATCCTTGACTGTGTTACAAACTAGTGTGTGACTTTGAACAAGTCTCCGAATGTTAATTCCCTCATCACTAGGGGATCATAGACTTGATTTTCTGTTCCAGGATACCATTAAAGTGAGTGGGGCTACTGTTAAGTATTATAATAATGGCAAGACAGTAAGCATAAACCAGAATGGCTCTGGGCAAGCCAGACTTATGAGCACCCTGTGTGTCCATAAACTGACAGTTCATGTGGAAACTTTGCCCCTTGCACTCAGGAGAACAAATTTATCTTTTACATATTGTGATTCCAAGTGTGATTTCATTTGGAACAAAACTTTCCCCAGGGAGAAGGATAAATCTGAAAATCACAAATCCAGTGATGTAGAGAAAAATGGCCTTTGTTTCCAGAAGCATTGTGGATGTCTCTTCAACTCCATAGCATGTAGAAAGGGCAGAAGCCAAAGTTCGAAACGTGGGCACCTACTTGGTGGTACCTGAATAGTGTGCACAACTACTGGTATCCTGGCATCCTAGCATAGCCCAGTGAGAACGACTGTGAGGTGGGAAACCAAGTGCACATGCATCCATCACTCACCAGCAGCGGGGAAATGCAGTTGGCAACAGAAAAGAGTTTGTCCTTTCTCGGTCTCCATGGGGAGAAAGAGAGAGAGAAAAAGACAAGGGGAGGAAGAAAGACAGAAAGGAAGAGAAAAGAGAGATCACTCAGATGTAGGATTGAATTCAGTTCAGGAAATGCTTTACTCACTCAGTTCAGAAATAGTCTGCTTGGAAAGAGAAAGATAGCCTCAGCTTATTTCCACCAGTCTTATTTTTTTCCCTCTCTTCTTTGCTTGCTTTTTCATTTTTGTTCCCATGTGCTTCTCCCTGTGTATACCTGGGGCATAGATCAATGCAAAATTCCAGAAATATAAGCCCCTTCAGGCCAGGAAACTTTTCCAACGTGTTCAACACGAGTACTTAAAACACCATTTGGCACATAATAGGTTTTCAAAAAAATTTTTGCTGAGTCAGTAAAGGATTAGCTCAACTGAAAAACCCAATAGACAAGACGTCTGGCTGCCTGGAAAGGATGAAGGCTGGGGTACGAGCAGACACGGGTGCAAGTGCATTCGCCATCTGTGGTCCCTGCTCCTGCCACCCCAGCTTGGCTTCTCAGATGGTGCTTCTGCCACACAGTCACTCTCTTCCCACTTTAACCTACCGTTTTCCTCTTACATCTAGATTGTTTAACCAACTTGCTATGCAGGAACTTCAAAAACCAAATTAGGGAGGTTTATCTTCATTTCTTTTAAAATGGAAAGACCTTTGGAATAAGCTGCAAGAAGACTGTGATATGAGTGTTCTTAAGGGGCAGGATTTAGTAGTACATGAGTCCTCGTACTGGAACTCCGTGGAAATTTTGAATGCATGGTTGCTGCTTGAGATTTTCTACAAGCTTCCTTAGAACTCTGAAGGATGTTAATTTGGTACCACATGTTCTCATTTATAAGTGGAAGCTAAATAATGAGAACACATGGATAGACAGGAGAACAACAGACACTGGGGCCTACTTGAGGATGGAGTGTGGGTGGAGGGAGAAGATCAGAAAAAATAACTATTGGGTACTAGGCTTAGTATCTGGTTGAGGAAATTATCTGTACAACAAACCCACATGACACAATTTTACCTAAATAGCAAAACTTCATATGTACCCCTGAACTTAAAAGTTAATTTAAAATAATAGAATTTTAATTTAGGTCAGCCATTATGTGAACGATAGCCAGTGGCGATAACAACAGTAGTTCACATTTGTTTTAGTTCTTACTGTATGCCAGGTATTGTGGAAGGCACTTTATATGATGTAGCCCATTGAATTTTCACAATCATCCTATGAGGTAGGCATGCTATCACCACACGCTCAGGATAAGGAAGCTGAGACAAGGCTTGCATTTTCACGGGAAAGATCTCGGTGGAATGAGACAAAGCACTGTAACCTGTAGAGGACCGTTGTGTGATTTAGTAGACAAAGGAAGGAATTGTGTGAAAAGAGCTGAAGATGAGTGGCCTCTGTTTGTACCAGTCCTCTTTGTCCTTCTGTGTCAAGGTAAATTATGCCTTTTGGAATTAATTCGTTGATTCTCTTACCTTGCACTTACTTGTCTTGCTTAAATCATAGAATCATAGCTCAGAATAAGGTCCATTAATGTCAGCTTGTCTACATTCCCAAACCAGGTAATGCTGAATCAAAATTACATGAGAATATGTTCTAAAGCAACTGTGTGCTCTGCATGTTCTAAACGGAATGCTTGGCAGAAATACCAGGATAATTTAATGCCCCAGACAATTCCTCAAGTACTTTCTATGTTATGTGATTCACTCTAAATTTGAAGAAAAAATAAAGAGACAGACTGATAGAGATTTTTTTTCACAGTAAACCAGAAAGTCGATAAGAGAGCAATGGATCTCACCAAGATATATTATTGAAAATGTCAAGTAAAATCCTTTGTTTTCTAGTTAATGCCAATATAGAACTTTTAAAAAATGCAATCTTAGTTCACAGTATTTTAAAATAACGTAGAGATACATCTTTAAATCTATATGAATTTAATTCTGTGAATCTTATACAAAATTACAATGACTCTTCTTTTTTTCTATTTCCTCATTAGCAGATGCTTTATTCATTTGGTCTTAATATCAAGGTTAAACAGAACTTGACTATCACTTCAACCTCTACGTGCCCAAGGTTAAATGTAACATATGCTCTATTCTTGAGCCCTATTTATACTTTTAACCATTTGTCTCATGTATTATAACGCCCAAATATACCATGAAAGGAAGAAATTGGAATCGTAACAATTTTGAAAGCATCAAAATCCAATTAGATACTCATCTGATTCATATGCTAAATGTGCAAGGAAAACACAATGTAAAAATGAGCTATAATTGTTTTGGGAAATGTTCCAGAGACACCAGCATTATTTGCAATAAATTATTGCGGCTTTCTTTTTCTTGTGTTTCTTTAGATATTGTAATTACAATATTGATTACCTCTGAAGGACTAGTCCATGACTAAGTGAACATAACTTGCTTTGCCTGAGTAAATCAGCAAACACTACACGTTGTTGATTACTAACATTTACTACCAATTAGTAACCAGAGAATAACCAATCACATATCCTAAGCTTTAGATATTTTGGATTTGTGAGAATTGCTTCATGCTAATGTGGAACACTTCTTTCCCAATGCAGGTGGAATGTTTCATTGAATTAACAGAGGTCACTATCAACATTTTAGCTTTTCTTGTTTGCTAAGAAACAAAACCCGGGAAGACCTACAAATGAAATAGATTTAGCATTCATGCCCCAGCTCTGATCAAATACCTTAGAGCTTCAAGAATAATTCTATTAACTCACCTAGCGTTACACTTAGTATAACCCCCCAGAGTTTCCTGGAGAAGAACACAGAATAAGAAACATTATTGATATACCACTGTTGCAATAAAATAGTGGACTAGCCCGAGGATTGAACACTGTGGACCAAGCTGAATTTTGCATTTTCAGGCCTACCAAGAGCTCATAAATGCTCAGCCATGGGTTTCGTTTGCATTTACTCTTCTGTATGATCCTTCATTTTTTTTTATAGGCAAATTCAACTTCAGGTGAATGGAACAGGCTCAGATCAGGCAGGTGCATCTAGTATTTAATACAGAGACCTCCTTTAAGGTAGAAAGAACTTTCCACAGTCCAGAGATCATTACTGGGAAATCCGGGGGCCCACGGAATGCTTTTATTCTTCAAATAGTTCTACTACTACCTCTTACTCACCATTGCTTACTCTTCTAACCATTTCCTCAGTGTTCTAAGAAGTCTTTTAAATTCATATATTTTATTTTATTTAAATTCATATATTTTATTATTTTAAATTACCTTTACAGTAAACTTAATACACAACTTAATTAAAAGCATCAGTGAATTCAGTCAAATGATTTAGAGTTTGAGGTCGTGTTTGCTTTTATAGAGAAATACATTGTTTATTTGGATAAGAACATGACAGAGGTGCCCTGCTGCACAGTGTAGATTTCACCCCATATCCTCCCAACTACAATGAGCTTTTCCATTTAAATTATTATTGGTGGAAGATTGAATAAAGCAATAACTCTCTGAAGTACTCCGTGGAGCCTCGATAAGTCTGGAAGATATCACAAATCGTTAGTTTTGGGGATAAAAAGAAATGCACGCAATTTGGCCCTGCCTACATTCACTTAAACACACAAACACACACCTATAAAACTGTTGGCCTTTGTTCGTAGCTGTATACGTTGATGTTATTCTTCCAAAAAAAAATCAACAAATGGCAAAAATCATTTATATTTTTACATATTTACAGTCCAACAAATGTCTTCAGAACTAATCTTTTCATAGAAATATAAATATATGCAATGGATGTGTTCTTCCCCCATTATAAATAATAATAAAATTTGGAATGTTACACAAACACCATTACTATTATAGAATCTATATAGAAGAGTAGCAATTATATCATATTTTTCCAAGAAAAGAGAAAATAGGTTCCTATGATTTCAACTATATAAATAAATATGTATACAACATAAACATATATATATACATTTTATATATATATATATATATATATACACAAAATGTAATAAAACACACAGAAGAAAAAGTCTTATATTTGGATGGTAAGATGACATTAAATATTTTTAAAAATGTTATCTCATTTTGTCTTCAGTTAAAACAAACTCATTAATTTTAAGATCAATGTTAAAACACTGTTATTGTGCAACTAACCATTATTTGAAGTCAATAATATTAAAAGATACTTATTTAAAGCACCAGCATCATCAACTTTAAGTTGCAATTTGGCATTTGTATTACTCAACTGTTTCTGGAAATTTATTCGTATAAAAATTGTTAGATTGAAAGAAAAGAGACAATGACATCTGTGTGAAGATGAAATTTGGGGTGATGAAGGGAGCAGGGGAGCCCCTATTTCCTTGTTGACAGGCCACAGATTTCAGAATCTATTACCCAGTGACATTTCAGTGCTGTGAAGCCTGCTCACCCTGGTGCATGGTATCTGTTTGACGGGCCATTGTATTCAGCATGGTGAATCCGGAATTAGGGAGTGTTAATAATTCGATATAGGCAGCAGGACCCCGGGGCATCCGATATCTCCAAGGCCCCTCAAAGAGAACATGTTCAAGGGGAGGCCATTCAAATAATGGAAATTAGGTCAGTGTGTTAGAGAACTAATTAGAATTGTCTCTTTATAAGAATCAGAAAATGTGTCCTAGAGGCATTTCAGTGATTGTGGATAAGATTTAAAAAAAACGAACAGAGTTGTGATTTGGATGAGGAACCCGCTTAAAGGGAGAGATTTAGCCATATTTGTTTAACTGGGGCAACAGTGAGTTACAAAAGTTATCCTAGAACAAAATCCCTTTCCTCACTAACGAGGGGGGTGGACTTAGGTGTCATGTGGCAAATAGCCATTGCCAACCCCACTTGTGGGCATGGGATACATTTCTCAGGATGATCAAATTTTTATTTTGGAATGAGGAGAGAGAAACCTCTGTCTGCTGAAGCACCACTGATTGCCTCAAGCATCTGAGGGAAAGATGGGTCTCAGCTTGTCCCACACGAGGGACCAAATCAAACCCTTGGTGATTTTCATCAGCTTCAGGAGCAGGCAGATATTTTTGCAGGACCAGACAGGAAATTAGGCTATTAAATTACAGCCTTTCTCTGAGAGGCCCCGTCATTCTCCTCTCCTTTCCTACAGATGTTCTATCAAAGCAAGTCATTGTAGCCATTTATCTTGCCAAACTTAAAATACCTTCTCCAGAACTAATTTTTCCCTCAGTACTTGAGGTCTTTGTACTCTCTGTCTTGCTTCCCTGATCTTGTATCTGTAAGATTAATTTGCACTCGCTAGGAGTTCAACAACAAAATCAATTTCAATCGGGTCAGACAGGGTCACCCCAGGTTCAGTAGTGTGAGGAAAGAAATAGATGATAATCATTCCAGGAGCACAATGCTAAGGTCCAGTCTGAGGGAAAAGAAAAAGCACATTCCCATAAAAGCAATAAAGAATTCTTTCTAAACCGTCAGAAACAAATAGGAATTGGCTTATTTTCCACCAGAGTTTCCAAAAACTATACATAAATAGGTAAACTATGCCCTTCAAAGGAAGCAGGGAAAATTAGCAAACACAATTTGGCATATTCTTTTTTTTTTTTTTTTTTTTTTTTTTTGAGACAGAGTCTCGCTCTGTCGCCCAGGCTGGAGTGCAGTGGCACAATCTCGGCTCACTGCAAGCTCCGCCTCCCGGGTTCACGCCATTCTCCTGCCTCAGCCTCTCCGAGTAGCTGGGACTACAGGCGCCCGCCACCATGCCCGGCTAATTTTTTTTTTTTTGTATTTTTGAGTAGAGACGGGGTTTCACCGTGGTCTCGATCTCCTGACCTCGTGATCCGCCCGCCTCGGCCTCCCAAAGTGCTGGGATTACAAGCGTGAGCCACCGCGCCCGGCCCAATTTGGCATATTCTTTGTAGAACTGCTTTAGAAACATATTCCAGCGTCACTGGTGGGCTTACTTTCCTAAGCTCACATTTTCCATAGAAGAATCTTCTCTGGCATTCTGCACAAACCAACTTAGACAGGACTTCTGAGCATACTTTCTGAAAAAAAGTCAAACAATGATTACATTTATTACCCTCTGTCATCGAAGTGTGTTGTCAGTGGGCAAGGCACTCAGTGAGTAAATTAAAATCAAGCTGTGTATCTCATTACTCTTTTTTTGCATTTTACTTGATTATTGAGGTAAAAAATTGAGACTAAAAACAGTTTTCTCTGTTTCTTCTTTAAAAACTGTAGAATCTATAATGGTTCTTGACAGTTTAATTGGTATAAAAATATATCAATCACATGGGAAATAATTCTTATTAGCCTCTACTCCTCTTAATTCAAAATGTATTATTGGTTACTGTCTATGCAGAAATGCATCCTGTTGGCTATTGGGACAGAGAAAAGATTAATCAACCACGGGTCTTATTCTCAATGAGCTTATGTCAGAATGATCCTACAACTAACAAATGTGGTGCTAATAAAGTAGGATTATTTTTAACTGGAAAATGATGATAGTGCATTTACGACGTGTAAGTGATTATTTTGGATGAACGTATTATTTCATTCAATTGCAACAGGCACGCTGGAAGATTATTGTATGGCTCTAACTTTAGTTGCACAGATAAAAATCTCCTCTAGCTAATTTAAGGAAAAAGAGATTTATTATAGTTATTGATTGCCAGAAGGACTAAAGAAAAGCAACTCTAGACTGAGATCTGAATGTGGACGGCCGTCATCACATGTAGACCTGAGCCATCAGGGGAGCCACTGGCCCTCCCCAAATCAGGACATCACAGCTGTTTCTGAAAGCCCACGCAGCTGCAGCTCCCAAAACACAAAAACAGAACGGGTTTCTCATGCACCATCTCTACTCATAGGATGTATTTACAAACTCCACAATTCCAACTAATTCTGGTTGGTAGATCTGACAATACATCTAAAATTTTAATTTCAGCTGAGTCTGAAAATTGCTGTTTTTGCCTTTCTAGCTTCTACACCCATGAAGGGGGTTGGACCTATCAACCAACCAACAGTATCTGTCACAGTGGTTATTATCCCATTTTTCACAGGAGAGACGAAATTTAGGGATGACCTACATATATCAAATACACGAGGCAGCAGGGTTGTGAGTCAGATATAACCCAGATATTGATATCACCACTCCGTTCCATTACTCTACCAGCTGGACAAACAATTATATTCTAAGTTATAAAATACTTAAGTCCAGAAGACAGAGGCACAGAGTATTTATGGATTAAAGGAGCAAAAGGTACTAGGACTGACGGAGAAGAGGGAAATTCCTAATGCTGAGAGTCACAAAGACTTTCTTAAGGACACGGCCACTTACCATATTCTGTGAAAGACACAAAAAATTTAAATACACGTAGCCAGAAAAAGAAAGGCCTTACAGAAAGAAAAGAAAAAATGGAGTAAAGACACAAGGCAAATGTTTATGATGAAGTACAATTTTGGTTAAGATACAGGTAAATGAGGAGGAGTGGGAAAAAAGAAAGTATAAAGAAATGTGTTTTCTCATCGTGTTGGGCTTTGACTGCCAGTGGAGGCATCTGGGCTCTAGAATGTCATTTGTGGGTTTCTCAGTGGGAAGTGTTATGGTCAGGTTTATGCTTCAGGAAAATCAATCTCTTTATCAGTGTGCCTTAGTAATTGGGTAAGAATTTTCCATAAAAATGTACTTACAACACAATCAGAATTGGTTACAGACCCAGCTATCGTGACAAGGCTTGACTCTACTTTGACCTGGACATTTGGAAGGGGGCTATGAGAATGAAAGTTGGACTCAATGGGGTACAGACAGAGCTTCATTCAATTTAAAACTAGTAGAGTTCTGCTATTCACAAAACACACACGTTCCATAGATATTTTTATTATATAAAGAGGTAGGGAAGGAAGCCTTTGACAGTCACCAAAGGAAGAAAAAGATTATTGAAAAGTGAGATGTGAATATAAATACTTACAACTTTCTTCATAAAAAATACCTAAAGGGCTTTAGTCTTGCGTTTGGAAAATTAAAAAAAAAAATATATATATATATAGTACAAAAAGAGTCCATCCTATAGCCTACTTGGATATACACAGACTCACTAAAATGGTAGAAAAACATTCTCACATTTCATGTGACTGATAAAGTGTGAGGAGATTCAGAATAAAATAAGAATCCACTCCATGGGAAGCCAGCCCCAGATGGGAGGCCTGGACTAAACAGCTCTAGCCTCATGACTATAAATTTTGCAGAAGCAATCCTACAATAAGGGCAGCAAAAAAGGAAGTGAACCCACTCTAATTGAGAGATGCTTATTTTGTGCTTAAAGTACTCCTTCTGAATATGATTTTGGTACAGAACTTGGGTTTACGCCCATTGTTACACTGGAAACAGACCCATGCACACACACACACACGCACACAGGCACACAGGCACTCTAAAAAATCAATGGTATGCCCGTTATCATAACTAATGAAAAGCCAGGGCCCAGGCACTTGTCCCTCGCCCAGCTCTTAATGGAGGTTTGCAGAGCGCACATACAGAAGCGTGTCTCCAGGGCTAGTCTTGGTGAGGGAGAATTTCTGCCATCCTAGCCCTACTGGCAAGGCAACATTTCAAAAAACAGAAAAAAATGAGAATGCACATTTATGGGCATGGTGTTAGATGAGACCAAGTAATAATTCAATTTAGTAACTGCAACAGGCCTTTAAAAATATACATTGAAAATAATAGAAATTTGTCATTTCCCACAAGATCATTGCTTTCTAATGAGCTGCGTAAGTGTGAAAGTGTGAATTTTGCCCATCCAGGTGGTGACCAGGAGGATGGGAGTGAGAGAAACCGAGAGTGGAAGTGTCCTTGCTCTGGGGAAGGATAGGCCCAGGGGGAGCTGGAGAGGGCAGAAGGCCCAGTGGCTCTGATGCAGGATTCAGGGAGAGAGGGCAGGAGGTGCCTGCAGATTTGAAATGAGTTTATAATTTAAAAAATGCTTCCAACATAAATTATTCTTCCCCTTTTTCCCCCTAGTTGCTGAATGAGACCCATATTATTGTTAAGGCCGTAGCAAATGTGGATCTCCTTGGGCGTGCGATAGGTTTGCTGTAGCTTCATGGATGCGTGTGAGAGGAGAACATGGAAGGGAAGCTATGAATTGGATTGCATGTTCACAAATGATAATCATAATAATAATATTTCTTTATCAGAGAAAAATGAAAACATTCTCATGAAATTCAGGAGAAAGAAACACCTAATTTGGCAGCTCTACTTGAAAATCTGTGTCTTTTATACCCTTAATGTGGGCAGGTAGAAATGTTTGGATTCTACGCCCTGGTCTGCTAGAGCCAGGACCACAGGCCCAGAAGCCTTGTGCTGTCCTCCTCGGTGCTGAAAATGATGCTCGCAGGAGGTGGAAAAGGCATTTCCATTACATTAATGTTCACCATGAGGCAAAGTGTGGCACTCTTTAAAGCATGTGGCCTCGAAGAGCTAAAGTACGCACACATGCCTATGCATGTGCAAATGAGCAAATATGTACATATATACTCATATAAGCACACATGTATCTACACGTACACTCAGACACATGCATATATGTGCAGGCATATGTATATACATATGCAAATACATATACGTGTATATATGTGCAGGCATATGTATATATATATGCAAATACATATATGTGTATATATGTGCAGGCATATGTATATATATATGCATGTATATACATATATGTACACACATATACACATATATGTATACACATATAGTCCAATAGTCCAATACATATACATACACAGGTATGCACAGACATATACATATATGGCTTCAATCAAACTTCTCATGTAAAACAAGACTGCGTTTTTTCCTGGTAAACAAACAGAGTGTTTGAAATGATGTTTGGCAACAGCAGGAGAGCACAGGCAGCCGGCACACAACACTCCATGGTGCTGATAGAAACACACGTGGGCAAACACCATCATGGAGGATCATCTGACATTATTTCTGGAAGCAAGAACCACAGCTGTGCATGATGAGGTCTTCTGTTATTGAGATTTTATACTAAAGATAAATAAGAATTTACATGAATACTTACCGACAAGCACATTTATTGTATCAGAAATAAAAAATAAAATACTCATTTAATAGCACAGATTTGGTGAAGTCAATGGTGGTGCATACTTAAAATGAAACAGTAAGCAGCCATTTAGGATGATGTTATATTCATAAATATAGCTATGTATGAAGATACAGTGAAATGAAAGTAGCTTATAAAACAGATTATACACTATGAACCATTTATATAAGCAATGTTTAGAATTCAAAGCAGTAAATATCATAATAGTTGCAGTTATTTTTGAAGTGAAGAGAGTAGAGGTGATTTTTGTTTACGTTTCCTTTGCAAGTGTTTTCAAAACATTTCTGACGTATGATTTATAATATATGTGCATGTACTCTGTCCTTCATATTGAACACCGCTGTTTGTCTCTATGGGAATTGCTTCTAACTTTTCTATTTTCATTATGCAATGTCCTTCACACCTGGCCATGATTTTTTTGATAGTTTTTGATTTTAGTTTTGCTCAATATTTTGATGATATATTTTTAGCAACCAAATGTTATAAGACAAATTAGTAAAACGATAGGAAATCAAACTATGGTCTGTAACAATGTGTAAAGTCCAGCAGTGAATTTATTAAGGTGTTTTACCAGAAGAAAAATTAGATTGCCAAGTGCTGTCGAGAGAGGGAGGTATCATTGCCAGTCCTAGGTCACAAAGCTGTTTTGTTGCTAATGACCTGAAATTCTCATTGAGCATGTTTGCAAGTATGTGTGTATATGTAAATATGTATTCTTCCTATTGTATATTTAATCATCTATTCGCTTTGTTCAGTAGTCCTCCACTTCTGTTAAGATAACGCTTGAGAAAGAGAAATTTCCTGAGGTTTAGGCATTTCGTGTTTAGGAACCATGTGCTCAAACGCTATTTCTTGATGAATTTCAAGTCTGAACTTCTAAGAATAGGGAAATGTGACACCTCATCTAAATAAAATGTAGGCAAGACGGTGCCACATGGGGAAGAATCCAAGAATCCAGGATTTAAGTCCCAGTTCCATATTGGAAAATGGTTTCATTGTGTACCTGTTTCTTAAACTCTCTGAGCTTTAGTGAACTGGCTACCAAATGAGCTTCAGAATGCTTTCTCTATTTCAGTCACGTAAGTTGGCATAAGAACCAACTTATGCCAAGTTTCATGACAATTTCACTAGTGTCAATTTTTGTTTAAGTCATAAATATTCAATTAACAAATAAAAGTAATAAATAACGAGTTAATAAGAAATAATTTAAGTATAAGTATAAGATAATCCTATTATTATTACCTCCGTAATTCTCTGTTTCTTTATTCGGAAATGTTGGCTACTTCACAATACAGCTCTGCCTCTCTCGGGACTAATCAAAGCCTTGATATAAAATAAGCAGGACTAAGAGGAGCTACTGACATCTACCCGCCCCTCATGAAAATGGGGTAAAGACCAGAGACAAAGTTTTCAATCTGGTACACAAAGCAAAATTAAAACAATAATAAATAAAAATAATGATAAAAATATACACAAAATAAATAGATCTTTATGCTAGTGTCAAGCAGTGTTGTAAATATTTTCTCTAGATCAATTTGTGGAATCCATACAGCAATCATATTGTTGACACTATTCATATCTCTATTTTATATATGAGGAGACTGAGACTGATTAACTCGGCCAAGATTACACAGGTAGGAACACATCCTGCTGATCTGGCCCCACCGGCAATGCACTTAGCCATTATCCTGTGCAACTTCTACTATCTTCAAATTATTCTGAAGAAAACCCAGGGGGAAACAGAGCTTTTTTTAATATGCTGCTCTCATTGGATCCTGTGTTCCTGCTGTGAGTTTTAGAGCACAGCAATGCCTTGATGAAAATGGGAAGGGATTTCTACAAATGTCATTTCTCTTAGGAAGGGTCTGGAGTCAGGTGGACCCGAGTGTTTAAATACACATCCTGCCTCTCATTAGCTTTGTTGCTGAGCACTTGCCTTTTCCAAGCCTCATTTTCTTCACATTAAATGTAGAGAAAAATGAGTATTTCATGGGGCTATTGTGAAGATTAAATAAAATATCTATCAGTAGTCCTACTATAATGCCTTTCAGAGAAGGAAACCCATGTATGTGTTATTCCTTCTCCTCCAGATCAAACAGGATCCCAAAGTCCCATAGACTTTGCCCAGTGGGCACTAATTGGAATGCCTAACTGGCCTCCACTTTCTGGCCACTCTTTAACTCAAGTCTCTTCAATTTTTCATCAAAACACTGACCACCTTTTATCAAGTTCTGCCATGTTCCTTTTGTTTGCAATTTGTACCGAGAACCATAGACATGAAATTGAGGGTTTAAGTTAATGGTAGGGCTCAGAGCCAAAGTCAACAGACTCAGGAAGAACTTTGCTTCTTTCTTTAGATTTATCTTTTATTCCTTTTCCTACTTATAAAGAAATTGTTGTTCTTCTCATTAGCTTGCTTAAGGCTCTCCCTCGTTGCTTTCTGTTGCTTGCAAACCAAGAACTCCAAGAGGCTCTTCTTAGCCCCTGAAAACTGCCACTTCCACTAACACCCAGAACAAAGAATTTGGATAATTGTCTTAAACATGAACACCAGTGATGATGTTTACTAAGATGAGGTATGATCACTTAGCTTTCTTCCCTAAATGTAACTATATTTTAATTCTTTATTTTAGAGATTTGAAAAATGTGTGTTTTATAAGACATCTTATCAAGCAGAGATTAATTCTTCTATAACATCATGACATTTATAGGTCATCCATTATTACTTATGGGAAATAACAAGACTTAAGTTTGCATATATGTCTTATTCCACCACCATCTTGAAAACAATGGATGCAGGGCAGACAAGCCCGAAAGTTGAGCTTAGCCAGTGGAGGTTCTTGGCTTTGCCCAGGAAAGAATTCAAAGGCGAGCCACAGATAGAAGAAAATAGCCTTATTGAAGGGGCAGTGTTACTGCTCCATGACTGCTCCTGAAGAGCAGGGATACCCCATAAGCAGAGAGCAGCAATTCAGGGCAGTTTTCTAGTCATATTTATACCTACTTTTAATTGCATGTAGATTAAGGGGCAGTTCTTCCAGAAATTTCTAGGAAAGGAGTAGGAATCATTAGGTTATTGCCATGGAAAGGGATGGTAATGCCCAACTGTTGCCATGACAATGGTAAATTGGCATGGCACACTGGTGGGCGTGTTTGACTGAAAGATACTTTTATCCTGGTCCTGTTTTAGCTGGTCCTCATTCTGGTCTGCTGACTGAGTCCTGGCTCTGGAGTCAAGTCACAACTCCTACCTCATAATTGGTAGGAAAAATTAAAAGGAAAATACTTTTGAATTGATAAAGTACTCAAGAAAATATCAAGCATTCTGAGTATATTCACAGCATTCTAAAATGGACTTGTAATTGGGTACAGTGTATACTGCTCCAGTGATGGGTACACCAAAATCTCAGAAATCCCCACTAAAGAACTTATTCATGTAACCAAACACCACCAGTTCCCCCAAAACCTTTGGAAATAAAACATAAAAAATAAAATAAAAGACTTGTAAGATGCAATACAAATACTTAAGTCAAAGAATATAAATATACTTGTTTTCTCTTTTTGATATGGAATTTTCTTAAGTTTTAACTTTTGGTTTTTCTCTCAAAGCCATTTTGGATATCTGTCATAATGTAATAATGTCTTTAAAACAGGTATTTAAACTCTAAACTTCAAAAAAAATTAAAAGATCTTAGATTTATGGTGCTGTATCTGGCAGGCCTTCAGGATTCCAACCATATACAGACATTTTGATCTCTTTTAGACTGGATGTGAGCTCTAGGACCAGGGGCTGAGTGAAAGCCGTGGCTTCTGGCCAATGACAGCAAAATGCAAGGTTCACTGGCATTGTGTTTCCAAACAGAGCCAAGTTACACTGCATTATTACACTGTTAGCAACAATACAACTTCCTAGAAAATTGCGTGTATTGTTAATACAGGAACACGCTGGCAATTAGCAGATGTGCCTGATTTAAAATGGGAATGTGCTTATTCAGTGTAAATACTGTATGACATTTTCTGTATCATTTCAGTTGCAGTTTCCTTGCATTGGAACATCTATTGGCAGGACAAGTTAATGACTGACAATATTGACAACAGACGCAATTAAACTGTGTGAGTAGAAACAAAATTTGCATTCATGGGCTACTAGAAATTTGTTTTGTTTGAATTAGAAGAGGCATCTCCCTAATAAAATATGCCTACTTATAAGAGGAATAGCTTTGCCTTAAAACAAACAAACAACAAAAAATGAGTAGACGGATAATCTAGAAGTGAGCATTTTTCCAGGGAGAATAAAAGGTGCACAGCAGTGAAGAGGCTGATGCAGAAAGGACCACACCCATGACCTGAAAGTAGAGTTGTTTTTCTTTTAAAGTTGCCTTTTAGATGAATACATTCAGTTCTCTGGCAAATGCCATGCCAGTATGTGAAAGAATCCAGTATGCATGCTTGGGATCATCTAAATCTGATTTGTAGTAGCCCATGAATGCAAAGAAAAAATAAAAAGCTACCATAAAACTCCCAGCAAATTCATTTTCCTCTTGGCTCTAATCCCTACAAGGAACGCAGTAAAACCAGCACTGAGGGAGGGAGCTGAGGTCACCCGGGCCTCAGAGCCCCATGGTGCAGGGGTGCATGTGCCCCACCAGGGATCAGGGTATGTGCACTGTGGGTCCCAGTTTCTGTCAGTGATGCAGATGGACAGTGTTTTCTCCTGAGAGCAAATGACGGCCCAGCTAGAGGCAGTTATCTCAGGACACCAACGGGGCACCCTGGGGTTTGCTTAGTGAGGTGCATGGGGGCTGAGGCAGGTGCTGCCTGGGGCCTCCGGGCCAGGGCTGGTGAGGACCCCCAAGTCCCCTAAGACTGCACAGCACGGGGCCAGCCTGGCTGGGCTCCTTACTGCCCACAGGGGTCGAAAGCAGCTGTCACACAGCCTGTCTAAAATAACAACTGGTCACAGCAGCGCCAGGTAAAGGCAATTTCTCTGCAGATAGAAAAAAACCTGAAGCTGGTGACGAGCAGCTTGCTGATAAGATCTGAGGAGTTGGGCGAGTGGGTTCACACAAGCACACTAAGAGGCAAAATGGCAAAGTCTGAGATACGACCTTCCAGGGTGCTCCAGGGAAAAGGGAGGAAAGTGCCAGGTCAGCATGTGTACAACTCCAGTAAACATACTGGCCATGCTCCCCTCCCAAGCCTTAGCAGCTCACCACGCAGGTGGGCAGCCCACCCCAATGGAAGAATCGGGGGAGAAGGACACAAAACCCTGGAAATGAGGTGACAACACGTTAGCAGCCCTTGCTTACTCTTGGCGCCTCTTCTGCCTAGGGGTCCACCCTGGCTGCACTTGAGGAGCCCTTCAGCTCACCCCTGCACTGTGGGAGCCCCTCTCTGGGCTGGCCAAGGCCAGAGCTGGCTCCCTTTGCTTGCAGGAACTGTGGAGGGAGTGGTGCGGGTGGGAACTGGGGCTGGGCTCGGTGCTCACGAGTTCCGGATGGGCGTGGGCTCGGCGGGCTCCCAGTGCTGGGCTGCCCGCAGGCGCCTCTGGCCCCCTGGCAGTGAGGGGCTTAGCACCTGGGCCAGCAGCTACAGAGGGGGCGCTGGGTCCCCCAGCAGTGGCAGCCCACCTGCCCTGTGCTTGAATTCTCACCGGGCCTTAGCTGCCTCCCCATGGGGCAGGGTTTGGGATTTGCAGCCCGTCATGCCTGAGCCTCCCCCCAAACTGCCCCGCTGTGGGCTCCCCAGTGGCATGAGCCTCCCCAGCGGCCTCAGCCTCCCTGATGGGCACTGTCCCTGCTCCATGGCACCCGGTCCCATCGACTGCCCAAGGACTGAGGAGTACTGGGGAAGTCAGCTCCGCCGGCGGCCCAGGTGTGGGATCCACTAGGCCAAGCCAGCTGGGCTCCTGAGTTGGTTGGGGTCTTGGAGAAGTTTTATGTCTAGCTGGAGGATTGTAAATGCACCAATCAGCACTCTGTGTCTAGCTCGGGTTTTGTGGATGCACCAATCAGCACTCTGTATCTAGATAATCTGGTGGGGACTTGGAGAACTTTCATGTCTAGTTAGAGGATTGTAAATGCACCAATCAGCACTCTGTGTCTAAAAGCTTGTAAACACACCAATTAGTGCTCTGTGTCTAACTAATCTAGTGGGGACTTGGAGAACTTTTATGTCAAGCTAGAGGATTGCAAATGCACCAATCAGCACTCTGTGTCTAGCTCAGGGATTGTAAATGCACCAATCAGCACCCTGTCTAAACAGACCAATCAGCTTTCCGTAAAACAGACCAATCAGCTCTCTGTAAAATGGACCAATCAGCTCTCTGTAAAATGAACCAATCAGCAGCATGTGGGGGGGGCGGGGGGGGGGTCAGATAAGAGAATAAAAGCAGGCTGCTTGAACCGGCAGCCAAAAGCTGCTGGGGTCTGCTTCCACGTGGTGGTGTCTTTGTTTTTTTTGGTTCTTGCAATAAATCTTGTTGCTGCTAACTCTTTATGTTTGCACTGGCTTTATGAGCTATAACACTCGCAGCGAAGGTCTGTAGCTTCACTCCTGAAGCCAGCGAAACCAAGAACCCACCAGTCCAGACACAGAAGCATGTCAACATATAAAACCAAAGACAAAGGTCAAACCCTGCACTTGTCCTTCAAGTCTCCCGCTTGGGCCTCTTCCCGGTGTACTTTCCTTCCTTTCATTCCTGCTCTAAAGCTTTTTAGTAAACTTTCCCTCCTGTGCTAAAAGTTTCCTCAGTTTCTCCTTCTGCCTTTTGCCCCTCAGTTGAATTCTTTCCTCTGAGGAGGCAAGAATTGAGGTTGCTGCATGTAGGGATTCACCACCAATAAGAGAAGCAGTTGAATTTCAACTTCCAAAGTCCAATGTGAGAGCTGGCTGACATAAGTCACTTCAAAGTGATATGGAGCTATTTTTAATTCATACTTATTTTATAGACAGAAATGTGAATATGTTACATTTGTAGACAGAAACATGAGTATGTTACATTCTTAAGTTTCTAAAAATTAAAACATCATTTGGGGTTGTTGACCACAGTTTTTACTTTTTATTCATCAAGTGAGTAGAAATATCAGATAGCTCTAATTTAGACTGCTATTTTCATAAAGTGAAAAATCTTTAAAGAGTTATATACTGCATCTTCTTAGGCAACCATGAAGAGAGAAATCTATTTTCTTTGGAAGACAATTTTTAAATTTTTTCTAATATTTTAGATAATGGCAGTATATGATCATTTCTAAAAATTTAAAATGCAATTACATATTAAAATTACATTGATCATATCGCATCTCCAAAAAAATGGTGTTAATATTTGTGATAGATGCTTTCAAGCACTTTTGAACAGGTGTATGGGTAACAAAAAAATGTCATTCATATGACAGTTTGATTTTTGTATAGCTGTGTATATCCACGTACATACTAAGCATATAGATATTCCAAATGGTATATGCTTCTGGTGTAGTGAAATAGTTTATGTGTTTTTTAATGTTGTATACTTTTTAACCTTTTGAATATATCCCAATGTTTTGAAGTATTTTTCAAATGCATGACAATGGCCGCACGGCATTCTCTCATTTGAGTGTGTAATATTTAAAACACTTGTTCAAAATGGCCGTGTTTATCCCGTAATGTTTTCATTTTTAAAATCTGGACATGAAATTCCAGGATAAACTGGTAGAGTCATGTTGAGGGTCGTGGGGCACTTTTCACAAGTAGCTCTCAGAAAGCTATGACCAGCTTAGCTTCTCCCAAGCAGTGTATCAGTTCCTTTTTCACTGCACCCTTGACAAACCTGGAGGCTTAAAAACATGTCATTGTGACATGTGAAAGGTGTCTTTACTTGTTGGCATTTTTACTCATTTGTTTTTTTGAAAACTACGTTGACTGTTCACACTATGATGTGAGCTGTTTATCTCCTTGCTGTGCTCTTTATTGTAAACACATTTTTCATAATAATCCAATATTTTATTCATGTATAACGTGCCTCTTAATTCTATTTATGATGCTATTCAATGTAAAAATGTCATGAAATGTTTATGCTTGCAAGTTGTTAAATTCCACTGTTCAATTACTGACGTTTTCTCCTTATATTTACCTTTTTAACAAATAAATCTGATTAGTCTGAAACTTAAAATGATGAAATTAGTATTACAATTGTCAACTTGCTAGCAATTTCTCCAGTATCATTTATTATGTCCATCTTTGTCCACCTGATTTGTACTGTACTAATTTCTTCAATGTGCTATTTTGTTTCTCTGAAATAATTCTATTCTTTGTCCATTGTTAGGTAAGTACCACACTGCTTTATTTCAGAGCTAAAATGTACTTTCATGTCTCCTAGCCCCATTATGTCTATTTTATTTTACCAATAGTTTCCTGTATTTCCCTTCAAATGAATAGGACTATTTCTATGATGTTCTAAAAAATAGGGGATTTGGCTTCTAATTTCATTAACCCATTAATTCATTCTGAGAAGACTATAAATTTTACAGGACTTAGTTTTTGCCTCAAGGAAGATTATGTGTCCTTTTATGTGCTTCTATTTTTGCTTGCTCCATCAGTTGTATTTTGTAAATTTCTCGCTATGCTTCTAACATATTTGTGTTTGAATTTTATATTTATACAAAATATAAAATATGTTCATATTAAAAGACGGCATTTAAATAGGTTTAAATACTGATATCTTGGTTTCCAAATCCCACTCTTCACTAGAATGAACTGAAGTTCCTGGAAGAAGAAGTTTGCCAGTTTGGAGGCCAGGAGAGTACAAGCGAGTGTAGGACATCTCATGCCGGAAAACGAAAATATTCAAACATTGGTGGGATGTGGAGTGTGGCTGAAGGGGAGGAGGAGAGGGCACCTGCACGGTTTGCCATTTTCTACTGCTTGAGCGCAGTGCAGGGTACACAGGTGGGCTCAAATTGTGAAAATTAATTGAGCCTGTAGAGAGTTTCAGTAAGTCCTGTGTGTGTGTGTAGAAAGCTTCAACAGAAGGTTTGAAAACTATGAATAAGAATGTAAAAAAGATAATTCTAAGGGGTTCCTACTGGCTAAGTTTGAAACAATTTCACCATGAAATTACTAATGATACCAATGAATAATAATAGATTGAAAATAAAATGCATATAAATCAAGATTTTTTAAAAAATGAATATACAGGGAATGGTTTAAGCTCTACTTCACAGAAGAATGTCAATTTTAGTAAATATTGAAACGTAGAAGGAATGAAAGAACTACAAAATAAGTGCAATAATTGTTTCAGGCAAGAACCATTAATGAGTGAAAGAAATCATCGGATATTATTGTCACAGATTACTTATTAATTACAAATGAAGATGTATCTTTACAGTGAACAAATCTGGCAGACAAAACCTTAAGTTGTTAAATTTAGCATCACCAATATTGGAGCGACCTGACATGAGATTTCCTCTGATGTAAGGCGATGGGAATTACAAAAAAAAAAAAAAAGAAATTGCTTACGTAGTATATTACCTAAACTACTTAACATAAATAAAGGGGAAATAATCAGACTTATCTTGATTGTAGACATTCTCCAAAACGACAAGCACTTATCCTTTAAAATTATCAATGACATGAAGCTTTAAAAATGCAAGGGAACTTGCAGTGAGCTGAGATCACGCCACTGCACTCCAGCCCTGGGCAACAGAGCGAGACTCCGTCAAAAAAAAAAAAAAAAAGTAACAAGGGAAATATTTGAAAGGAGATAAAGAGAAAAACTAAATTCAAAGGGTAGTCCTTGGTTGAATCCTTGTTGGGGCACGTGCAAAAACACACCAGGTTTTATTTCCACAGGCCCTCCTGCTAAAACCTGAGGGCAGTGAGCTGTTGCAGCCACATTCTTAGCAAGGAGAATTAAGATGTATTTATTTCCAAATGAAAATTCTGTTTTGTTTTACTATAATACATAAATATATCCTTAATTTAGTAAATATGAAAATACAAAAAAATGAAGAAATGTAACCATATGCCTCCTTTGCAAAAGACAAAGCCTGCATTTTGGTCTATTTTTGCCCATACTAGTTTTATGTATAGATTATTTTTATTCATGCTATAATAATTAATGGGTTTATTTTTATCAAATATTTATTAGTCACCTTCAATAAACAGAATATAGAAGCAGGTTTCTGCTAATGGGATAACACTTAAACTTTTCAAAGTATAGGATGTACGTGCTGTCGTTCTGGTTGACATTTACATCCAAGCTGTTCAATGTCCTTACACCTAAATGTATACTTTAACTTCCTTCCAACTGTATCATTCACAGAAAACACAATCTTTTTTCAAAACATTGGACAGAAATAATGGTGGCTTACACTAGGGTAGTAAAATATGAGAATAAAAATTATATTATGTATATACTACTAATATAAAAATATTGAATTAAAAATAAACCATAAGAAAATGGGATCAATTCAGAAAAAATGGAGGTAATTTTGAAGGTTGGCATGAATAGTTTATTTGGTTGCTCATGTGAATTCAACACATAGGAAAGCTAAAAGGTGGTCATTGGTTTTCATGATGATATTAGTGAGAATAGATTTGGTTTAATAGTAGAAGCTGAATTCAAATTGAAGTGGTATCTGAGTCTATTCAGGCTGCCATAGCAAAATACCTTAGGCTGGGCATTTTATAAATCACAGAGATTTACTGCTCACAGTTCTGAAGGTTGGGAAGTTCAAGATCGAGGCAACAGCAGGTGTGATGTCTTATGAGGGCTCACACTCTGCTTCAAATGTGGTACCCTCCTGCTGTCTTCTCACATGGCAGAAGAGGCAAACAAGGTCCTTGGGGCTTGTTTTATAAGGGCTCTGATCCCATTCATTAGCAAAGGCCCTCATGACCAAATCATCTCTGAGAGGTCCCACGTCTTAATGCTGTTGTATTGGGGATTCTATTTTAACTTACGAATTTTGGAAGAGCACAAACATTTAGGCCATAGCAAGGGGATTGAGGAATAAAAAAGATGTAAGAAAATGGAAGATTTTATTTAGAGGAAAACACTTTTGAAGACAATGAGCATAAGAGAAAGAAGATCTGAGAGAAAAAAATCAGAGGGTATTATGGAATCAAAGAAGGGCTCCTAAAGTGAAAGACCTTCAGTGACACTGGGAGAGAATAAGGAGTGAGGCATCCTGGAGTTAATGGAAAGCAGAGATGATTAACAGTCATTAACAGTATAAAGGCCCTGAAAATGAAGGCAGTGGGATTTGGTGAACATAAACAGAAGCTGGCTTTAGGAGAAAAAACAATTTATTTTTTGTAATAGAATTTAGTGAAGGATTTTTCCAGGTATACAGCCATATTTACTGCAAATATTGTTTCTGCCCATGTGTTTATAAAATCAGTAAGTTCTCTTTGTCTTATTTAATTTCCTTAGCTAGCATTGCCAGAGCCATGTTAAATGTTCTCTTTATAGGAAACATGTAATTTTAATCATGTTGGTAATGTACAAATCTGTTTCTGTATTATTATTACCATTATTTATTCAGTAATTAATCATATCAAATTTTTGTTATCAATAAATATATTTAAATATTTTGAATTATTATGTTTATTATATCAATGATACCTGAAAGTGGCTTGCTTTCATATTAAGTAACCTCTCAGGGACGTATTGTATGCTTAATACATATATATAATATGCTTCATACAATAGCATTAAGAGGTGGGACCTCTCAGAGATGATTTGGTCATGAGGGCCATTCAATCTCTAAGTAAAACCTATGTAGATTTTCTTAACAATTAGAAAATGGGAAGTGAGGAAACAAATGTCCCAGATAATAGAACCCTTGTTATAGCATGAAAATAAATTTACTTAAAACTGTAATCTATAATAACCAGGGAGGCATTTCATGTTTCTGTAGTGAAAATAACTGCAGAAGAAGCAAAGAGGAAGACCTAAAATGTTAATATCTGTTATTTGTTCCTTTCTGATTTTGGCAAGTTGTTGCAAGAGTGAGATTAGCTTAAGAAAATAATGGTGATTTTGAAGACAAAGATGTATGGCAATAGAGTCTAGTTGGAATTAGACTCTCACAGATTTGGAAAAGGCAGTTGCTTTTCTATCCCAAACGGCAGGAAATATATATATAGTTAATTCTTTTTGTCAAGTTCTTTCATTTAGGGTTTTTTTTGTCAAATATGGGGTGATAGGTGTCTCAAAAACTTCCAAGTAGCTACTTATTAAAATGAAGCAAAGAATAATGAGCCCAGCATCGGAGCACATAAATAAGAAAATCTTTTTTCAAAAGCAAATCCAGGTAAGAATGTTGAGGGTTACTAACTGGCACAGAGTATAACCAAAATAAATAAAGCAAAACACAATCAATTTTTGCAATATTTAATGAATATTCACTTCAATCTTTGAAGCAATCTCTATACTCCCAAACTCACCATAGAAGGAAGTAATCTACAAAAGTAGTATGTCCTTCATAGAGGGAACACTGTATGAGATCCCTTTCAAGTAGGGCCAGGTGGGGTAACAGACAATGAGGAACTCACAGATGACAAAGCCAGTGACCCAGACCACCTTGGACAAGGAAGCCCTTCCCAGAGAGTAGAACTAGGGTCTCACCAAGGAATATACACTAACGCTGGGCTTTGGGGTTTCAAGCTCCTCCCAGACAGGACTTACTGATTCTATGAATTGTGATATTTTGTGTCTCACATTCTTTACATTTTCCAACAGAGATTTTTATTGTGATACTCCTGTTCCTGATCTGCCATATATTTTGTTAGTAGTGAACAGGTCATTTATGTCATCTAAAGATCATGAGACAAGGGGGCTCTATGTTCACAGCTTGCAGAGAAAGCTCTACATTCTTCAGAATCCTGGACTTTGATCTGGATGCAGTCTAATGAAAGTTCAGGTTTCTTGCCTTGGGGTGAGTGTATTATGTACAGGAAAAAGAGTTTGCACAGCTATTTTATAGGTCATTAGTTGTTCCTTCCTTCCTGATTACACAGCCACCCAGCTAGAGATAACCTTTTCTAGCTTCCCTTCTAGGTAGGTGGAGCCGTGTGAGCAGGGCTTCGCCAATTGAATGTGACAAGAAACTAGGTATAAAACAGTCACTGCTCCTGTTATGAAATGTTTCCCCTCTGCACGGCCTGGAACCACACACATGGTGGTGGCATCTTCAAGTCTACAAATGGAAGACAAAACCTAGGAGTGAAGTGGCTAGAAGAGAAAATAAATCTGGGCTTTTATGTGACCTCGAGAGGAATTACTGGCCCCCAAACCTGAATCAGTTGGAACATTAACTGAGAAATAAACTCCCTATTAAAGTTTTCACACTTGAGAGGCTCTTCGAGTATCTTAGCCTTTGCCCTGATTAATACACAGTCCTGTCATTAATGAGACTCAGCCCCACGTGCTTACGTTCTATGATCTTTCAACATGCCACTGGAATCATCATGCTAACGTTTTGTTGTCATTATGTAAATTCTATATTAGTTTTTTTTTTTAAATCCCCTGGGGATTTGCTGCCTACAGATTTCCTATAGACAGGCAATACAAACAATTTGAACCTATTGCATCTTCAATCAGCAATTTAGAGAAACCGAGCTTTGCCTCTTCAAGTTGATCTTGGGTAATGACTTGAGGATAAGCATCAGCAGGGCATTTATTTTAAGTCTCAGAGACTTTCTAGAACAGAGAAGGTGGAGTTTTGCTAGTCTTCCTAGAAACCAAAACAATATTACCTTAGCAGATGATTAAGATAAGAAGGAATTTAGATCAGCCTGGCCTTCAAACTAAAACCCCGTCTCTACCAAAAAATAAAAATTAGCCAGGCATAGTGGTGTGCACTTGTAGTCTCAGCTACTTGGGAGGCTGAGGCAGGAGAATTGCTGGAACCCAGAAGGCAGAGGTTGCAGTGAGCAAAGATTGCGCAACTGTACTGGGTGACAGAGAAAGACCCTGTCTCAAAAAAAAAAAGAAAAGAAAAAAGAAATTTAGGAAGTCTGAAAAGTATGGAAAAATACATTGAGCTTTTCAAGTCAGTCTTTATCACCACAGAAAACAAAAATTAGCCAGGCACAGTGGCTCACGCCTGTAATCCCAGCACTTTGGGAGGCTGAGGCGGGTGGATCATGAGGTCAAGAGATCGAGATCATCCTGGCCAACATGGTGAAACCCCATCTCTACTAAAAATACAAAAATTAGCCCGGTGTGGTGGCGGGTGCCTGTAGTCCCAGCTACTCGGGAGGTTGAGGCAGGAGAATCGCTTGAACCCGGGAGGCGGAGGTTGCAGTGAGCCGAGATCACACCACTGCACTCCGGCCTGGCAACAGAGCAAGACTCTGTCAAAAAAAAAACAAAAAAACAAAAAAACACAACGACATTTAATAAGCAAATGTCAACCGAATTAAAACATTCATAAAAGTAGACCTCTGAACTCAGGGAAGGAAGGGCACAGTCTGCAAAAGCAGGCGGTTTTAATCATTCTGTACAAAAGGTGAGGTGTGGGGCTAAGCACTACAAATAAAATGATAGATCTAATTTATAATAACTTTTGTGAAATGGCTGTTTTATTTTCACTATGGAGAAATAGTTACTGACAACTATTAATACACAGTTCTTTTCAAGGAGCAGGACAAAGCACTAAAAAAGACATTGAACTAGAGTCTAGCAGTTCAATATTTTGTTCTATCAGTAACTAGTGTCATCTGCCTCCATTGTCTTATCTAGAAAAAAATGAGAATAAACCACTTGGCCCTCTTATTCAAAAAATGTGCTGAGGATCACGTTTTGATGCCTACATAATACTCTGGAAAATCATAAAACTAGGATCAATTTATCTTTTTGAAATTGTGTGAAAATATATATAACATAAAATTGTAGGGCTGGGCACAGTGGCTCATGCCTGTAATCCCAGCACTTTGGGAGGCCGAGGCAGGTGGATCACCTGAGGTCAGGAGTTCAAGATTAGCCTGGCCAACATGGTGGAACCCAGTCTCTACAAAAATACCAAAACCAGCCGGGCATGATGGTAGGTGCCTGTAATCCCAGCTACTCGGGAGGCTGAGGCGGGAGAAGAGAATTGCTTGAACCCGGGAGGCAGAGGTTGCAATGAGCCTAGATAGCACCATTGCACTCCAGCCTGGGCGACAGAGCGAGACTCTGAAAAAAAAAATCATAAAATTGCCATTTTAACTATTTTTAAGTGTATAATTCGGTGACATTATTTACCTTCACAATGCTCAATTTACCTCTGTAATCCATGAGATTGCAATTTGAGGTACGATATATCTAGGAAATCAAAACATCATGCTTATTTGGGGCTTAAGGGCAGGAAATAATCAACTATTTACAAGAATCATATAGTTCAGTTGAGGTATAAACAGATAAAAAGACATACAAAGCCACATTTTAGGTGACAGCAAATGTGTGATCAAATTCTGCGATATGAGTTATCTATAAATTAATCACAATTAACTGGACTTCGTATCACTGTTTATTAACAGTCGTATACATCTTGGGCTTGGGTAATCATCATGCGTCAAGGGCAGGAGAAAGGAATACAGATCAACAGCCTGTTCACACAAACTTGGGACACCTTTTAGAAAAGAGTATTTTAAAGTATGTCTACAGTAGTGAAATGTATAATAATTGGATACCATTAGTAGAGTTTTAGGTTTTTTTGTTTGTTTGTTTGTTTGTTTTGAGATGGAGTTTTGCTCTTGTTGCCCAGGCCAGAGTACAATGGTGTGATCTCAGCTCACTGCAACCTCCGCCTCCCGGGTTCCGGCAATTCTCCTGTCTCAGCCTCCCAAGCAGCTGGGATCACAGGTGCACACCACCACACCTGGCTAATTTCTGTATTTTTAGTAGAGACAGGGTTTCATCATCTTGGTCAGGCTGGTCTCGAACTCCTGACCTCAGGTTATCCACCCTCATTGGCCTCCCAAAGTGTTGGGATTACAGGCATGAGCCACCACACCAGGCCTAGTAGAGTTTTTAAAAAATGGTTCTAGCTTCCCAGCAACTGATTTTTACGTCAAAGCTTCACAATTGTTTTACTGTTTTAACTTTATTGAAACATTGCTAGCCTTGCTTCTCAACACCAGGTCTGGCCTTATGCAAGGACAAGCTGTGAAGTCGCACCAGGCTCCACACTCAGAAGGACCTCATGCTTGGTTTAATGCTCCCCTGTCTTGAAATTTTTCGTAATTTTATCTTTGAATTTGTGTGAGTGATGTCCAATGAGACAGGGCAGCAGGCATATGAGCAGAGGCGATGCAAACAACGCAGGGGCCAGCTCTGTGTCTTGCTGCCCTGCACTTACACAGCATCCACGATGCCATCGTGAGCAGAATATTCCACAGGAGCACATGTGATGCATGGGAGGTGCCTTAGACCATTTGCACTGCCATAAGGAATACCTGAGGCTGGGTAATTTATAAAGAAAAAAGTTTTATTTTGCTCATGGTTTTGCAGGCTTTGCAAGAAGCCTGGCGTCAGCATCTGCTTCCAGTGAAGGCCTCAGGAAGCTATCATTCATGGCAGAAGGGGAAAGGGGGCCTGTATGTCATATGGTGACAAAGGGAGCAGGAGAGGGAGGAGAGGAAGGTGCCAGGGTTTTTTAAACAACCAGTTTTCACTGTAAACTAATAGAGCAAGAACTCATCATTACCTCAGGGAGGGCTCCAAGCTATTCATCAGGGATCCATCCCCAGGACACAAACACTTCCCACCAGGCCCTGCGTCCAACACCGGGGATCACGTTTGCACGTGGGATTTGGAGGGGACTCATGTCCACACTGTATCATGAGGCCAGTGAGACTCAAAGCAATGCAGCCTAACCATGGTGTGTCCTCTCCTGAGTAAACAGGGCCAGCTGACAGCCCCAAGTGGTCACACTTTATAATGAAACCAGAGGCTTCTTTTCTGAACACTGGCAGAAGGTAATACAGTTCTAAGAAAAACAAATGACGGAAGAGCCCTATCATGTTCTTTCTTACTCATTCTATTTCTCTGTGTTACTAACGACTAACAACGGAAGAGCATAGAAGGAAAGGGAAAGGAAGGCAGCACACAGATCCTTTTCCTCTTTAAGCCTGATACAGAGATTGCTGGCAGAATATAAGGACACCAAGAAGTGAAATAAAAATAGCTGAGGTAGTTTTGGGCTGAGTTTCCAATGATTTGGTAAGAACAACATACATTTGCCTGTATGAGCTACGGAGGGTAAATCATGCCATTTTGGTGATTCTATATGCAAGTTAAATGTTCTGGCATTTTTATTAGAAATTAGTTTTGCAAATGATAAACACATAAAAGTGATTGATTTTTGCTGAGAAAAACATTAAATAGCAAATTTTTAAATGCCACAAGTTAGAAAACAGACCAATGAATAAAGAAAAATGCTTTATATTTTAATTTATTTAATGGCTTTTTTTGTTTTTGAATACGTTTTTGTTTTGCAATAAGCTTTGCAAATTATGTACTGGCTCTGCTCAAAGCAACCTCAGTGTTAATATTGTTAAGCATTAAATGTTTAATCAGATGAAAAATCTGATTCTAAGTTAAAGATCTAAAATTGTATAAGATTCTAAACTATTTCTGCATTTGATTAGTGTTTGAGTGCAGATAAACAAAAAACACATGAATTAAATTTACTTTTAATACATCAAACAATAAGAATAGGGATACAAATTCATTAGTTCTATTCCGATCTTGTTATTTATTTTCTTCCGCCATCTTTGGTTTGGATGTTTTTTCTTTTTTTGTAGTTCCTTGAGATGTGACATTAGGTTGTTAATTTGTGATCTTTCTATTTTTTCGATGTAGGTATTTAACAGAATAAACTTCTGTCTTAGCTCTGCTTTTGTGGTATTGTAGAAATGTTGGAATGTTTTGCTTCCATTTTCATTTGTTGCACTTAAAATAAATTGTGTCTTAATTTTGTCATTTACCTAAAGATCACTCAGGAGCAGATTGCAATGAAATGAAAAGTTAGTTCCTTGAAAAGATAAAATCGATAGACTAGTAGCTAGACTTACCAAGGAAAGAAAAATGAAGATTCAAATAAGCACAATCAGAAATGAAAATGGAGACTTTACAGTTGAAATCACAGAAATCCAAAAGATCGTCAGAGACTACTGTGAACATCTTTATGATCATAGACTACAAAATCTAAAGGAAATTGAGATTGAATCAGTAATAAAAAAATTACCAACAACAAAAAGAGTTCAGCTGCACAAAGAACTGACACCAATCCTACCAAAACTGTTCCATAAAACCAAGGAGAGGATCTTCTGTAACCCATTCTACTAAGCCAGCATCACACTAATACCAACGCCAGCCAAGGACACAACAGAAAAAGAAGACTATAGACCAACATCCCTGATGAATATAGATGCAAAAGTCCTCAACAAAATACTAGCAAATCAAGTACAACAGCATATCAAAAAGATAATACACTACAATCAAGTGGGTTTTATTCCAGGGATGCAAGGATGGGTCAATATATGCAAATCAATAAATGTGATTCATCATATAAACAGAATTAAGAATGAAAATCATATGAACACTCAATAGATGCAGAAAAATTATTTGATAAAATTCAGCATCTCTTCATGATAAAGACCCTCAACAAACTAGGCATAGAAGGAAAACACCTCAAAATAATAAAAGCATATATGAAATACCCACAACTAACATCATACTGAAAGGAGAAAAGTTCAAAATATTCTCCCTAAGGACTAGAACCACTCTCACCACTCATATTTAACATAGTACTAGAAGTCCTAGCTAAAGTAACCAGGTAAGAGAAATAAATAAGAGACATTTAACTTGGAAAAGAGGAAGTCAAATTATTCCTGTTTTTTGATGATGCAATCTTATACCTAGATAATCCTAAAGATTGTTTTGGAAGACTTCTAGATTTGATAAATGAATTGAGTAAACCTTCCGAATACAAAATTCACATTAAAAAAACGGTAGATTTCTATAAACCAATAATGAGCAAGCTGAGAACAAAACTAAGAAATCAATCCCACTTATAATAGCTATGAAAATAAAAATAATATACCTAGGAATACGTATAACCAAGGAGGAGAAAGACCTCTACAAGGAAAATTATAAAACACCAATGAAAGAAATTGTAGATGACAAAAGACAAATGGAAAAACGTTCCATGCTCATGGATTAGAAGAGTCAATATTATTACAGTAATCATGCTGCCCAAATCAATCTACAGATTCAATGTAATAAAATCAAAATATGATTCAAAAAAATTATAAAATGTATATGAAACCCAAAGAAGATACCATACAGCAAAAAATAAGGTGATTTCTCAAACAACTAAAAATAGAACTACCATTCAATAGAGAAATCTCACTACTAGTTATTTACCCAAAAGAACAAAAATTATTATATCAAAAACTACCTTCACGTGTGTGTTTATTGCAGCCTTAAAACTAAAATCTAGGGTACTACACACACACACACACACACACACACATAGATCGATGAGTGTGTGTGTGTGTGTGTGTGTGTGTAGTATCCTACTTAACCATAAAAAAAGAATGAAATAATGTCTCTTGCAGGAACACAGATGGAAGCAGAGGCTATTATCTTAAGTGAAATAACTCAGAAATAGAAGGTCAAATACTACATGTTGTCACTTATAAGTGTGAGCTAAATGCATACAAATGGACATGGAGAGTGGAATAAAACATGTTGGAGACTCAGAATGGGAGTATTGGAGGGGGTGAGGAATGAGAAATTACCCAGTGGATACAACATTTACTATTCAGCTGATGCTTACACTAAAAGCCCAGACTTCCATGCAATATATCCATATAACACAACTGCACCTGTACCCACTAAATCTAAAAAATGAACATTTTAAAAAATCATGAGAAAAGTACTATTCAAAATCTGTTTTTATTATAATAAACACAATTTGAAATTACCGTTCTCCCAAAATACCTGGAGTCATTAATCTTCCATATAAATGTAAAACGTGACCCCATTTAGTTACGAAGGAGCTCTTTTGTTTCCCAGTGTATATATTTTTGTAAAACCGAGGTCATGCCCGCTTCAGTCATCCACGCCCACTCCCTTGATTTTCGCCTTCTCTTTGCATCACTTTGTCCGTCCACTTTGTGATTACTCACTTCATAGTTGTTTTCAGGCATCACATTTCTACCTTCAGCCTCAATCTAAGCAAAAATATCTGTGGAAATAGTTTTGATGTAACAACTAGTTTTTTGAAATGTGTTAACTAACTACTTAGCCTTCAAAAATTTTTCTAAAAGAAGGTGCGTGGTGTGTGCAATTTAGGAAATCCCTTTTCCCACTTGATTCCTTGTGAATATTTACTCAGGATAAGAGGTGATAACATTTAGTTTGACGACTTTTTAATTGTGAGGTTTTTAAACTAAAAACATTAATTAGGGTTGCCATTTAGAAACCCACCCCTCATTAATTTAAACTCCAATGAATATTTCAATGCAAAATATTTTATGTTGATAATTTGTTGAAACAAAACCTAAATGTGATTGATTCTAAAGAACAGCCCTGAGGTATTATTCCCATCTTACAGGACAGAAAGAGGGAAGTAGAGAGAATGGGTGACTTGCGTCCAAGGCCACACAGTGGAATTTTCTGAAGAGCCAGGATCTGAGAGCCTTGACCTCCCAACTCCCAGCCAAATACAGCATGAAAGAATCTTTAATGAAGTGTCTTCTTTTTTTTTTTTTGAGACCTGAGTCTTGCTCTGTCACCCAGGCTGGAGTGCAGTGGCGCAATCTCGGCTCACTGCAAGCTCCACCTCTAGGGTTCACGCCATTCTCCTGCCTCAGTCTCCCGAGTAGCTGGGGCTACAGGCGCCCGCCACCACGCCCGGCTAATTTTTTGTGTTTTTAGTAGAGACGGGGTTTCATCATGTTAGCCAGGATGGTCTGGATCTCCTGATTTCGTGATCCACCTGCCTCGGCCTCCCAAAGTGCTGGGATTACAGGCGTGAGCCACAGTGACCAACCAATGAAAAGTGTCTTTTAAAGAAAGTGTTAAGAGTAGTACCCAGGGCACTGCCACCTTCCCACCTCCCATGAACTACTCTGCTTGGGCTCTCTCCTGGGTGTCATTTAGTGACTCTGTGCCTTCCATCCTTTCTCTGTTCCATTCTCGCCTCCTCTACCCTCAAAAGGCATTCTCTACCACTAAGTAGACCACCACACGTTTCAAGGAAAGCATCCCTACCTCCTCCTTGAATTAAGAGTTTCTCAGACAGTTCATTTCATTGATGGGCGGCTCTTTCGAAAGACTCAGTTTTGTCTTCAACCGAAATCTTTTTCCTTCAAAATTTCCCCCTTAGTTCTTTCTTCAGTTTGGGAGGAAAGGGAGGAGGCATAGGGAGTATATGGAATTGATGCCTTTCTTTTGAGCTATTTTCCTATTGAATACAAGTATTCTGTGCCCCTGCAACTCCTCCAGGTAAAGTCTCTCCTTCAGGATTCTTCCAGAGGGCACAGTAATCAATGCTTCATCTACTTTCTGGTCTTACCTCTTCTGAGTGCATTCTCTTCTCATCAGGGGAACAATGCTTCCCTCATAATTGTTAAAAAAAAAAAATGCTGCACTCATTGTCAAATGGGTTTTAGAAATGGATCAGTTTGAACATGCATGAGGTATGTAGTTTATAATTTGCTTATGACAGCCTGGCTGTGAGTGACATGGAATCTGAGAGGCCAGCCCACCAGCTTCTGCTGCCCCTGCTTTTGGGAGACAGTCAGTCATCTAACAAATTTTGTGAGAATGGCATTAACTAATTTCTGGGGAACTGCGACCATACTGAAAGCAAATGCAAATGCATTTATTTTTCCTGTAACGCCAAACACATGCGTTGGTGCTGCTAGAAAAAGAAGCCTCCTTGGCTCGCCAGTGGGGTGTTAGGGTGTGCACTCACCCAGCACATACTTCACCATCTTTTACCACCTCGAACAGGTAGGTGCCCCTGCCTTTCTGTACCATACTTCACTCACACACCCCCAACACATACATTAGCATCATCTTTTATGACCTCAAAAAGGTAGGTGGCTTCTTTCCTTTAATGTTACATGGTCTGACTCAAAGCTTTAAGAGCCTCCAGGATGGATAACTGGAAGATTAACTCTCTCACTATCCAATAATTGGCAGTTCCACATTTTGTGAGAATATTCAGTTTGACATGCAGACACTTTTATCTGCCATACAAATTTGCAGTTTTCATAAACTGGAAGCGTTTCTGCGGCTGTGCTAATCCACAGAGGGAAGCACGTTTTCGGAGCAACGGAGTTCAACCAGAGGCCAATCTTCGAATATATGTGAGCAAGAAAGGGAAACAGGAGAAGAAGAAATCTTGTTCTTCCATTGGAGAGAAATAAAAATAGCTGTGAATGTTATCATTTTCAAATTGGTACTAGGAAAAGGAGATGTGATCCAAATACCAAGTGGTGCTGGTGGCTCCGGCAGGGCTCCAGGGGGGGCCAGTGCCAGGCCTGTGCAGAAGCAGGGGCAGCCACTGTCCCTCATAGCGGCAGCCAGAGCTCACAGGGCCTCCTGTGCACTGGAGGCCCCACCAGGGCATCTCTGCAGGTTTGCCTAGAAGGGAACCAGGAACCCAAGCATGCCTGCCAAAGTGTAAGGGTTGTGCAGGTGGGCGGGGAAGTGTGAGCCGTCCCCCAGACCCGGGAAGTCTTAAATACCATTTTTCCTATCAAAGAAAAAAAAAATTGGTCTTGTTGCTTAAGAAGACAACAATGGAACATCTGCCTTTTTGCTTCATTTCAGTCATTTGAGAATCTCAGCACAGCCCCCTTCTTTAATCATGACAGCTGGTATTTAGGGCTCACACAGCTTCTCTCATACCCAATATTCTGAAAGAATGAAAGACCTAAAACTAAAAAAAAAAAGGAAGCTTCCTTCCTTTCTCTAAAGGACCCTGTCTTTGTTTAGGGTTCATTACTCTGAAAGAAGCAATACCCCTCCCCTTATAACATGCTTCTTGGGGTGAAGTGGTTAGGATGCATAAAATGTCAAGATTGAGAGTGAAAATTAAAATATTCGGAGTTAGGTTTTCTAAAATTATTGGTAACTTAATAGTGAATTGGAAAAAATACCTATGGCATAATAAAACAAAAATGGAACAAAAGTATTTGAGGGCTGAGCCTTGATACAAACACTTGTCTCTTTCTCCTAGAGGCTTTTGTGGACGCTCCCTCCGTACAGAAAAATTGCCGTGGGTGCTGACCAAGCACACTATCTCCAGCCACAGCCCAGCACTGTGGCAAACACAGCTGGCCTTATAGGACACCTCAGACCATGTCACTAGGCTTCTGTGCTTGAAATCCTTCTACCAAATGAGATTTTAATAAAACAAAAATTAGAAGGCACTATTTTATCAAACTGAGTGATTTAAAATATGGATGCATGCAAATTAGAATATTTTAGAGGTAGAATAATCCTCTCTCTTTATTTTCTACGTAACAAACCTGAGCCTCAAAGACGTCAGGAGACTCAATTAAATTACAGAGTTAGTAAATGGGAGGGACTGCAACCAAAACGAATCAGGTCATCACCTTTTTTATTCTGTGTTTTTTATGCTCTCTCAGGGCTTCTGGAGTCCTGTGTTCAAAATCTCAAGTTATATTTCCTTAGAAAACACAGAGAAAGATAGCTGGTGTTAGTGCAGGATTGAAGAGCAATGCTTGTTAAAACAGCTCTCAAATGGAGAGGAAATCTCCCTGCCAGCCCAGCTTTCCCAAACTCAGCAGGACACCAGGTGTTTGCTAGAGGAGGAGGGAGGTGAAGAGCCCAGAAGTCATAGCCTGGATTGAATTTGCCAACCTTGTTCCCAATCCACATAATATGCAACAGATCAATCATCATTTAGTTCGAGGCCCCCAGGTCCCCAAGGTGGGTTTTCCCTTGGTGGAAGGTAAAACGTGGGGGGACCTTGGGGCAATTGAGCACAGGCTGCACATAACATCCATCGCTCAGTCAGGAGCCCAGAGCACGGGCTTGGGAAGGGCTCCCAGCTTGGAGGTGCTCAGAATTTGGTCAGGACCTCTGGGAGCTGTGACATCTCGAGTCCAGGAGTCATAGTAATACAGGTGCTTGTACAGAAACAGTGAAAACCAGATATAATTGGCCAAAGGAATTGTTCATTTGAGTGGATGAAACCGAAAAATGGTAGTTAAGAAACAAGTTAAGGAGAAGCCACGGGAAAGAGGCCGGAAGTCGCAGGGAGAAATGCTGTGCTGCTTCACACCAGATGGGAATTCCACTGCTTTCTGTGCCACTGGTTGCCATCCATTCAGGCAGGAAGGTAGCTACTGAGGAAATTGCCACCATATTGATTGGTCCATAATTGAACACCAAAAACCAAGTTGTGTACAATGGTGGATTCAACTGGGTTGCGTACTGAAGGCTTTTGCCAAGTTCATTTCTAAAGATTTCTCTTTTTCTAATTATTTAATGTGAAGTTTTGCATCACATATATTCACAAACTTGCTAAAAAATATGTTATAGAATGCAAACATGTCTGAATAACACACACAAAATACAGTCTCTAAGTCTCTTCTAAAAAGAGACGTCTGTAATGTGTTACTGGCTTGGGTATAATATTGGAATTTATGTTTTCTTTTGTGTTAAATTCTAGTCTTCTAGCAAGACAGGAGTTATCTCTGCAATATTCCATATTGACTTTAAAATATTATATATTAAACTTGTGCTTTAATTACACTGGAAGTGTGAGATCCTATCAGAAGTTTAAATGTATGTGATCCAGCAACCCAAATTTTCATTTTGTTTTTATGATGGTTATAACCATCCGCTTTTTCATTCTCTTAACGTTCATGATTTGCCTCGTCTGCCTGGGGAGTTAACACAACTAATATCAACTAACAGACCTCAATTAATTCCTGAGTAATTATTTTCTCATTATGCCAAAAAGGGCAAATAATCTGCCAGAAAATATGATCTCATCTACACAAGACAAGGAAGTATAAAAAAAAAGAACCACTGGGGAGTGTAGCCCGGAGTCTGACTGTTCAGATGCTTGTGTTCACACTTGACATTGAGCCTGGCCATGATGTGGATCTCTGCCCACTTCATCTTCAAGGGGAACTGCATTTGGAGCACGCCTTCAGCAGGGTTGTGCGTATTGGTACATTCTATTTCCAATTCACCATGCTATGTTGGTGTACAAAGGGTCTCTTCTGTTAGATCACTGCTGCTGGGACATTTATTACAATGATCTTTCTTAAGGTTTTTACACTAATGAGTTTTCGAGCACATTATGTCTAGTACCAAGACTGAGAAGCGGAGCTCCGCACAGGCGGCCGTGCAAGCCCGGCTGGCCAGGCTCCAGAACAGTAAGGCTGAACATAGTCAATGCTGTCTAACAATGGCATGTTGTTCCTGCCGTCTTGACAGCTGCTGAAAGATTTTCTATTCTTATCCTGCTTTTAAACACTCACAGCATAATGAATTACGAACTCTCAATGTGGCAGTGATGTGCGATCTACTGTGGAGGCAGCGGTATGCTCAGCAACATCTGGATTACAGGTGTGAATACGAACGGTCGTATCCTTTCTTAATTAATGTCTAGAGAAAGGCATTCTGAGTGAAGTGCTTGCCCCAAAAACTTGAGTGTGATAGAAAGGGAACCACGTCTTGTGTTTAGAAACCAAAATCATGTAACCATTTGGCTTGCAGAAGAAAACAGAAAAAAACACATCCAAAAACTCAAGTAACATTTTTTTAAATTATACTTTAAGTTTTAGGGTACATGTGCACATTTTTAAAAGACAGTAAATGAAGGTATTTTTGTTGTTGACACCATATTCTCCCAGGTTGACATTACATCCATTGATGGAGGTTGTCAAGGTTTTGTTCAAATGCCCAAATACGAAGGTGATTGAAAGCTGAGAGCTAAGAATCTTCTGCCTGGAAAATGCAGAGCACACACGTACATTCTGTGTGGAATTTCAGGTGGCCCAGAAACTCCAATTTTCCTGTTATCCAAATCCTGCTTTTATAGATATTAAAGAATCCATCAGACTTTAACTTAAAAAATGTTCACCAAAGTCATGTATCTATAGAGCAAAAACCACAACCCTGGCAACCTGGATCCCAGTCCGGGGCCATTGATTTCATTATTGTAAGAGTTATGTGGAAAGTGGGATTTCAAGGAAGAGAGGAGGCACACAGAGGGATCTACGTGGGTTGCACTTGCCTCAGAAAGGCTAAAGGACCATCCTTGTCTCTTAATGGGCTCATTTCCAAGAGAAATGAGGACTCAGCTCTGAAAGCACAACTGGCAATTCTCCTGATCGCAGCCTCATATGCAGTGATGACTCTTTCAGGGAAAATGATTCAGAAGTATTAGAAAATGTGCAGATAAATCTCAAGTGGTGAGAAAAGTTACAACTCAGACATAGATGATTAAAATATTTCATACAACTTAAAATTTAAAGTCCATATAGCAGGCGACTTTACACCTCTAGCTGCATTGTTTTAATTTTTCTTCTGTTCAGAAGCACTTTTGGAGATTTCTACAAGTACCTCTTCCTCATCTTTCATTCCTCCTTTAGGTTTAAATTCATTCAGCACTTTTTAAAAGATTTGTACTGTCTTTCAGAGCAAATGGATATGTGTTGACTCAGGAAGAATTACACCTATCATCTCAGCTACTCAGGAGGCTGAGGCAGGAGTATCGCTTGAACCTGGGAGATGGAGGTTGTAGTGAGCTGAGATCATGCCACTGCACTCCAGTCTAGGTGACAGAATGAGACCCTTTCTCAAAAAAAAAAAAAAAAAAAAAAAGAATTACTCACCCTTTGTCCTTGGGAGACAAGATTAAAAGTTCCCTGGGAAATCCTGGGAGGTGTTCATCATGTAAACAAATTCTGCTGGCCTCCTTTCTGACATAGGTTGCCTCCTCCATTTCCTGTCTTAGCTGAATCCATTCTTTGTGAATTTCATTCTTATTCTTCCTAAAGTCTAGTTCCAGTCATGGTGCCCACTACCTATACTCAAAGTCTATAGTCATTTTAGATTCTCTAGCCAGTAAAGCCCAGTGCTTCTGTTGGTATTCAAGGACCTTCACAGTATCATCCCACTTTATGCTAGTCACATGTCTCATCAGCAGCATATGGATCAATATTTCAATCAGACTACACCATGCCTCAAAGAAATCAAGCCTCACAATACTTCCTCTTTTAGAATTAGTTTTCATTCCTCCTCCCTCCTGTTATTGACTTTCAAAACGCTATTTAGCTTTCCTTTATGTACGTGTATGTATAGGTAGATGTCTTGCACCTCCCTGCTCTGGGCAGTGTTTTTTGTTTGTTTGTTTGTTTGTTTTAGAGACAGAATCTCACTCTGCGCCCAGGCTGGAGTGCAGTGGCGTGATCTCGGCTCAACGTCTGCCTCCAAGGTCCAAGCGATCCTCCTGCCTCGGCCTCTGCACCACCATGCCTGGCTCACTTTTGTGTTTTTAGTAAAGATGGGGTTCTTCTATGTTGGCCAGGCCGGTCTCGAACTCCTGACGTCAGGTGATCCACCCGGCTCAGCCTCCTAAAGTTCTGGGATTACAGGTGTGAGCCACTGCGCCCAGCCTGATAATGTGTTTTAATGTGTTTGTTTTACTTGTATATATATGTCCTATTGAATTTAACATAGAATCTTGAGCAGGTATCTAGTGCTTAATTTATTTATACATTATTATACCATTTAATCCCCATTACTATCATGTAAGGTTGGCATTGTTAGTAAAACTTCATAGGTGAAGAGGATCAATGAGATTAAGTTATTTTATCAAAGTGTGGTTTTCTGCAAGGGCAAGTTTGAAACCTGACCCTAGTTGTGCTCCAGGATCTAGGCGTGCTCACTCTACCTTGTCTTTGTGTTGAAAGGAGTGGTTTCCAATGACTGTTTAAGTGACGAGTGCCATGAATAACTACAGCTTCACCAGACTAGATTGTCTCAATGCCCTTGGCTTGCAACTCCCTCCCACAGCCAAAAACTGTCATGTTAGGCCCATGCTGTATTACTGTATAGTTTCACAACATAAACTTTTAAATATCATATAATTTCCTCATAAAGAAACGATTATGAGCAAGTACAGAATCAAATCACAGCAACTTCACTAACAGAAGATCTTCTCCGCTGTGATTTGGTTTTCCAGCATCCTAGATGCAATTCCAGAAATGCCATTTTACCTCTACTTTTACTTGATAATTCACCTTCATGAACACATACGAACGGTGGGAAAAGAAGCACTCATTGAATTTCAAGCATCCTTCAAGGAGACAGGAAAAAAATGGCATCCTTTGTTGTTCACAATCTATGACTTAGGCAATTGGAAATCGATAGCTGGCCTTCTCCTTTTTTCTTTTATCTCACCTTTCTCCTTCCTTTAGTCCTTATTATTCTCCCTACTTCTTCATTGTGTTTGTATGTTTACTAAATATTCAACAAAAATTCTTGTTTCTTTCTGCACTTTAGAGAACTCTTTCCCCTAAATAATGTAAGAATTACAATATATTGACTACTAACTGGTGCCAAGAAATTTACCTACATTATTTATGATGTTCACAATGATTCTGACAAGGTTTTATTATTCTCATTTTACTTCTATAAGGAAACTGAAATATCTACTTTTTTTGTCACACTTACTAAATTGGCCAGTTTTCATTATCAATGTATTGTTTGAACTAGACCATGCAGTTGGGGTTAAAGAATCAAGTATGTCTTATTATATAGTTACGGTTTTGCAAAAGTATGTTGCTGAATTCAAAATTAGTATAATCACCTTAGCAAAACATTAAAACTTCAAGTTGGAAATATCCAAAATTAGAACTATTAAAATGGGATCCTTATAACATAATGCTATTCTCTTTGAAATTTTCATAGATTCAAAAGCAATCAATATAGAAGCTGTCTCTCTCTACCTCAGGTACATATAAATTGCCCAAATTAGTAGCATTTAGTTGTTCTCACTTATTTATTTACTGAGACAGAATCTCTCTCTGTCACCCAGGCTGGAGTGCAGTGGCATGATCTTAGCTCACAGCAACCTCCACTGCCCGGGTTCAAGTGATTCTTGTGCCTCAGCCTCTCGAGTAGCTGGAATCACAGATGTGTGCCACAACGCTCAGTTAATTTTTTGTATTTTTAATAGAGATGCGTTTTCTGTGTTGGACAGGCTGGTCTCGAACTCCTGGACTCATGTGATCCGCCTGCCTCAGCCTTCCAACGTGCTGCGATTACAGGTATGAGCTGTATCCAGCCCAGTTATTTTCAAATATCATGAGGATATCATATAAAATGGCCAGAGTCTGGAGAAAAGAAATATGAAAGGAAGTACAAGAGCATCTTTACTCCTCATTCTACAATTTAAAAAAGAAAAATAAACATGATTACAATTAATCATAAAGCAAACACTGTTGGTTTCCACATCTTCTCACTCTGTCATTACCTTGTCAGGTGAGGAAGCTGAAGTTCCAGGAAGTTAAGAAACTGATAAGTAGAAAACACATACAAAGCTCCTTCTTTCATGTGTTTTATATATATATATATATATATACACACACACACACAAACACAGGTGCACACACACAACACATATACACATAAATGCACACACATATGCACTTGTATACACACACAGAGACACACACACCTGCACACACACAGATGCACAGACACACACATACACATATAAACACACACACACACACACACACATACTGCACTGAGTTTCAAGTTTCTCCTTTTCCAGCTCATTCCACCTCTCTACCTTGGCTTCATTCTGCTCAGCTGAGAATAGTCAAGCGTGTGTTTCCTTTGCCCATGGGACTCCCACAAGGCTTTTCTGGGTGGCTCCCTGGAGGAGGCTGGCAGGCTGGCCAGGGTGTGATTTGCTCCCAGCCATCTGCCCCTGCAGTCGGGTTACTCCATGGCATCCACAGTCAGCTGCAGTCAGCAGGTTTTGCAGGATGCCAGGTCTGTCCTCCTGAAGCCTCTCGGAGTCACCAGCCTCAGCCAGCTCGCTCTTCCTCTTTGCAGGTGTCAGCTGCCGGGCCCTCTTCTGAGATCTGTGGCACTCAGAGTAGAGGATTGCAGACGCTCTCCTGAGTCCCACCTGCAAGCTCTCAAGTTTGAATCATGCAATCCTTCCCTTTCTCTCCTCAGCCTGGGCTAGTAGCTTTTTCCCAAAGATAATCAACCGGTCCCTTCTGCCTTCTTCTCCATCCTGGTTATATGTTGTTTATATTAAATTCTCCTGATTCAAAGCAAGAAAATAAAAAAAAAAAAACAGTTTATGTCCTAACCAGAAACTGACTAATATATATGGACAGAAAGCATCCTTTCACCTTTGTTCTGGGAAAGGGAAGAAGCAAAGGGAAGAAAGAGGTCTGGAATATGCTCTCATATTTGAGTGCCGGGCCAGCTTTTTGCAGGCTGTGCTAACTTCGGTAAGTCACATCAGTTGCCTGAGCCTCAGTTTCCTCATTGTGAAAAAGAGATATGGGATGCCCAGCTCAAGGAATTTTATGCATATTCAACTCAATTAAATAACAAACTGTAAGCACTGGACCCTGCACGCTGTTGGCACCAAGCAAGCCCTCAACAAATTGACTGACTCAGAAAGGGACTGCTTCCGTGTGAGTGAAAATCCCTACCTTTGCTTTGTCAGTGACGACCACTCTAGTTACCCCCACGTGGAAATGCGTGGCTAGACACAGGACATGCAGGCCAGAGACTGCACTGGGATAAAGTGGACCCTGGAGAAGAGAGAAAAAGCTTTCCAGTGATGACAAGCAAAACACTTCTGAGTTTAACTATTTGGAAAAGCAGGTTCATAGCTCTGACATAATGGTGAAATATGATTCTCTGATGAAAAACCTATAAAATCTCATTCCGACTGCCAGCTTTAGGATACATTTTACATGTTTGCGGTTGGCGATTTACTAGCTATGAAAGTATCTTTGTGTAATGTAAAAATTATACTTGCACTATCGCTCCACCCAAACTACAGAAAACAGTGTTCATGACACGCTGGGAGCGTGTGGACAGCAGCAGAATATGAAAGAGAGAGAGACGAGGCATCCAGTATACTGTGAAAAGGACTCCTTTTCCTAAGTGCAGACATTCAAGGGGGGTCACAGCTCAGATCATTCCAGGGGTATCTACTGCATGCCTGCCACATGTCATGATGTGCAGGGGCCCATAGCGACGATGGTGGCCTTAGTCACTTTGTCACCTGTGCCAGGCTCCCCATTCATCACTTCTAGGTCCTTCTAGAGCAGAGTTTCAGATACTTATGAAGTGTGGGATCTAGACTGGGGCGCTTCTTTGATATCTCAATTTGATCTATAGATTTTCACTCCACTAGGCTGTAGAAACAGCCCCAATTTTTTCAAATGCATTGAGTGCTGTTAATGATTGTAGAGGATCAGATTGTTAAATCAGGAGGTAGATGCAATGTGTAAATAGTTTAAAGGCAGCCTGATTGCATAGGTAATTTGAAAGTTAATAGGTTTTATTTAGTCCAAATAAATGAGTAAATTTATTAATAACTTGGACATAAACCTTATTTGTAGAAAGTATGTATTGCTTTTATGTATTTCACCCCCTTCGAAGTTGATTTGGAGGTAGCAGATATAAAAATATCTCTCCACAAACTATCCACCAATATAAAAGAGAATCATTGAATTTTAGGGCAGGCATAGAATTTTATGAGTACCATAAACTCATTTTGCAAATGAAAAGAGGAAGACCACAAACATCTGACCTTGGCTGGAGTATAACTGTTATGATTATTTGAAAACCACCACTGCCAGGGCTGAAACCTTTTAAATTACTCACCTTTATGTAGCAGGATAAGGTAATTTGTTATTTGATAGTATTCATAAAGAGGGTAATAAATATAATGAGCCCAAAGTTACTATTTCTTTTTGTTTCATGTTTGGTTTTGGTTTTGGTTTGCTTGTTTGTTTTAAATGTTCAGACGATACCTGGGAGCCCTATCCTAGCAAGGGCTTCTCCTGGTGAGTTCTCCATCCAGGAAGTTGTTGCCTACAAAGATACTGCTGGATTTCTCAGGTGGAGGGAAGAAGCGGATCCAGGGTAGTTCTGAGTACAACCACATTCAACCTGAGTGGGAAAGCGAGAGATGCCAGGGATGCAGGCAGGGAGGAGGGCTATGAGGTGATAAAAATGAGAACAAGCACAGCCCTTGAACAGCTGAGCTTGCAGAACACTGCCCTGCTATGTGCTGTGGATCTCAATCCCAAGAATAGTAAGTGTCCAAGTTCATGTCTTCATATTTGCAGAGAGATTCTGTGTTCATTACAGGACTCAGTCTGTCTGAGCTGCTATAAACAGCACACCATAGGCTGGGTGGCTTAGATAACCAACATCTATTTTCTCTCAGTTCTGGAGGCTGGAAGTCCAAGGCCAAGGTTCTGGCACATCTGGAGTCTATTGATGGCTTGGCCCCCTTCTGATTCATACGTGGAGTCTTCTGGATACACCCTCACATGGCCGAGAGGAGAGAGAGGAGAAGCAGGAGCTCATAAGAGCTCTCATCCCATCCATCAGTTCCACCCTCGTAACTGATGACCCCCCAAAGTCCCCACCTTCTAATACCATCAAATCGGGGGTTAGGGTTTCAAGGCACCAACATGGGGGAACACGAACACTCAGTCCCTAACACGACAGGTCACACAGTTCTATTTTCAGCCAAATGACAATTTATACAATGGTTCCACCACCAAGGCCCAAACACCAACTCAGAATGCTGAAAGTACAAAAACGGATGTAACTTCGTAACATTTTTTGGAGAAGAAAACCCATGGATTGAATGGTTCATTGCCATATCCTCTCCCAAATTTTTTGCTTTCTATCAGAGAGCAATTCTCAATGGAGAAAGCAGCATTGCATTGGGCCAATTCTCCAGTCAAAGGTAAAATGGAATTCCACCAGTGTCAGCTACCAAAGGGGGAACCTATGGCTTCGGAATCATATATCCTTCTTCCTTTACCTTCACACTTTTCCTAAATGCAGAATCGACAAAACAGATGGATCAAGGGGTTCTAGTAAAAAGGTGGATATCTGGTTAGCTTTTAGGAAATTCTAGCAACAGTTTAAACCACGGGTCCTATACCTTCTGAGACTCAGAATCCTCTGTGGCTTTTTCCACTGACACTATGGGTAACACAGGAGGAATAAAAAAATAAAGGCTATAAAAGGAAACCTTTCCAGTGGGCTTGGTTCTTTGATACTTTATTTATTGATCTACACTATCAAGATTCTCCACATATAGCTTTCTTTCTGAGCACCCCTAAACAAGGCTGCTCATCCTAACTAAAATGTATCTCATCTTTGCCTGACACTGCTTTCTTTCTTCTTCATTTCTGAAAATTCAAATGTGAGTGCCACTGAGCTTTTGCAGTTAATAATTAAATTACTTGAAATATGAATGAGAAACAATGCAGAGAAAATGACAAAAACAATTTCTTTTTGAGATGGAATCTCCTTCTGTCTACCAGGCTGGAGTGCAGTGGCGCGATCTTGCCTCACTGCAAGCTCTGCCTCCTGGGTTTACACTATTCTCCTGCCTCAGTCGCCTGAGTAGCTGGGACTACAGGTGCCCACCACCATGCCTGGCTAATTTTTTTGTATTTTTAGTAGAGACGGGGTTTCAGCACTGTGTTAGCCAGGATAGTCTCGATCTCTTGATCTTGTGATCTGCCCACCTTGGCCTCCCAAAGTGCTAGGATTACAGGCATGAGCCACTGCACTTGGCCAAAACATAAATTTTATACACATCTTACTCTTACGAATTCATTGGCTTTTTCTTTTGAAAAAAAAGTTACCTTAAGTGTAAGGATTTCTACCTGTCTCACAGTGGCTGGCAGAATGTTATCTGGTTACCATCCATAAATGAAGTCATCTTTCCCGCACAGGTAGGATTTCATAGCAACCCTTGTATCGTGGGGCTATAGGGCTCATCTTGAAACTGAGGGCCCCAAGTCAGGATGGGCCCTGACTAACCAGGGCTGCCCTTGTACACATCATCTGTATTAGTCTGTTCTTACTCTGCTAATAAAGACATACCTAAGACTGGGTAATTTATAAAGGAAAGAGGTTTAATCCACTCACAGTTCCACATGGCTGATGAGGCCTCACAATCATGGCGGAAGGTGAATAAGGAGCAAAGTCACATCTTACATGGCAGCAGGCAAAATAGGTTGTGTAGGGAAACTCCCCTTTTTAAAAACATCAGATCTCATGAGAATTATTCACTATCATGAGAAAAGCACCAGAAAGGCCAGCCCCCATGATTTAATTACCTCCCACTGGGTCATTCCTACAACAGGTGGCAATTATGGGAGCTGCAATTCAAGATGAGATTTGGGTGGGGGCACAGCCATCTCCCAGAATTTGCCATCAAGATTAAAGTCTACGAAGAGTTACTGTCTTTGAAATATGGTGTTCTTCAAACCTATGCTCTGGAACTATATCTGCAAATTCTGGCAAGTTTTTCTCACCTTGAATTCACCATCTATATTCTGCATGAAGGAGGTCTGTCTTCTCTCCTACTATTTTCCAAATGAAAACTGGTTGTAATCGCGTTTCCTAAGGCCCCTGGCTTAATGACTCACAGGATATGTCATTCGGGCAAGGGTGCAATCCCAGTATTAGAACACTGAGTTCTAGTCTCCTGGGATTTGGGGACCAACAGATGTTATCTATAACCTTTGTTTTTCCATTTGTATAATTTATTTCAAAACATAAGTAATGAGCATGATCTCTTACAGGCATTGTTGAGTGTTAGTAATACAGAGGAAAAAAGAGCTTATAGGTTAATTTAGAAAAATAAGTAAGTTTTGCGCATCTTTCATGTAATTAACACTATGTGGGATGCTATTTTGTAGATGTTATCTTCATCTTTTTCCAGCTTTGCAAACCAATTCATAGAGGTTAGATAATTTATCCATGGTCCTAAACTACCTATTTATAATTGGTAGAGTCTGAGTCTGCACCCAATATTGCCTGGACACAAAAAATTGCCATTTCCATGAAGCCATGCTCTAAAATGAGATCTCTTCCAGTACACATATTAACAGCCCTGGCTTTAAGCAAGACCTTTTCTATCTCTTCAGATACTAGCAAAGTTGGATGTTGGATATAAAATTTCCAATTTTGTCTAGTACCAGTATTGTACTTCTCAGGTTAGTGAGAAAACTAATAGCTACAGATATTAAATCATGATGATTATGAAGATGCTTTGCAATCCATAGAAGTTACTATAGATTGATCCTGTTAAAATCCCTATTATTTCTGTTGCACCAGGAAAGGAGAAACGGAATTGCTTTTTGCTAGAGACAGAAGATTATATTCTCATCTAGGGGTGAATACAGTCGCAGCTGGGCCTTTATAATTGTGACTCATTTAAAATGCCTCGTTATTAAAACTGGATTGTTTTGGATTGCGACTTTATTCAATTGAGACAATTATGTGTTCTGTGTGATTCAAATCAATGATTTCAGGCAGCAGTTGATTATTTCAGCTTAATTTGTTGTGCCTTTTGCGTTTTTAGACAGTCATTGGATATCAAATTCTGAAATTAGATTTTAATTTCCTTTTGTGGGAATTTTACATGTATATTGCATTAGCTTTCATAAATGTCATGATGCTTTTCTCCCTATGCGAGTTCATGCATAAGCTCAGAAAATATTGATCCACGGAAGCACAGATTCACAGACTGTATGCAGAAGCACACAAGTCTCCCGTAAAGTGAAGCTGCTGCTGTGGCTTTGGGACAATTGAGTGTATTCAATGTGTCTACTGTCCCAGCTCCAGGACACTTTGATGAAGAAATTTCATCCTTTTGTAGGTTTTCTCTTTTCTATGCTTTCTAGGAGGAATTATCTAGAAATCAGTGAAAGCTCCAGGAAATGCTACCATAATGATGAAGCAACTGTATGACTCAGCAGGTGGAAATGTCCCAAGACCTTCTCTCCAAGGGTTGATGGTAATCCATGGTGCACACTGATAATGAAATGTATTCCCATAAACAAGTCTTTCCTCTAACTTATTAAGACGCCTGCAGCCTTAAGTGAGTCTTGTGGAGGCAGACAGGTCCCCACAGTGTCATTTGTTTTAGAGGCAATTTTGACTCTCAACTCACAATCTGTTCCCAGCCACACCTTGGGAGTGGCAATGAAATTGTCATATTCTTGTGCAAAATTATGATTTTTAGTTTTGGAAATATGTAAAATTACAAGAATGTAAAACTCACCACTAGTGCTGGGGCTACCTATACTGAATAATCTGTGGTGGGTTTATCTGATAACGGCAGAAAATAGTGTGATGGGAGGAAGAGGCATGGAGGAGGAGCATAGATCAGGTGTGGTGCATAAATTACTAAATATTCATATGTAACAGTTATCAGCTTTGTTTCAAGGGAATGCGACTGAAGTCATGGAGGTATCCTATAGATAATAATCACTCTAATTGGAATTTGAATTAATATATGTCTGACTCCCAAATCCATACACAGGTTGACTCCTAAATTTCGAAAGAGTAAGTACCTATCTTAAATGATACGCAAGAGATATCAAAATTTTAAGGGGATTTGGATATTGCGACCTCTAAATGCTTTTTCAACTTAAGGCATATGTGATTTTATGGTTGATTGAGCCTAGCCTGGGAGATGAAAACTGATATAAGAGAGATATTAAGAAAGCACTGAGACTTAAAACACACTATTCCTGTTTTGTAAAATTTCATATTAAGACCAAGAAGGTCCCATAGAGATGACTCACTGCCCTAGGGAATCATGCAACCTAGATCAGAAATTAATATGACTGTGCCTTCCAAACTAGAAATCTGAGTTCTCTGTAATAGAGAAGTGGCTCATCCACCAAAAATAAATCATTGTGTCCAAACAAGAAATGTTTGACTGTTTAAATATGGTCAAAGAAGAATCACCTAATGTATGCTGAAAATCAGTAATTCTCATGGGCATCCTACCAATTTCAATAATGTGAGCTTTATAGCAATATTGAGACCAGGAAATAGATGGTCTAAATAAATACACAATCTCAAAAACAGAAATCCTACCTTGTGTGGGTTTTCCATTACAGATCTCCATGGATTGCAAAGGAATCTTCTTCATGGGAAGAGAATGATGGTACTTTAACTTGGGGTGGGAGTCGTTTCAGTATGGAATTATAGTTCATTTCTGTTTCAATTTTAAAATAATGGTGTTACAGCTTGAAATTTGAGATCTCCTGGGAATTTGTCAACACTCTGTGAAAGATCCGACTATTTCACAGCTCACAAAAATTTTTTATTTGTTGATGACATTCTCAATCTAGAGAATCAATAAAATGCTGAATGAGGAGGGAGTCTGCCCACTTAATTCTCACTGGGGTTTAATTAATTTTGTTTCACCTGCTCTTGCCCAGAAAATTTCCCAGGAAAACTAATAACTTTTTGTATGATGTAACAGATCAGAAAACATCTCTTACACTCTCACATCCATCTTGCCTGTGTTCCGCCCCCTCTTCCACCATTGATATTCAGTTCCTTATTACTTCTTTAGACATTCACAGCTGCCAGAATTTTAGTTTCACAGTACTGTGCTTCATACCAATTTCCTGGAGCAGGGTAGGGAAAGACCACAGGACTTTCTTCATAAATTATAGGATTATTTTAAACATTATACTCTGATATTTAAAGCTCCACAAAAATAATATCATGCTAACCTGTCTAGCTTTCCTTTTTCACTACCCCCTCATGTGTATCTTTGCAGAACACAAACAGGGCATAGTCTCCCCTTCCTCTATGGTTTCAGATAACATCTATGTTATTATGACTTGCAAATCATGAATCTAGATTGTTCTTTTGTTCCGTATACATATATAGCATTGTGCAGACTGATTTAGACATTTGCAAAACAATATAGTTTAAAATACTTATAATTTTGTACCCAAACGTGCTCCTCTTCCTATGTTGTCCATTTTTACTAAAAATGCAAACATCAGTCGATTAGTCCAAGCCAAAAAATCAACTGTCGAAGTCCCCTCCTTTTTTCCATTCGTGAGCATACACGCCCTCTGTCCTGATGTTCCACAGATTTTCTCTCTCTCTGTTGTCTTTATTGGGCTGTGTCCCCACTATGCTATTTTCCTCCTGCCAACATTCCCATCCTGCAACCCAGGCACATAGAAGGCTTCTTAATTGGCCTACCATCCCATCCACCATAGTTCCTGCTATTTCACCCTCCCTCAGAGCAAAGTTTTCCAAAATGCAAATCTGATTTTGGCATTAAAATATGGCCTACATATCTTAATGAGATTTGATCTGGAAGCTCAAAGTCATTTTTTCCTCACCACCTGTTACAAACTCGTAAGCTCCAGTTATTGTGAACTTCTTCTTCAAATTCAGGAACACATCCTTAATTTTTTGAGACTAGGCCTTTATACAATTTTCCCCTTTGCCTGGAAAATCCTCCTCGCCGCCAACCTCGGTAATTCCCAGCTGCTCTTAAAACTTCTCTTTAAGTATAATTTCTGCCAAGATTTGTGATGACACTATGGCTAGACCAAATGCCCCCTCTTATGTTTTTTTTTTTTTCAGAGCCTCTGCTCCTATCATAACACTTATGCAATATTCAAATGCTTGTTGCTTTCCCCACTGGAAAATAAACTCCCCAGGGACAGAGATTTAAGGTTTGTTCATTGTTGTAGCCTCACCATACAGTGTAGTACCTGAAATACAGAAAATATTCAATATATTATTTTTTCGAATTGAGTAAAAATTTATTTCTTCTGAAACCTCATACCTGCAAATCATTTTTTTTCTGTGTCTGCATAATGTTATCTTCATTTAATGCTTTTACCCAATCCCAGATCCCAAGAAATGTCAAAAATGTAGGTTACTTTTGTCCTGCTCTCAAAAGTCCTTCCTGAAAATACCAGTTCACAGTAATCATTCTTTTGTTTAAAAATACTTAGAACTTATTATTTTTTTCAAAAACATTTTTGCCTCTCAATACACGACCTTTCTGTTTCTCCTTCTCCCTACCACAAAATGTTCATGATTTTCCATAAGGGAATGTTATGCTTTTCATCCCACATGGAAAATACTATGGTTTGAATTTGTCTCCTAAATTTTATGTATTGGAAACTTAATCCCTAAATTCATGTTGATGATATTTGGAGGTGAGGCCTTTAGGAGGTGATTAGACCCTAGGGCTCTTCCCCATGAGTGGATCAAGGCCATTATCACGGAATTGAGCTAGTTATAAAAGGAGGGAGTTTGGCTCCCATTTCCTCTCTGCCTCTTGTGCTCACATCCATCTTAGGATGATACTCACTGGATGCTTTTAGCCTCTGGAACTGTGCACCAAATAAAATTCTATTCTCCCTAAGTTACCCACCTGGTGATATTCTGTTATAGTAACAGAAAATGAACTAAGACAAAAATTAAAGAATATTTGCTCGTTGATCAAATGGCTCTAAATGACAGTATTTTTTCAGAATTGGAAATACCAATACAATACCTTTTCTCGTTATTCAGAACATTGACATACCACAGCAACCAAAAGTCACTAGTATTTTATTCCTTTATGTCCTTGCTTATTTGCCTGTTGATTTCCCATTTGTAAGCAATTCAAAGTCCACTGCATGATGACAACTGTATCCCAAAACAAGTAGACCTATTTGATAAATTAATTAGAATGTATTTTGAAAAATCAGCTTAACATTGATTCTTGAAGATGATTCCAAGTAGCAACTTGGACTAGGAAAACTGATTACAACGCCCAGGAGCCCCCATGGCAACACGGATGCAAAGTCTGCAACTCAATTTTACTATTCCTTGAACTACAATGCTACATTGGTGGTGCCAAGCAACTGGAATCCTTGAGCAATTTAGGCAATCTGATCAAGCAATCTGATATTGGAAGACACTGTACACAGATTGCAATAAAAAGTAAGTTCTACTTGGTTCTAAACAAGAGAATTCTTAATTTAATTCCTGATCCTACTTTCTATGTTAACATGTTTCATGAAAATCCAATTTTTTGACCATGGTATGAATGAATTTAATTCAGCAAAGAAACATGCATTAAGTTGCTACTTAGGCTGAGTGAATGTAATAGAGAGAAAGTAATTATATTTCTCATTGCCAGCTCATTATCTCTACTCACATGTTTCTCAAGCACCTAAACTCAGTGTGTCTAAATCAGACCTTATCATCACCCCAGCATGTACCCTGCCTACACACAAAGTCAGCCTTCATCTTCCTCTAACGACTGCCATTCCGATAGTCAGCACCCACAGATAATAATTAGGAGTTGGACTTAGGTTTGGATAACAAAGCTGATGGATTTTTGTTTAGAAATTATTTTTTCAAAGCCAATTATAATAGTCTATTAAATTATTTCATGCTTTACCTACAATGCACAATAAAAGCCTTCCTGAGTCTTTCTATTTTAATTTGCATTTTTCAGAACCATGTTTTCAACAAAATGATATCATTCTGAGGACATTTTATGAGAAGAGTCACTGTATGTATTTGTTTTGTATTCATAATATTCATCAATAATAATTTCTGTCATTGTACATTTCATGATTTGGGTCATTATTTCTATTAAGTGTTCTTCTGGGATTTTTTTTGGTCAAATTGTGCAGCTTCAGAATATCATCATAAGCAGTTTCAGCAGCTGCCAAGAGTATTTTGTGTCAATTTTTTAACTAACTAATATGCATAATGACTGTTTCAAATGATTGTTTCCATCACTTTACTAACAAAACCATAAGAAAATTGATATCAAGACCCCTCAGTTAGCCCAAAAGTGTTTCATTGTCCTGGGCTGGTTTACCCTATGCCAATCGGATTCTTCCATAATGCCCATGCATTTGGCATTGCAGTGGCATCGCTGATGCCATTGATAGCACAAGGAATCAAGTCTTGGAGCAGAGAGCCCTTCCGGTGAAAATAAATGCTAATCCACAGTGTCTTGCTCTGTCTAGGAATACACAGAGGGGCATGTGAAAAAATTGCAAGGACTGTATTCCACATCTACTGCAACCATTAAGGTCAAGAAACTGCAAAGCTTTACTCTGAAAATTTCTAAAATGTCAAAGAGTCAAAAATATGTACTTACTAATAATTTATGCTAAACATTTTAAAGGCAAAGTTTCATTATTTAAAAATTGACTTAGCTGCGTACAGTGCCTTATGCCTGTAGTTCCAGCAACTTGAGGCTGAGACGAGAGGATGGCTTGAGGCCAGGAGTTCAAGGCTGGAAACAGTTGTGATGACTTCACTGCACTTCAGCCTGGGTGTCAGAGTGAGACCCTATATCTAAAATAAATAAATATTAATTTATAAATATTTAGGTGCAATATGAGCCTGGTATGTTGAAGGAAAACAATTCATGAAATAAAATATCAACACTGCCTTGTCTCCTAATGTTCCTTTAAAATGCTTTATCCGCTATTAGTTGAAAATATTAAGAGATCCTATGCCATTTATCTTCATCTTTAATTAATAGATAGTGCTTTTAATATTATATTAAAATATATTATCTCAGAACCAAGAAAGAGATAATCAGAAAATCGTTATCCTTATGTTATCTAACAAAATATGTGCAAGACCCGTACATTTTGTTATAAAACAATGATAAAAGAAATAAAAAATCATCTAAAAAATAAAGCAACTAAGTATTTTTATAGGTTGAATGACTAAGTCCAGGTCAGATGTCAATCCTCCCAAAATTGAAGTACAAACCCAATATGGTCCCAATAAAAATTCTAGAAGAATTTTCCTCTGTAGAAACAGACAAGCTGTTCACAAAATGTATTTGAAGAAGCAAAGGAACTCAAATACCTAAGACAAGTTTGAACAGAAAAAAGAAAATAAAGATCAAAGTTCCAAAACTCATGCTTATTATAAATCCATAAAAATCACAACATTGTGGTGCTGGCTAAAGTGCAAACACATGGATCAATGGAACAGGACAGAATCTAGAAATAGACCCTTACCTATACGGTTAATTAAATTTTTACCAAGATGCAAATGAAATTCAATGGAGAAAAGAATATTTTCCACCGATGATGCTGAAACAATTGGACATTAATAAAACAACAACAAAAACCAGAAATCTGGGTACATACTTTTATAATCTAAATAAAAGTTTCAAACTAGTCCATAAAATTAAATTTAAAACCTAAAACTGGAAATTTTCAGAAGAGAAAAGAAAAGAGAATCTTCATAATACTGCATTAGAAAATTTTTTGGCTGTAACATGAAATACACAATCACTAAAAGGAAAAAATGACAAACGCAACATCCTCACAGTTAAAAAACACTGCCCTTTGAAAGACCCTGTTAAGAAAATAAAAAGACAAATGACAGGCTATGACACATTTGCAAGAAATATGTGCTAAAGGACGTGCATCCAGAATGTATAAATAATTCTCAAAATTCAATAATAAGAAAACAAAAATGCAATTAAATTTTGGCTAATAATTCAAACAGATGCTTTACAAACGAAAATACACAGATGGCGTATAAGCATTTAAAAGGATGCCTAACTTCATTATTCATCAGGAAATTAAAAACTAAAACCACAATGAGCTATCACTATACACCTGTTAAAAAAGCTAAAATTAAAAAATAAATAAAAAAGAAAGAAATACACGGGATGATTCTAACTCCTGACTGAAACGCTCATTTATGGCTGGTGGGAATAGATAATGTTAACGCCACTCTGGAAAACATCTTGGCAGTTCCTTAGAAAATTAAACATACGCTTACCATTTTGACCCAAGGACCATTTTGACCACTTTCAAGTGGTATGCAAGAGAAATTAAACTGTAGCAAAACCTACACATGAATGTTTCTGGTAACCTTACCCACAATTCAAAAATACTGGAAACATCCAAAATGTTCTTTGGCTGGTTATTAGATAAACAGTGGGACATTTGTAGAATGTAACATCTCTTATTAATAAAAAGGAACAAACTACCCGATCCTATTAACAACATGTATGAATATCTAATGCAGGATTTGAAGTGAAAAGTCCAGACTCAAAAAGGCTACAGATCGTATGATTCCATGTGTACAACTTTGTGGAGAAAACAAAACTGCTGGGACTGGAAACAGACCAGAATTTGCCAGGGGCTGGAGGTGGGGATGATTTTCCTACAAAAGGGTGGCGGCAGTTTTGGAGGGTGTTGGGATTGTTCTGTGTCATCATCTAGGCAGTGGTTACACATCTTTCTGTATTTGTCAAAACTCATAGAACAGTACACTGAATACAGTGAATTTTATTATAAGGGGACTTTACCACAAGAAAACTGATGTTTATATGTATAAATATATATGTGTGTACATATGTATGTGTATATATAAATATATGTATATATATAAATATATGTGTATATAAATATATGTATATATATAAATATATGTATATATAAATATACATATATGTGTAAATATATGTGTATATATATACAGTATTTTAATTATGTGAGGGAGGCTGTATTAGTCCATTTTCACACTGCTGCTAGAGACATACCTGAGACAAGGTAATTTATAAAGAAAAAGAGTTTTAATGGGCTCACAGTTCCACGTGGCTGGGGAGGCCTTACAGTCATGGCAGAAAGTGAAAGGCATGTCTTATATGGTGGCAGGCAAGAAAGAGTGAGAACCAAGTGAAAAGGGAAACCACTTATAAAACCATCAGGTCTCTTGAGACTTATTCACTACCAGGAGAACAATGTGGGGAAAACCGTCCTCATGATTCAATTATCTCCAATTATGTCCCTCCCAGGACTTGTGTAAATTAGGGGAGCTACAATTCAAGATGAGATTTGGGTGGGGACACAGCCCAATCATATCAGAAGCAAGGCTCTGATATTGCAGAAAGATACAGCAGGGGTATTTGGCTCCATAAATGTGCACATATTTACATGTATTAGGAAAAGAGTATTGAAGGAAATAAAGTATTTCCACAAATCTCAGAGAAAATGTTTCCATGAGCTCACAGGATTTGGATAAAATCTTGAAAGAATATAGTTATATTTTCCTATCTAATTTGCCAAGGCAAAAATAGAAAAGCTAATTAAAAAAAAGAATAGAAAAGGCAAATAGAAAAGGCAAATAGAAAAGCAATTTAAAAATGGAAAAAATCCACATGTGGCCACAAAGAAACCATTATTCTATAAAGAGCCTAATCCAATTGAATTAATCGTATACAGTTGACTGTTGAACAATACCAGCTTGGATTGCACGGGTTCACGTATACATGGATTTTCTTCTGCCCCTGCCACCTCTGAGACAACAAGACCAACTTCTTTCCTCTTTCTCCTCTGCCTACTCAACATGAAGTTTTGATGATTCACTTATCCCTAATAAACAGGAAATATATTTTCTCTTCCTTACGGCTCTGTTAGTAACATTTATTTTTCTCTAGCTTACTTTATCATAAGAATATGGTATATGACACATGTAACATAAAAAGTATGCATTAATAGACTGTTTATGTTATTGGCAAAGCGACCAGTCAACAGTAGGCTATTCATAAGTTAATTTGGGGGAAGTAAAATACTACACTTAGATTTTTGACTGTGAGGTCTATGCCCCAAACCCTTATTGTTCAAAGGACACAGTTGTCCTTTGAACAACATTACACGGGAAAATTAATAAACAAACGAATTGTAATTAATTGAATACGAAAGCAGAATTTTTTGACAAACAGGGGTTCCCTGGTACTTGAAATTATGAGCTTGGACTAATAACCAGCTTTGGGGAAGCTACCCATGTGTAAGAGGATTCCTTCTTAAAGGACACTAGACATTTATTACATCATCTCTGGGAAACGTGTTAGTTTTGTAGGTAGGGCTGTTGCAAACAAAGCCCCTAACTGGGAGGCTTCAACAACAGAAGCGATTCTCTCACAGTTCTGAGGCCGGAAGTCTGAGACCCAGGTTGGTTCCTTCTGAGGGCTAACGTAGGGACCTGTTCCAGGCCTTCCTCCTGGGCTTGCAGATGGTGTCTCCTCCTTGTGTCTTCGCACTGTCTCTCCTCTGTGTGTCTGTGTCCACATTTCTCCTTTATAGAAGGACACAGTTCTATTGGACTAGGATCCATGCTCATGACCCATCCTAACAGGATCTTTTCAAAGACTCTCCCAGTGAGTCTCATTGGGAGGTACTGGGGGTTAGGACCTCAGCATATGAATTGTGGAGACACAGTCAGTCCACAACAGGGGACTTCCTGCATGGCTGAAACTAACAAGTGGAAGGTCTGAACTGAAAGCAGAAAGTGTGTGTGTGTGTGTACATATGGGGTGTGTGGTGGTGTGTGTAATGTGTATGTGTATATTTGTGGGATGTATGAGGGGCTGTGTATGAGGTGTGCACTTGTCACGTATTTATGTGTATGTGTGTATTCTGTGTGCCATATGTATATGTGTATCTGTACAGTGTGTCATCTGTGTAAACATGTGTATTTAGGTTGTGTGTCTTTTGTGTATGTGTCTGTGTAGTGTGTGTCATCTATGTGAGTGTATGCATGTAGGGCATGTCTGTGTGATGTGTGCCATGTGTGTCTGTGTATGGTGTGTGTGTGTGGCATCTGTGCACATGTATGTCTGTAGGGTGTGTATGTGTATATGTCATATGTGTCTGTGTGCAATGTAAGTGTGTGCCATCGGTGTACATGTATGTATTTTGGGTGTGTGTGGCATATGTCATCTGTGTGAGTGTACGTAGGTAAGGAATGTCTGTGTGATGTGTTATGGGTATCTGTGTATGGTGTGTGTGTGTGTCATCTCTGTGTGCATGTATTTCTGCAGGGTGTGTGTGGTGTGTGTCAGGTGTACATATCTGTGTGTGGTGTTTGTGTGTGTCATCTGTGTACATGTTTGTATTTTGGGTGTGTGTGGCATGTGGCATGTGTATCTGTGTGTGCTGTATGTGGTGTCTGTATGCATATGTATGCAGGGTATATCTGTGTGGTGTGTGTCATGTGTATAAATTATGCAATCATGTTTCTCTAATTGGGGTGTTTACAATCTAGTTGAAGAAAGATATTCAGATGGGAAAAGGTAACCAATAGTAAAAATCAGCATGGGCCTGGTGCAGTGGCTTACGCCTGTAATCCTAGCACTTGGGAGGCCAAGGTGGGTGGATCACCTGAGGTCAGGAGTTCGAGACCAGCCTGGCCAACATGGTGAATCCCCATCTCTAATAAAAAATACAAAAATCAGCCGATGTGGTGGCACATGCCCTTAGTCTCAGCTACTCAGGAGGCTGAGGCACGAGAATTACTTCAACCCAGGAGACAGAGGTTTGCAGTGAGCTGAGATCACACCACTTTAGTCCAGCCTGGGCAACAAAGCGAGACTCCATCTCAAAAAAGAAAAAAAAAAAAGTCGGCATGGGAAAATGCCAGGCATTCTAAGAATAAATACATAATTTAGTGAAATAAAATAACTTTCAAATGAAGCAGTGACACAGGATTTATAAAATATATAAAATTAAAGCCAGGCCTTATTAGAAATGTCAATAGGATTTAGATACGGATGAAATGAGAAAAAATAAAAACAGGAGCTTGAATTGAGGTGAAAGGCTTAATTCCTCTTGTTCTCAGCAATTGTCACAGAGATGTCCCCCTTCCCTCCAAAGTCATGGCGTGGCTACTGAGTGGCTGTGGCCAGCAGACTGCGTGCCCCACCTGCCAACACTGGGCATTCCTTCCATACAGTTTCCTTCCCTTTTTTTGAGACCTGAAACATGGAAACACAGAAATGCTGCACTTCCAGCTCTGATAACATGAGGAGGGAGAAGAAAGGGGTTCCTCTGCGACCATGTAGGAAGCCACTTTTGTGCCCAAATGGCCTAGAGAATAGACAACCACCAACTGCAATGTGCTCCATGGGGTTTCTGCTCTACTGGAACCACGTTTAGGGGCCTCACTATTACCGCCGCCCGGCCCTTACTCCTAGGGTGTGTGGTCTGTGTGTTAGAATGATGCATGGCTCTTAGAAGAAAGCGCATGTGGAAGTGCTTTAAAAATCATAAGGCAATTTTTTCAAGGTGACCCGTGGCACATAGAAGGGTAACGTCAACCATTGACAGCCTGATCAAGTACAAGGATTGAAAAATAAGGATAAACGCCAATCCCCCTGGAATGTGGATATAGAGCCTAAATATGCATGAAGAAAATAAAATCTTAGTAATCATATAATAATAATAATACCTCATTAAATTTAGAAAGCCATATTTTTATCAATTCATTCTTATACATCTTAAGTAGGTTTAACAGGTGATTCTGTTTAAAAGGTAAGCAAACTGAAACACTGAACAATGAGGAAAACTGTCCTATATTTGTGGTTAACAATTTGTGGCAAAACTGATAAAAGTACCCCAATACTAATCTCTTACAGGCCCACAGACCCTACTTTCCCTCCCAAAGGATGTTAAGAAGAGCAGATCACACGTGAGCTCAGAAAAGAGAAATTTCCATCATTAAAGTAGAAACCTTCATAATTCTACAGACCTAAAAGTATAATTTTTAGAAAGTTTTAAACGACAAGAAGCTAAGAATTTTCCATCTGATTTGTGGTCACCAATTATTTGTAAGGCTGTTCAAAGGAATGCCCAAAATGATGTTGCTGACCTATAACGAATCTCAGAAGGAATTTTTATGTATGTAAACATAGGGCCATTTAATGCCATGGAAGACAAATGTATCTACATTTCCGTGCAAAGGTCCACAAGGAATTCTATTTTTTTTTTTTTTTTTTTGAGACAGAATCTCACCATGTCGCCTAGGCTGGAGTGCAGTGGCGCGATCTCGGCTCACTGCAAGCTCCGCCTCCCGGGTTCATGCCATTCTCCTGCCTCAGCCTCTCCGAGTAGCTGGGACTACAGGCGCCCGCCACCACGCCCGGCTAATTTTTTGTATTTTTAGTAGAGACGGGGTTTCATCGTGGTCTCGATCTCCTGACCTCGTGATCCGCCCGCCTCGGCCTCCCAAAGTGCTGGGATTACAGGCGTGAGCCACAGAGCTCGGCCAAGGAATTCTAAATTAACAGTTTTTTCTTCTAAACAATCATTTGCAATGTTGAAAATACTGGTTGATATTTCTCTCAAATACAAACTTTCCAATTAGAAAGTCTTTCATGGTCGGGTGCGGTGGCTCATGCCTGTAATCCCAGCACTTTGGGAAGCCCAGGCAGGCAGATCACCTGAGGTTGGGAGTTCGAGACCAGCCTGTCCAACAGGGAAAAAACCTGTCTCTATTAAAAATAAAAAATTAGCCAGGCATGGTGGCGGCACCTGTAATACCAGCTACTCTGGAGATTGAGGCAGGAGAATTGCTTGAACCTAGGGGGCGGAAGTTGCAGTGAGCCAAGATCACATCACTGCACTCCAGCCTTGCCACAGAGTTAGAGTCCATAAAAATAAAGCTCCCTTAATAAGAATTACCTTCCTTATCTTAAAATTTTAAAAGCATTGAGAACAGCTGGTTTGGGGTGAAGATAGTTCCTTTAGAAACAGGCTGATGTGACCGAGAGGAGGCTCCAGCAGGGGAGTGAAGTGGCTGTTGGCGCAGGGATGAACTGGCTGCACAGGCCCTTCAAGAGCCATTCTGCCCACCTAGCTTCAGGAAAGAAATTGTCCTGGGCATCTATAAAATAGACAACAATCAGCTTGAGAGTCAGAACAGGATGCCGAAATGTCTCCATTGGCAGATCTGAGAAACTCCAGAGGAAATTAAAGAGTGGGTCTTCCGATGGAGGCGATCCCTAACAGAAGAGATAGTAGACTAACAACGTCCTCCAGGAGGGAGTGATGACTCAGAAACTTACAGGAGCCGAGGAAAGAATCATGAAAAGCAAACAATGGAGGTAAACAAAAACAAATGAATGTATACATGGAAGAGTATCCCATGATCAGAGTTACTGGAATGCACTTACGCAGATTGAAAGGGAGGCTGAAAGACTCTTGGCAAGACACTAGATAAGAAGAGAAATAAAACACGCTTGAAGACATATATATTACATCACTGAGGTTAGAGGCCCGTAATTCTGCCCCACTGGTATTGGACTCTTCGTATGAAAAGACTTCAACCCACTTCCAGTCATTTGGGAAGATAAACTGAGGAAAGAGTTGGCAGATATAACATAGGCTGTCCAAAAAAGTTTTAATTTCAGATACATGATGAATAATTTTGAGGATAACTATGTCCCAAGTACCTTTATGAATTAAAACTTGGGATATGCCTATAATAAAGAGGTATTTATTGTTTATTATTATTTATCTGAAATTAAAACATGCCTCGGTGCCCTGTAGTTTTGTTTGAAACATCTTGCAGCCCTAGTTGAGAAAAAGGCGGAAAGACAGATGTCCCACACTAAAGTCTGCCTAAATCAGAATCCCCAAATGTGAAAGCTATTAGGGCTTACGGAATGGATACTAAGGATCAGGGAGGTTTGGCTGATATTAAGTATCATGTTAAGGAAAATCCCTGGTCTCAAAGAGAATTTCAGGTGTCAATATTGCATCTCATTTGCCTGCAGGAAAAGAATGGAAGTCCATGGTCTTCGGAGTAAGTTACACAATCTACTTAAGCCTAAACACAGTGTCCCCACAGCATCCAGCATCGCCAAAATGATGAGAAATGTGACTGTAGTTTCTAAAAGCAGACAGCATAGTTTCTAAGTTAGGCAAGACTTTGTGGAGCAACAAAGAGTAGAGTTTCAAATGATCACATTTATGGAGAGAAGAAAAGTAGACAGGAAAGAGGAATTCTTACATGAAAGTCTTTACTCCTTTCCACGTTTTCGGGGGTTCACACACCGCATCAAGTTCTGCTCTGCAAATGGCTCAGCATGTTGGGGAAGTGGTGGCTGCATAAAACTACCTGAAAATGCTCAGTTTTCGTGACTCTTCGGGTTTCCCATCAACATGAGTCTACCCTGTTGAGCCCAAACCCAGCCCTCATCCTGCTGGGTTGAGCAATCTGTCTTGGCTCCTAATCTCAACTCGAACATAATTCCGAGCACATGGCATTGAAGTTGTGTGTTTACATGTCAGCTCTTGGCCTCACTCCCTCACAAGTATCCCATTTAATAACAGCAGTAAGTCCGGTGCGGTGGCTCATGCCTGAAATCCCAGCACTTTGGGAGGCTGAGACAGGCGGATCACCTGAGGTCAGGAGTTTGAGACCAGCCTGGCCAACATGGTGAAACTCCGACTCTACTAAAAATATTAGCCAGGCATGGTGGCTCGTGCCTGTAATCCCAGCTACTCGGGAGGCTGAGGCAGGAGAATCACTTGAACCTGGGAGGCAGAGGTTGCAGTGAACCTAGATCCTACCAGTGCACTCCAGCCTGGATGACAAAGAACGGTTCTGTCTCAAAATAATAATGATGATAATAATAATAGCAGCAGTCGAATTGGTGAATGAAATACCTGCTGTGTGACTGGGTATTGTGTACTTAGCGTGAAATAATATAAGTGAAATGCAAAGAATAGTGAATCCATGACAAAGCCCTAGCATATTAAATGTAAACACATGAGAACATTCCAGGAGTGCAACAAGGAAGGCAAGCGATGCAGGTGCTGACAAAACGCAGTGGCTCCGGATGTGCCCTCGAGGGAAGAGAAGCCATGAGGGGAAGCAGAGAAAAGGGTGTCGGTAGAGAAGGAGGTAAGAGTACAGCAAAGGAACAGGAGGTAGGCCGGGCGCGGTGGCTCACGCTTGTAATCCCAGCACTTTGGGAGGCCAAGGCAGGCGGATCACGAGGTCAGGAGATCGAGACCACGGTGAAACCCCGTCTCTACTAAAAATACAAAAAAATTAGCTGGGCGTGGTGGCGGGCGCCTGTAGTCCCAGCTACTCGGAGAGGCTGAGGCAGGAGAATTGCTTGAACCCAGGAGGCGGAGCTTGCAGTGAGCCGAGATTGCGCCACTGCACTCCAGCCTGGGCCACAGAGCGAGACTCCGTCTCAAAAAAAAAAAAAAAAAAAGGAACAGGAGGATGAAAGGGGTGGGCAGCACAGGCCAGGCAGAATCAGCGGTGGAGGAGGCTGGGGGTCAAGGGGTCCTCAAAACATTCTCCTTTGGGATGAAATGAGAAGGATCTAGAGTTGAAGAAATGCTGAGAGACTCATGCATTCTAGAAATATTTTAATGGGGAGATTATTAGACCTTGTCTCTGGCCAACTTCTATGGATAACAGAGGAAAAAATAATTGTCAGATATGACAAGAAGTTTAGTACACGAGGCACCAAGAGAACATGTTCTCTGGAAATGGAAACAGAAGTTGGGGAATAAAAAGCAGAGTTTGGGAAAATAAATAAATAAATAACTCTTGATTATCTTTGCTAGGGGAAACCGGCAAGGGCATTCTTAACATTGTAGACAAGTACGTTCCCCAGCTGCACTGACATAAAGTCATACTTTGAAAGAGGGAAACTTTTTCAGTTAAGTATCCCGTATTTTAAAAGAATAAAATTTTTATTTAAGAAAAACTTACAAGAATGCATATAGCAGATGATTGCTGGTTAGTCCTTTAAAAAATCTTTTGTGCAAATAAATATAGCACATGAAACTAAGAGTATCCAAGGAAACCCCAGATTGGTGGCTAAAATTTTTGAAGTACAGACACTTTCAATAATAATTGTTTATTGACGTATGCTATTTAACCTCTAAAACTGGTGAATTAAATATAAAAATAAAGCAATATTTTAATAGAAAGAGAATTTTGAATGATATCTGTGCATTTAGAAATGCAAACAATAGGGCAGGCATGGCTGCTCAAGCTTGTAATCCCAGCATTTTGGGAGGCCAAAGTGGGCGGATTACCTGAGGTCAGGAGTTCGAGACCCATTTGGCTAACATGGCGAAACCTCATCTCTACTTAAAAATTACAAAAATTAGCTGGACGTGGTGGCAAGCACCTGTAATCCCAGCTACTCAATAGGCTAAGACAGGAGAATCGCTTGAACCCGGGAGGTGGAGGTTGTAGTGAGCTGAGATCACACCACTGCCCTCTAGCCTGGGCAATGGAGTGAGACTCCACCTGAAAGAAAGAGAGAGAGAGAGAGAGAGAAAGAGAGAGAGCGAAAGAAAAAAGAAAGAAAGGAAGAAAGAAAGAAAGAAAGAGAAAAAGTAAAAAAGTTAAACAAAGCAGTAAGTAGTATGCCACTTTTCAACTTTTTTGATCAATGGCTACCAGATACTAGAATTTTAAATTTGCTGCCTTCAAAATGATTTACAATTGGCGAAGAAACATCTTGATTTAGATTTTTTAATAGAAATCAATGACTGAACAATTCAAGTTTTACTAAGTAAAATTAAACAACTATTGCCTAATTCCAGTGTAGTAAGCACAGACAGGCAAAACGAACTACAGCTCCCCGGGTGAGGTGTGATCCCATCAGGCCTCGACAGAAGGAGCCATCTGGAGACAGGAGACCGGCAGGCAGTCTGCAAAGCATTACCCTGGCGTGCTAGACGTCACCTTTTCAGCTATAATGGCTATAATTTGAAGAGCTAGTTTCTCTAATCTTGGAGCTTTATACCTTTCAGATGACACTAAAGGAATGATTTTCCTAGACAAACTGGGTATAATTTGGGTAATCTCCTCATGGCAGGCACCTGTACCTTCATTTGCATTTACACAATTCCTTTTTAATCTGGTAATTATGTAAATAGCAGACAAGATTTTTGACATCTCACTTTCTTATTCTGCTTTGGAAACTGACTAGACATTACATTGCAGGCAATTTGCTATTTTAACATGCACAAAAGATGGATTCATTTAAGCAAAAATAGTGAATAACTGCATTTCTGTTCTCCAAAATGCACCATGTATTTTTGTTCAATTGTATAAGTCCACAGGATTTATAGACCTGGAGGAGTCCATTCAAAACTCTGGCTCGAGTCCTGGACATGGGTCATTGGTGTCTTTTCCATGCCCCTCCCCCAACCCTGACTTGCTGGACTTGCCCCAAGTCTTTATATGAACAACTGAAAAAAACAGACACTGTCCTAGAAGCTAAGGCCACAATACAGGCGTTATGTATAACAAGCTCTAGTAATGCCACTTTTATTATAATTACACAACCAGCAGTGCAACACTTACCACTAAAAAGGCAAAAAAAAAAAAATATGAACATGTATTTTCTAAACCAATTCCCTACAAACTAAATTATTTCTGGCATTGTATTTTAGTAACTGTAAATTTCTCTAAGTTAATTATTCACTGTGACTATTTGTAAAATAGAGATAACACCACTAAATTTAGGGGACAGTAGAGGTAAAATAGGATGACAGTGGTGAGATAACATAAAAGGCACCTGTCGTATATTCACACTAGCATTTGATAGATCCTAGCTGCCTCCTCACCCTAATTCTGATTGTGTTCTGGACTCTCAACCTTAAGCCTGCCCAACAGTTGCCAGGGGGCTGGTGTCTCCTGGGTGAGAGGCATGCAGTCCTATTACAGCCCCGGTACCCTAGCCATGGGCAGCCTGTTGGTACAGTACATGCCACACAGTCAGAGTCACTCTGACCAGGCACTCCTGAGTGTCTTTGACGTTAGGAGATGTAGTGAATGTGGAATTACTGGTCATGTAGGATTTATATATAGTCAGCATCTCTTTATCCCAAAAGCCCGAATTTACAAACAGGGTAAAAATGAATGCCTTTCATCAGCTTTAATTTTCTAATGCAGTGGCCCATCCTGGCACTGTGTAATAACAGGTCTCAGAGAGACAATTAAAATAAATCACCCTACAGAATATGCCATTAAAATCATTCATGCCTCATCAGTAACCGAATTGTCTTATATAATATATCCTGAGGAAATATTTATAACTTTAGCTTCAGTTCCCCAAAGCACACGTTGATTAATATTCTGCCCTTGTTGTAGATTTCTCAGAAATTGAAACATGGTTCCAATATTGTTTTCTGGGTGACAGTCTAATTTTATTTTAATGGGGAACACCAGTGGCTAATCATGAACCAATAGTTACTGATCCATAAGATTACCTTCCCGCAGAGCCCATGGAAAACATAAGCCTCTGCACATTCCTTCCTTTTTAAGAAAAACTCTTGAATGACAGATTATTTTTCCTCTCTAAATTAAGAGGATGTTGGTCTTTGGAAGGAACAACACTGAAACATTAAATATATTCCTCCTTTACTCTTCTAAAAAAGTATATTCTAAGTAATGAAGAAATTGTAAACCAAAAATTAATTCTAAACCTCCAAACTGACTGAACGGGGAACTCTCTGAGCCAAGGGGACCCGAGAGAAGCTTGAAAAACTGAATTCCTGTCAAGACAGGGAAGGGGGTTCAACACACTCACTTTGGAGTTTAGGTACAACTGACCAGCATTAACATTGAAACAGAGATCACAAAACAGAGTTTTTGTGGCAATAAAATATCACATTTCAAACTGACACTAGTCCAACATCATATGACAAATAGCAGGCCATGAGAGAAATTAAAATATTTTACCCTAAAATAAATATTTTTGGCATATTTTGAAATAGCTCTGCAAAGCCACCTGGTGTGATTTGACAGTGTCCCCATCCAAATCTCAACTTGAATTGTATCTCCCAGAATTCCCCTTGTGGGAGGGACCCATGGGGAGGTAACTGAATCATGGAGGCCGGTCTTTTCCGTGCTATTCTCATAATAGTGAGTAAATATCACAAGATCTGATAGGTTTATTGGGGGTTTCTGCTTTTGCTTCTTCCTCATTTTCTCTTGCTGCTGCCATGTAAGAAGTGCCTTTCACCTCCCGCCGTGATTCTGAGTCCTCCGCAGCCATGTGGAAATGTAAGTTCAATTAAACCTCTTTTTGTTCCCAGTCTCAGGTATGTCTTTATCAGCAGCATGAAAACAGACTAATATACCATCTTTTATGGAAGAAATTTGCATCTGTAGAGCATCTCCATTAATACACTCAGGGCTTTGCTCCTCTAGGAGAGATTAACTATGAGTCTGACATGTTTTAAGGTCCATCTGAAAGGAAAACAGGTATTTACCATCTACCCTCTCTGAAAGCTGCTGCCAAGGAGACTTCATCTACATCACAAGAACCTTGGGGTCGATGACCCCCGCTTCTCTTAACTCAAGCATTTCTTTCTACTGACTTCAAGTCTTTAGACAAAGCTTAGCTCTTTCCACTAATTACCAATTAGAAAATCTTTTAACCCACCTATGACCTATAATGTCCCTCTCTCTTTAAGATATCCTGCCTCTTTAGGCTGAATTAATGTACACGTTTCATGTATTGATGTATGATTTCATTTACAATTCATATTTCCCTAAAATGTATAAAGCCCACCTGTAACCTGACCTTCTCAGGCAAACTTTCTCAAGACATCTTGAGACTGTTTCCCCGGGCCAGGGTCACTGATATTGGCTCAGAATAAACATTTTTAAATATTTTCCAGAGGGTTTTTTGTTTTTGTGTCCAAGGAATATATGGGGAGAACTCAAGTACAGGTTAACAAAAGCCACATAGTTCCTCCTATCAAAAACTTCCCACTCTTTACTATTCAAAGAAAACTTGAGGGTTCCACAGACATCCAGCTCACAGTGGACAATTGTATTCACTTTCTGCCACCACAGGGTAAGACCCGGCCACGTCACCATCTACTGGTGAGTTGCTCAGCTCCTATGGGCTAAGACAAACAAGAATAAGATCTAGAGAAAGAAAAACTCTATAGTAGCATATTTAGGTAAACTTTTCATTTTGGTAAACTCAAGTCCTCAGGCACTTCCTTGGCATCTATTATTTGGAAAAAGTCCTCAAGTCCCCAGACACCATCCTTGTCATCTGTTATTTAGAAAGGGTCTTGTTTTTTGAAACTCGTAGGTAGTACCCCTTCTTACTACAAGGAAAGATATAAATATTCTGTGTTTGAAATCTCTATATTATTTACTTTCCTAAGCTTTAATTTTCCATCCTGCTATTTTATAGGTAAAATACCTGCTAACAACCTGAAACTGCAGTGGTAGGAATTGCTGGGATTGCATATAGAGCAGAGCCAGTCATCAGGAAGAGGAGCATTAATATAAATAGATCCACTTCTTCTGAACAAGTGTTTAATGTTAACACTTTTCTAGCAAATCTCTTTCCTGACTCATCCCTGAAAGCCTTTGAATGCGAAATGCTTGACCTTTTGAAGAGCGCTTCATTTTCCTATTGGTTTTCTATAGATTTTTACAGCATGCAACCCTCTCTCCTACCCCTACTGCCCACTCATTGCTGAATAACCACTTAGAGAAATTGTACTGTAAGAGAATGAGGTATTTGGAAAATCCTGGTTTTGAAAGAAAAGGGAGAAGCAAGAGGAAGACATAGTTCCATTATTCCAATATGGAAACCTAAAGACCTTTGATTAGATCTGTTAAATCAAGTTTACCCTAAAGCTGTCTCATTACATGTTTTAAGTTCAGCCTAAAGGTCTCTCCATACATGGTGAACTGTCACCTAGCTGGATGTGTAAACAGACTATACTTACTCTTGTACCAATCATTGAGTTTTGGTCAGTCTAAGGCAGCCAACTGTTCAAACCATGTATAAATAAGGGAAGTGCTGAGCTGTAACCAATCTGGCTGTTTCTGTACCTCACTTCTGTATTCTGTACCTCACTGTTTGTTTTCTGTCCATAAATATTCTTCTTTCACTACATGGCTGGACCAGTCTCTCTGAACCTATTCTAGTTCAGGGGCTACCTGATATGCAAATCATTCCTTGCTCAGTTAAACTCTGTTAAATTCAATTTGTCTAAAATTTTTCTTTTATCAGATCATAGGTAAACTCCTGGGACCCTGAGGTCTGAGGCCATGCAAAAGACACCTTGGAAAATCATAGTCAACATCTGGATCTCTGTGTTCTTCTCTACAAAATGAGCAGGCTGATTAAATGCTGTTGAAGACCCCTTTGATGCTCTAACAATTTATCATTGAGGGTATTTTGAGCAATGCACTAGATCCATGATGGGGCAGAAGGTGGAGGGTCGGAAAGAATTGTGTTCTGCGAGGAGAAAGACCCCCAGCTGCTCTGCTCCCAGGCTTGTAAGCTGCTGGACTAGGATCTTCAAGAGCCTAGACGGCCCACAACATCAGGGCCCGCCTGGTGGTTATGATCAACACTGTGAGCAGCTAACATTTATTGGGTAATTGCTATATGACTGGCATGGGTTTTTCTGAAAATATTCTTACAAGGTCAGATATATTTCCTATTTAACAGATGAGGAAATTAAGGAAGAGAGGGTAATTAAATTTCTTGAATTTCTACTGCTTTTAAGTGGCAAAGCCTGGAGCACAGCTTTCTCTGACTATACAATGGTGTCCAATAAAGACATTGATTACTGGTCCTCATATTAATATCATGTCTCTCCAAGAACTTCTCAGCACTTTTCCTAGGATCTTAGATCCCTTTTGGCATGGACAGTCTGAAAGTGAATTTAAAGTATTGTCAGAATGTGAAAATCTTCATTCAGTTCGAGTCCACAAACTTCCCCGTCTCTCATGCTCACTATTCTCTCTCATCCTTCTTGACTGGGATGTTAGGAGGGAAGAAAATACATCCAAATAGAAATCTTACCTGGGGGGAGAAGATAAAGCACAACCTCCCCTCCTAGAGGTTGTGCATTTCAAAGCATTCCATCTTTTTTGACTACTCAGGAGAGAGGAAGTTTTCACTACTTGGTAATGATTTGTCATTGACCTGAGGCAATTATTGGCAAAACAAGGCCTTGAGCTATTTCCAAGTCTCTCAAAGTGTTTGGGTGAAAAACAGCAAAGCAGCCCTGTGAGGATGTTAAGATGGTTTATTATGTGCTTTGCTTAAGGTCACAGAGTCACTAAACTGCAGAGCTAGCTGTGGAATGCTGAGGCCCCAGGGGCTCCCTGTGCAACAGGCCTGGATCAAACTCCTAACTCTTTCCTGCCTGGGCATTCTCCTCTCCCTCACAGACACTGTCAAACGGCACCAGCCCGAGGCCTGAGTTTCCTTTGCAAAATCCAGCTACTCCGAACTCTTACTTGATGCTCTGCTCATGGGTGGAGAGAAAACAGGTGGAACCACTTCTCTATCAACTGAGTGAAAACCAGATGAGGAATATCAGATAGATAACGGGGAAAAAACAACATCTAAATATTTCGTTAAAATAGATCTTCCCCTCTTTATTGCACTTAGTTTATAAAATTTAGAAAACACATACAGGCAAAAAGAAGGGCATTCAATGGACTCGATGGATTCATGGAATGCAAAGGAGCCTGGAGCTAGGTTCCACCCAGCCACTGCCACTTAACTCAGTCTCCTAATAATCGTCAGAAGGGAAATTTTCATTCTGCCTGGAATTTTCACTCCGGGCTCCATGTTCTTGGAATCACATACAGCTCTATGGACCCGGAAACCACACCTCCATCTATGAGCATGATGAAGCTGTGCTATTGCTAAAGCTCAGGCTTTAACACTGTCTGTGGATCTCCGTGTCCTCTGCCAATAAGGACACCCTCTCTCTGGAATTGCCAGCTGGTGCCTGGTTATCTCAGCTCCATGCACCTGCTGTGAGGACCTGGAGGCGGCGATGGGGCCACGGCAGGGGGCTGGGGGTCGGGGGGCGTTCCTCTTGCTGTACAGAGGCTGCAGATTTCACCAAAGCTGCATGCCCCTCACCAGGGAGACTGCCCATTTTGCTCCTACTGGGCATGTGAGGCTTCCTGGAATTCTGCTTCAGTTCTTATCTACCTTTTAAGACATTTATATCTGCTATTGTAATTGCACGATTTTTTTGAAAAGTTAGTTGTTTTCATAAGATATGAAAGCTTAGTTGAAGCTTTGTAAAAATTCAGTGATTCCATTAAGGTGACTCTGAAAGCAAAAGGGAGGAAAAAAGGGTAAAAGAAAGAAAATAAAAAGATGGAGGGAAGGACAATATAAAGAAGACCACTGCTGTTCAAAAATGTGTAAGCGTGTAAGCAAGGTAACTTGTAAAGACTAAAGAAAAATTCAAAGTTTAACATGAATCATCATTTGAGTTACTTTAAAATCATGGAGCGCTCCCTCTGCTTTAAAGGAACCAAAATCAAAAAATAAGGAGTATTATAGACAAACTAATATGCTGTGACCTGTGCAATAATAATATAAGAAAAAAGGAGTGCCACACTCATTCTCAAATGAAAGGCTTTGGAGATTTTATACCTTGAACATCTTTACTTCCTCATATTTGTACATATCCCCAGTGCTTTTTGTAGGCTGTATGTAGATTTGAAACTGCTGGGTCAAAGGATACACAGGCTTTGAGACTTTTCATACTTCCGTGGGGCAGAGGACACTCATCCCCACATCTCAGTTTGGAGGACATCTGGTAGGAAAGGCCGAAATGTAACTGAAGCCACAGGAGGCCCTGAGGCACGGAAAGGACATGGGAGGAGTATCCATCCTTCTGCTTACAGACCCTGAGTTGCAATGAGAATAACGCCATGAGGAATGAACAGAAACTCTGGCTAATCACGGGCCGGGCGCGGTGGCTCAAGCCTGTAATCCCAGTACTTTGGGAGGCTGAGGCGGGCAGATCACGAGGTCAGGAGATCGAGACCATCCTGGCTAACACAGTGAAACCCCGTGTCTACTAAAAATACAAAAAAAAATTAGCCGGGTGTGTTGGCGGGCGCCTGTAGTCCCAGCTACTCGGGAGGCTGAGGCAGGAGAATGGCGTGAACCCAGGAGGCGGAGCTTGCAGTGAGCTGAGATCGCGCCACTGCACTCCAGCCTGGGGGACAGAGCGAGACTCCGTCTAAAAAAAAAAAAAAAAAAAAAAAAAAAGAAAGAAACTCTGGCTAATCAACGATAGAAGTAGTATCAAAAGCTTGAACACCAAGCACAGCAGGTTGTGACGTACCTTCACATACACACACACCAAAAGCACGCACATTAACATACACAAGTACACACAGACCTCCACCCAGACATACGGCCTAAAGCAGTGATTCCTAAGCTTTTTGGCATCACAGATCGGTTTCATGGAAGACAACTTTTCCTTGGACTGGGGCTGAGAGGGTCAAGATGAAACTGTTCCACCTCAGACCATCAGGCTTTAGATTCTCATAAGGAGCGTGTAACCTAGACCACTTGCATGGGCAGCTCACAGTAGGGTTTCTGCTCTGCTGATTTGACAGGAGGTAGAGCTCAGGTGGTAATGCTCTTTTACCTGCAGCTCACCTCCTGCCATGTGGCCTGGTTCCTAACAGGCCACAAACCGATACCAGTTCTTGGCCCAGGGGTTGGAGACTCTTGCCCTAAAACACAACATTGTACTCAAGCTTCCACTTTGGCTGAGTGGGATAGCTCTTTAAAGCATCACCTAACCTTAAAGTTGTCAGAATTGGTGGTGTTTTTTTCTGGAAAAATAGAATTGTTGCTGAATGCAATACATGCTTTTATTCCTAGATTAGACAGACCCCTGCATAAAAATATCATTTGGGAGACATTTGTTTCCTATGTTGAATAAGCTCAAGAGAAGTCTCAAGTAGAAAATCAAATGTAATAAGACTCTTCCAGAATAGCAAGTGAAATGCTCTCGGTCATAAGACTGGTACATTTTGCCATGGGACAACAACAGAGCTCATTAAATAGCTTTTCTGATTCAGTATTACCAAAAATACTATCAAAGAAAATATAGACTTAGAACATGGATCAAAGCAATGTGGCACTCTGCTGTGTTCTGCCCATCCAGTGAAACTAGGATGAGTCTGCAGCATCCTCTACAAACATCGGCCCTTGACAGGAAATCACGACACAGGGACCTTCTCATGACTTCGCCTCTGACTAGTGGTAACACTGTTCTCTATTTCTGGCCACACCCATGCTGCAAACCACTGGCAAGTCCTTGAAGTCCAATACCCCAAATCTGAAGACAGGAAGAGGTTCCTTCCACAAACTCTCTGTGCAGCAGGGTGAAACATCTAAACATGGGTAAAACATGGGCGACCAGATGCTTGGGGTGAAGATGCATCATCACTGCTTGGAACCCTGTGATTCTCAGAGGAGTGGAGGTTGATGGGGAGAAGGGAGAGGAAGGTAGGATGACGGTGAAAGAAACTAGAAGTTTCAGCAAATCTAAGGGGACAAAGCCTGGAGAGTGTCTCGGTAAAAACAGGTCACTGAAACTCCTGACCTATCTCCACATGTCGTAATTTATTCAGAGTAAACTATGGGAACAGAACTCAGGAACACGCCAAGGGGGTGTCTGGGTACCTATTAGCACATAGAATCAGATCTCAAACATTTCCCTGAGGAAAAACATCTTGTTTCATCAGTGCTGAACAAGTTGAGGGATGACTGGAATGAGAGAATTTACAAACAGCAAACCTAAACATGGAACTAACAGATTCAGAACACCCCAGCAGTAGAAGAGAAGTAAACATCCACTTTAATCACTTTTAATTGAAGATCTAAAGCTTAGCTGCTGTGGGCACCTTCAGGGAGCTGGTTTCAGCCATTCAGGGTCAAGGGGTCATCCTTTGCCCAGTTTCAGTGAGTGACCACTTTTCCCTAAACACCTGAGGAATGGGAAACAGGAGGCAGGAGTAGGTTTTAGGACATAGGAACTTATTGTTGCAGGACTTTATCTTAGTTCATCTAAAGACGGGGTTCTTGTCCCATGGCCATGAAAGTTTAGGCTCGCAGACGGTTTGAAGGGTGACTAAAGCAGGGTTTTATCAGGTGAGAAGGAAAAAAGGTGGAAATAGGGACTCACTGCAAGGCCAGAGTCCCTACCAGAGTGCTTCCCGCCTTGCCACTTGAATCCCAAATTCCACACAGGAAGAGGAGGGGCCAGGCTTCTCCCAGCTGCAAAAGGCGCAAACCTCTGTGGCTCCACCCCAGTCCGCCTGGCTGTCTCACTATGGCAGAAGCTCTTCCTTCTGATGGCTCCTAAAAGTTGTTTGGGAATTTCTCCAGAACATCCTGCCCGGATTCCACACCCAGAGATCTCATGTGGACTTGGTCTGGGAGTGGGGCCCAGATATTAGCATTTATTTTTAAAGGTCCCACGGTGATTCTAACCTGTGATTCTAAAAGGATGACTAAGGTTCTTGGTTTGAATCAGCTGGAAGGACGGTGGTGCCTGAGTTTTGAATTGCCCTCCTAGTTTAAACACCAAAGCATGGGTTTATTTTGTTCTCTCAATGAATACCTGGAGAAAATAATGCTGCAGATGCTATTCTGGAAGCTTGGTGTATGTTACAAAGAGAAAAGAAAGAAAGAAAGAAAGAAAGAAAGAAAGAAAGAAAGAAAGAAAGAAAGAAAGAAAGAAAGAAAGAGAAAGAAAGAGAAAGAAAGGAGGGAGGGAGGGAAAGAAAGAAAAAGAAAGAAGAAAGAAAAGAAGAAAGAAAGAAGAAAGAAAGAAAGAAAGAAAGAAAGAAAGAAAGAAAGAAAGAAAGAAAGAAAGAAAGAAAACCCCTGCCTCACTAAACTCACCTTATAGTAGGGGGATTCAGACAAGAAGCAGAAAGCATGGTGCACAGAAGTATGAAGCAACATACCCTATCAAAAAGAAAAACAACAGTGACAGGAGTTGAGATTGAAGGAAAGTGAAAAGCAGAATTTGTTATTAAAATAAGGGGTCATATTAGCCCTCACTAAAAACACATATTTGAGAAAGATCTTGAGGGCAATAAGGAGAAGAAAAGAGTGTTCCAAGGGAACAGCTAGTAGAAATACCCGAAGACTGGATTTGACAGATGTGCTTGCAAAATGAAGAGATGGCGAAGGCTGGGTGCCATGGCTCACGCCTGTAATCCCAGCACTTTGGGAGGCCGAGGTGGGTGAATCACATGAGGTCAGGAGTTTGAGACCAGCCTGGCCAACATGGCAAAACCTCGTCTCTACTAAAAATACAAAAATTAGCCAGGCGTGGTGGCACGTGCCTGTCATCTCAGCTACTCAGGAGGCTGAAGCATGAGAATTGCTTTAACCTTGGAGACAGAGGTCACAATGAGCCGAGATTGCACTACTGCACTCCAGCCTGGGTGACAGAGCAAGACTCTTTCTCAGAGAAAAAAAAAAAAAAAGGAAAAAAACAGAAATGGCCACTGAGGCTTGTGCAGGATGAATGAGGTAGAAGGCTGCAGGTCCAGGTTGCAAAGGTTAAGGAGGCAGCTTCCTTAAATGCCCTGCCATTGTGAGGATCTTGGCTTTCACTTTGAGTGAAACAGGGAGCCAAGAAAGGGTTTTGAGTCACGAGTAATGGAAAGGAAGCACAGACCGATACATATCTTTTTCTTTTTCTTTTTCTTTTTTTTTTTTTTTTTTGAGATGGAGTTTCACTCTTATTGCCCAGGCTGGAGTGCAATGGCACAATTTCAGCTCACCACAATCTCCGCCTCCTGGGTTCAAGCAATGCTCCCACCTCAGCCTCCCAAGTAGCTGAGATTACAGGCGCACACCACCACACCCAGCTAATTTTTGTATTTTTAGTAGAGACGGGGTTTCACCATGTTGGTCAGGCTGGTCTCGAACTCCTTACCTCGTGATCCGCCCGCCTCTGCCTCCCAAAGTGCTAGGATTACAGGCATGAGCCACAATGCCTTGCCTGATTTATATCTTAAAACAAACAAACAAACAAACAAACAAAAAACACTTTGGCTGTTATGTTGAATCTTAAGTAGAGAGGACAAATGTGGAGGCAGGAAGATCAGCTAGTAGGTGATTGCTGTTCTCTGGAGCAAAGCGGATTGGTGGGCTGAATTATTGTCTTAGTAGCACTTAAAAAGCAGAGACGGCAATCTATCCTGAGAGATTAGCATGGGAAGACAGGGAGGAGGTAAAAATGATCCTAAATTTTTTATTGTTGTTGTTGTTGTTTTGTATTTAGTCTAATCCCACTAGAAGGATTTCATTATCTTCAACAAAGAGAGAAGGTTACAAGTGAAATGAGTGTGTTTTTTTTTTTTTTTTTTGGGAGGAAGAGCATGAGTTCAATTTATGTCATGTTGAGTTTTAAGATATTTATGAGACAAGTGAGATGCCAGGTACAGTGTTGTATATATTGAGGCAAGCTCAGAAAAGAAGTCTGGGCTGCAGATATAAGTTTTCAAGTTAGAAGCATAGTGATAGTATTTAAAGATATATGAGAGTAGATAACATCAAACGTGTGTACACAGAGAAGAGGGCCAAGGGCCCCAGAGTACCCCAGCAGTAAGAGAACAGAAAGAAGAGACAGAATCAGAAAAGGTTATGGAGAAAATGTGGTCAATAAGTCAGAAGAAAAATTATGTGTCCTGCTCTTTCAGTAGGTCAAAGAAAGTGAAGATGATGAAGAGGAGGAGGTTTGATTAAAGGTTTCAAATACACCTAACAGGTTCAGTAAAATGAGATCTGATAGCAGATCACTGGATTTAGCTACGTGGTGATCTTTGGTTACTCAAGAGAAAAGTTATTCTGTAATTTAAAAAACTAATCTAAAAATAGTTAAGGCAGAGTAAGAGAAGGATTGGACATTGCAAATACAGGTAATGCTGGTGATTTCTGCTGCTAATGAGAACAAATAGAATGCAGGAAATGTGAAGTCAAGAAAAAAAGTTTTGACAGAAGGAAGTATTACATGATGTTTTTAAGCCATTGAGAATAAACCATTATTTAAAAAGACACTGATAATGGAGGAGAAGGCAGAAAAATTGCTACAGTGATGATTTTGAATAAGCAGGAGTGGGTGGGATTTGGTGTACAATTGCAGAGTCTGGTTTTAGATAAGAGCATAGACGTTCGTCTGTGGTAACACATAGGAAGCCAGAATATGTAAATAGAGATGTTTGTAAGTTGATGTGATAGGAGCTTGAAGAATTTCCCTTCTACTGCTTCAGTTTTTTCAGTAAGGAAGACAGCAGACTGAGCATAAGAAGTGGAGAGGAAGTGCTAAAGGTTTGCGGAGAAAGGAGACAGTGAGAAATCATAGTCTAGGGCAGTGGGAAATTGACTGACCCAGCAATGTGTAGTGGTGTGTGTATGCATTACTGCCCTGCAGCACGAAGGCCCATGGGCCTGAACCTCACCTCAGAACAGGTCACTGCAGTTGCTTGTTTTTCCCCAACATATTCAGCTACAAAAATATAGAAATATCTGGTCAGCAAAAGTTTGGATTCAACCAGAGTTGTAGTTTTGCCATTAAAGTATGTTGAAGAAAGGAGCAAAGGAGTCAAGAGTGTTTGCAGGAGTTTCGTATAGATTAACCACAAAATGTAGGCTGGGTAGGGAGAAAAGCACAAATATCAAGAGGGTGAAGGGTAGTGACACATTGTAAGATCAATATACAGAAAATCTCAGTGAGGGTAAAGTTTTATTAGGCTAGTGATATAAAATGGAGAGAGCTGGGAAAATAGGAAGGTTTTATTGAGTCTATGTCCATGAGAACAAATAACCAAGGTAGCGCCAAGAACAAGCTCTTTCAAAAAGAGGAGTTCTGGAAATCTGAAGGCCAAGATGTTAAAAGGATCATCTAAAAACATGTTAAAAATTGTGAGTGGGCTGGGCACGGTGGCTCACACCTATAATCCCAGCACTTTGGGAGGCCGAGGTGGGCAGATCATGAGGTCAAGAGATCGAGACCATTCTGGCTAACATGGTGAAAGCCCGTCTCTACTAAAAATACAAACATTAGTGGGGCGTTGTGGCACTTGCCTGTAGTCCCAGCTACTCAGGAGTCTGAGGCAGGAGAATCGCTTGAATCTGGGAGGCAGAGGTTGCAGTGTGCTGAGATCGCACCACTGCACTCCAGCCTGGCGGCAGAGCGAGACTCCATCTCAAAAAAAAAAAAAAAAATTGTGAGGAATTAAGTCCATGTAAAACTTCAGATAATGGGCCATGAGCTAAAATTGTCTTAAAATGTAGGGCAATAACCCAGTCATTGGAAGAAAACAGCAACATGACAACATGAGATTCAGAGTTGGGGATTTTCAGGGAGGAGAAAGAAAGAATAGCCAGAAAATGAAATGAGGGAATAGTTAGTAGGCGTTCTACCTCCCTCTAAGCTCAGTGGTAATGAGAATTGTAGGGAGAACGTGACCACCGCTTGACAGAGCTGCAGGGGAGGCAGTTTGTTCAAGTGGGAGGAACAAGAGTGTGCATCACAGTCTAGATGGATGTTGGGACCTAGATTGGTTTCCTGCGGCTGCCCAGAGTCCACAAACTGAGTTGCTTTAAACAATGCAAATAGTGCTTGTTTCCACAGCACGAATGCTAAAATTGGAATGACACAAAGAAGATTAGCATGGCCCCTGCACATGGATGACATGCAAATTCATGAGGCATTCCAGATTTTAAAACAATGCAAATGTATCCCCACAGTTCTGGAGGCAGGAAGTCTGAGATCAGGGTGTTGGTAGGGCCATGTGCTCTCTGAAGGCTGTAGAGGTATATCATTGCTCACTTCTGTCCTCACTTCTGATGGTTTCCAGCTTCTTGCTGTCCTTGGCTTGAAGATGCATCTCTCCAGTCTTTGCCTCTGTCATCACATGACATTCTTCCTGTGTCTCTTCTCCTTTTCTAATAAGGACACCAGTCACATTGAACTCATGGTCCACCCTACTTCATTACAAACTCATCTTATCTTGATTATATCTGCAAAGATGCTGTTTCAAAATAAGGCCAGTTCACAGGTACTGGGGCTAGGACTTGAACGTATCTTCTTTTGAGGAGTACAGTTCACTCCACAACAGGATTAGGAGTGAATTGCAAGCCCAGTAGGAACAGTCTCGCAGTAAACAGAGAAAATCTTCCCAACTCTTCATTTCTTGTGTTACTGGTTCCAAGGTATCCGTTTCTCCTGGTACTCTCTCGTTCAACGTATGAGCATCTCAGTGCCAAGAGCTGAAAGTGGCTTAGAGAAAAGAAGTGCAAGGTGCTGCCCCTACAGATTCTGCCCAGGAGGTCTCATTCTTCTTAATGGACTTTGAGTGAGACCTGCTGCCTCTGGGACCCCCCTGTCCCTGGAACCTCTCTTTTTCCTCCCTCATTGTGTATTTTCTACATTACCCACATTGTGTAACTCAACCTGTATATTAGTCCATTTCATACTGCTATAAGAAACTGCCCAAGACTGGGCAATTTATAAAGGAAAGAGGTTTAATTGACTCACAGTTCTGCATGGCTGAGGAGGCCTCAGGAAACTTACAATCATGGCAGAAGGCAAAGGGAAAGCGAGCACCTTCTTCACAAGGCAGCAGGAAGGAGAAGTGCCAAGCGAAGAGGGAAGCACCCCTTATAAAACCATCAGATCTTGTGAGAACTCACTCACTATCACAAGAATAGCACAGGGAAACCACCTTGATGATTCAATTACCTCCACCTGGTCTCCCCCCACACATGGGGATTATGGGTATTACAATTCAAGATGAGAATTGAGTGGGGGCATAAATCCCAACCATATTACCATGTCCTTGTAAATGATAACTGCTTATTGGACACTTTTCTGCATACTAAGGATAAAAGACATTCAAAGCCTTGCCCTGGAGGAGCTTATGATCCAGTAGCACACACAAAGCTTTTCTAACTTTTTTCCCTCTCATAATTAGATTCGCAATTCTGGAGGGCAGACCCTTTTATTATACATGAATTCCACCCACCCACCCATGCAGTGCCATAGTGAATAAATATTCAGTGATTATTTTAGAGTTATGGGCTGTGACCTGAAATCCATGAGTGGTCTGGTACTTGTCAATCACACTAGTCTCCACTTCAGCCCAAATATATGGGGACAGAAACTTCATTTCTATATTGAATACAGATTCCTGGTTGACAGGCAAACAGTAGTTTTTAATCACAACAGATAAGAAAGTGGAAGAAGTAGGCATTTTTTTTTCTGAAAACCTGAGAGATCTATACTTCAATATCCTAAAGGAAAGATTATAGTTCCTGCGTTGGTTTTCTGTGACTATTGTAAGAATTAATACAAACATGGTGGTTGAAAACAACAGAAATTCATTCTCTCACAATTCTCTGGAAAATAGATAACACATGTGAGAATGCAAAACATTATGTAGCCGTTGAGCTTAGGTAGAAAATTAATCACATGGATGTTGCACATGATACTTTTAAAAGGAAGGAGGTAGATTTATGTATATATTATGATCACTTTGGAACAAAAATAACATAAATTATGTGAATAAAAGTTGGAAAAACATGGAAGGAGTATGCATCAGCAGTTAATAAAAATCATTGTGTTTAAAGATTATAAGAGGTATTTTCAATGCTTAGTTTTATAATTATTTGAAAAATAAAGGCTTTAAAAAGACCACTTATTATTTGTATTTTTAGAAATAAAAACTTTAAATACCGTTCTAAGAAAAAATGATATAACCAGCAACATATAATGGAATAAGAAAAGCAATGAGGAAGATGATTTGTAATTGATCTGCTTTTGATGAATTTTAGGATTTGACCACTAAATAAATTAGTTCACAAAATTTACTTGTGTGAACAAACTCAGAACAAAGAATGAGTGAACAAAATACCACAAATATGTGGTAATTTGAAAGTAAGAAACACTTATGTTCTAATTTTTAGTACTGAATACTTTGTAAGGAACAAAATAAAATGTGCTATGTAAATTAGCAGGAAAGTTGAAACATGCATATATTCGAGTAGGCCTTGGATGACAGGTATGTATCTTACACATTTATTAAGTCTAGTTCAGATGTAGGTACATTGCAAAAATGCAAAAAATATTTATTGAATAAATGAGTGAAAAGTATAGGAGTTTTAATTGATGAAAATTCATTTTCAATCATTGTTCTTAGAAAGAGGAATATCTCATACAATGACTAATCAATCTAGGAAAACTGTCAGCAAAATCCTGTCTGGGCCCTCATTTTTCAATAAAACGCTATAAAAATAACCTTCATCCGGGTGCCCCCACACTTCTTATTCTCAGCTCAGTATGCTATCTCCTCCTGGGCTCCTGGGGGACTTTTAGCCACACTAGGGAGTGATCTGGTTTTGAGAAAGCCTGGAATCTGGCTTTCACTCCAGTGTTACTAACAGTTGTTTCTGGATTGTAGTGGTAAGGAGGCTTTATAAATCAGCTTATGTTCTTTATGCTAAGGCTCAGAGAAACACATATGCCATGGAGAGTTTTAATCACAGGAGAGATCCAATTACTCATGGAGTACAAAGGAGAAACTGCATTTGGAATTCTCTCTTTGATCATCCAGAAATGTGATTGTGAAGAAAATAGAGTCAATACTCAATGAAATTTTGAATTATTTGTATAGTCATTTTAAAATCAAAGCCCTTCTCTTCCCTTTTCTTAAAAGATTGAATTATTACTAGTACAGGTGTTTAAATCACAAGATGCTCTTGGTGCTTGTGATGGTTAATACTGAGTGTCAACTTGATTGGATTGAAGGATCCAAAGTGTTGATCCTGGGTGTGTCTGCAAGGGTGTTGCCAAAGGAGATTAACATTTGAGTCAGTAGTCTGGGAAAGGCAGACCCACTCTTAATCTGGGTGGACACCTTCTAATCAGCTGCCACCAGAGATAGAACATAAAGCAGGCAGAAAATTGTGAAAAGACCAGACTGGCTTAGCCTCCCAGCATACATCTTTCTCCCATGCTGGATGCTTCCTGCCCTCGAACATTGGACTGCAAGTTCTCAGTTTCAGGACTCTGACTGGCTTTCCTTGCTCCTCAATTTGCAGATGGACTATTGTGGGACCTTGTGATCATGTGAGTTAATACTTAACAAACTCCCCTATATATATATATATATATATATATATATATATATAATAGGAGATACATATATATATATATGTATCTCCTGTTAATTCTGTCCCTCTAGAGAACCCTGACTAATATAGTGCTCAAAATGCCAGCCATGTACAATTCTACTTCAGTAATCTACCTCTGTCCATCACTTAAATCTTTGTGTGCCCTTACTTTGTAACCATAGCTTCTTTGTTCTCCAATCTTTAGGTAAAACTTAAGTGATCCTATCAACTCCTGGAACTTTAACTACCAGCTTTTTGCAAAATAACACACTCAATCTCTCCATTTCAAATTTCTCCTAACTTCCAGATTTGCTGTATTCCCACATACACTGTGTCCAAAGTGAACCATTTCCATTTCCCAATTATTTTATTTCCCTTACTGAATAAGATGAACAAGGACCCATCTTAGAGAATGACACTATTGCCTACTCAATTCCCCCAAAAGAAACATGTAATCAGCCTAAACCTTTCTCCTTCATATTCCTCTCTTCCCATGTTTATACTAATGAGCATTTACAAATGTGAAATAAGAGCTCTCTTCAAACCCTTTTCTGCTTTATGGCCACTGCTACCTTATTTGAGGGTCCAGCCATACATCAAGTTAGGGTACTGTTCTTGTCTCCAGTTCATTTATTCTGGGCTCCCTGTGCATTCCAATGGAATCCCTTAAATTATTCTCACATCTCCATTCTTGAGTCGGTAAATGGGTTGCCCAGCCTATCCACCTAATTTCAAGTCTGGTTTCTTATCAAGACCTGAATTACTTTGTGAGCCAGTGTCCTCCATTGTAAGAATGCATTTATGATATTAATTTCAAATTGTGATCTCTTCTCTCTGTGTGAAGGATGCCTGTAACCTTGTATAGACATTGATTTAATTTGTCTTGGATGGACCACAGGTATTGTAGGTTTTTCAACTCAGGAGATGATTCCGATATACAACCAGTGTTTTTAGCTCATGAAGTAAAATACAGCAATTGCTATGGGTTGGGTCCCGTGTTAGTCAGGGTTCTCTAGAGGGCCAGAACTAATAGGATAGTTCTATACACAGAGGGGAGTTTATTAAGGAGTATTGACTCACATGAACCCAAGGTGAGGTCCCACAATAGGCTGTCTGCAAGCTGAGGAACAAGGAAGCCAGTCTGAGTCCCAAAACAGCAGAACTTGGAGTCTGATGTTCGAGGGCAGAAAGCATCTAGCATGGGAGAAAGATGTAGGCCAGAAGACTAAACCAGTCTAATCATTCCATGATCTTCTGCCTGATTTTATTTTGGTTGCACTGGCAGCTGATTAGATGGTGCCCACTCAGATTGAAGGTGGGTATGCCTTCCTGGCCCACTGACTCAATTTGGCAACACCTTCACAGACACACCTAGGAAAAATACTTTGCATCCTTCAATCCAATCAAGCAGACACTCAGTATTAACAATCACAGGTCCTTAATTCAAATATCTATCCATATCCTTGCCTTAAACTATTTTGTCCTTTTCACCCTCAGTATGTCTTCACTTTGGTGTGGGAGAAGTTTCATAAACTGAGCCTAGAATCCATCAGCATCAGCTGCCACCTTCTTTGGTTTCCTGAGAAAACTCTAAGCACTTGTCTCTGCAATCCATCAACCAATCAAGCTAGTAAGCAAGGAAGCCATCAGAATTGAGGTTCTGTGACCCTACATATGCCACAACAAACATATCTCTGGTAGATGAAGAGTTCTCTTCATTTGAAGGAGGACAAGGCTCTTTTGCTTTGATGCTTTCTCAGAAGCCATTCTGAATAAATCTGAACAGATTTTTGATGACCTGTGAGAACAACTATCCAATGACTAAAAGGGACTCCAACTCCGAAAACCAGAAATGAAGATCGGATCTGAAAGCACTGAGTGGTATTTTCTAGAAGGATGGCTAAGTCAGGGCTTAAAACATATATTAAGAGATTTATAAAAACAATAATAATAACATAGAAAATGATAGTTTTCTGGCAGCCTAAGATCAAAACCTATTTATAGAGTTTAATAACAACTCCTTAAGGGGAACTTTGATGTCTTCAGAGTGCTCTCAACATCAAACTACTCAACAATATGTTCTAAAGTTACGTTTGTTTTTCATGGCCCTTGTCACTGTTTGCACTCATATGTTATTTATTTGTTGTATATTTGTATAATGTCTTTCTCATCTGGCAGATTTGCCTGCCTGGGGTCTGTTTTGTTCCTCCCTGTGTGCCCAATGCTAGGAGGAGATTCTGGTTGAATCCAGGAGGAGGCCCTCATGTTGTGTTTAAGAAGACAAGAGGGCACCACAGAACCATATTTTCCTCTACTCTTAAACAAAAGCTAGCCTTTTACAGGAAAAAGAAAAAAACAAACAAACAAAGCCTGTATTAGACCATTCTTGCATTGCCATAAAGAAATCCTGAAACTGGGTAATTTTTAAAGAAAAGAGATTTTATTGGCTCACAGTTCTGCAGGTTGTACAGCTTCTGGGGAGGCTTCAGGGAACTTACAATCATGGCAGAAGGCAAAGCAGGAACAGGCACATCACATGGCAAAAGCAGGAGCAAGAGAATCGGGGGGAGGTGCAACATAGATTTAAAGATCTCAATCTTGAAAAGAATTCACTCACTACAGTGAGGATAGTACCAAGGGGGATGGTACTAAACCATTTATAAGAAACTGCCCCTATGACGCAATCTCACCAGGCCTCACCTCCAACTTTGGCAATTACATTTCAATATGAGATTTGGGTGGGGACACTAATCCAAATTATGTCATTCTGCCCTAGGCCCCTTCCAAATCTCATGTTCTTCTCACATTTCAAATGACAACCATTCCTTCCCAATAATTCCCAAAGTCTTAACTCATTCCAGCATTAACTTAAAAGCCCAAAGTCCAGAGTCTCATATAAGACAAGGCTAGTCCCTACTGCCTATGAGCCCATGAAATAAGAAATATGTTAGTTTCTTCCAAGATACAGTGGGAATATAGGCATTGGGTAAGTACTCCCATTTCAACAGGGAGAAAGCCAAAAAAACAGGGGCTACAGGGTCCATGCAAGTTCAAAACCCAGCAGGGCAGACATTATACCTTGAAGCTCCAAAATAATCTCTTATGACTCCATGTCCCAAATCCAGGGTACACTGGTGCAAGGGGTAGGCTCCCAAGGCCTTGAGTAATTCCACCCCTGTGGTTTTGCAGGGTTCAGCCCACAAAGCTGCTCTCACAGGCTGACACTGTGTGCCTATGACTTTTCTATGTGTAGGGTGCAAGCTGTTGGTGGATCTACCATTCTGGGGTCTGGTGGATAGTGGCCTTCTAACAGTTTCATTAGGAAGTGCCCCAGTGGAGACTCTCCATGGGAGCCCCAACCCCACATTTTCCTTATGCACTGCTATAGTAGAGGTTCTCTATAAGGGCTTCACCTCTGCAGGGGGCTTTTGCCAGGACATCCAAGCTTTTCTGTAAATCCTCTGAAATCAAGACAGAGTCTCACAGGCCTTAACTCTTGCATTCTGTGTGCCTGCAGGTTTAACATTACATGGAAGCCAAGGCTTAAAGCTTGTGCTCTCCAAAGCAGCAGTGATATGGTTTGACTGAGTCCACACCCAAATCTCATCTTGAATTTTAGCTGCCATAATTTCCATGTGTTGTAGAAGGAAACCAGTGGGAGATAATTGAATCATGGGGACGGTTTCCCCATACTGTTCTCATGGCAGTGAATAAGTCTCATGAAATCTGATGATTAGACAAGGGATTTCCCCTTCCACTTGGTTCTCATTCTTTCTCTTTCAGCCACCATGTGAGATGTGTCTTTCACCTTCTGTCATGAATGTTAGGCCTCTCCAGCCACATAAAACTGTGAGTCCATTAAACCTCTTTTTCTTTATAAATTACCCAGTCTCAGGTATGTCTTTATCAGCAGCATGAAAATGGATTAATACAGGCAGCTTGGGCTATACTTGGGCCCCTTAGAGACACAGTTGGAGCTGAAACAACTGGGATACAGGGAAAAGTGTCCTGAGGCTGCACAGGGCACTGGGCCCTGGGCCTGACCCATGAAACTATTCAGTCCTCATAAGCCTCTGGACCTGTGATGGAAGAGGCTGACATAAAGGATTCTGAATACCTCCCAGGCCTTGTCTTCATTGCCTTTGCTATTAGCACTTGTCTCCTTTTTACTTATACAAATTTCTGCAGCCTGCTTGAATTCCTCCCCTTAAAATGGGCTTTCCAGGCTACAAAGTTTTCAAACTTGTACTCTCTGTTTCCCTTTTAAATATAAGTTCCAGCTTAAAGTCATTTATTTGCTCTCATATCTGAATATAACTTGCTGAGAGTGGCCAGGTCACTTCTTGTACATTTTTCTGCTTTTAAATTTCTTCCACTAGATACCTTAAATCATCACTTTTGAGTTCAAAGTTTCACAGATTCCTAGAGCAGGGGCATAATGCAGTCATGTTCTTTGCTAAGGCATAACAAAATGATCTTTGCTCCAGTTCCCAGTAAGTTTCTCATTTCCATCTGAGACCTCATCAGCTTAACCCTTACTGTATATATCACTATCAGCATTTTGGTCACAACCATTTAACCAATCTCTAGGAAGTTCCAAACTTTCCCTCAACTTCCTATGTTCTTCTGAGCCTCCCAGACTCCTCCAGCCTCTGCCTGTTACCAATTCCAATGCTGTTTTCACATTTTCAGGTATCTTTATAACAATGCTCCACTCCTTGGTACCAATTTTCTGTATTAAGCAGTTCTTGCGTTGCTATAAAGGAATACTTGAGACTGGGTAATTTATAAAGAAAAGAGGTTTCATAGGTTAATGGTTCTGCAAGCTGTACAGGAAGCATAGCAACATCTACAACACCTTCTGGGGAGGCCTCAGAAAGTTTACAATCATAACAGAAGGCAAAGAGGAGGCAGGCTCATCACTTGGTGAAAGCAGGAGCAAGTAAACAAGGGAGGAGATGCTACACACTTTCAAAAGACCAGATGTTGACAAGAACTTGCTATTGCAAAGACAGTACAAAGATGACAGTGCTGAACCATGTATGACAAATTGTTCCTATAATCTAATCACCTCCCACCAGATACTCCCCCTCCCACCAAAACTGGGAATTACAATAGAACATGAGATTTGGGCAGGGGCACATATCCAAACTATATCAAAATCCCTGGGTCTTCTGCCTCAAAGCATGATGTTTAAATTTTACTTTCTACACGTTTCCATATAATAGAAGATAAATGTGCTCTTTTTGGAAGCCATTCAGTTTGAATTCATGCTTTCAAAATTTATGTTTTGCTGACAAGAGCCACAACTTTAAAGGGAAGCATATTCCTAAAACCCATTCAAATGGGAGCATATTCCAAAAGTCCATTCTCTGGTTCTTCTGAATTGTGAGCTTTATCTATCATACAGTGGTTATTGTCACATGTAGCAAAATTGATGGTGCCTCAGGCCACGAGATTGTGTGTATGTTTGCAAGGCCACACACTCCAACATCCCTGAGATTTACTCTGGAGAACGCAGCTGCTTGCATCGCTGAGTTGCACTTATTCAATATTCAAGGACTGTTCCTTCCAAGAGAAAGTAATTCTTATCTAAAACTGAAAGAAGCAAATATTTATTTAAAAATTATTTACAGAACAAAATAATTCAGATCCTGATAAGAAGGTCCAGAATGAAATTGTATAGATGACATCTTTTTACAACAAGTTTCCCATTTTATATGTTTATGCTCCATCTCAAATTGACAGTGGTTTATCCTGAGTGAACTCATCTAAAACCCTGAATGATGGAATGGAGAAGATGTGAACATTTGAGTGTCTAATTTCATTTCATTGACTTATTCAGGAATTCCTACCTGTTGAACATTAGCACCTGAAAACTCTCAGATGAAGAGTGCAGACTTGGTGTCACCTGGTGTCACCAACAGAACTAAGCTCCCAAGTATTTCTATGTGATGACAGTGGTTAAGAGCAACTAGATTGGTAAAATAAAAATTATTCAATGAAAACATAACATAAATGTTCCAACTTGGCCAGGCATAGTGGCTCACACCTGTAATCCCAGCACTTTGGGAGGCTGATGTGGGTGGAACACAAGGTCAGGAGTTTGAGACCAGCCTGGCCAACATGGTGAAACCCTGTCTCTACTAAAAACACAAAAAATTGCCAGATGTGCTGATGGGCACCTGTAATCCCAGCTACTAGGGAGGCTGAGGCAGGAGAATTGCTTGAACCCGGGAGGCAGAGGTTGCAGTGAGCTTAGATCAAGCCACTGCCCTCCAGCCTGGATGATGGAACAAGACTATCTCAAAAAATAATTAATTAATTAATTAAAAATTAAAATTACAAAAATCACTATAAAAATGATGAGACTATGAATAAATATCAAATATCTTAAAACTGTGCATTTCAGTCAATGAACACTTTCACCTGCTATATATTAAGTTCTCAATTATGATGTCACATCTCAAAATGTTAAACTGGGGCCTTTTGAAAGACTTTTAATTTGCAAATGATTTTCACACACGTGAATCCTGATTTAAACAAAGTCGAATTACACGATAGAAATCTATTCAAGCACATTAAAGTTATCTTCAGAGAGATCCTTGTGCATATGTTAAGAAATTGTTCTGCATTTATGAAATCTTTAAAATGAGCTTTAAAACTTCTTACTCAGGGAAAGATATTTACCTTTCTACAGTTCTTCATGTAGAAACAAAAACTTGATAGATAGGTCAAATCTAATTGAATCGCATTTTGACAAGCGAAAGCCTCTGTTAGAAAGGAAAATCTATCCTCTGTTTCCACTACATGTTAGTGTCACAGCATCAGTTCTGCTCCTCAACGTGATAATTCAATCATAGACACCCTTTGGTCAGAATACAAGATGAAAATGTCAGGAAAGCTCTTTCAAAATAAGTTTTGTATATTTTAACATTTAACAAACATCATTAGTAGAAATGGAAAAAATGGAAAATAGCTTACAAAATCCTTACACCCTCTCTCCAAATAAAAAGCTTTTATTAAGGCTTCAAAATACTATTTGAGGCATCACAAGAGCTGATAGTTATATAGAAATTTGTCTTTTCAAACACAATTTTTGTAATCATTGTCCCGTTACATCCAACCAAGAATAAAGGCTTTTCTTTCTGTCAGTTTCATTCCCTTGCTTTGGGAAATCAGGAGCAGTAAGAACAGTCATGGGGACTGTGGTCAGAGCAGCTGGAGCAACAGGGAGAACCCGTTTGTGCATGAAGGACCCATGAAGGGGCATTTACAATGCACACAGCCACCAAGTCCTCAGTCTCTGTGGGAGAAAGGGGTATTCGAATCCTGGAGAGAATGGCTTCAATCTCAGGGGCTGTCTCTGAAAAGGAAATATAGAGATCAAAAATATCTGGCATATTCATATCATGGATATCAGCCTTAAAAAAAGACAGGAAATTATATGCTACAACATGGATGAAACTTGAGGACACTATCCTGAGTAAAACGAGTCAGTCACAGAAAGGAAAACTAGTATAACATTCCACTTCTGTGAGGTACAGAGAGTCATCAAGTGTACAGAGGCAGAAAGGAGAATGCTGGCTCTCAGGGCGCTGGGGGTGCTGAGGAGAATGGGGACATGTGTTTAATGCACCCAAAGTTTCAGTCTGGGAAGATGCAAACGTTCTGGAGTGGGATGGTAAACGTACTTTATTTCATTAAACTCTTCACCTAAAAATGGTTAAAATGGTAAATTTTATGTTAAGTATATTGTATTTGTCAGGGTTCTCTAGAGGGACAGAACTAACAGGATATATGTATTTATGAAGGGGAGTATATTAAGGAGATTTGACTAACATGGTCACAAGGTAAAGTCCCAAGATAGACTGCCTACAAGCTGAGGAGCAAGGAAGCCACACTGGCTCAGTCTGAGTCCCAAAACCTCAAAAGTTGGGAAGCCAGCAGTGCAGCCTCCAGTCTGTGGCTGAGGGCAGGAGAGTCCCAGGCAAACCACTGGTGTTACGTCCAAGAGTCCAAAGGCCAAGAACTTGGAGTCTGATGTTCAAGGGCAGGAAGCATCCAGCATGGAAGAAAGATGAAAGCCAGAAGACAAAGCAAGTCAGCCTCTTCCACCTTCTTCTGCCTGCTTTTTCTAGCTGCGCTGGCAGCCGAATGGATGGTGACCACCTGCATTGTGGGTGAGTCTCTCCCAGTCCACTGACTCAAATGTTAATCTCTTCTGGCAACACCCAGAAACACCCGGAAATGTCCAGAAACAATACTTTGCATCCTTCAATCCAATCAAGTTGACACTTAATATTAATCATCACACATATTTTACCAGAATAAAAATAAAGACACTACGGGGTGAAGCAGCGGTTCCTCATGGTATGCTTCTTCATGACACGGGGACATCACCTTGGAATTCAGGAAACAAATGCAATATTTTAAACCTCAAACCAGACCCACCTAATCAGAATCTCTAGGGGAAACCCTAGCAACCTCTGACCAGCTCTCCAGGTGCTTCTGATGCTCACTTCCATTTAAGAACTCTTGTGCAGGGGCCAAGAGCATGAAATCAGTTCCACCTTGCTTCTCATGCTAGCTGTGTACTGTGCCAGTTAGGTGCCTCAGGGCAAGTGTTTAACCACCCTGTAATTCAGTTTTCCCATCTGTAAAATGAAGATACTGATATTTCTTTGAGACAATTAATTGAAAACTGTATCTATCATCATAGCAAGCTGTCACTAAATGTTTGGTCTTATTAGCAGCTGAGAAAAATTTACCTCAATTATTTGGCATCTTCCCTTGCCTGCCTCATACCACAAATTCTACCAATAAAATGACTGTAGAGTTCAGGAGCCTTGCACACCTATTTCCAAATGTCAGTAGAACTGGGAGCAGGGGTAATGAATTTAATTTAAAACCCATAATATGAAAGTTTAATTTATATGCAAGGCACTGAAATGTAGATTTATACAGGCTCAGAAGTCACTAAAAATTTCTCTTCTGGCCATAGAGGGCTCTAGTCTCAGGGGTGGGATCTCAAAAGTCTAATCGGTGACAAAGATTCTCTCAGACAGCTCATAGCATTCTAAGCAATTTTAAGGTGAAGATAAGCCTTCATTTTTATGTACACACAATTGCATTAGCATCTTAGAACCTCAGGAACAGTAACAATAAAATATTTCCTGCAGATCTTATCGTACTTAAAATGAAGGGAGAATGTGAACCGTGTCCCGGAGACAAAGATGGTTCCCAGTTCAACTACCCTAGAGTTCTGCTAGCAGAACCAGTCAGGGTTGGAAGCTAGCTCTATCACTTTCTTTATTTAAAATGCAAACAAATCTGATTTCTCCACGGTGTCAATTTACATTAACACGTCGACACTGCCTTCCCACACCCAGGAGGATTGGGGCATGGGCAAAAAGTAAATTCATTCCTGTCTTTTGGATTTATCAAGGATTTCTGAATTAACATGAGTATGTGTATTCTAAATGCATCTCAATTTCTTATGCAGGTGCATTCGGGTCTGTTTTTGCCTAATATATCTTAACTTTTAAGGAACAAATATCAATATTGAAAACATATGAAATTCCAGGAAACCTGATAGAGAAAGTATCACAGATGGCTCCAGACTGAAGCCCTGTGCAAGTGGAAAGGAAAGGCACCCTTTGGGTTCAGACATTGTTCTCCTTACCAAAATAATACACCTGTCAGGGCTCAGTGGGGTCGAAACTGTAAAACGCTATGGATTCTCCCTTCCATACTGCCTGGGAGCTGGTACTATGACTGTTAACACTTTAGGTAAAAAGACACAAAGGTGCAGAAAGGCTAAATAACTTGCTTAAGGTCAGAATTATTAAGTGATAGAATAACAATTGGAATTCAGAATCCCAACAAGTATTTTCCACCCTTTCTATTCCCAGCATCGGTATCTCCTGGGAACTTGTTAGAAGTTGTGGAGTGCAGCCCCTACCCTAGTGCTATGCAACTGAAACCACACTTTAACAAGTTCCCAAAGCTTTTCTCCTCACTTTAACATTTGGGGGAGCATTGCTTTACCTTTAAGCTATTCAGCCACAGTACCATAGTGCCTAAAATTTCATATCATATCCTGTTTTGAATTACAGTAAATAATACCTGCTAAATAAAGGGAAACAGCGTATCTGATAAAAATCCAGTCCCAGCCTGATAGCTAGACAGTGGAAGAGGGTAACTTCCAGCATTTGGATCCTGCAGCCGATATTTTCCAGAAGTGATTCCTACATCAGTGTGTAAAGGTCGTAGGTTTGGAGAGGATAAGACTCAAACCCATGTGGTTGGGCAGGCCCCAGAAGAAGGAACTGTGGAAACTTGCAGATGGTCATGAGATGCCATCTGATGGCTGAGGAGGTGGGAAAGAAAGCAGAGACACATAGGCTGTTGATGATGAAGAACACCTAGAAAAATACTGCTTGATCAACCCCCACTCCATGTACTTTCTCACCCCCAAACCCACAGTTCACAGGAGAATAAACAGATGGATAATGTTTTCCCAGGTTACACAGCCAAACACTGGACAAGCCAGTGGATAACTCAAGGCTGTGACCACCATTCCAGTCCTGTTTCCTTGGTCACTAGGATCCCCTCAATGCTTTGCGATTCAAGTAACATTCATTTCAAAAGAATAAGAGGGAAGGATCAGAATGATGAAAGTTCTCCTCAAATTCTACTTTCTCTCTAGAAATCAAAATAAAGTTAAAAGTAGAATCTCAAGAGGGCCTTTCGCAATCACACAATTCCACTATCCTCAAAACAAATCATTTGAAATCAGCAAAAGGTGCTAGGATCCCATATAACAATATGAGTGTGCTATGCTATGATCAGGCAACTAAAAACCAGTGGAAAGAGACAAAGAAACTTACTGGATTCTTCAGAGAATAATATAATTTACAAATGGACTACAGAATATGCACTGTTAGCCAAAGACTCATAATCATGCAAAAGTGGACAAATGAAGGGCGTTTGGGAAATTCACATGAGGGCATTTGAGAGGGACCAGGAGGATGCAGCAGAAAGGAAGCTGGGTGCAGAGTCTGAGGATTGTGTATTAGTTCATTTTCACACTGCTGTGAAGAAACACCCAAGACTAGGTAATTTATAAAGGAAAGAGGTTTAATTGACTTACAGTTCTGCATGGCTGGGAAGGCCTCAGGAAGCTTACAGTCATGGCGGAAGGCAAACAGTAAGCAAGGACCTTCTTCACATGGCAGCAGGAAAGAGAGAGAAGAGAGCAGGAGAAACCACCACCACTTATAAAACCACCAGACCTCATGAGAACTCACTCACTTTCATGAGAACAGCATGGGGGTCACCACCCCCATGATCCAATCATCTTCTACCAGGTCCCTCCCTTGACAGGTGCGTATTGCAGTTAGAAATGAGATTTGGGTGGGGACACAGAACCAAATTTCAGACAAGTTCTGACAGTCAGTCCCCACGTGGCCCTATTATCTTATACGAACACTTTATGTCCTCTGGGCCATATTTCTCTCATTTTAAGACACAGAAGAAACATGTGCACAGAAATGTTATGAAAATTAAAATGAGATTACTAGAAAATACCTTATAAGCTCTAATTTCTCTGTACTTTCATTCATTGTTTTTTGAATGAGGAAATAAATGAATGGAATGAAGCAATACTAAGGTATCTTGATCCTTGTCATTCAGAGATGAAAGTAGTTAGAGAGAGAAGTTACTGCATGCTCAAGAAATTCTCATCATTTCCTAATTCTGCTTTTGCTCACTGCATATTAATCAGGTTTGCTTATTGCCAGTTAAGATTAGAAAGTGCCTAGGGAAAGTTTCTTAGAGTGCCTTGGTCCTCATTGCCCAAAGAGTACCTTGGGAGATGTTAATGGCCAGACATTTTGGTAAAGAAAATTGAACCTGGACAGATCATGTCATTTGAAACACAGGAACTAAACAGTGGAGTCACTGACATTCTCCCCAATTATTCTTAGGTTTCATTCTCTGTCCCTTTAGCCAGAAGCCCATAGGAAGAAAAATCCATTCAACTGGTTTCTCAGGAATGCCTATAGCACAGCAGTCAGGTGTGCGACTCCTCCAAGCCTTTCCCAGCTACCCTCAGGAGGACAAGTTTTAGTTTTCGGAAGCTGTTGAGAAACCACAAAGCTCCCATGGGTGGCACTGCTGCTGTGGGGACCTGCGCTTCTCTAGGACCATAATATCCAACATTTCTAAAAAGAAATTGCCTATAAGAAATGCCCAGAGAGAAGAGGATGAGAAAAGGAAGGGTCTTTGAGTAGGAGTCCATAATTGGACTTGGATCACTAAACCCAAATAAGATCTGACCATGGAACTTGGGGGTCCCAGGAGCAACTGTGTGTTTCTGGCAGGGTCACCCACAGTTGTGCCTCTAATCTGCCTCTGCAGCCAGTGAGAGCCAGCAGGTGCAGCTGCTGCCCCCACAGCGAGAGAGATTCCTGTTGCCCAGAGGAGGGACCAGCGGCCAGCCTGAGCCATCCCCTACACTGCAGGCTTGGAAGACTCTCTTGCAAAACACTCTTCCCAAGTTTTTTTTCCCTACTTTTCAATGTCATATATATGAAGAAAGATTAAGTGTAGAATGACTTCTAATGTTTCTAGGATCCTAAAGCAAATCTTTCTTTTAAGGTTTTCAATGACCAAATTAATTAATTACAAATACATTACATCTTCCTTGGGTTTCAATAATGGTTAGAAAAATAAATTTGGCTTGGTGACCACTATAATTTGTTTTCTGGATTCCAAACAACTTAGGAATGTTTTGGATATTTTAAACTTACCAAAGTAATTGAACTGACCACTCCTTTTATAGGATGAGTGGACTTCAGGAGGGTTTCTTAGAGGCTCATCTTTTTAAGTGCTGTGCACCTCACCTTCCTTAATTTGGTTCCATATGTACTTCTTCTCAGAGGAGTATGCAATGCTTATGAAAGAGATTGTACTGGTAACAAACTCACAGGAAGAAATAGGGCCTTGAGGTAAAAAGCATTCCTATCAAGCATGATCAGAGTGTCTTTGCTTAAATGTTATTTGCAATTCAAAGTCATAACTCATCACTATCAAGACAAGTCTGTACAGTGTGACACAAAATGATACTGATAGATTGATTTATTCTGATTGGGGGCTATCTAATAAGGTCAAAGTCAGTCCTGATTTGACCAAAGGCATGTAGTACCTAACATATAATAAAAACAAAACAAAAGAAAACAAAGCACTCAACTCCAAATCCTGGTTGTTTCCCCCACTAAAATTGCCAGCACCCTCTCTGGCAGACCTGGGCAAGTCACTGAATCCCTCTCAGACTTAATTCCCCCTTAACAAATGAAAAAACAACAATATACATTGCTATAATCCCTCATTTAAAAAAAGAAAATAAACTGTTAGTTGTCTTTAAGTTTTTAAACTATAAAATATTATAATTTTCTAAGTTCATTGAAAGAAATCTAAAAGTTGCCAACTCTTTTCTCTGTTTCAGGTAAGAGTGTATTTCCTTGGAAATGACCTTGAAATCTGATAAAACACCTAAACCTCAGGTCCAAGTAAATAACTTTAACCTACTCTATGCTTTCATAGTTTCCTTGGTTGAGAAAACTAAAAACTGCCCCAAGTCTAGACATGTCTAACACAGGAATGTTCAGAGCGTTCAGATAAGAGGTAAGATGAATCTGCATGTTTGATGTGGGGAGATGATCATGTGTCAGAACACAAGCACCAATCCAGATGACAGTTTAATGAGGTTATGTGGATAATTATATTATAGATTAGTGCCCTGACATGAAATGACCTCTTATTGGCAAAATTGAAGATTGCCATAGGATTCAAGCAGCTATTTATATCAGAAGACCTTAGTAGAATGCTATCTCTTGTCTAAGTTTAAAAACTATGGAAAAAAATTACACAGTCAAAATTGTTGAAAAAATTAATTTATACAAATGTGAAATTTATATAAAATTAACCAAGTTAATTGAAATCACAGCAGATAAAGGTTAATGTACTTATATAAAGAGCTAGTGCAGTTCTAATTGTAAACCACTAAAGCCTCAATAAATGAGTAAAGGCTATGAATAGATAATTTTAAGAAGCATGACTGGCTAAATCACATGCTCACACACTAGAAGTCACAGAACTGCACTTTTGATTACCAAATCAGAACACACTGATCCACATAATCTCACACAGACACACACATACACACACACCCATATGCACAGATACACACACATACACACACACATACACACACATACATACACACATACACACACACCCCAACATATGATGGAAGTTCAATCCTATAGAATGAACCCACCCATTCACTGTTGGTAGAAGGTGCAAAACTGGTTAGTGTTTTAATAGCAATGTGCTGAAAAGTTTCAACTACACAATAAATATGATTATGAATTGAATTAATAACTTTCTCATGGAAAAATCACACTATTAATAGTGGTATCTGCATTTTGTAGCACTATATATCATTCAAGAAAGTTATCTTTTTATATTTTTTAATTTTTCTATACTTTAAATGATAAGAGAAATAATTATGTTTAAGAAAATGCTAACTTCTTCACACACTGCCTACGCATGATGCTTCTGTGTTAGTCCTACCCAGCTGATATGGTCTATGTAAAGTTCATTCCCAAAGTACATTTTTTCTAAAGTAAAAGGGTGTCATAGAATTAAAATGCTACTTTGATGTCGAAATAGATTACTGCATTGGAAAGAGATTTTATATTAATACATAATAATGAGTCCTGGAGAAAGAAAAGAATTTCCTCTAAAACATCTTCCAAACATTATGTAAAATAATTCAAGGAGACTAAGGTTTGCATCACTGCAATGAAGCCTTTCAATATCTACTTGAGCTTTGCGTGAATTTTAAATGATTCGCTCCATCTCGCTGTTTGGAAGCAAGCAGGCATGTGGAGTCTCGGATACCATGTAACAGAGACCTGGTTCAGAGGAAAAGCTTTACGAAGACCTCACTGTACCGGTCCTGTTCTCTCCAGCCCTCCGCAAGTGTGTGGCAGCAACCGTCAAAGAGTGTCCGAATTTTCCCATAGAAGTAAGCCTAGTGGGAACCACAACCCCGTTCCAAATGATCTGTGTATTACAGAATTTCTCTCCGTCTTAAATACATCCTCTGAATCTTTTCAAGCTCCGTTCTAATGATGAAGAGGCCGCAGCCCACACCGCGTGCACTTTGGAAAACCGCATCCTTTGGTCTTTAGCGATTCGGGGAAACTTCCGGCTTCACAGATTTTTTTTTTCTCTGTTGTCTCGATTTTTTGATTTCTAATCTTTTTATTTTATTCTGAACTCAAAGCCTTTAAAATACATTTTAAAACATAAATAACTGTCTACTTTGGAGCAAATTAAAGACAGGCTACACCCAAGGTCCTCCAAGATGCAAGCATCGCCGCTTCACAGATCTCCCGGTTTTATGGCTGATTTCCTTTCTTCATTTGCCAAGGATTGACAGGCAATGGAATTTAAAATGCAGAGCCATATGACAGCTGCAGTACAATGCTCAGTGCAAAGATAAAAGCCAGTGTTTCGAAATCAGGAGGCCGATTCCCAGGCTGCACCCGGAGCTTGCTCGCCACGCCTGCACATTAATGGGAGGTCGCAGGAGCTCGCCTGGTGGGGCAGACGTGTGTTCTGCGGTGCTTTTAAACGTGGCGGCAGAACACCTGTGCAGGAGATGCACAAAGATAAACTGGTCCATCTTTTATGCATCCATAAAAACATGACAGATTGTGGGCCACAGAGCCACATGTCGTGGGGTCTTTTCAATTCCGCAGTAATCCTGTTCCTGTTATAATTTCATCCATTTAAAAAGAAGCTAGGCCACAGAAAACCTTGTCTTCTCAAACAGATTTTCCTTGGAAACATTCTACTTATAAGAAACTGACATCTACTTATAACCAGCATGGTTTAATTGCTTCAAATAACCTTAGCCTGTCTTTTAAGATAAAAGAAAACAAAGTTGGCTAGACTTTCCTACTTCCAATCAGAACTCACGTATACATGGGCCCTGAGGCATCCATTCCGCATGAAATGTGTAAGGTCTGGGTGACAATAAGATGGATTCCAATATTTCCCTGTAGGTAATTATAGCTGACTTCATCAGCATCTTTTCCCACTCCTTTTGAGAATTAAGAAAGTATATGTGTTAATTTCATACTTTCTGCATAAGTTGCTTTGATAGCAATCTTGTGGCCATGTGGATCTTTACAAATTAGTATTTGTTTCAGACAGTCCAAGCAGCCCATCCCTTCTTACTTAATTAAATCAGTTTTCCCAAGAAATGTCCTCCAAGTTTGAAAAACCTACAGTTGAATATGGGCAGTAATTCATTTATGAACATTCTGTCCAATTAGCAAAAAATGTATGAAACCAAGTCTTTCTTTCCCCCGGATTTTCAGAGTAAGCCATCCATTAATTGTGTTGTGTTCGCAGCCTCTATAAACTGCAGTATGCAAATGTCACTCCTGCACATCCAGCTTTGTCCTTATTGGTGCTTCTGGCTTCATTTTGTGAAGAAGAGAACAAAGCTGGCTTATAACAAGGCCACTTATCTTTAATCATGTCCAACTGAGAGAGACAGAGAGAGAGAGAGAGAGAGAAAGAAGCCTATATCTAAAGCCAGGAGGAAATCACCATTTAAGTCACAGGCATACGTAGAAAGGTAAATATTCCTGGAATCATTATTATTGCAAAGATTGTCCATTACAATTAGTTTATTTGTTCTTATGTGTGAAAAATTGGTCATCTCTGTAGCTATTCCTACTTAAAACAAAATAGTGACACCCCGACACCCCGTAGCAAGCAGGTTAGTAAGCACAGACTGGGGAGAAGGCATAGATGGCTCAGCTAGTGTGGACTGGCTTGGCTCCTCGTTGTGGTCACTATGCATTAGGCAGCCTACTAGATTATACAAAACCAAAAACAAATCAGCATGATTTGATTCTTTCTCATAAGAGCCCTCCTGCTGTTTTTTTTTCTATTGACCAAAATTATTCACAGCTATGTGAACCTATACAAATTAAAAAGTCATTTTGGCATTTGGTAAACATTCTGGAAACATGCACATTTATAACTATGGCATCCACCACCTGTATTTGCTGAAGTGCCATAAATATATATATGTATGCTGAGGCCCCTATTATATTTAGTGGACTACTGGACTACCGTGGCATGCTCTAATAGCAATACAGTAAAAAGATCATTCTACATGGGAAAATCATAGGCTTATGTATGCATTTATAAACTCCTGATGCCAGCAAAAAATAAATTGCTAGCTATAAATTATTAGTTAATGTAAGTCAGTGTGCCTAAAAACCGTGTTAGGCACACCGACTTACATTAACCATATCAAACTCAGGATACATTATTTTAGGGCACTGGGCTAACAATTATACAATAGTAGCTTTATTTTACTGAGGATAATTTTTTCATATTTACTGTTTTTTTGTATATAATTTTTGGTTAACACTATCTTTAGAAAACAGAACTGTGAAGTGGATTCTAGTTATGTCTTCTCTTAGATTAGTTTTGATTGATTCATGACACTTAACAAAAATATCTGTTTATTCATCCATATGATAAAAAATAACGCTTTTCAGGTGCAGCAGATTTTAAAAGAAGACTAAATAATTTCACATATTGGCACTTTACAGCTCTGGGACTGGCAGAACCTCATTGGCCCTAGCCCCAGCTCCAAACTTATGAAACCCACAGGCTGCTCCCAGCCAGTGACTGAGTGTAGCCGATGTAAGGTTGGCTTGTCCCTGGGGGATGCAGGGCTCTTTTGGCTCCTGGAGTCTCTGAAGGCCTGGCCAAACTTTCCTGAGAACTGCACTGAGGTCTGAAGGCTTCCACAGAACCTTCCCTCTGGCCCTCTGGCCTTCACACAAGCTCAGATCTGCATTGTGGTTAAATGGCTGTTCCAGCCTCTCCAACTCCCTCGCCACGCTTCCCTACAGGCATTTGCCCTGAGGAATATCATGCTGACTTCTGACTTGCTCTCCCTTCTCAGTAATCACACTAGTACAAATCTCAACATTCTCTTTCGTGCATTTTTATTAAGACATGTTTGTAATAGATCTCTTTCTAGGAAAGTCACAAAGGATCCATAGGGCAGGATCCCTGGAAAGGCAGGTCCAAGGAGTCCTCTGGAAGGGCCAGTGTTCCCTGGAGCTTGCTATTGCATCCCATTGAGTGTCACAGTGTGCTGCTGTGAGCCCCACCTTTCCTACCTGTGTCCACCATAGCTCCGAGTGTCCCACATCACGGCAGCTACTTTCAGTCCCAACACACAGGACCCTGGTCTAAAAGGAATCACATCTAAAGGAACAATGCCTCACATCTCATCTCCGTTAGCCACAGGGCATCTCACAGTGAGTCCTCTGACTCCAGGAGAGACTCAACTCCCTTGCACTCTGCAGAATATTGGCCTTTTAGCTTCATGACTGTCAAATATTTCTGTGTTGCAAGGATCTGTAAGAGGCATTACGCTCTGGCCCTGGGGCCCTGCTGCATTTTCTTCCCACAGAGACCACCATCGGCTCTGCTGTAGACTAAGCAGGACTCTCTCACTCATATCCTAACATAGCTCTTCCTCAAAGCTGGCTCTTCTTATCGGAGCATCTAAAAAGGCTTTACACTGCTGGGATTAGCTTCCTGGACATTCATCTAGAACTAAGAGCCCCATTTTCCAGAAGGCAGAGGATGCATGTTGCTTCTCCTCATCAGAGCAGACTGACTTCAGGTTCCTGCTGGCCCAGAGACAAAGTGAATTTGAAAGATCCCTTTAAACTCCGTATCTACTGTGATGGCCTTCCTACATAAGGAAGGCAGACTCCAGGTCTATTTATGGCTATTTTTTTCCCTCACGGTCTTATCCTACTCCCTACCTTTTTGTATGAATGCAAGCATGTTAGCCATAGAATTTCATGCCAGCAGGGAACATGCTGATAACAGTTACCAGTATATCTCCGTGCTTGGCACAGTGCCTGGTACAAAGACAACGATAAAAGTATTGACTGAAATTAGTGAATATTTGTGGAATGAACACATAAGCAATTGATAAGTAAATCAGTGGGTTAAATGGAGGCATTGGGCACATTTGTTTAGGTGCCAATTTTAGACAGCTAATTATTCATCGTGTAAATAGATATGGCCAATATGGAAAATGTCCAAAGTGGAAAAAATAAATAAAGCTTACGATCTTATTCAGTTACTTAATACGACACTTGCACATTGCAGATATTATTATGTCGAATGGACAAAGGAATGAGTGGCATTTGAGACAATTCCTCCTGACTAGGCTGTGGAATTAAATACATACAGGCTCAAACTCAAGCTCAACACTTATTAGCTTTGCAACTCGGGGAACATTAAATGCTCTCAATGTTACATTCCTCATTCATAAAAAGACTACAATAATAATTACGACACATGGTTGTCATGAGGATTACATTAGATAATACATGTTGTCTGCCTAAGGAGTAGTTGATTTGAAAATAATAGTTTCTGGCTGGGTGTGGTGGCTCACACTGGTAATCCCAGTGCTTTTCTTGAGGCCAGGAGTTTGAGACCAGCCTGTGTAGCACAGTAAGACCCTTGTCTCTATATAACAAAAAATTTAGCCAGGCATGGTGGTATGTGCCTGTATTCCTAGTTACTCAGGAGGCTGCAGTGGGAATGGTGGTGTCTGCCTGTAGTGCTAGTTACTCAGGAGGCTGGAGTGGGAATGGTGGTGTGTGCCTGTATTCCTAGTTACTCAGGATGCTGGAGTGGGAGCATCACTTGAGCCCAAAAGCTTGAGATTCCAGCCTGGGTGACAGAGATAGATTGTCTCTTAAAAAAAAAATTCTTTCCATTTTCTTGCCTAAACTTTGCCTTTATGCTTGAATCTTACCCTATTTACCAGATTGGATCTTGGCACCATCATCCATCCATCCATCCATTCATCCATCCACACATCCATCCATCCATGCATCCATTCGTACCCATCCAGCTAGCCATCCCTTTTTTCATTTCTTTTAATTTCCCTTTTACTTGCAAACTCTCTCTTAATTATTTCTTTATTGACCACATTTGTACCAAAGATTATCTCCTCAAAAAGCCCTCTTTTAATTTAGGAAGATAAAAAGATATTCTGGAATTCTGGACATAAATGGTGGTGATGATTGCGTAATATTGCGAATATACTTAGTGCTATTGAATTAGACACTTAAAATAGTTAAAATGGTTAATTATGTGTATTTTACCTCAATAAAAACCTCCCAACATGCTTCCACATCATGTATCTTCATTGCTTCCTCCTCTTCTCTGTAGCCATGTGTCTTGCATTGTCTGTACTTGTTTTATCTTTTTCTGAAATTTCCTTCAACTGTCTTTTCTCCCCAGGAATTCCACAGTGACTGCACTCATTAAGGCTATCTTACCTTTCTAATAATAAAATCAGGGGACTAATTTATCAGTAATTACCTTGCCAGTCTCTGCACTTGGCCCTCTTCAGCATTGCCTACTAACTGCAAATCTTTCCTTTCTATAAGCCTGTCTCAAGTAGACCCTCTACTTTTTCCCTAGATCCCGTCTCTCGTCCACTCATGGACAGCTTCCAGTCCTCCAGTGTTGGCCTTTCCCTGCCATATTGCAGGTTATTCTCTCTAGAATGACTTGTTCCCATCAGCATATAAACATAAGTTTTATTCTTTGGTATATTTAAAATGCTGTTTTACCATTTTGTCTTCGTGACGCCCCCTAATCCAAGAAGTCGCTCCATCAAGGTCAGTGATCCCTGTGGTATGACTGAGTCCAGTGGTTAATTCTCGTCTCCACACTGCAGGGCCCATGAGCAGCACAGAACACAGTCAACTGCCCTTCCTTCTGGAGATTTTTCCTCCCTTTGCTTCCCCGTTTTCTCTCTTCATTTTTCTCCCACTTTGTGCACTATCCAAACTCAGGTTTCTTTTGAGATTTAACACAAACCGTTTTCTCATAACCCACATCAATTCTTCTAGGAATCCTATTGACCCTGACATCAATGTGTTTCCATAATTGGCCACTTATTACCATTTCACTCCTACCATCCTATTCAAGCCAACATCACCCCTTACCTGGAGGACAATAGGCTCCCAACCAGGCTCCCTTTCTTACTCTTGTTCTAACAAAATTTCCTCTCAACCTACCATTCAGAGGACTGATGTTAAATCTGTCAGATCGCCTCATGCCTGTGCTCAGAAGCTGCCTCTGGTTTCCTGTTTCTGTCAGCGTAGAAGCCACAGTTTCTAGTATGACTTGCAGAGCCCCGTGTGATCTGGCCTCTCCAGGGTCCTCCCGTCGGTCTTTCCATTGCTTCCTGAGGCTTCTCACTTTGGCTCTGCCTTCAGCATGTGGAACATGCCCTTGTCTATTTCCATTAGATGTATATATTGTATATATAATGTATTATCATATCACGTCTATAATAAATAGGTAAAAATGTTCATATTGATAGAAGATGAAGGCCTTGACTCTCTAAATCAAAATGAGACATATTCAATTCCTAAACTGCTGAAGACCTTGGCATGATTTTTCATTCAGATTTGCTCTATTTCTGTTCTTTCCACCCAATATGCTTCACCCTAATAATTTCATTTTTCCCCAAGCCACACCTCCTCTCCCTCGTTTCTGCTGATACTGCCCTTACAGTTGTCTGGAGCACTGTCCAAGCTGTGTGGCCCCCCACACTGACCTGTCTCCCACCACACTTTAATTCGTCTTACATCACTCATCCCCACTCTGCCCCAAGACATGTTGGGTGTTCACATTTCTAAAGTAGCGGTTCAAACGTGCTTATTTCAGGGGAAGTGAAGATTTTCCTTGTGAAATTCTATGATATTCAGACACGTGTTATTCTGTTATTCATGCAAGAAATCTTGCTAAGAGAATATATTTTAAAAATAAAGTAAAATCTTAAAATAATATCTCACATGTATCCACTAATATTCACTTGCAACATTTTCGTTTGTTTTATAATCTGGTAATGCTCACCAAACCAGCAAATAGCAACAGATGACAAAATTTGAAAAGGAATTTTTAAAAGCAATTATTTTCTAGTTGATATACTTTATTAAATAAGGAAAGGTACATTACTTAATTTTAGAGAAAAGACAGCTGGTTCTGGCTTAGAGAATGCCTTCCTGGTTCACGAGATGCCACGCGTGGACCATAGCACGGAGGGCGGCACAGAGGCCCTGGAAGATTTGCCCCAGGAAAGTCAGTTTTCATTCCTTCCTCCTTCTCTCCATCTCTTAGTTCCTCCCTCACGCCATCCCTCTCTTCCTTTTTTCCTGTTATTTATGTCAATATTAACTTTTAAGCAACAATTGTGCAGTTAGAAGCTGTGTTAGGAACGGGAGTGTGTTGGTGTGCAAACCCCCACACAAGTCCTAGAGCTTTTATTTAGCTTGGAAACAAGATGTGAATCACACAATCACAAAAAATGTGGCAGCCCCCAACCCCATGCTCTTGTGTTGTAGGACCACTTGTCACATCCAGAATGTTCCATGAAATGTCTTGTTTCTCCTCCATTCTCAGGTTTTCCTTACTTGGATTTTTACGACTCTCCCCTCATCTCTAGCTCAAGTTTTAGAGCCCCAGGAAATCGCCCTCTCTAGGAAGTGGCTGTGGTCATCTGTATCCTGATGTAGTTGTCTCCTGCTTTTCTCAGTGAAGCTTGTCTGCCCCTGGGTTTCATACCCAGCAGACACCCACAGTTCATATCTATTGAGTTAATAGGCAGTGTTTGTTAGGTAGCCAATGTTTATTTTGTTTTTGACTACTCACTGAACTCAACACTTTAGGTACTCGGCCGGGCGCGGTGGCTCACGCTTGTAATCCCAGTACTTTGGGAGGCCGAGGCAGGCGGATCACGAGGTCAGGAGATCGAGACCACGGTGAAACCCCGTCTCTACTAAAAATACAAAAAAATTAGCCGGGCGTGGTGGCGGGCGCCTGTAGTCCCAGCTACTCGGAGAGGCTGAGACAGGAGAATGGCGTGAACCCGGGAGGCAGAGCTTGCAGTGAGCCGAGATCGCGCCACTGCACTCCAGCCTGGGCGACAGAGCAAGAGTCAGTCTCAAAAAAAAAAAAGCAAAACAAAAAAAAAAACAAAAAAAAAACACTTTAGGTACTCAACAACGATGTCCTTTTCGTGCTCTGATGTCAGATCCAGGATCCTCCGTGTCATTTAGCATCCTGTCTCCTCAGGCTCCTCTCGACTGTGACCGTTTCCCAGATTCTCCCAGTTTTTGATGACTGAGACAGTTTTGATAAGTACTGATCAGGTGATTTTCAGAATGCCCCCCAGTGTGGGTTTCCCTGATGTTTGTTTCATGGTTAGACTAGGGCTATTTGTTGCTGGGAGGAAGACCAGAGGAGTGGGCTTGCCATCCTGTCATGGTGGCAGAATATGCTGTCTCCAAGCCTCGTCACCAGCAATACTCACCTGTCATCTGGCGGGGGTGGAGGTGCCAGCCTTCTTCATTATAAACTCCCTGCTTTTCCTTCTTTCCCTGTCTACCCTTTGGAAGGAAGTAACTAAGCTCAGCCCGATTCAAGGGGTAGGGAATTACTCTCAACTTCAATGAGGAGGGAGCACCTAACTACATTAATTGGGATTCTTGTTTATAGGAAATTTGCACTCTCTGCTTCATTTATTCAGTTAATCAGAAATATGAACTCATGAGCCGGGCGCGGTGGCTCACGCTTGTAATCCCAGCACTTTGGGAGGCCGAGGCGGGCGGATCACGAGGTCAGGAGATTGAGACCACGGTGAAGACCCGTCTCTACTAAAAATACAAAAAAAAATTAGCCAGGCGTGGTGGCGGGCGCCTGTAGTCCCAGCTACTCAGAGAGGCTGAGGCAGGAGAATGGCGTGAACCCGGGAGGCGGAGCTTGCAGTGAGCCGAGATTGCGCCACTGCACTTCAGCCTGGGCAACAGAGCGAGACTCCGTCTCAAAAAAAAAAAAAAAAAAAAAAAAGAAATATGAACTCATGGGCAATATTTTTTAATTAAAGTTGACACAAACAGTTGTTAATAATCCAGGGAATATGATATTTGAAGCACCCGACATCGTAACTAAGTTTAGCTCATTTTCAATTATTGCATCATTTGGTCCTTCCAACAGTGTGCATGGGGGGTGTTGTATATGTGCATGTGTGTGTGCAGTATGCATGGTGTGTATATGGTGTATCAGTATGTTTCTGTTTTTGATACATGGTGTGCGTGTACCTGGGGTGTGTGTGGTGGGCGTGTGTGGGTATGTGTGTTCTGTGTGTGGTATTTGATGTATGTGTGGTACGTGTGTACAGACATATGATATGAAGGATGTGTGTTTGGTGTGTGAGATGTTTATGTTGTGTGTGCCATGTGGTGTGGTATGTGTGGTGTGTGTTTGTGTGTAGTGTATTGTGTGCATGTGGTATGTGGCATGTGTGTTTGGTGTGTATTTATGTGTGTGCACGTATGTATTCTGTGGGGTGTGTGATGTGTTTGTGGTGGGCATGTATGTGGGTATGTGTGTATTGTGTGTGGTGCATATGGTGTATGATGCATGTGTGTAAGTGCGGTGTGTATATATGTATGTGTGTGTACACATATGGTGTGTGTGTCTATGTTGAGTGGTGTGGTGTATTTTGTGTGTGTATGTGGTATGTGTATGGGTGTGTGGTGTCTCTGTATGTGTGTGTCCATGTATGAGTTCTGTGATGTGTATGTATGGCATGTGTATACGTGTGGTGTGGTGTGTGAATGTGGTGTATGTGTAAGTGTGGTATGTAGTGTTTGTTTGTGTGTGGTGTGTGGTGTGGTATGTATGCAGTTTGTGGGGTGTGGTATGTGGGGTGTGGTGTGTGGAGAGTGTGTGGTGTGTGGTGTGTGTGGGTGTGGCGTGTGGTGTATGTGGTATTTGTAGCGTATGGGCTGTAGTGTGTGGTGTGTGGTCTGTGGTGTGTGGTGTGGTGGTGTGGTGGTGTGGGGTGTGACGTCTCGGTCCTGTGACAGTGACCACTCCCTGTCTGTAGTGTGTGGTGTGTGTGGTGTGTCTGTGGTGTGCGTGGTGTGTGGTGTGTGGTGTGGGAGGTGTGGGGTGTGACGTCTCGGTCCTGTGACAGTGGCCACTCCCTGTCTGGGTCTCCAGGGAAGGCTTCAGTAAGGGTCGCACATTTATGCCAGAGCTTGAAGGGCCTGTCGCCCTCCCCACACACAGTGCTACGCCTTCCTGCCTTTCTTGTCTCTCCCTTGCTCTTCCATGCTACACACTGGGGTGTTGGACCAGGTATCTGGAAAGCCCCCTTAGATCATCCTGCTAAATGGCCTTGGCATTGCCACTCCAGAAAGTGCCTTAGTTTTAGAACGAGACAGATCTGAGTGTGAATCCTGACTCTGGCCCTCACTTGCTGTCTGATCCTCAGACGTCTCCTGTGAAAATGAGGCTCATTCTTTCATGTGAGAATCAAGATGTGGCTGTCCGTGGAACACACTAGGTACTCAGTAGCGCTGTCGGTGATCACATATGAAGGTGTCATTGACCATTAGTGGCTAATTATTAATGGCTTTCTTCAAGAACATTTAAGCCTCTGGTACTGTTTCTAATTGTACTCAGACCCCTAAAGAAGAGGCATGAGGCTGGGTGCGGTGGCTCACGCCTGTAATCCCAGCACTCTGCAAGGCCGATCACAAGGTCCAGAGATTGAGACCATCCTGGCTAACACTGTGAAACCCAGTCTCTACTAAAAAAAAAACAAAAATAAAAACAAAAACAAAAACAAAAAAATTAGCTGGGCGTGGTGGCAGGTGCCTATAGTCCCAGCTACTCTGGAGGCCCAGGCAGGAGAATGGCATGAACCCGGGAGGCGTAGCTTGCAGTGAGCCAAGATTGTGCCACTGCACTCCAGCCTGGGTGACAGAGCGAGACTCCAGAAATAAAAGAAAAAAAAAAAAAAAAGGCATGAAGAAGACATTTTAGCCGAGAGGCTCTGTGACCTTCAGGTTATCCCTGAGAGCAATGTCTCCTGTCCATAAGCAAATCAACCTTCTTTTAACAAAATTTCTGGATATTAGCAAATTGTCAGTTTAGGTAACTCCAAATGAGATATGAGACTAAGAAAAATGTATACATTAAAGTAGATTTTTATTTTCTAGCAAAATTACTCGCATAGTATTTATAGCTATAGTCCTAATGTGTGTGACCCTTCAAAATTCCTTTGTTGAAACCCAGTCACCAATCTGATGGTGTTAGGAGGTAAGGCCTTCTCAAGGTGATTAGGTCATTAAGGCAGCAGCCTTGTGATGCTTAATGGTAAGTGTCAATATGATTGGATTGAAGGATCCAAAGTATGGTTTCTGGGTGTTGTCAGAAGAGATTAACAATAGAATGGGGTTGGGTGCGGTGGCTCACACCTGTAATCCCAGCACTTTGGGAGGCTGAGGCAGGCAGATCTCGAGTTCAGGAAATTGTGACCAGCCTGGCATGGTGGCAGGCACCTCTAATCCCAGCTGCTTGGGAGGCTGAGGCAGGAGAATCACTTGAACCAGGGAATCAGAGGTTGCAGTGAGCCAAGGTCTCACCATTGCACTCCAGCCTGGCAACAGAGTGAGACTCCGTCAAAAAAAAAAAAAAAGTAGAATGGGAGAGGAAGACCCCTCTCAGGAAGACCCACCACAGTGTGGGTGGCAGCATCCAATCAGCTGCCAGCAGAGCTAGAAAAAGCAGGCAGAGAAGGTGGAGGAACCTGACTTTCTGAGACTTCCTACCTTCATCTTCCTCCCATGCTGGGTAATTCCTGCCCTCAAACATCAGACTCCAAGTTCTTTGGCTTTTGGACTCTTGGACTTACACCAGTGGTTTGCCAGGGGCTCTCTGGCCTTTGGCCCCAGAGTGAAGGCTGCACTGTCAGCTTCCCTGCTTTTGCAGTTTTGGGACTTGGACTGGCTTCCTTGCTCCCCAGATTGCAGATGGCATATTGTGGGACTTCGCCTTGTGATCGTGAGTCAATTCTCCTTAATAAACTCCTTTTCATTTATCTATTTATCTATCTGTCTGTCATCTATCTATCTATCTAACTACCTATCTATCCTGCTAGTCCTGTCCCTCTAGAGAACCCTGAATAATAAAGGCCCCCATGATGGGAGTAGTGTCCTCAGAAGAAGAGACAGGGGAGGTCTGCCCTGGCCCTAGCCAGGTGTGAGGACGCAGCCAGAAAGCACCATCCAGGAACCTGGACCTGGCCCTCACTAGCCCCTGAATCAGCTGGTGCCTTGATCTTGTACTTCCAGCCTCCAGAATTGTGAGCAATAAATTTCTCTTGTGACTCTGAGGAGGGATGGAAGTGGAGAGCTGGCCATCCCCATGGCGGCCTGGGGAGGGAGCCCAGAACAGGTATTTCTAGGAGGCCAGTGAATCCCTGAGCAGCCTGTCCTTTGTGGCAGCTTAATAGGGGATGACTTTAGAGGAGGGAAATCTTCACCTATGCAAATTCCCGTATTTAACTCTTTTCATTCTTGCTGATGAAGAGATGGGAGATCTGACTCTATGCATAGACTAACTAACCTGGCATTTCTGCTGGGAATCACAATCGCCCAAGGAAAGAGTGTTGATGATGCCCCCGCACTCTGAGCACCCTATCTGCTCTACCAGGGGCTCCAAATGCCAGTGATGCCGTAAGTCACCAAATTTCTGTGACTTTTAATAGCCCTCTCTTTCCTCCCTGGAAATCAGTATGTTCAGGTTTCCAGCCTCGTACTCAGTCCGAGTCTCACGTGAGTGGTGCCCACAGGGCGAGCTACCTCCAACCCCAGCATCGGCTGATAAGGAAAGCCCACAATATACTATGTGTCTGTAACCAGAACCACTCTCAGTCTCCTTTTAAAAATAAATAATTAAACAACAACAAAAAAAGCCATCAAAAAAGGACAGGTGTTCAGAGCCCACATATTTTAGCAAATAAATAGCAGTTTTAAAATAAGGCATTATGTGCAAGCCAACGCCATGTGGCTGCCCTTATGTCGAGAAGGCACATGGGTGGGTTTCTCTCCTTTTCTTTCTTCTTTTTTTTGTAACTCAATACTTATATGTTGAAGGCAGTTTAGTTTTCTAAAGATAAATTAAGGATTTCTACCTTCTTGGGTTCAACTAAAGCTTCTCCACCTTGTCAGCTTTTAAATTTGTTATCCATGAGGCTTAAACTAAGTTACAGTGAAATAAACTACTCAGTCTCTCTATATTGCCCTAAAGAATTTGCAGATCTCCTTATATACATGTGATTATAAATTAACACAAATAAATTTTCTAAAGATACATATTTCCAAAAGTACTTTTTTTTTAACGTTCATCTTTTTCTTAGGAGTGAGGGAGGCTGGCTGAAGCAGGCCAGAGCTAGGCTGAGGAACAAGCACTGGGGCCGGATGTGAAGTGCAAAGACCTGGTCTAAGCTAATAGAATGTACTGAGGCAGGAACGGGGATGGTAGTGCAAGTGAGCAGTGGACAAGGATGCTGACATCTAAATCCAGAAAGAAAACCAACAAGCCGGCCGGGCGCAGTGGCTCACGACTGTGATCCCAGCACTTTGGAAGGCCGAGGCAGGAGGACCACCTGATGTCGGGAGTTGGCGACCAGCCTGACCAACATGGAGAAACCCCGTCTCTACTAAAAACGACAACATTAGCCGGACATGGTGGTGCATGCCTGTAGTCCCATCTACTCAGGAGGCTGAGGCAGGAGAATCGCTTGAACCTGGGGGGCGAGGTTGCAGCAAGCAGAGATTGCGCCATTGCACGCCAGCCTGGGTAACAAGAGTGAAACTCCACTTCAAAAAAAAAAAAAAGAAAGAAAGAAAAGAAAACCAACAAGTCTAAGAGAGATGCAGAGAGGGGTAGAGTCAGATTTGGAGGCAGGCATTCAGAACCAGGGAGAAGAGTTTTCAGAACAACAGATTGAGATCAATAGGTGGAAAATTGTTTTCTAGCCTCACAAAAGTCAGCCTCTGAAGCTGGCATTGATGACGCATTAAGAGGAGGCAACATGAAGGAGTGATGGAGCAGATGTGCCCATTCATGGCATTATTGCCAGCAACAGGGCTGCATTGCCTTCCATACATGGCTTCTAAGCCTGCTGCCATCCCCAAAGCACCTGTGTACACTCCCTGTTTTATGGACGAACCCCTCTGACCCAGTAAGTCTAAGTAATTTTTCATATTTACTAAGAAACAAAGCTGGAATTCAACCACAGTTTTCTCTTCCCAGACTCATACTCTTTAGGAGCAGTTGGAAATAAACAAACGTCATGATGACTGGAGGAATGTATGTCATTTCCCAAGATGATCATTTTGAAGGACAGGGTCTGCATTTGGATACACATGTACACACATTCCATGAATTTGTTGAGCGAAAGATCTTGTTAATTTATGGGGACCCTTTCCAAATATCTTTCTCAAAAATAATCCAACGCAACTGGCATTGACGAAATATTTTCAAGGGGCAAACAAAGGTTTAGTGAATAGCAATATGGAGCACTACACAGTGCTTCAAAGGTATGACACAGCTAGAAGCCTCTGGGAACGTGCTCGATATTGCCAGGAACGGTGAGTCAATGGACAGACTTAGATCCTCGCCAAGGGGCAGGAGAGCACACGGCCATTTTAAAGGACAAAAGTGAAGTGATTTTAAAGTTTTTCACGCTTTGCCGTGGTTTTAAAGTAATATTTAGTTGCATGCGATAGAGAAGCTCATTTGCTAAATAACCATGTGAATAGGTACCCAATTCTATTTGCCCTCACAGATGTTGGTAAACCCGGGTCACTTCGCAGAGACACAAAGAGGACCCTTTTCATGTCATTCTTATGAATTTATACATGCCCAGAACCAAGGCATGTCAGGATCTGCAAGGAAAGGTGAATCACTCAAAAAGAAGATGTAGACAAAAACCCTCAGGAGGGAGCATACCTTTACAGTTCACTGCGTCTGAGGTGAAGGGCGGTGGGATTTCAGAGAAAGAGGAGACTGAAGTGGAAAGGTCGGAAAAGCCTTCCTGCTTCTCTGAGCCCAGGCCTGGCAGAGGCCACTGCAGGGGGTTGCTGCTGACAGCGAACCGCAGCCTCATGAGAGGCCCTGAGCAGAACCATCTGGATTAACCTCTCCTGGATCTCCACGTTGCAGAACTGTAGGAAATCATACATATTTGTTTTCTAAAGTTGCTAATTTGGAAAGCAATTTTTAAACACAGTAATAGGGTCCAATACAATCTCTGTGGTTTAATTAGACTGTGGGTTGTAGGGGGGCTACAATTATAACAGCACAAAGATTTTCAGAAAACTCTTATATTTATTTCAGGGAGATATATGAGACCAGGGGAGCACGTCTGAAAATAGAGCGAAAGAGTCAAATTTTGGTACAATAAATCCTGAACACTAACTGAATGGGATTGGCTGTCTAGATGTGAGGTGAGAGAAAAAGAGGAGACTCACAGGTGCGTCCAAAGTTTGTCACCTGAACCACTTTGGGAGGGAGGGAAGACTTTGGGTGTGAAGGTGTCCAAGGGCTCATTTTTGGAAATAGTTTGCAGTACTCATGAGACAGTTTCGTGGAGGTGCCTGGTAGAGAGCTGAACATAGGAGCATGGAGATCAGGGCAAAGGCCAGGGTTTTCCTCTCATTTCCATACTTCCACTTCCATGGAAGTGGACATTTGGGAGCTCTAATTGTGTAGGTGATATTTAGACCCATGGGGCTGAATAAGCTCACCTGTGTGAATGAGGCTAGAGAGAGAAAATAATAGAGCTGAGGGCTGAGAATTGGAATACACCAATACTTAAAGATTAGGAAGAAAGGAGTAAGAACTGGCTATGAGGAAGGAGGAGCATGGAGAGAGTGGTTTCACTGAATCTAGAACAAAAGAAACATTTCAAGGACCTGATAGTGATCAATTGCTGAAAGCTACTTACTCATCAACTACGATAAGGACTGAAATTTAACTCTAATTGGACTGAGATTTTGAACCATAGAGATCCCTCTTAACTTTGATAAGAACTGTTTTTTGTGAAGTGGGATGTCTGATGAAAGGAAGGAGAGACAAGCAGAGAAAGGAGAGTCAACAAAACCAGGAGACAGTTTCCAGGAGCTGCAGCAAAGGGGAGGTAAGCCAGTGCCATAGATGAGGAGGTCTGTGGGGTGGAGGGAAAGCTCATTTGGTGTTGAAAGAAAGCATGCTGTGATGTGTGTAGTATACAAAGGCATGCTGAAAGAACAAGTCTCGAAATAGCTGAGAGGTGGTGGGATCCACTGCAGAAATAGCTGAGAGGTGGTGGGATCCATTGCAGAAATAGCTGAGAGGTGGTGGGATCCATTGCACAAATAGATGAGAGGTGGTGGGATCCATTGCACAAATGAAGAGTTTGGCATTAAATAGCAGCTAGAACAACCCATCTATTTACCAGGTAAAGAGGCAGAGAGGAGGTGTGGGAGCACATAGAAGCCCTCTTCTGATTGAATAGAAATAAAAGAAGGGTTATCAACTGATAAGGAGGAGCTGGAGGGGATTCTGGGGCTGAAGACACTAGTGGAAGTTAGGAGGGTGGGAGAGTGACAGGGTAGCTGATATGCTTTGGCTCTGTGTCCCCACCCAAATTGCATCTCGAATTGTAATCCCCACACGTCCAAGGATGGGCCTGTAATCCCCACATGTGGAGGAAGGGAGGTGACTGGATCCTGGGGATGGTTTTCCCTATGCTGTTCTCGTGATACTGAACGAGTCCTCATGAGACCTGATGGTTTGATAAGCGTTTGGCTGGTCCTCTCTTTTGCTCTCTCTCACCTGCCACCATGTAAGATGAGCCTGCTTCCCCCTCTGCCATGATTGTAAGTTTCCTGAGGCTTCCCCAGCCATGCAGAACAGTGAGTCAATTAAGCTTCTTTTCATTGTAAATTACCCGGTCTTTGGCATTTCTTTATGGCAGTGTAAAAACGACTAGTACACTAGTACAGTGGCCCAGTCTCAGCAGGCAACACAGGAGTAATCACTCATGTGGAATGTTGCTGAAGGTTAGTCTGCTACAGAGCTCCAAACAGTGTCAGCTGTGTGATTGCAGGCCAGGGTGGGGAAGGGAGGGAACGTAGATGTGAGGAGGATCAGGGACAGTGGAAAAATAGTAGGCTCAGTGCATTTTGAGCTCTGGGGCTGGTGGATGGGGAACGGAGGTGAAGATGGTTTGTGTCAAGACACAATAGCAAATAAAATGGAAATAAAGGAGGCAGGGTTAATTGCCTCTGTGAATTTTTTTTTCTGTAAATAGCTCCTGTCTTTTTTATTTCTTTCATTCCTAAATTGGGGCTACCGTGTGTGTTACATGCTATTCCTTTTACAGCTTTTTCTCTTTTATTTTCTGGCAAATAGATGCTAGTTGTCTTTCACTTTGCTTATAATTTTAAAGAAATAACTTTTAAATATTACATAATTAGATACTGGTGGTCCTTTTTGTGAATTTTACTATCCTATTTGAGCTTTGCTTTTCCATGATGAGAATGTAGTAATATTCATTCCATTTATTCTGTATTTACTTTATGAATTCTCCTACAGGAAAACTGGACTCTATCTAAAATGTGTGTGTGTGTGTGTGTGTGTGTGTGTGTGTGTGTACAAATTAGTACTAACTTATTTATTTTCTAACTCAATTTTGGTCCAACAATATTTATGAAATGAGAAATTCTGACTTTTTCAAGTTTGTTTAGATAGACCTGCCATTAGCCCTTGCAGTAATGTGAAGCCTCGAACTCTCTAAAAATCAGAATATTTAGATTAGAACAGCTCTTTCAACACTAATAAGAATACATGGAAGTATTGCTCAATAATCTCATATGTTGAGTAACCTGTAATAAATGGAAACTCTAAGAATTCATAGCAAAACAAGAGTGACACCTTAAATCATCAGTTATTAAGGATAAACTTTCTTTCTAATACAAAAATAATTAAATCAAAATAGAAGCCATTCAGAGAACCACTTGTTCCTTCCTACTTCTGTCAAGCATGCTGTATAGACAGTGTAATTTATGTCAACATTTCATGGATCAAATAGACAGCAAGAGCCATAGACTAAGAATCATAGCTACATTCCAGCTATATCCAATAGATTATATGTGTCTCCCAAGTTCAAAGCACTTAATAAAATATTCGAGTCAACATTTGTTTGATTTTCTCTTCTCATTCTAATTTTTAAAATAAAAATATTTAACTATAATAAAAGTTGGGAAAACCTGAACAAACTTAGTTTATGAAACAGTTACAGCAAATAATAAAATTGATTTTCCTAAAGTCAAAGAATGTTAGAAAAAGAAGGTGATGGTAATGACCATGATGAAAGCTAACATTTTGTAAGATCATAATTGTTTGCTAGACACTGCAAATAGTCAGAAAGTATCACCTTGTTTTGTTTCCACAGCAACCCTGTGAGGTATATGCTTTTATTATTTCACTTTAGGATAATTAAGTCTCATTTCAGGAGGGAAAAACTGAAGGAAAAAGAAGTTAAGTTTTTTTCATGGCCTTAAAGTAGAAATAGAATAATCAGGGCTTGACTGCCAGCATCCATGAGTTTAGAGCTCATAGTACAGCATCTTATCCTTAGGTTTGCAGATGAGACGATTAAGGCATTGTAAGAACTCTGCTCAATATTACACATGCCACTTGAAGGATATGGAATTTGGTGGAAGTACACACACAAAATAGGCTTAGGTAACCTATATATAATTAAAAGTACACCAAACTATCTGGAAGTCCAATATATTTAAATAGTGATATTCCTATTAATTTAGATTCTTATAATTGAGTAATCAATACTTTTAGGTTGAAATCTACAATATGTATATGAAGTTCACATTTTATTTTCAAAAATATTGGAGATACAGTATTTTTCTATCTCAAAATCCAAATTGAGTTTGTTTCTTAAGCTTCGTCTTCAAATTCCTTAATTAGAGCAGACAACCGGTTTGCATGAATAAGAACTAAAAGCTCTAAGGAACCCCTCAGGAGAGTCAAATAGAACTTGGAGAAGCACCCACAAGCAGTCTTTGAGGCAGAATGCTGCTTAATTGTCATAGATGCTAAATTTTATAAACTGAAATGTTTTCAGAGCCAATTAAATGATATTCTGTTCAGCATGGTCAATAAGACACTAAATAATCATCACTGGATTCTAATTCCTGGGCAACTCAAGAGCTCAAAATGACAGACTCAGGATAGGTTCCTTATGTGAACCTAAATATTTATCTCCTGAATCACTGATGTGAAAGAAACACATTTTCAACAACCAGTTAACTGGAGAGGAGAAAACTAGATTTGATCAAGCTGAGGAAGAGGGATTTACTAAGAAGGACAAAGTCTTACGTTGATATTAAAGTCAACAAATTAACATCTTTTAATTTAAAAAAATACATGAAAGATTGTATATATTTGCTAAAAGTATAATTAAAGATCTAGTGCTAGAATGATGTGTCACCAAAGAAATAAAGTAAACAATCCCTTGATTCCAGTCTCTACTGTTAATTCCTATAAAACTTTCACCTACCCTTCCTTGACCACAGGGCTGACCTTCTCCTTGGAGTCTGAAGCTGTCTCAGCTCATTCTCTGTAAGTCACCCAGGCCACAAGACATCCACTTTCCAGGGGCTTTCTAGGTTATTGTCCACAAAATTAGTGCTATGGAAATGATTTTGATATCATTTGCCATCTGCCATTGACTGCAGATTTAACTGTGTCAATCTGAACTTCGGCCACATTCTTAATAGTATTAATAAATCTACTGGTATTAATTATGTATTGGACAGTAACTCTTTTTATGGAATATCTAGAAAATGGGAACAGGCAGAGGCTTTGGACAAGTGTCTTGCCCTAGTAAAGCCAGGGAAATGCCTGTGAGTGTGATTGCCCTAACACTCAGGATCTCTCCTTGTACCCCTGGATTTTTGAGCCAAATGTTTATGGTTGTCTTTCTTCATGTAAAACGAATAATTTCTCAGGAGGTCCTAGCTTATTCGTGTAAATATGTGGCTGTGTAGTGGGTTATTCACAAAATATGTGATACACACTGGCTCTCCACATATGCCCTAATTGAGCCACTGATGCATTTCATCTAGGAAGTCCTCAGCCCTAAAACGCACCTTCAGCCAGGCAAATGCCCTGGCTTTACCAGAGTAGGACATTTGTCCAAAGTTAGTTGTAAGAGGCAAGAATTATTTAATTATTTGCTTATTTTCTAGTTTATTTTATTTTTTATTTTGGCAAGAAAATTTAATATTAATTCTCTCTCAACATATTTTTAAATGTGCAATATCATCATGTTGTCCACAGGCTCAATGTGGTACATCACATCTCTAGAACTTATTCATGCTGTATAATTAAAAGTTGACACATGTTGATGAGAAACCTCCCTATTCCTTGGAAACCCCACCTGGGTCCTTGGCACCCACAGTTCTCTTCTTTGCTTAAGAGGCAAAGCTTCGATTCACCTCAGTCAGCCTGATCTTCCTACCGGCCCCTTAAACATTGTTCCAAGCAGTATGCTGCTCATGGTCTTTAGCTTCTCCACAAAATGTGTAAGAAAAACGAAACCACATTTGTAAAGTTAGAGAAAGTGAGCTTTAGGGCTGAGGACCGCCTGGATAAAACGTGTTAGTTGTTCATTTAGTGCATATGAGGAGAGCCAGTGTGTATCGCATATTTTGTGAATAACCCACTACACAGCCACATATTTACACGAATAACCTAGGACTTCCTGAGAAATTCTTCATTTTACAAGAAAAGAGAAAACCACAAACATTTGGCTGAAAAATCCAGAAGTACAGAGAGGGATCCTGAGTGCTAGGACAATGCCACTCACACTAAGATTTCCTTTGTTCTGGACTCCGTGATCAATAGCTGCGTTCTCACGCAAGAGGTCTTCAACAAAGGGCAAGTCCAGGAGAAAGCTGTTGAGCTCCTTGGTGCACAGTATCTGGGACATGGGACACCTGGCTGGCTTTGTTACCTGTGAAGCAAGAGGAGCAGTGGTAGATGGCGTGGGGAGTGGGAAGGAGAGGAGGAGGCCGGAAGGGACAGTGCAGTACAAACGGGAGGCCTGCCGCTCACGTTCGCCCTGCAGGGGAAGAGGAAGGGATAGGGCAGGGCCACTGACAAAATTCTTCCTTGGACGGGGGACACCTGTTTTTTTGCAGGAGGTCAGTACCTCTCACTGAGGGGCCTAACAGAACACATCTCCTTGGTGACCTTGGCAAGTAGCCCCACAGCAGCGGGTCACGGAAGAGGAGGCAGGACAGTTTGATACTGTAATACGGCCCAAAGTTCCCATGAATGCTGCCTCCTGAAAGCCTCAGGGACACCTAGAGCTTGTGCTGGAGGAAGCTGAGGAGACCTGGAGTCCCTAAAGAACAGAGACAAAGCCAAAGCACAGACACGCACACGCAAGTGAGCACGCACACACACACACACGGAGTAATTCTGTTTCTCTATTTATGTTCTGGAAAATAGTGTTGGGATTTCTTTCAGAGGTGGTGAAGAAAATAAATACATGTGGAATTAGACACTAGGGAGATGTTCACTTGTAATTGGGTAAAACCACTTTTTTCACTTGTAAAATTTTACTTCTTTGGTTGTAATAAATTTTGACGAAAAAAGGAATTTCATAATCAGTAAAAACATTAAGAAGAAGCAATGTGTCTATATTGTCATATATTATTCATGGACTGCAATACTTATCTTCAAAATATGAAATTCTTTGAGAGAGAAAACATGAGACTTTGGTGTCACCACACTGAACCGGTAAATCCCTCCACATGCTCAACTCTCTCACCATCCACCAAAATTCCACCCTTTATTAAAGTGAGTTTTGTGGATGATCCATGTCCTTTTCATCACTGAGCTTTCAGATCTTATTTTATATTTCACACTGCCCATTGAAGTCTATATATTAATAGCACCACAAAAGTTCTGCTGGCAGGGCCTCTTAGATTTTCTGATAACCCTTTGAACCTGAGCTAGTTTTCTTTCATAATCTACTAAATCCTCAAACTTTAAGAAATGACTTTTCTTTCTCTAAGCTTTCTCTTTTCTTTGACTGTCTTGTTACAATTATATGCTACAAAGAAACTAGAGATTTGATTTTCTTCTCATACAGTTTAGAAAAAGCCAAACCAGTTTTAGAAACACGGAGATAAAACCTTTATATGATCTGTAGAAGTATGCACAAATCCCCCGGAGACTAGGGTGGGGAAGGAGGTGGCCCACTGCTCTTTATTAACACCTTTCTTTCTTAAAGGTCTGAAGCAATGTGCAAAGCAGCTGTCAACGGAACATATTTTGGAAGAACTCAAACTGACCGACAATATTTATTAAATGTTTCTAAACGTGCGTTCTATTGAGATTTTTGTATCGTTGTTGATTTGCATTTCCTTTTAAATATTTCTTTATAGTAAAATGTGGCTAGCAAGTGAATATGTACACACAGCAAAACCCTGGTTGCTTTAAAGTCATTCTGTCCAGTACTCTTATTGCTAGGAAAACAGAAACTGACACAAATATATATTTTTATAAGAAAAAAGGGGAATACGTACCTCTAATTACCAAATAAGCTTGAACCAATAGTTTTTATCAAACCCACTTTTCTGATTAACCAGCACAGAGCACATTACAAGAAACGAAATTGAGGAGAACTGGCAGAACCAGAACACAAAGTCATATGCAGCAGAAGACAACGTGGAGACTTCAACATCAAAGGAAACCCCAGAAAAACTAGAAAGCCAAAACTATCTATAGGTGTCAGAGCCTGCAGACAACCATAAATGCTTGTATGGTAAGGTACTCAAGGGAAGAAAATGCATGAGAAAGACAATGGAATTTTGAGCAAGAAAGACATGGCTTTAAATCCTAATTCTACTTCTTGGTTTTATAACTGAATCTTGTTACCAAAATTCTCCAAGTCCCACTTTGTTCGACAGTTATATCTGAATGAGAGGACCTGGTTTACTAAGTCTCAAGGATTTCCTGACATAAGTATGTGCAAAGTGAGTGCTATAATAGATGCTCAATCTACAGTAATATTTTCTCTTTTACTTTCTTCATTTTTATTATTATGTTCAGTAGTATCTTCCCAAGAACTCAAGGGAGTGACCTACGAAAATTTCCTTGCAGATATTAAAAATTAAATGCTTGTGCTTGAAATAGTAAGGTTCAATGATCTGAAACATTCACTTATCTGATAGATAACATTCTCCTGAGGTTTTGAACAAATGATGTGTGAATGCACATAATTGTGTTCTCATAGAACTTGTTCATGTATATACAATATAAATTGTAAAATATGCATATATATCAGCAAAAGATAATATGCTATTCAAATGTATTAATATTAATTTAGTAATCTTGATGAATTTAAGTATTCTCAAATATATATGACTTTTCTCCAATGCATAAACAATTGTAAATAAATTACAAAAATTAAAAGCAAGTAAAATTAGAATATGTATATGTGTCTGTACATAAATAAAAATGTGGATACACAGGCCAGGCATGGCAGCTCACGCCTGTAATCCCAGCACTTTGGGAGGACGAGGCGGGCGGATCACGAGATCAGGAGATCGAGACCATCCTGGCTAATACGGTGAAACCCCGTCTCTACTAAAAATACAAAAAGAATTAGCCGGGCGTGGTGACGGGCGCCTGTAGTCTCAGCTACTTGGGAGGCTGAGGCAGAAGAATGGCATGAACCGGGGAGGTGGAGCTTGCAGTGAGCCGAGATTGTGCCACTGAACTCCAGCCTGGGCGACAGAGGGACGCTTGGTCTCAAAAAAAAAAAAGTGTCTACACAAATATATAGTGAGTGTTTAATACATATTTATTCTATAGCTTACAATGCAATTGTATAATATTTTCCTCCAAATATTTCCAAAATTATGTAAAACCTTATGTGCTAATAAATAAGAATTATGGGATAGAAATTTTCACATTGCATAATTAATTGTGTTAACTTGCTTGAGCAGATCTTTGTAACCACAGGAAACGTATTCATTTTCCTCACAGGAAGATGTGCACAGACACTCACAATCATCAGGTCCACAGGCACACCAGGCTAAGATCATATAAGCAAATCAAAGGGAACCAAAGGGAACCATGAGGGAGTTTCGCAGCTGGAGTTGCAGGTCTTTCTTTCTTTCTTTCTTTCTTTCTTTCTTTCTTTCTTTCTTTCTTCTTTCTTTCTTTCTTTCTTCTTTCTTCTTTCTTTCTTTCTTTCTTTCTTTCTTTCTTTCTTCTTTCTTTCTTTCTTTCTTTCTTTCTTTCTTTCTTTCTTTCTTTCTTTCTTTCTTTCTTTCTTTCTTTCTTTCTTTCTTTCTTTCTTCCTTCCTTCCTTCCTTCCTTCCTTCCTTTCTTCTTTCTTTCATTTTGGACAGAGTCTGTCTCTACTCACTGCAACCTCCATCTCCTGGGTTCAAGTGATTCTCCTGCCTCAGCCTCCTAAGTAGCTGGGATTACAGGCACCTGCCACCTCACCCAGCTAATTTTTGTGTTTTAAGTAGAGACAGGGTTTCACCATGTTGGTCAGGCTAGTCTGGAACTCCTGACCTCAAGTGATCTGCCCGCCTCAGCTTCCCAAAGTGCTGGGATTCCAGGCGTGAGCCACTGCGCCCAGCCAGGAGTCGCAGGTGTAAGACATAAGTAAGACAGCTTGTACGGGGGGCAGCTCTTCCTGTCTTGTCACTGTCCAGTGACCTTTCGGGTGTAGGTGCCCCTTTTGGTTGACTTGTTAATTATTAACCTTAGCAAAGAAAGCATGAGTAGGGTAGAACTTTAGAAGACTGTTATCAAGCTGTGAGTGTGAGAGTGAAAATCTAGAGCCTTAAAATCAATACCATCTTTTAATTTGTAAATAGATTTGAGGCCCACCTGTTTTGTCCTAAACCCCCAAATCTGAGTTTTGGTTTTTTTTTTTTAATAAACAGGTAACTTGGGTAGGTAAACAAGGTTATAGTCTGCTGCACAAGAAAAGATATAAGTCAATAAAGATTGAGGGTTGTTAAATCTCCGCTGCAAATAACTACTCCACTTTTGTAAAGAGATGTATGTTAGACCGATATGCCATGTCAGGAAAGGTCAAAAAACAATGGTGTCTATCTAATTCCTTTTTAACTTCTGTTACTTGACCTTAAAAATGTGGAAATGTTCCTGGGGCGTCCTAAGTGTCTTTCTCCAATTTCCTCCAAAGAATGTGAGTTTCTGGGGAGTAAAAACCCTCCTTTCTTCTTAGACCTTCACCTGAGAACCAAGTGTCTCAACACAGAGCTTCCTTCATATTTCAAGGGGCACTGAAACCAGGCAAGCTTGAGCTTCAGAACAGGCACACAGAGGCCTGGGGAGAAGAAGCAGTGAAAGACTCATTTGTGTTCAGCTTTCTGATCTCTTCAAGTAAAATTCAAATTGGCTCCAAGGAAAAAAAATTCTCATTTTCAGTTGCAGCCTGCTCCGAATCAAAGTCACGTTAATTAATCCTGAATCTTCACTCCGTGCTAGCCCTGGATGTAAAGGCTTTACATTTCCAACCTTGATAAAGTCCACAGCAGGAATGTCAGACAAGTAGAAGTGCTCTCCCACAGGGAGTTTCCCCACAGGGAAACTGAGGCACAGTGAAACTCCATGACTTGCTTGCCCGAGTGTCTGAGCAGAGAGGAAGCCATGGGGTCCAGCTCCAGAGCGCACCTTCCTTTCCTGACAGCAGTGACAGGGCTCAAGTTGGTTTAGCTCATCCAGGTTTATGTATATGGAGCCCCTTCTAACTCTCCAGGATCCCAGCCATCCCTCTTCATGAGCCTTTGAGGGAAACACGACAAGTGTTACTGTCTCCTTTCTACAGGTAAGAAAACCGAAGCTCAGGGGAATGACAGGACTTGGCCTGGGGATCATGGGCACCAAATAGCGGAGTCAGCCCAGAATCTAATTCTCTGGGCTTCACATCCCAAACTATGATATTTTCCAGATGATTATTGGAAAATAGGTTTTGCATTTTGCCTTTCACTATTTTGCTGTCCACTTTCTGGAGTTTTCTCGTCATGGGCAGTGAGCAGGGCCTGAGTCCTTTGAAGCCTCATGAGACGCGAGGCTACTTCCGCAGGTGAGGCTACTCCTGCATGCAAGGCTACTCCTGCAGGTGAGGCTACTCCTGCAGGTCTGGCTATGTGCATATGAACAGCCCGCTGGAGCAAGAGGTGCTCCAGGCTGAGAAGGAATGGCATTACCAGCAGATGTCACACCCATGAAAACAAAACAATCACTTGTTGAGTAGGCACATAGCTACGCAAATAGCAGGTAGCAGAGTGTAGAGGGACGGCCCAAGGACTGTCTGTGGGGCCTGCCTCAGCCAGTTACGCAGAACAAGCCCCTGAAGGAGGAAGGAGAGAGGACACGGCGTTAGCATGAACCAGGCCCACATTATATTAGCCTCTTTTGGAAAAAGAATACGTGGCTCTTGCAATGAGGTGAATTTCAGAATTTGAGCAAATGCAGTTTCCTGAAGTAAGGTGAGGCTGACACAATCTCAGTTCCAGAGCTGGAGATCCAGGCTGGCGGGCCAGCTGCAACGCTTTCCATCGGGGAAGCCTCTTCTTTGACCCTCAGTTCTTGCAGTGGAAATGGGAAGATTAATAACACTGAAGGACTTAGGAAGGCACAATGTTGCCCCAAGAATCAACTGCCGCCAAAAAAGTTTTAAAGATTTTTCCATTGAAAAGCTTTTGGTCAAATGTTAAATCGCCATGAGTTACTATTTTATCATATGCTAACATGTTATTTCTAAGTGTTCTGGACACACAAATGTGCACAGTTGTTCTCAGTTTTCAGGCACATTGAGAAGACTCTTCTGTCTCAAACACCCTCCTAGATGCATCATGCTGCGTGGGCTTTCTGGAGCTAGTCTTACATGAAGTAAATACCAGCAGGGTCTCCTTGAGATTTGAGAGCATCGCTAGGTGGTCCTGGAGACAGAGATCTCTGGTCCTGGAGACAGAGTACCCTCTGGTCCTGGAGACAGAGATTACCCTCTGGTCCTGGAGACAGAGATTACCCTCTGGTCCTGGAGACAGAGATTACCCTCTGGTCCTGGAGACAGAGATTACCCTCTGGTCCTGGAGACAGAGATTGCCCTCTGGTCCTGGAGACAGAGATTGCCCTCTGGTCCTGGAGACAGAGATTGCCCTCTGGTCCTGGAGACAGAGATTGCCCTCTCCTGGAGACAGAGATTGCCCTCTGGTCCTGGAGACAGAGATTGCCCTCTGGTCCTGGAGACAGAGATTACCCTCTGGTCCTGGAGACAGAGATTGCCCTCTGGTCCTGGAGACAGAGATTGCCCTCTGGTCCTGGAGACAGAGATTGCCCTCTGGTCCTGGAGACAGAGATTACCCTCTGCAGTGCAGTCTCCAGGCAGACCCAGCCTCTCCGCAAGGGACCTAAAAGGAAATGAGCAAATTATCTTCTATTTCTTTCCTTAAATTAGCCTTTCTCAATGGACTGATTGGGACTAAAGGTTTACTAAATTTTTTCTCACTTAATTTGTATAATTGCATATGTCTAAGGACGTATAATCTGCACAGTTATTTCTTTATGTCTTTCACTTTAAAATAAGCATGGTTTCATTTGACAATATTTGACCAATTATGCATTCTTTTGAATTTAAAATTATCTCAAAAAAAAACAGGTCTGTGTGCCCGTGTTTGTGTACTGCAAGTATTATGGGTGTGTAAATACAGATACAAATAAATGCATGTATATATATTTTATGGGTATACAGAGATTGTACATATATGTATATATGTAATTTAGACTTGAGCAAATCAGTCAAATATGACTTGAGAAATTCTCCTTTGTAAAATTATTAATTTAGTTTTTATCAATAAATGTGTAATGAACAATAATTGTATGCAATACCATACTTGGTATAATTACATGAAAAAGATGGAAAGTATACCTGTGAATTGTGAATTCAGGGCACAACAGTATAATAAAGATGCTAATATTACTAAAAATACATCCTTACAAACTCATTTATTGCTAACAATTAATGAGTTATGTATTCATATTTACCTGTGACATTTGGAATGGGCTCAGATAATTTAAGAACCAACAAAAAAGCATTCTGCTAGCCTCCTCCCCTGCTGCCACTTTCTCCTGGGTGCTGATATGCCCCCAATCCATATCCAACCCAGGCTTTTCTCACATGTGGTTCTGGATCCATATAAAACTTGAAGGACATCCACATTTCTACCACCATCAGACCCCAACGTGAGTTGACAAAAATCCACTGAGACTCAATTTTTTATTGCATTGGCTTCCCAGTCCCAATAATATATAATATATATTAATATTAATATATACTTATATAAATATTAATATATATATGTATATGTGTTTGAGATGGAGTTTCTTTCTTGTTTCCCACACTGGAGTGCAGTGGTGCAGTCTTGGTTCACTGCAACCTTCGCCTCCCCGGTTCAAGTTATTCTCCTGCCTCAGCCTCCCAAGTAGCTGGGATTACAGGAGCCCGCTACCATGCCTGGTTAATTTTTTGGTATTTTTAGTAGAGATGAGGTTTCACCATGTTGGCCAGGATGGTCTCAAACTCCTGACCTCAGGTGATCCGCCCGCCTCAGCCTTCCAAAGTGCTGGGATTACAGGCATGAGCCACCGCTCCCAGCCCCTAGTCCCAATAACTAAATATGTATTTTGGTGACTTTTATTCTTTTTGCTTCAAGCAATCCTTCTCCCAAATTCTGTAAACATCAGCCCCACAGCTCAGAACATCCAAACTAAACCCATTATCCTTTCTCCCCACCTTTTTCTTTCCACATGTATCAGTCCAGTCTGTATCAGTCCAGTCTCTGACGCAGCAATCTAGGTTTCTCACAGGATTCCTTTCTTCTCTCCCTCAGCTACTCATTCATCAAGTATTCGTGCAAAACCCTGTTCACAACTTTTTCCCCTTGAACCTGTCACTGGCCAAACTTGGAATTTCACAATCTCTAGTTTGCACTTTTAAATTTTATCCTGTTTGGTTTGTGTATTTTTTCTTTCACATTTTTCATCTCTTGTCTATACTAACACTAGAAAAGCTTTATAAAACACACATTGAGTCATGGTATCTCCCGCTTCAAACCTTTCAGCCCTGTCCCCAGGTTTAGAAGGTGAAGTGCACAGATGTTTTAGTGGGAACAGACCATGCGTGACATGCTCCATCTCATCTCTCCATCAACATCTTTAAGTACCCCCACTCCTGCCACCATCATAAGCAACATCTCTGTCATCATGATTTATGCATCTCAGTGCGGGGCAATTATGTGTTTCCCTCTAAATGTTCTATGATCTTACTAAGGGCAAACTTCATTTATTTGATCTTTGAACCTCCAGCATGTGTCATGGTGCCTAGTTTAATAAAGAGTGTTTTTTAAATGAGGAAATAAATGATTACAGAAAAGAATGAAATGTGTTTCCTTAAGAAGCCTATTCCTTGTGATCAATAGTAAGAATTTAAAGATTATTAAGAGACAATATTTATTCTTAAGGCGATGAAGCTTAGTGCCAAAGAACAGGATTTCTCAGCCTCATCATTATTGCCAATATATACCTGAGAATTTTTTGCTGGTCCTGTGCATTGCAGGACATTTATCAGCACCCCTGGGCTCTACCCACTAGATGCCAGTAGCACCCTATTCTCCCAGTTGTGAGAGCCAAAAATGTCTCCAGGCATTGCCAGATGTCCTCTGAGGTATAAGATCAACCCCATTTGAAAACCACTGCAACAGAAGCACCAAACACCCGTGGGTCTCCGTGTCACTAACTGAATAGTAATAATAAGAATAACTCATATTGAACTTGCAAAGAGGGGCATGGGCTGTGTTGAGATGTTTTCATTACTGTTTTAATTATTTTTCTCAGGGTAATATATACAGCAGCTCCAGAAGTTAGTTTTTTATTATCAGTTTTACAAATGAGAAAACAAACGTTCAGGGAAGTTCAGTAAAGATTACGTATCTGTTAAGAGGTGGAAAACAGCTTGGCCTCAGATAATACTCCTCTAAGGCTGTGCCCTTAGGCATAAAGTTTAGCTTAACCTTGACACCTTTTAAATAAGGAAGATTCTATTAAATATACCTGCATTCAATACAATTTAAAACAAAGAATAAGAAATATCAGTAAGAATTGATCACTACTCAGTCCATCAATATCTAAATGTATAGTCCTGTGTTTATATATAAGCTCCTTCTGAAAATTAATAGTGTGTAAATATTTTGCCTTATTTCTTTTTCTTAAGTCTCAGAGAATATTAAAATTCTCAGTATCTCAAATAATATCTTTATTTGTAAAGTTATAAAATTGCACTGCGGAATTTCAATCTCTATACTTCTGTTCATTTCAAATGTAGCCTCAGCCTTAAGACTATAAAGCCATTTTAAAATAAGAAATTTGTGGCTGAAGTTATAGATGCTAGGGGATTAAAAGATGAGTACATTGCTCAATGAAAGAGCAGACAAATATTAGGGCTTAATATACAACATTAGGAATAGATGTTAGTTTTATTTTTCTTTTTACTAAGACTTTACCAACATTCCTGTGTGGGTGTTTATGGCAGAAATTAGAAATCAGAGCAGTGAAATTCTGGAGTAATTAGATATTCATCTTAGAGTACTTCTGCATTTTATTCTTTTCTGTAATCCTTTATTTCCTCATTTAAAAAAACACTATTATACCAGATATTTTACTATATCTTTTAAATCAACATATCAATAATGTTTGTGACTGACTGACAATAATTTTGTCAGCCAAAGAAAATGTGATACTCTAAATATGTTTTCCTTAAAGAGTTTATATTTGCCAGAACCTGTGCTTATAACAATTGTACAAGTTGAAATATAATTTAGAGCAAAATTAATAGTGATGATTACCCACGTTCCTCTTCAAAAGCTCAATACTTCATAAACACATATCTGAACATTAATTATCCAAATATCTTAATCTGAAATTAATAGACCTTTTGATTCATGTTTGGAATATTAACAAATAGAATAATATTAAAATTCTCAATACATCAGCCTACTGAATTATGATAAGGTATCCTGTTGCCTCTTAAATAAGGAAGATTCTATTAAATACACCTGCATTCAATACGATGTAATACAAAGAATAAGAAATATCAGTAAGAATTGATCAATACTCAGTCCATCAATATCTGATTGTATAGTCCTGTGCTTATATATAAACTCCTTCTGAAAATTTATAGTGTTAAGTGTGAATGTTTTGCTTTTTTTTTTTTTTCTTAAGCCTCAGATTTGGATCTGTATTTGGAAGAGTACAGGTTTCTAAAAATAAAATTTGATACAATTAAACAAAGCTGTGTCAATCCCTTCCAAACTCAGTTGCCTGGCATATGAAACCCTAAACAATACATCTCTTTCTAGTTCTTGTTATTGTCACCAGAAAAAGTCACAAAATCTGCACATTTAGAAAAGAGAGCTTTAATTCTAAAGTCGAGCAGAGTAACCTGCAGGCAAGAAGCATAGCTCGTGGCTGAAAATGAGAAGGAGGTGTTTTGAGGGAAGAAAGGATAAGACAGGAATTTGTGCTGCATGGGTTGGCTAAGTATACATATTCAACAGGTTAAAGGAGGAGATATGAATAGCCACAAATGTGCTGCACAGATGCATACTAAGCTAACATGTATGTTACGTATGTCTATGTTCACTTTGGAGTAGAGATATAACATTTCCTTATATTTCAGTTAGGCTCTTATATATCAAAAGGTGAAGCAGAGGGCATGAAGACATTCAATGCACAGCCTCCATAAACTGAAGAGATACACTTTATGGTTCTGTTCTCTTACAAGAAAGGAATGTTGCTTAGCTGTAATGTTGAAGCTGCAAAAAGGAAAGGGCAGCATCAGGTGGTGGGTTGAAATCAGCCGTGGAGCAAGCATGTAGTCTGAGCTACTTGGGAGGCTGAAGCAGGAGAATTGCTTGAACCTGGGAGGCGGAGGTTGCAATGAGCCGAGATCGTGCCCCTGCACTCCAGCCTGGGTGACGGAGCGAGAGACTCCATCTCAAAAAAAAAAAAAAATATTTAGCTCCTGGCACACAGTTGATCCTCAAATCTTAGAAGCATGCATTTAGTAGAGAGATGGAAATAACCCATTTTCTAGTTTTATCTCCCTGTCTTATCATTAAATCCTTTACGTTTTCCGGCAAGATGATTGTCATAAAATGTACCTTCTTAAGAGAGCTTGGGATTTAGCAAAGCCACCATTTACAATTATTTGTAAATGTACATTAAACTAATGCCACTGACATGAAGAATAGTTTTCAGGTTATTACTTAATGTTTTATTGACACAATTATTTTTATATTTTTATTTTTATTTTTTATTTTTAAATAAATTTTTAATAAAAACTTCTTGCTGAAAAGCACAGGGAAATGATAAAGCACTTAGAAAAGAATAAGACATTCCCATCATAGTTCTCACATGTAAAGAGATTGGAAGGCAGTACTCTCCTCCTTACAATAATAAAGAAAAATGCTGAACAAACTGAAAAATCAACTTTTTTTTGTATTCTTCAGAGAATTGAGGTTACAAATCACCATCCTGAACTCTCAAAAGAAAAGTAAATACAGAGAATCACAGCTGAGATTAATTTACCTGGAGCCGAAGTTGTTGGAGCCATAAACTAGTACAAACTCTAACTGGTTATTTTAATGAATTGCTGGAGGCTACATGTGTCAAAGCAGGAGGCTGAGATATGAGAGGAGGGGGAGTTATGGTTTTAGGGGATCCCTCACTTTGCATGGGTTTTCCCTACAGGCACTGCACCGATTTCTCTTGAGAAAGGTTCGAGGAAGAGCCTGCCCCTCTCTAGGGGGAAGGGCACCATTTGCGAAGTACAGAGTATTCTACGTAACAAAGGCCAACTACCCAAGCAAAAACTATCCTAGGGCTTTAGTCCACTCAGGCAAGGGCATTTCTTCACTCCAGATCTCTTTGGGCTCACTGTGTTGCCAAACACGGGGGAAGTGAAACCTAAGAAACACTTGTGAAGGTCACAGTCCAAGGACTCAGGTGCACTAAAAGCTTGAGATTTACTCATAAGATTAGAGATTCTATGATTATAGAACATTTCCCCTTCCTGGAACCTTACCATGGCAGCAACAGGGCTCCAGTATGATAACAGTGGATTACAGTTCAAAGAACTAAAAGTCACAGACTGTTTAAGGAGGAGTTCTTAGGGGAAGCTCAGTTTCAACAAAAGAGATGAAAACAAGGGCACTAAAGGAATTTGGACTCTCTGGCACCTACAGATACAACAAACATTAACTACAGCCTTACTCCTAGCCAGATCAACATAAAACCTCACACTAAAAACCTTTTTAGCCCAACATTTTGATTCCTGCCTGTAATTCCAACTACTAGAGAGGCTGAGGCAAGAGGATTGTTTGAGGCCAGGAGTTCAAGACCAGCCTGGGCAACATAGGGAGAGCTTCATCTCTAAAAAAAAAAAAAAAAAAAAAATTAAAATAAGTACATAAATAAAAGGGTGTTTACCTCAGTTTCTATTACTACCTGATATATCACATCTGCCTTTAAACAACAATCACAACAAAATACAAGGCCTGGTAAAATGCAAGAAAAAACAGTCTGAAAAGACAAAGCAAGCTACAAAAGTTGACTGAGATTTTCAAATTGTCACACAGGGAATTTAAAATACTCATGTACCAAGGATTCTAATTTAAAAAGTGGACAACATGCAAGAAGAGATGGGTGATATAAGCAGATAAATGGAAATTCTAAGAAAGAATAAAAAAATACTAGAAATAAAAACATCGTAACTAAAAGGAAGAACAGCACAATGGGGTCCTCAGCAAACTGGATTCATCTCAGGGAAAAAAATCTAGTAATGAAGAGCTTGAAGATAAGTCAATAGAAACTTCCCAAACTAAAATGTAAAGAAAACTTAAGAAATATAATATTTCTCCTTATTTGCTCTTTCTAGATTTATTGAACATTATAGATGATTATTTTCCATGTACTCCCTTAGCAACAGAAGCAGAGGAAATACTTCTTAACTCCCTCTATAAAAGGAGCATTACCTTAATACCAAAACCAAACAAAAACATTACAAGAAAGGTCAACTACAGGACAATATATTCTATGAGCTTATATGCAAAATGTCCTCAAAATATATTGGCAAATTGAATCTAAAAATGTGTAAAAAATAATGTATACCTTGCTCAAGTGGCATGTATACTAGGTATGCAAAGTTGTTTAGCATTCAAAAATCAATTCATGTAATCTAGCATATTAACAGACCAAACAAAAAATATGTAGTTATATAAATTAATGCAAAAATTTAGGGAAAGCATTGGATATAATGCTACACCCATCTACATTAAATTTTTTTCAGAAAAATAGGTATAAAGCAAGCTTAAATTCTTGAAGAATATCTACAAAAAGCCTATAACTAACATACTTAATGGTGACAAGTTCAGTACTTTACTCCTAAGATCAGGTACAAGTCAAAAATATCCATGTTGCCTCCTCTCATCATTCCCACTCAACATTGAATTGGAAGTCCTAGAGATAAAGGAAATAAAAGATATATAGATTGGTAATACATAAATAAAATTGTGTATATTCACAACTGACATGACTGTCATGTAGAAATCCCAAATAATTGAATTGTAAACTTCTGGAATTAATAAGTGATTATAGCAATGGTGTAAGACACTAGGTTAATATAGAGTTTATCACTTTTCAACATATGAAAAATTAGCAATGGGAATGTGAAATTAAGTACAGATTATATATGTAAAAAACTAAAAAAACATGACTAAAAGGGACATATTCTGTGTTTATGGATTGAAAAACTCAATATTGTTTAAAAGTCCATTTTTGCCATCCTGATTTTTAGATTCAATGTAATTGCAATTAAAATTCCAGCAAGCTATTTTGTAGATACTTACAAATTGAGTCTAAAGCATATGTGATAAAACAGAAGACCCAAAATACCTAAAAACATTCAAGAAGAACAAAGTTGAAAGAATAATACAACCTGATGTCAAGATGTAACACTGCAGTAATCAAGACAGCATGGTGTTAGAAAACAAACAAACAAAAACATAGATTGATAGAAAATAATAGAGTGCGGAAATAGAATGACATAAATATAGTTACTAATCTTTGGCAAATAACAATGGCAATTTAATAAAGAAAGGGTTGTCTTTTAAATATACAGTACAGAAACAACTAAATGTCTATATAAAATCATGATCATCATAATTATCCACCTAAATGTACAAAACAAAACTGCAAAATGTCTAGAGAAAAACATAGGAGAAAAATCTATGTTACACTGAGTCGGTGATTTTTTTAAGAGACAAATCCAGAAGAGTAATTCTTAAAAGGGAAAAAATTAAATGGGTGCATTTTAAAATTAAAAATAATTTTAATTCCTTGTCTATGAAAGACACTGTGAAGAGAATCAAAAGATAAGACATAGGCTGAGACAAAATGTTTCCAAAACACATATCTGATAAAGGATTATATCTAAAAAAATGAAGAACACTTGAAACAAGAATAATAAAATAAAAAATCAAGCTTCCCCTTTTTCCGGCTGTACTCTTTGTAAGGAAGCCAATATGCTCTGCTCACACCTAGGGGTATTTTTATTAAAAAATAAAAAATCTTTTAAATATGTTCAAAATATATGAACCAACATATCACTAAGGAAGATATAAAGATAGCAAATAAACATTTAAAAAGATGTTCAGCATCATTTGACATTATGAAATTGAAAATTAAAATAATAATGTCATCTAATAGGTTTTTAGTCATACCTGTTAGAATGTCTAAAATTCAAAATACTGACGATGCCAGTTGTTGGAGAATATGCAGAGAAACAGGAACTCTCACTCATTGCTGATTGAAATGGTAAATGTTACAGCTGCTTCAGTAGATGGTTTGGAAATTTTTAACAAAGCTAAACATAGTCTTAACATACGATACAGAAATCACATTTCTAGGTATTTATCCAAATTGATTTGAAACTTTGTACCAATGAAATGCCTGTACCTGAATATTCCTAGCAACTTTATTTATAATCACAAAATACTGAAAGCAACCAAGATGTCCTTTGATAGGTGAATGGGCAAACAAACTATGGCAAATCTATATGCTGAATATTATCTAGCAATGGAAAAATTGAGCCATCAAGCAAAAGGAAAAACACAAATGAGCCTTAAATGTGTATTGTTAAGGGAAAAAAGCTAATCTGAAGGGGCTTTATGCTGTATAATTCCAATTACGTGATATTCTGGAAAAGGCAGAACTAGAGCATGGTAAAGAAAAATAGATCAGTTTCTTCCAGGGGTTTTTTGAAGGGTGGAAATGGCTAAAGAGGTGAAACACAGGAGAATTTTTAGATAGTAAAATTATTTTGCATGATACTGAATGATAGATTCATGATATTACGCTCTTTGTTAAAATGCATGGAACTTTATAGCACGAAGAGTGAACCTTAGTGTATGCAAATCTGATAAATCATTTATGAGGTCAGAGGTTCCCATAATGGAATGCAGAATGTAACAAAACAAATGAACCGTATTACAAATACATGAAACAAGTTCACTGAGGAGGTTGAGGGGTAAGGTCCTGGCTCCAGTAACTTGGGAAATGAGCACTGCAGGTACATAAGACTAAAGACAAATGAAACTGCACATGCGCACTATACCCTGGATGATAAAGTTGTTTCCCAGGGAGTTACATTTTAGCAATTCTGATACTGCTACAACTGTACGTCGGAATCCAACAATAAAGGAAATGGATGGTGGGATGAAAATTTACAGATAGCCAAGAGAGAGGAGACCAGAATAATCGATACAGTAATGAATTAAAGTTGTACACATCAGTATGAACTCATTTTAGCTTAAGAAAGATACAGACTACCATGGTTTGAATGTGTCCCCAAAACTTCATGTGTTAAAAACTTAATTCCCAAATGTATATGTTGATTGGAGGTGAGACATTTGGGAGTTAATTAGAAATAGATAATATCATCAGGGTGGGGACCCTATGATAGGACCGGTGGGTTTATAAAAAAATGGAAGAGAGACATAAGCTGACATGCACACTCTTGCCCTCTTGCCATGGGATTCCCTGTGCCATGTTACGACACAGCAAGAAGACCCTCACCAGATGCTGGTGGCATGCTTTTGGACTTCCCAGCCTCCAGGACTGTAAAAAATAAATCTGTTTTTTAATACATTACCTAGTCTGGCATATTCCGTCATGACCATAGAGAACAGACTAAAGCACATGCAGTAACATATAGCAGCATTTTTATTCATATATATGGAAAGCCTGGAAGCAATGACATCTTAGTTGCAACAAACACACCTAGTAGCTATATCTTGGTTTTTAATATTATTCTCCAATGCAAAAAAAAAAACAAAACGAAAAACACAAAACAAACAAACAAAAAACCCCAGAACTATTTGGATGAATGGATGTTTCCAGGACTAGAGCAGAAAATATGTAAGATGAGCCTGGACCATCTAATAATGTCAGAAAGTAAGTATGATAATTTAAACATGCCCCCTGCAAAATTCAGGTGTTGTCAGTGTGACACTATTAAAAGGTGGGACCTCTAAGAGGTGATTAGGCCATGACGGCCACACCATTATTAATGAGATTAAGGCACTGGTAAAATATGCTTCACTCCCCATTCAGCTAGCTTGCTCTTCAGCTATTCTGCCATGTGAGGACAAGACATTCCATCCTCCTGGAAAAATCCCTCATGAGATAGTCAAACCTGTGGGCACCTTGATCTTGAACTTAGCAGCCATCAGAACTACAAGCAAATACATGTTTACTATTTATAAACTACCCAGTCTGTGATATTCTGTTATAGCAGCACAAATGAACTAGGACAAAACAACACAAAATCAGAAACACACACACAGTTACGTAGATGTGACTAGTTAACACAGCCAAGCAACAAGCTCCCGATGGCCAAAGCTGGGACAATTTGAGGAATAAAATAACAAAGACAGACTTGATAATAAGTTAAAGTATAGAGCAAATACCCATGAGTCCATACTGATGTAAATATATTATTGAATAAAGAAATAAATAGGAATGAGAAACAATTTTCTTATGCAAAAAAAAGAAAAAAATCCAAACAATGTATATGCTCTACCTCCAAGGAGGTGCAGTCCAGCGCTGCATCCCCTAGGTGTGAGCTGAGCATATTGGCTTCCTTTCAAAGAGTACAGCCGGAAAAAGGGGAAGCTTGACAAACACTGCTTCAGCCAGGTGATGAAGAGTGACATCGACAATTATAAGTCATTTTGATGGTATATGCACTTGATATAAGGTGATAACAATGACACTTTATCTCTGCGGTCTTCCTTTTTCAAACTCACAGCCCAGTCTAATCGTGAGATAAACATCAGACAAATCCCGAGTAAAGGACATTCTACAAAATACCTGGCCAATACTCTTCAAACCTATAAAGTAATCAAAAACAAGCGAAACCTGAGAAGCTGTCACAGCCTAGAAGTGCCTAAGGAAACACGGTGACTAAGTGGAATGTGGTTTTTGGCTGCAAACCTGGAACAAAAAAAAATACATTAAGTAAAACCCATAGAAATCTAAATAAAACATTGATTTTAGTTAATAAGAATGTATTAATATTGTTTTTCAATTGTAAAAGGCTATATTATAATAAATAAGATCTTTACTAGGAGAACTTGAGAGTGAGATTTAACAGCACTCTCTGAACTCTCTACAGAGACTGTGATTTTTTTCTGTAGATCAAAATCTGTTATAAGTCAAAACATTTATTTTTAAAAAAGACAAAATAGTGAGATTACCCCCAATTTCTGGACAGTTACATTAATATAGATTGCAATGAAATCATTCAATGTAAAGTGTTTGAATTTAGAAGATGGGAGTTTTGAACCAGACATCATCTCAGAATGCCTGTAGCTCCCAGTGTCTTGATTTAAAATGTGGAGACCGAGTCTCCAATAAGTCAAATGACTTGTGTAAATTCCTCCAGGGATCGAATCAGCTTAGAAATAATCTCCTTTGTTCCCAGGCCATATTTCCACCCCATGAACAATGCTGCCCTTTTAAATATCTTCATTTACAAGTCATGCTTCAGGAAATGTGACTAAATCAATAACATTTAAGTTCTATCAGGTTGGTGCAAAAGAAATTGTGGTTTCGGTCATTACTTTTAATGGCAAAAAATGCAACTACTTTTCACCAAACTAATACAGAGTTTGATTGTCCATGTTCTTTGCTGAAGACTGTTTTGTTTTTCTGTGAAACATACTGAACTCCTCAGATTCAGGCTTGTGTGCGTGTGGTAAGTATATAAGTATAGCATATGCATATTCCTCCTTTCGATATTCCAAGTACACGGAGGTGCTTGAGGGTCAGTTTGTAATCTGGAGAGTTTCCTGCAGAGATTGGCAGAGAGGAGTCTATGCAATTGATGTTATTTATGCATTGCTCCCAAGCATTTTGGAATAAAAAAACGCCAAACAGTAACAGTATAACAAGAGTGTAGAAAAAGAGGAAAGGGAAGATAACTTTGACTTTCTGAAGTACTTCCAGGTTAGCGGATGACAATATGTCACATCTTTTTAACAGTGAGGTAAGTAATAGGAAAGCATGAGGTTTGGAAGAAAGAAGGAAAAAGTAGTCTGCGAATGAAAGACTGTGAGCTCCAGAAGCATCAGCCTTAAGTGCTCCAAGTCAGGACCAGAGGGACCCACAGGGCATTCTAGAGCCTCACAGGCAGGCCAGGAGTGTTCTGCTCACATCTCTGGGGGAATAATCTGCCTTTTAAAGGAGTTACCTGCAGCTCAGTTACAAATAATGAAACCAGTTCAGCTCATTAAGAGAAACTCCACAGGTACCATCCACAGGAGAATCCAGTGAAAAGTCTTTCAGAGTTTCTTGCGGGCTGATTTTACCATTTCCTCCTGTCTTCAGCAGCTGATGTATTTACAAACATGTAGGAACATAAGGCAATTGGTAAGTCATTAAACACTGTGGAATATGCATTAGGGACATTGTATATAGAGTGCTGAATACCTAACCTCAATTTCCACTGGGAATGAGGTAGGAGAGAATGGCTCCAGATGGTAGGAAGGTCTTAGGGCAGCAGTCAGGAAAAACTTCTGGGTACCAAAACTTAAATAGGATGGGGAATCGGAAGAACTAGTGACAAAACCAGAAATAATCATTTATATGTCACACTCTTTGCCCTAGAATGAGAATTTTACTTTATTTTCTTATCTTCTTTTTGGGACACGTTCTTACTCTGTTGCCCAGGCTGCAGTGCGGTGGTGCAATCATGGCTCACTGCAGCCTCAGCCTCTTGGGCTCAAGTGATCCTCCTGCCCCAGTCTCTTGAGTAGCTTGAACTACAGGCACATGCCACCATATTCAGCTAATTTTTTGTAAAGATGGGGTCTCACTATGTTGCCCAGGCTGGTCTCAAACTCCTGGGCCCAAGTGATTCTCCTGCCTAGGCCTCCCAAAGTGCCAGGATTGCAGCTGTGAGCCACTATGCCCAGCCTAGAATGAATATTTTAGAGAGAACAGATGTAGGAAAAGATTAAGTCTAGGAAGGAAAATGCACTTAAGTGGAGTCAGTTGGAAAAGGATCTGGGCTCGCTGTGGGCCTGGGTGTGTGAGTATCAGACCCTCAAGCTGCCCGTTTGTCACGCCGGTGCGAGCAGATGGAAGCAAATTTCAGGAAGGCCTCGATGTTTGAACAGACCCAGGTTCTAATAGATTTTCTTCTTTGTTTCCCTTCCACTTAATTAACTCCTTGCTTCCTTTCCTGACTCTTCTCATCCTGGAGCCATACTCCTACATCCCTCTCCTCAAGCATCTACAGTGTCAACACTCGTAATAGCAAGGCCCGTCATTTGAACAAGGCCAATGTGTCTCTTCAAGGACATCTTTCTCCTGGCTACTAGGGCACTGTTTCTGAAGCCCAGGCCACAGCAGAGCCTTAGTTTTGGATTCAGTTCTTGATTTCTGAGACTGCCTCATCAGAATTTGAACTCGTTGTCATTTATTTACCCCATACCCTAAATATTCGCCCTCTCCACATTTCTTACCCAGCCCACTAACTGAAATTTAAGACCAGTCTTAGGTCTTTTTCTCATCATTGAGGAGATTCTACCATTTTCACCTTGGATTTGTCACCTGCCCAACCATCCTCCTAGCTTTGGACTTCATTCTCACACCTGAGGTAGTGATTCTTTAGGTGTTATATACTTACCAATGTCTTATTACTAAGGATGCAAATATATTCCCAATGCATCATTTCAGAACTTTCTCATGAAGATAAATTTAAAAGGGCTCAAAATTTGTCTCCTGTAATGATGAATAAATATCTTACAATAGTCAAATACAACATTTTAAAGGAAAGACATTATTGTGCCAACCTCTTCTGCATTGCTAAAGAGAATAATGCTGCACATTCCTCTGAAGCCATGAAATAGAGGTGCCCACAGAAGAAGCAGCTTGAAAAACAAAACAAAACAAAACAAAAGAAGCAGCTTGAAAAAAATAATGCATGAAACGTTTAGTGCCAGCCCTGGTGATATTGGATGGTGCATGGAGAAGATTCCACTGCTTGCCTTCTGAGGCTGTTGCTTTATCCTATATTCAGGCGACACATCTTCTAACCCAGAGGCGCATGGCCCTCATGCAGGAATGTAATTCTAATTGCTGTGAAAATGCACGCTTCTCCCTTTGCGGTGGGTTCCAGTGCATACAAAAGTGAATTAACATAGGCTGCTAATCTATATTTTGCCTATGATCCAAAAATATTACAACTTTATTTTCTGAAATTTTAGATGATGTGGGAATGGAAACGACATGGGCTTCTACTTTGCTTAATTTATTGAAACTTAAAATTTTTTCATAAAATGACTGCCTCGAACTTATCAGATTAGATAATTCACTTTTCCCTAGAGAGCTCTTCATTTTTTTGATTTAGTGAAAACCATATGCTTTTACCTACAGGTGTACTTTATATTGCCTTTAGCAAACATGGGTGGATCTCTCTGCAACACATGAGAGATAAGGCTAACACCAGGTGAGTTAAATAAGTTTTTACTATATAAGTATATCATATTCTACTTAACTAATGATTACCTTATGAATTCTACACAACTAAAGATTACCTCATCCATCATCCAGTGCAGCGGTTCTGCCTCAGGGTTTAAGAAAGAAACTCTAACATTGTAGACACCACTTTCAGTATTTTAAAGCGCCTGATAACAAATTAGACATTCACCATTTAAGTCACAGAAAATGACTCACAATCAATTTATTTGCTTGCTTTCTTTCTATCCCTTCATTTCCTCCATTTTCCTCCCTTCCTTTTTCCCTTTCTCCCTTCCTTGTTTCCGTCTTCCTTTCTTACTTTTCTTCTTTTCTCTTTTCTTTTCCCTCCCTCTCTTTCTTTCTTTCTTTCTTTCTTTTTATTCTTTCTTTCTTCTTTCTTTCCTTCTTTTCCTTTCTTCTTTCCTTTCCATTTCTCTTTCCTCCCTCCCTTCCCCCCTCCCTCCCTCTCTTCTTTCCTTCTTTCTCTCTCCTCCTTTTTTTCTCTGCCTCCTTTCCTGTCTTCATCCCTCCTTTCCTTCCTTCTTTCCTTCCTTTCTTCCTCCCTTCCTCTCTTTCATTTATTCCTTCCTCCCTTCATTCCTTCCTTCTCTTTCATTTCTTCATTCCTTCCCTCGCTTCCTGTATCCCTTCCTCCCTTTCTGTCCTTCCCCTCCTCTTCTACTCACTTTGTCTCACTCAATGTGGTGACGTGTTCTCTCTGTGCTCCATCACTGAGTTACCTCTCTCCCCGGCGCCCACTGATGACAAAAGTCCAGTTTAGAAACCCTGCAGTGCTCATCCCAGTTTCCTCAGATACTTCCTGCTTGATTCCCTTCTGCTCTTTTATTTATTAGACTTTAGAATCTTAGATGTTCTCTTCCAGGCCATGGCATTTGGTCTCCTGAATGAATTCCTTAGTAACGACTTCAGAGAGTCAACCTTGCCCTTTTATCTTGTCCTGGTTGAGCTGCACCTGTGATTTCTGAACATCCAACCTCTCTGTCAGCACAGCCCCATGGCTGGTAGCTTTGTATTTTATGTGCCAACTAGAAGCTCTAACTGGCAGCTCTCTGTTGATACACAATTGAATGGAAACATGTACTTAAGTTTATAGACTACAATACCATTGAATTGTAGTTTGCTTTTGTTTTTATTTTTTCCAAGCATGAGCTCCATGTGAAGCAAAAAAGGAATATTTTTACTTGAATAAACATGCAATACAGATCCATTACAATTCTTTCCCTTTAAACACCCGAAGTCCAGAAGTTTTAATGATTGGTTGGAGCCTCCCTTCTTGTGAGCAGCAAAATTGTAATTCTGGGACACAGAAACTAAAATGCCAGCTTTCGAGTCAAGCCTAGCATACCAAAGGTTATTCCAGAAGTCCAGAAGAATAGAAATGAAAGTTTTTAAAAAATAGTAAGTGAAGAATCACTTTATAAGCCAGTTTACTAAATCAATTACTGTGGAGAATAGAAATTCTGGGTCACTTGTCTGTCTCAGTGACAAGTAGTAGGTATGAGGTCTGGTGACTTTTCTGAAATAAAATATTTGACAATAGAAAACTGAAAAAAAGTGTGACATGTTTAACCCTTCCATATTTTCTCTCCCTGCCCAGGGAAGGGGCTTATGATCCTTTCCTAGGCCATGGTTCTTGAAGGTTGCATTGGTACAGGAAGTAGATGAAGCAGACATCTAGCTCTAAGGACACAGTAGAGCACTGCAGTCAGGGTTTTTAGGAGCTGTGAATGTGCAGCCAAGACATAAGACCAGCCACTGGTCAGAAAGTTAGGGGCAAATCGGTAAGTCAGAAATCAAGCAGCAAAGTGGAAAAGCTTGGCTTCCAAATGAAACATGTAGCTAGAATAGGAGGGGGTGATACAATGGAAGAGAAGATTGGAGAGAAGAAAGAACTCACCAACCTATGCTGATGCTGAACAAGTGCCAAGGATGAGCCAATGTTATTGAATCCTCATAACTGTCTTATCTCATTTAACAAATGAAGAACTTGAGGCTTTTAGAAGATAGGGAATTATGGGGATCACATAGCTAATATGAGGAAGAGAGGGCACATCTCAAGAGAGTCATGAAGATTAATGGAAACTAAAGAGGCAAATATGGAACAAGAAAGAAAGCATCAGAGCCAAGGTATGTTGGACCTGAAGTATCTTCTCTCTTTGTAAGAAAAATTCTGTTTTCTAGGGTCTAATTAAAATGTTGGTGTATTAGTCCGTTTTCATGGTGCTGATAAAGACATAACCTGAGACCGAGTAATTTATAAAGAAAAAGAGGTTTAATGGACTCACAATTCCACGTGGCTGGGGAGGCTTCACAATCATGTTGGAAGGTGAAAGGCACGTCTTACATGGTGGCAGGTGAGGAAAGAATGAGAGCCAAGTGAAAGGGGAAACTCCTTATAAAACCATCAGATCCTGTGAGACTTATTCACTACCATGAGAACAGTGTAGGGGAAACCGCCCCCATGATCCAATTATCTCCCACCAGGTCCCTCCCACAACACATGGGAATTATGGGAGCTACAATTCAAGATGAGATTTGGGTGGGGACACAGCCACACCATATCAGTTTGGAACAAACTGTAGCAAAAGAGAGCGGGTGAGACAGGAGCGCCTGTTGATTCTGGCCCTTGTTCTTAGCCGAAGGAGACAACACCATGTACCCACCACTTATGACCATAGTAGAAATACCTTCCAGGTGGGTGAGGCTGTGCACTGAGCCTGCACACTTCAAACTTATTTTTCACTTTAAAGTCTACATTTTAAAGTCCTTTATAATATTAACATAACTCATACATCTCCAAGTTAAACAGAAAATTAGTCTAGAATTGAATGTAGGTGGTTACTGCAGGATATTAGCACTTATAAATTACCAACCAGTACTGCTCTCTGTGCTTTTCTTATTCCCCACGTTACAGAGGAGAAAACTGAAGCAATAGAAAATGAGTAACTGAACCAGCATTAAGCCATCTTGAAATCAGAAGGAACTGGGATTTAAACTGGAGTCTGTTTTACTCTAAATCCTATGTTCTTTTCATTGTATCTTATAAATGTCAATCAAAAAATTCCTGTGAATTATTCTCTTACGCCACTCCCGCATACAAATTCTCCAAACTCAAGTCAAATAGCTGAAACAGACCAACATAGCTAATACCAAGAGTTGTATTTTCGTATAATAGTTTCCTCAGAATCATCATTATTTCTCAAAAGTCATTTTGTATTCATGCTTCATTGTCTATTTCTTTGAACTTTAAAAACAACCAAAAATCTACGGCAATCTCATAGTTGTATGCTTATTTTTTCACAACTGGATCAAATTCAATGCTTCTAAACTCCCCTGGCTATTATTTTAGACATGGACATTTCATCAGGAATATTAGAAGAGCAATGGAGGGAACAACGAAATCTCATCTTGCCGTACGTTTTGCCCCAATCTATTTTTCATGGCTTTGTGATTGTTATATTTTCCATAAAATTGATCTTCATGTAGACTGTTATGGTGAATTTCACAGTGGCAAATACAATTATCCCCAAATGGAGAAAGTGTAGTACTTGTCTACCTCACTGCAGAGAGTGCGATCTTAGCATGTAAACAGTTATTGTGGGGGGATCATACCAGATTTCAGCTTGATCAGGGAGCGTAGAGTTGACACATGTTGGAGGTGAGAATTATATTGAGTATTCTTCATTAACAGTTGTGTTTGATCAGGGATTTAGAAGTTAGCACCTGTGAGAATGTGAGAATTGAATTCGGAACGGCTGACCTAAGTGGAATAGCTCCCTTGTTGTTGGTGGAGCTTAAGGCATTTGCTAGGAGATGTGTAGGAAAGCCAAGGTGAGGGATGTACATTGGAGGCACATGGTGATGTGTTTCTGTTTTTAGGGAAAAAAGAATCACTCATTGGATAATGTGTTATTTCTACTTCGAATGCCTCCAGAATCTGACCACTTAAGACTTGGATATCTAATTTTGTCTTAAATTTAACAATTATTTATCTAAGGGTAAGGCAGCATAGCTCACTAGAAGGGAATCATGTTTGGAGTTGGATAATGCTGTGTGTATCTGGCCTCACTGAATCTTTTTTTTTTTTTGAGACAGAGTTTCACTCTTGTCATCCAGGCTGGAATACAGTGGCACTATCTTGGCTCACTGCAACCTCCACCCCCTGGGTTTAAGTGACTCTCCTGCCTCAGCCTCCGAAGTAGCTGGGATTGCAGGCACCCACTACCATGCCCGACTAACTTTTTGGATTTTTAGTAGAGACAGGGTTTCTTGGCCAGGCTGGTCGCAAATTCCTGACCTCAGGTGATCTGCCTACCTCAGCCTCCCAAAGTGCTGGGATTATAGGCGTCAGCCACCATGCCCGACCCATTGATTTTTGTTGTGTAAACTTGGGCATGGATTTTCCTCTCTAAAGCTCAATTTCTCCATCAGTAAAATGAAAGTTATGATTCCTACTTAGCAAAAGTGATGAAAAGAGTTAATCTAATCCAAGTATAACACAGTTAGCAATAGTATCTAATACACAAGACAAACATTAAGCGAGTGTCCTTTTCCGAGACCTAGCACCTTCTCTTCCAGGTAAACTAAGCTTCTCCTTAGTTCCTAAATATATGTCTTGTTCACGTGGCTTCTGCGCTTCATCTAGGATACTGTTTTCTCTTGGATTATTTTACTTTCCTTTTCCTTTTGTTCAAATATTTCCCTCTTTGGGAAGTATTTATAGTAACAACAAAAATCCCCGTGTTAATCTCAAATTCAGATTTAACTGGGTACCCTGTATCTTTCTTTGCTAAATCTGGCACACCTACTCTAGGAGGTGTTGCCTTTTTAGACTTCAGGATTTGGATCCAGTTGTCTATGTGTCAGTCACTAGACAGGTACCTAACACTCAATAAGTACTTATTGATTAGAAAGGTGAAAACTTATAACCCGTATCTTGCTTAGTTGTGTTTAGAATTGCTTTATTAAATACATTTATTTGTTTGAACTAGATTCTAAGTCTATGGACTCAGAGTCCTTAGTTTATTACAGTCATTATGGCATGTCAGTAAGAGTTAAAGTTCTCGGATTTCACAATTATGTGTGAAATTTCCCAGAAGAGAATAAGCTTAACACGATAGCTTTACTCAATGGCAGACTTTCAATCTGGCTAAATCTTAAACGAAAAGAGTAATTGTCCTTTACATTGCAGCCAAAACGACCCTAATTAATGACTTTGCTAACAACCGTTTTTGCTTATAAGCACTTTCAGTTACTTTGTTAATTTAGGCATAAATATCCATCCAATACAAAATATATTGTTAGAAAGATTTTTTTTAATTCCTCAAGCTTATTTTCTTTGTATTTATTTAGCTATTTATTTACCCGTTCAGTTACTTATAGTTAGATAGGAAGCAAGACAAAATACATTTATTGAGCATCTATTCTGTGCCAGGCACTTGATGAGAGAGGAATACAAGGAGATGACTGAGCCTACAGAACTTGGGCCCTGAGGCCACTGAAGCTGTTTCAAGAAGAGAAAATTTAAGAAACAATGAAGAAATATATACAGTGCTGTATGTGCGTGTGTATGTGCGTGTGTGTATACATGCTTTTAGGTAGGTACTCTAAAGGGAAGAAATTCAAGGAAAAATATTGTTGGCTCAGCCCTCTTACCCCTATAGACATAAAGATTAACCTAAGGTGGCACACATTTTCTCAGAAAAGAGAAAGTTAAATTTGTATAAAACTATGACTGAATCATACATTTACTCTATTCTGCCTTATATTATCATTACTTGGGTCTCCACACTGAGTGGCCAAGAACCAAGCTGGTTCATGTGTGTAAAAGTATTTCTGCTCTCTTTTATTGTCTAAGCTTGTAAAGTTTTACAAAGGTTAGAGAGCAGCTGTAATAATGACACCCAATCTGAATCCATCAGCTGCTTCTTACTCTCATTGTCGTAAGAATAAGCAGTGGTGGAAATTATTCCACAAATGCAAACACACACAGATGACCACAGCTCACTCCAGATTATTTTCTTATTCAGGATCCAAGGACAATGACTATATAAATCTGAAAATGAGAAGGACACATCAGTCCATTAAATATTAACATGGCATTGCTTTTGAATTTGAAAATGTGCATTTTTTTAAATAAAAGAATGAGATAGTCTTGAGATGTTTAATTTCTGGAATGTGGTAAATGTATAACTGTTTACCAAATAATATCCACAAACCCATCAAACAATATACTTCCTTATATTAACGTGAAGATTAATCAACTGCAATACAACTCTGGCATTTAATAACTTCAAATTACCATTAATTTTGGAAATACTTGTAAGTTACTTAATAGTTAACATTAATAAATATAGCAATATTTTAAAATATCAAGAAAAATACGTAACTTAACAGACCCAATAAATTAAAACTTCATAAATTGCATGTCTTTCCTCGATTTCTTTTCAAGAAATCAATGGAATTATAAACTGTCCACAAACAGTTTTGAGACCAAGATCAAGGTGACTGGCATCCAGATGGTAATGGTGATATGTGAATATCATAGCCTTCTTTGACTTTAACTCTATGACTTAAGTAAAATAATGGGGTCTATAAGCATTACACAGAAAACCAAATCTTGAGGTAGCAAACAGCATGAAAAAAGAAAGCACAGCGGTACCTGTCCAAATACTGAAGCCGAGAAATCTGAAGAAAGAAGATGTGTAAAGCCATGGGATACCGAGATGAATTTTGTGCTGCAATGAGGATATTGAGTGTCTTTATGCTATCATGGGCTAGCATAAAGGGAGATAACACTGTAGGCAAATGCTCAATCTCTGCTCTCAGGTCAAAGATCCTCTGGGGAGATAGATAACCAAAAACGATCATTCCATGGGACCTGTGTGAAGGTAGTGGTGAGTACAGGGCCCCACATACAGTGGAATCCTAAGAGGGAAGGAGACAAAAATGAGTTTCAGGATTAGGGAATTCAAGTGATACATGTATTTTTTCTTTGTTTGTTTTTAGTTTTGCCACGTGAAGACATTTTTGGCAGAACCAAGCTTGATGTTTCAAGTCTAAAAAATACTGAACATTCAGTGGTCCGGTTATCTTCTACAGAGAGAACAGAATTAATTTTCCTTTCAATACTGAAGTCTACCAGATTTTTACTTTCTGAGGGGAGAGAGCTGTTCTGGTTCACATCACACGCGCAGCACCTATCTAGAGCCCTATCATTGCAAGTACTTAGTCAGTGCCTGTTGTTGAATAGATGAGGCCCTCAAAGAGGAGCCATTCTAGCTGTGGCTGATACAAGGTTCTCTTCCCTGCCTCATTCATCCCTAACTGCCAGAGGCCAGTGTACGGTGAAGACAGCACAGATGATGAGGAGGGCCCCTGCCTGTTGTCAATCCAGTTATTTGGCTTAATCTTCACCCTGATAGTCTATAAAAGATAAAACACTGCCTTCTCATTTCTGTAATTTCCTATATCTCCTTATTGAGAAACAGAAGCTCAATGAAAAGTCCTTCCCATTAGCTGGCCTTCACAATGCACACATGCTTGACACATACACACAGACATGCATGCGTGCATATACGCATGCATACATACATCCACCCAGCAAATCCCTGTGTGTAGACACCAGTTGATTTGTCTGGGGCTGGGTATGGTGTGTGCGGAGGGGGACAGGCTGGGAGGGATTCCCCTGTGCTGAGCAGGGTACCAGCATCTCCTTAGCTCTTCCTGCCCCCACCTCATATTCTTAGACCTTGTTTTTCCCTCTCCTTATTCTAACAGTAACATTTCTTATTTTTAATTACTCTCTTCAGTTCTTTCCTCACTCAGTTCCCTCGGTGTATTTTTTATTTCTATTACAAAGCAAATCCTTATAGGCTATAGTGTATTGATAATCAACATGTGTTGATTATTTCAAACACGTCGAATTGTTCTCAGGTCATCTTTTGCAGTTTTTTAGTGTTACTAATAAGACATAATTACTCAGGCAGCTCTTTTGTCTATAATACATTTTAGTAGGTTCCATTTTAGCTATTATTCATTTTATTTTGCGTTGAATACCTCTGGCAATGATACATACTGTATGTTTTCTAGAAGACTGATAATATTCATTTATTTTTGGTGCAGAATGCAGAGGTCATCAGGATGGCAACAGTGTAGAATGTGAGCACATGTTGCTGTCAAAGGCAGGATCCTAACACGCTGCACCTTCTGGCCCTACCACACTCACCCACACTGGGCATTTTCCCTCCTAGGTGTGGGTCCCATCAGCCTGAAAGTCCCAAAGTTAGGTTTTCTCTTCATCTCAGGGCTTAAATCATCAAAATACGTTCATTCCTCCTGAAAATAATGTTTCCATGCAGTTACCATGAACTAATACTGTAATAAAGAATGGTCTTTTGTATTGATTCTTAAAAAAAGAGACCAACCACAAAATAGCTGCCGTTACTGAATAATGATTTAAAAACTCAAAAAAATCTGTAATGATACTAATAAAATTTGTATCTAACATACTTAATATAAATCATTTTGCCAAGAGAACGCTTAACATCAACCTTTGAGAGGGGGAAAGTTCACAACCTTTTCCACAAAGTAAACACTTTCTCCACGTCAGCCACGTTAACTACCAGGAAGTATTTTGTTACGAAATAGAAAACGAGGCTGTTTAAATAAAATGAACTGATGTCGTTCAGGAGTAACTCCAGAAAAAACTGTGAGGCATTATTTCGAGTGGATGATCAATCTTCTTTGATTCCATCACTCTGCTGACATCTTGTCTGTCTGTTAATGTCAAGAAGTTTGACTTATTTTCTAACCACACCATATCAAATGTCCTATTATTACCTTTCTGAGCATTTACTCAAGCGGAAGTCTTTCCAGATTCTGCAAGATTGGTGTCTCTTCTCCCTTGAGGAAAATGGGTGAATGCCACTGGTTTGCTGGTAAATGTTTGGGCACCAGCTATCCAAAAGAAAAAAAAGAAGAGTTGTAATTTGTGGTCTTGGTCAATTCCTGAGGTGTCACTATTTCCACCCTTGATGAATTAAAGCCACCAGTTTGACTGAGCTTAGAGTTGGGAAGAAACGTATGCATCACGAGTTGGGAGAGCTGGCTCCAGCCACACGCTGAGGGTTGTGGACTTTCCTATTATTTGGGGAATTTATGAGATGAGAAGCTCCAACCGAGGAGTGGAGACCTTCCCCTAGATGTCTAGATGAGAATGGAAGAGAAGGGAGGTGTTTTGATAGAATCGTTTGTTAGTCGAGGATTCCGATGAGTGTTCCAGGACAAGTTTGCAGCTTGGATTGGTCATATGTGTGGGAACAAGCAGTCAGTGCAATGAGCAGGTAAAGTCAATTCTGAAGCTACACGTATGTTTCTTTGTTATTTTCAAACTTTTATCCTAAGAATCACATACATTTCTAAATGCATTTCTAAAAATCGCAGATTTCTTAGTTTTTACCCAAGCTGAATCAGTCCTTCTAGAGAGAGCCCTGAGAAATTATATTACAGTAATTGTCATCACTGTAATTCTACTGATTAGGCAAGATTAGGAAACAGAGAAATTAAAACCTTGCCTTGGGATGTAATTATCCAAGGGAAAGAAGTAGAATAATCCTAACTGTGCAACAGAATTACCCAGGGAAGTTTAAAAATTCTGCTGCTTCCTAGGCACTCCAGAGATTAGGATTCAATTTGTCTGGGGTTGTTGGGAAGGCTGGACATCTGTAGATTTAAAGAGCACCCAGGTGCTTCTGATATGCAGCCAGGCTGGGAAGTGCTGATGTGGTCCTCCTGAGAAGGGGATTGACAACAGCACTCGAGGGAAATCAACAGTTTAAGCTGAAGCGTGTCATGTCACAACTGCAGCTTATATGTTTATAAGTTTATCTTTCTCAACAAACTGTGTCCTCCCGGAGACAAGGGCTCACGTCTGCTTTCCTTCTGTGCCCTCAGCACTTAACCAGCAGTGGGCATATGGTAATCCTACAGTAAATGTTGAGTGAGTGAATGTCCTAATTGGCTTACCTCATTAATAACTTGGTGATAATGTGTTGATTAATGCATTATCTTGTTCTGAGTAACATATTTGTGTTTCTACGGGACCATCTGCAGACATTGACTTAACCCAGAGAAATACCTCCCCTGCTGTGGTAGGCAGGTGGGGGAGACATTTTTTATTAATCCTTTCTCTTTCATACAATGTGTCTTATGTGGGCAGTTTATTTTTATTAGAAACAGTCTAGTGTCCTGGTGTATTTTATTTTTTAAGTGTGCCTTAAATATCAACTTCTCAGCTGAAAGGTACAGGGCAGGGCTTTGTAATAATTATTTTAAAAGAGATATAAAGTAGATAGTATTTCTATATTTACAAGCAGTTAAAGACATGCAGTGCTAGATAAGGTAAAAACCTCTCGAATGTGAAAAAAATGTCATTTTCCTCATAAGCACAAAATATTCCAGAATGACAAACATTAATTTATTCCAAAAGCGTATTTTTCATTCTCAGTCCACAGCTCGTTTGGAGAACGAGCATAGCAAATATTCATGTGTGCTCCCAGCACCTTTGGTCTACTTGGTAAATAATGTGTATCCCAGTCTTCGCACTCATGACTAGTTATGAAGGAATCCGTACCTGTGTTCCCTCTGTACACTTCTCCCATGTGTCTTACCTCTTCCTAGCTTGTTGTCTTGATTTTCTCAATGACAATTAAAATGGAATCCAATGAGAGAAGGGCTTCTTGCTTACTGCAATTTGTTCTGCTTTGATTAATTTGAAGTGAACAATCACCCCGCTCTTCTCTGTGCACTGGGAAGCCTGAGTGTCCTGAGGCCTGGGGAGGGAAGAAACTTCTGTGTCTGTCCCCGCAGCCTCCTCCACTGGGATGTGATGAAGGAAGGCCAGCTGGAGACGAGCAGTGTGGTTGTGGTTTGCATCTGTTATAGAGACCTTTCTGCATGTCTACCAGATCTGGGCCATCCACCAGTGGCAACCTTGCACCCCAGGGTCATTTGGCAATATCTGAGACATTCTGGGTTGCCATAACTTGGGGGAGGGGTTGGTGAGAAGGTGGTACTGGCATCTAGTAGTAAAAGCTAGGGATATTGAAAAGCATCCAACAATACACAGGGCAAACCCTAAAGCAAATAGTCATTCATCCTCAGATGCCCACAGTGCCCAGACTGGGGAACTCTGACCAAGGACTATATTCATATCCATATCTGTGTATCTCAAGGTGACTTCTTATGAGAATGGACATTGCCCTCAACAATATATGTGGTTACTTGTCTACATTTCCACTTGCTGAACTCTAATCAATTCCTAGAGGACAGGAGCAGCGCTATGCCATCTGTGTAACTCCCAATAACCTAGCACAAACCCTTAGGCATAGATGCACATGGAATGTTTTCTGAAATGAAATCAGAGAACCCAGCAGACACTCTCTGTCCTGAGCCCTCCCTCACTGGCTCTTCCCTGATATGTAAAATAGTTTATTTTGTGTTGTACCTTGAAGGCCTCTGTAAAAATGGGAACTGATACCTTGGAGGCAAAACACTGGAATCAGCCTCCGTTTCAGCGCCTGTGCCGCAAAGCCACTTTGAGGCCCTCGTGAGTTCATGCGGCCACCTTCTCAGAAAGCTTGCTGCTCTTAATGAGTGTTAGCTGCTGTTACTACTGCTACTGCTACTGTTACTACTGCTACTGCTACTGTTATTACTAATATTACTACTACCACTACTACTATCACTATTATCACTGTTACTATCACTGCTACCACTACTGCCACTGCCACTACTACTATTATTACTACCACCACTACTGCTACTACTGCCACTACTACTCCTACTATTATTACGACTACCATACACTACTGCACTACTACTACTCCACCACACTACTATTACTACTACCACTACTACTGCCACTACTACTTTAATACTACTACAACCACCACCACTACTACTATTACTACCATCACCACTACTACCACAAATACTAAAAAAACTACATAACAACCACATACTAACAAAACCACTACTACTATTAAAAAACTACTACTACAACATACACCACACTACTACTACTACTACTTACTACCACCACTACTACAGTACACCACTGCTACTACTCTTATTACTACTACCACCACTACTACCACTATTACTACCACCACTACTACCACTATTACTACCCACCACTACTACCCACTATTACTACCACCACTACTACCACTATTACTACCACCACTACTACCACTATTACTACCACTATAGCCACTACTACTTCTATTACTACTATCAGCACTACTACTACTATTACTACCACCACCACTACTACTACCATTAGCAGTACTGCTACTACCACCACATCAATACTACTACTGCCACTACTACCACTATTATTACTACCGGTACTACCACCACTACTATTATTACTACTACTATCACCACTACCACCACTACTACTACTATTACTACTAACACTAATATCACCACTACTACCATTACCACTACTACTATTACTACTGCCGCTATTACTAATATTACTACTACTACCACTACTACCACTATCATTACTACTGCCACTACTACCATTACTGCTATCACTACCACTACTACTACGACTACTACTACTACTGCCTCCTCCTCTTCCTACTACTACTACTATTACTATTTAATCATAATTCATATAATGGGGAAAAGGATGTCTAACTCATTGGTTTATGCCAAAAAGGAAATCTCATTTTTTTCTTTATTTTTTTCCCAACATTTTCCCAACCATTCTCCACCCCTGTCTTTGGTAACCACCTTTCTACTCTCTACTGTAAGTCCCACTTTTAAATATATTCCACATACAAGTGAGATCATGCAGTATTTGTCTATCTGTACTAGGCTTATTTCACCTCCATAATGTCTTCCAGGTTCATCCATGTTGCTGCAAATGGCAGTTTTTTCATCTTCTGAAGGCTGCATGGTGTTCTATTGTGGTATATGCCACATTTATTGATAAATCCATTCATTTGTTGAGAGACACTCGGGTTGATTCCATATCTTGATATTGTGACTAGTGCTGCATTGAACATGGGAGTGCAGGTCTCTCTTTGACATACCGATTGCCCTTGGATATATATCCCCAGTAATGGGATTGCTGGATCATGAAATCTGATTTCTAATGCAATAGTTCTAAAATGGGGTGTGATTTTGCCTGTCTCCTTAGAAAAATGTAGTAATGTCTGGAGTTTTTTGGTTTCCCTTTTGACGGTCAACAATGGTGGTTGCTACTGGCACCTATTGGGTAGAGGCCAGAGATGCTGACCGGCACCCTACAACACACAGGACAGCCCCCAACAGAGAATTATCCAGCCCTGGTGTTGAGGCTGAGAATCATGGAAGTAGGCCAATGCGTGGCCCGTCGCTGGGGAGTGACAGGCAGCTCTGCCCTCGGTCTGCTAACACCGGCCTGTCACTCGCAACCATCTCACACCTGGAGCACAACTCTGCCTCCTGCCTTGAGCTCACTTTCAGGAAACGAGGCAATGAAAATCAATTTGATGCCATCAGGCTGCTTTCAGGGAAAGGCTCTTGCCATCTGGGACTTCTTACCTTGTCTCTGCTTTCCTTCTCCGGAGACCAGCTGGGCCCCGGGAGCTGGCCACGTTGGCGCCAGGAGCCTGCCGGGCCCAAGCCCCTGGAGCCAGCTGGGGCACATGACCGCCTGCATGTCAGCTGTCTAGGAAATCCCGTGATTCGGTCACATGGGGGCTAGGAGCGAAGCACCCAGGCCCTGCCCTCGCCCCTCACTCCTCACAGGGTGCTGAGGGCTGCCTCGAAGGAGAAATGAAATAAAATAAATGAGTAAAAATAAATAAATCCCGAATCTGTCATCATGGGGCATCAGACGTGCCTCCTTAGAGACACTCCCCAGGGTAGGACCCATTGCTATGGTGAACACTCCTGAGGAGCAGGGGAGCATGCTGGGGAGTTTCAGGGGAGGGTGGCATCACCTGACGGCCTCTAAAAACCTCTCTCCTGAGCTTCAAAGGAGATCTCGTCCTTGGAGGAACTGCAGAAGGAGGATGTCCTTCCCCTTTATAGATGAGGATATTAGCAATAAGAGCTAACATTCACCACATGCCGGGGCCAGCTCTAGAAGGTGTTGTATGTGGGAACTGACTTCGCTCTCTCATTACTGACCCTAAATGGTTGTAAGGTATGGCCAACGCTCCACAAACGCGTGGGATGAGTTGGAATCTTGAGTTGGTTTCTCTTGACAGTTACCTAGTTTAAAGCCAATGGAGACATTTGGGGAAAATGTGCTAAGATGAGGTTCATTGAGATGCCTTTTAGAACCCAGCTGACAATTAATATTCTTGGTGTAAATCTGGGCTCCAGACTTTTATGCATGTCACTTTAAAAACAGTCTGATCTAAACACTGGCTTATTGTGACCATTTGGGTGATACCAGATGAAATTAGTGAAAAGTCAAAAATACTGAATTTTTAGACGAATGGGCTCTTTCTTTCAAAGGTTGTTAAAGCAGCTGATTTTGCACTGCTTTTGCTGACTCTGATGAGGTGAGAGCCCTGTAATTAGCCCAGCAAAATAAACACTCATGTTATTTCGTGTAAATATACTTTTTAAATCTTTGAAGGTAATTTTATAGAGAAGACAAATAATTTCTCCTATTTACTTACTCTGAGATGTCACTTTCCTAATTTGTGAAATCTAAATTTGTGAGAGTTAGAAAGAAAGCCGGCTACCTAAGCTGGGCCTCCAAACCACCGTGCGTCCTTTTCAGGGCTCTGCCCATCTCTTTCTCATTCCTCGGTCGAGAACACGAACTTCAGGGCTTGCCTCACACTAGGGCCCATTCTTTGTTTCCCAGGAAGAAGAGGCTCTCCACACAGAGTCCCATGTACACCAGGCTGTCAACAAACACGAACTGAATGAAGGAGTGGATGGTTGGGTGGAAGTGATTTAAGAAATCCTAACTAGGGAATTTCACTGGAAACTTATGAAATTCAATTTATATAAAGTCTATGAATCGTCCATTTTTGTCTCCGCACATTCAAATGCTGTAGCTAATTTCCTCCTAAACAGTAGAAATTCAGTAAGTGTTCATGTTGAAAGAATGAAATCTGAGTGCTCTTGCATCCTCAAAGAACTCTAGTAAAATAGAAATAAAGCTTTATTTGGAAGATTAAGTCATGAGCATAATTATGAGAAGGTGGTCATTCTGATAATAGTGTCTTGACAAGTAGATGCTACATGTTGTGTAATATTTTGACTAAAAAATGTTCCTCTCAACATTTCTGAAGTGAGATAATGTACAACGATCCATGTTTTTAGCTACCTTGATAATTTTAGTGCATCCAGGGCTCCTTTCTTACTGGCTAACCACTGAGTTTTGAATGCTAAGAAATTCTTGATTTTCTAACACAAATATTCAGTATAATTGCTGGTTGTTTGGGAGAAGAAAAATTTAGAGTTCAGAAATAAATAGAGAATGAAATGTTCCAATCAATCGAAAAAGGATTCTATGGACTTCGACGTTGTCTGGTTTACAAAGCAGTCTGCTAATCTATCTCATGTGAAATGAATCCTAAATTGTAGCATTAAAATAGTGATACTTAGATCTAAAATTAGAAATGCAATTACAGTCAGGAGGCTTAAAAGAATCATAGAACCCATGTAGGATGACAGCACAATCGGATATGGGGAATGAAGTGTGCCGAATCCATCCATTTTAGTGCTAAAGCAGCAGCAAAGAAGCTCAGGGAAAGTGCTTAGAGGATAAATTAAGCTTCTAGCAACTCCAGCCGGATTGCATCAGTTAGCACTCAATTAGGCTGATAGGCACAGGACCGAGGCCACTGAGAAGCATGCTGCAGTAATGAGAGAAGGACATTTTTTGCACCTGCAAAAGACGAAGTCTGTGAACTTGAGTTCATCACCATAAGAGAAGATGGTGTGGGGGATGAGAGAAGATGAAAAGCATCCTGGGCTCCTGGAAAATCTGGAGTCCAGGGCCTGGTGTCCTGCATAAGGCCACGGCGCAAGCTTGTGTCTCAGTGCTTGCATCTGTAAATCAGGACATGGAGGTACATCATCACTTACGATATCGCTGTCTTCTTATGAACCAGTCTGAGTCTGTGGCACCACATTAAAAATAACACTGCAGAAACCAGGGCAGCCACTAGCCCCTGTGACATTGTGTGAATATAGCGATGGATGATTTATTTTTCTATACCTGCCCCTGTGCATTGCTGGAAGACGGGGTCACTATCTTCTTGATATTAATAGTGACAAAATTGACAACACATCAAATTTTTCTGAACAATAATCTACTATCTACTGCGCATGCAAAATCTGAGAAACTCCTCATGAATTATGTCATTTAACCTTTACCAAAACTCCAAGAGTTAAAATGTTTGTCAGTTATATAATTTATAACATGTAGCTTAGAAAGGTAAATAACTTCCCCTAAGTCATATAACTAAAACGAGATGGATTTATATTTAAATACTTTTCTCATCTATTTCCAAATCCCACACTCTTTTCATGTCTCTACTGTTTAATAAATGATCATGTAATAGAAAATATGGGAGTGTATAAAAAGGGAACTATAGAAGAGAATATTTGAAGAAAGAACATTGAAAAGAGTTATCTTCCACAGGGGAATGTATTTTTTTTAAATATTATCTAAGTCCTAATTTTTTAACCAAAATATGAAACAAACAAATAAAACCACCTACTAAGTGCAATGAACATGTAATGTTCTCTCTTGGACTTTTGTAAACAGAGCACATATTTTAAAGAAGTGGAAAGAACATTGGCCAAGATCCGGCCTTCTGTCTCTCTTACCTCCCTCGCACCCTCTTTCCTCTATTACTTCCCTCATTCATAAATTAATTCATTCATTCTTCAATGTATACATTTTTTTCAGGTCTTGTCATCTTATCTGGAGAATAAACTGTATGAAGGGAAGCAGTAAACAATGAGTTTGGACAGGCAGATCTGAGTTCAAAAATCATGCATTCAGGTAGGTGAGCAAACACAAGGCAATGAAGCTAAATTAATTACAACAGCAGATTCCTATGTTCATGGCAGGTTTAGGGAAGACTTCCGGAAGGCAGGAATGAGCTGAGATATAAAACATGGTTAAGAATTTCCAAACTGGGCCGGGCGCGGTGGCTCACGCTTATAATCCCAGCACTTTGGGAGGCCGAGGCCGGTGGATCACGAGGTCAGGAGATCGAGACCACGGTGAAACCCCGTCTCTACTAAAAATACAAAAAATTAGCCGGGCGTGGTGGCGGGCGCCTGTAGTCCCAGCTACTTGGAGAGGCCGAGGCAGGAGAATGGCGTGAACCCGGGAGGTGGAGCTTTCAGTGAGCTGAGATTGCGCCACTGCACTCCAGCCTGGGCGACAGAGCGAGACTCCGTCTCAAAAAAAAAAAAAAGAATTGCCAGACTGAGAACACACTATCCACCAGCAATACTCAAAGGAGAAATTGGTGATTTCCACTTTATTCCATTAAAATAAACTATTCTCAAAGGAAGGAACTTGGTCATCTTCATTTTATTCCATGAGCACAAGATTGGGGACCTTTCCTGACTATTCATCACTGACCTCCACTCATTTAGCCCAGCTTTTGATAAGGAGTAGTCTCTTAATACTTAAATATTGAGTAAGGGAATATTTTTCCTTGTCTGTTTTCAGAAACTCTGATCTCAAAAGATCACATGCTGAGGATCTTTGTTATTGAGCTCAGGACAAGGAAGGGGAAAATGGAAATAAATTGAGATGTCATAGATACAAAAATCAGACAGCATCTTCTTATTAATTATGCCCAATACTATTAGTATTCTGAGGCTGAGGTTAACGATCAGAGAGGGTTAAATCATCAAAGTCACCTTTTCAGTAAGAAACTAAGCTGGGGCTTGAGATTTGAGCTCTGTGATTCTAAAACCCTTGCCCTGGACCATGTATAAAATGCAAGTTTGCAAATGTTTCCTAAGGCTAAACATTGGAATACATAACTAGGCATGGCACCAACTTGGAAATTAACTTGAAGATCAACGGAAGCACTTACTTTTATGAAAGTGCACAAGTAGGTTAACAGTAGGAGAATTCACCAGGTCAATTCCTTACCCAAGTTCCATGCTTTGTCTTCTCACTAGCTCCTGTTGACCTGGACCCAGAAAGTTAAGATTTTATGTTTTTTCTAGGACCAAGCTCCAGCCTCATCAATCATTTAGTATGCTCCTAATGTTCTCTCAGGGTTTGACTCACACGTCGGTTGTACTCTTGTTGAGGACAGAGCAGATTCAGATGCCTGGTGCTTCTTCTCTAGCTCTAGGGAAGAAGACACCACTGTGGCCAAATAATCCGAACTTCACAGTGTCTTGCAGGATAAGAAAGATGGCAGAAACCACAGTAATACTAGACCAGGTGAGCTAAATTTCAAGTCCGGTGAGACAGGGCAGGCTAGGATAATGATCAGTGACAGGGACTAGAGGCAGTTCTTAATCTGAATCCCTATTTTGTCACTTACTACTAGTTAGACATGATGCAAGTTATTTATCTTCCCTTAGTGTCATGTCATTTTTTTTTGTAATAGATGAAATGGTGATAATAATGGTGATACAGATCTTATATCATGGAATTGCGTCAGCATTAAATGAGATAATCCATAGATGGCTCTATAGTACTGAAGGAAGGTTTGTTATCATCTTTGACTAAGTAAACCAGCATGCATTGTAATAAATGTTTTTTGCATGCTATATTAATTTTTAGTAAATAATAACATCATGATATAACAATAATTAAGCTTTTACAAGCAGGTATAACAACAACAGTAATAGCTTCCCTTTCCTTCCCAGATACCCAGTAGGGATTATGTCTCTAAATATTGACCAGGCTCTAACAGATACTTTGAACATGGTCAGTCCTGTTGACCTCATTGACATTCCTTGAACTCATCTTGCAAAGTGCAAGAAGAAGGCAAGGAAGTGCTGAAGCCAGAGGAAGACCACGTTGACCATGCATAGGTCAGCTCAGCACCATTTGCAGGAGGCCTCATGCTTTTCTGTTTGGATCTTATTTCATTTTTTCATTTTTTGTGATACTTTTTATTTGTTTTATTATTATTATTATTATTTGTGGGGTTTTTTGTTTTGTTTTGTTTTGTGTTGTTTTGTTTTGTTTTTGAGATAGTCTCGCTCTGTTCCCAGTGGTACAACCTCGGCTCACTGCAACCTCCACCTCCCAGGTTCAAGCAATTCTCCTGCCTCAGCCTCCCGAGTAGCTGGGATTACAGGCGTCTGCCACCACACCCAGCTAATTTTTGTATTTTTAGTAGAGACGAGATGTCACCATGTTGGCCAGGATGGTCTCGATCTCTTGATCTTGTGATCCACCCACCTCGGCCTCTTGAAGTGCTGGGATTACAGGCATGAGCCACCGTGCCTGGCCTATTTGTTTTGCATATTACTACACTGACCAGAATGTCTGGAATACACTGAATAGCTGTAATAGCCAACATCGTTTCTTGCATTCCACGATTAGGCAGGATGCTGTTTAAGATAAATTTGGAAAAAATGTATGTCCCTTTTTCTAATTTCCTATACATATTTTATTTTATTATTTATTTTGTAGTAATTTCCACTCTTATTTCAGATTCAGGGGGTCCATGTGCAGGTTTGTTACCTGAGTATACTGCATGAAAATGAAACTTGGGGTGTGACTGATCTCGTCACCCAGATACTGAGCAATCATTTTCAACCCTTGCTCAGAGTTGTTCCTGAGCCCTGTGTCCACCTTTATGTGTCCTATGTCTACTCTGTCCACCTTTACGTCCACAAGTACCCAAAACCTAGCCCCCACTTGTTAGTGAGAAGATGTGATATTTGGTTTTCTGTTCCTGCATTACTTTGCTTAGCATAGTGCTTCTAGCTCCATCCATCTTGCTGCAAAGAACATGATGTCATCCCTTTTTATGGCTCTGTGGATTATATTTTTAATTCTTTTCTTGAGTCACTTTGACTTTGAATGCATACTAGAAACTTATATTCTCTCTTTTCTTTCTTTCTGGATGTATCTGTCTCAATGCTTTGTGATTTTTCAGAGATGCCTATCACCAAATTAATGTTTCATGAAATAGTATGTGTGGGCTTTGAGAGCTTGCTTGGATGAGACTATGAACTTGGATATGAAAATGAGGGTTATATATTTATGACCTTCTAGAAGAAAGAACTAATTCCATCACCAACACAGTACCTGGTACATAGCAAGTATTCAAATAAATGTTTGTGGAACTGACAAGGTAAGCATCAGATGGCTGTTTTGAGTTGCACATGGCAAAACAGAGCTGAGAATTAGCACGGAGACCTAAGGGAGATGATCCGCCTCCGTCATCCTCACTGTGCTTGTTGGTATTTATTGTATTATATGAAGTCAATTTGTTATTTAGATTGTTGTTTCTGGAAAAAAAATTATGAGGAAGGAAGACTTTACTCCCTGTTTAATAGACAAAAAATAGGCCATTGAGAAAACAGACCAATTTTCCAAGGTCAAATGTGGACATTTTTATGGGGGCTCTACTTTTTACTCTGTGGGATTTAAAAAAACCTTATTTTTTAATATCAAAGGGAATAGCATTTCAAGCCCATTTTTTGGCTCAGATGTGACATTCTCATATTATAAAAGAAAAAAATTCTTAAAAGAGCAAATAACATTTAGCCCATGAAATGGAATTACCAACTGATTCCAAACCTGTATCTCTCCTTGGTTGACTCTTAGATGGTAAGAAGTCACCTTGTGAGCCCCTATCTATAGAAATATTCAAAGACAATGGGTACCAGTAGGCTTGCACCAGAGAATCATTTGGGGCCTTAATGGATTATTGTCACTATATATTTTTTGCCCTAAAGTAGTCATAGAATTATTATTTGTAGATTGTTGGAATTGAAAGGACTTTTAGAATTGTGTAGTCCAGTCTTCTCATTTTTTCGATAAATCAGTCAAAACCCAGGAAGACTAATTATATTACCAGTGATCTCACAGCTACTTAGTGAAAGAACGGGAAGGAGACACTAAGATTCAGGCCGAGCAATCTTTAATACAGCATAACGCACATCTTCAGAAATATACACCCTAGTGTTACAGGTGACCTCTCCATGACTTTTGAAGATGCCCTTATAAAAAGCAAACCACTTGGTAATACCAAATATGTCCTTCTGTTGATTTCCTAGCTTTTCTCCCTTAACTTCACCCTATTATTTAGGGAATATCTAAAGTTGGAAACAATTTTCTGTAACTAGTGATTTGTAAAAATAGAACAGAATGATATCCTCAATCTCTCTCTCAACAGCACATATTTCCTGAAGTTGGAAAATGATTTTTAAAAATTATTGAAGCCCCTTAATTATAGTTTTCATTAAAAGATCACTGTAAGTATGAAAGAGGATAAAGAACAGTCATGCACACATGCACAACACAGACACACAGACACACACACAGACACACACACACACACACACACACACACACACATATCCTTGCTAAGGAACTAGAATGTGCCCAAAGATTTGGCTGAAATTATTGAATTTGTGAGAATAAAAGTTATGTTATAATCATATAATAAAAAAGATATATAATAAAAAAGATTTAAATTTTACATTATCATCACATTAATGTGCTTATTTTACAGATAGGATAAAACAGTGCAATATAATACATTTAATAATTTCAAACATTCAAAAAGAACAATTAAATTACATATTGGCATAAAATAAGAGACTAAAACTTGTATTTATGTAACATATTTAAGATTATAATACTTCTTTCATAAACATTAACTTATTGGGTACCTTTAAGAATTTGGGGATTTAAGTAAAAAATATGTCAATATTACCTACCTTTCCAGATGATTTTCAGCTCAGAGAGATCGGTTTGGCCCAAATCATACAGCAAGTAAGTGGTGAGGCTTCAAATCATCTAGAATTTAATCCAGCATTCTTACCCCAGATCTGAGTGGTTCCTGGAAGAAGAGAAAGTATCAATGAGGAAGACTTAGGTTGCAGAAATGATGACACGTAAAAATGTTTGAAAAAAAAAGGAACACATGATTTTGAAAGCTGAAGGTTAACGACATCTAATAATTAGTGGTATGGAACTGATCTGAATTTGTTCACAAACTTTGACTTGATAAAGAGAAAACAAAATCCAAAATCAACCCATGCTGACTATATATCAGGAAGTCCATCTGATGTTGAAAAACGAAAAATGATTAAAACGTAGACTTTACTTTTCTGTTGCTCACAAATGAGAAATTAAGTTATAGCCAAAAAAAAAAAAAAGAAACCTGAAACATGAGTTCTAATAAGAAATATTTTAAGTACGATACACCTTTAGTTAAAAAGGAATATGAGGTCAATATTAAATATTAAAAGAACAATGTAAAAATATTTGTATGCCAAAAAATGTTATCTTTCAAATCTGATTTTTAAAGAAAACAAGGAAGTCATTCTAAAACAGAGTTAATTTTATATAAATCTAAATTAAATGATCATTTGAATGTTGGACTTGTGAATTACACAGATAATTTACAATTAAGGGTCAGTTCAAGTAGTTTCTGATTTAAGAAAGAAGCAATCCTTAGTTTATGCAATATCAGATTTTCCTCATACAGATATCAGACAACTACAGCTAATGCACATAAGCACACACATGTATATATACATACAGTGATAGATACTTATATCTATCAGAAAGATATTAGAAAATTATCTGGTTTCACATCAAGTAAGTTTTTTTACAGTTTTATTAAATATTGGAGGCAATTAAGGTTTTTAAAAATTATAAAATAGTTCATGTTTATTGTAGAAATATAAATATTATAATCAAGAATAATTTTAAAATACTTATTTTTTCTGCATATATATAGCCATTTAAAAACGAAAACTGGTATCATAAAGCTTTTTAAAATTCACGTTAATATTTTTATATTTTCATGAATTAGAAATTCTTTTGAGAACATAATTTTAATAATTTATAAAGCAGAAGTGTATACCCAATCGTGTTACTAACAGTGTTTTCCTAATCTTAGCAGAGAGGCGAACACTAATGCAGTGGTGTGAGAAAGGGTCTTGGCAAACGTGGATAGAGTGAAGCCTGTGTGAGAAGTGGGGTGCGAGCCTGTCGGTGTGGGAGCAGAATGTAGACACACAGGAGAGCTCAAGCGGAGGACAGATGAGGATGAAGTGGCTCCACTGTGCAGGCTGCTGGACCCTGAACATGGCTGGGAGCCCTGTAGATTGTGAAGCAGAAACTCTGAATCCCAGAGCCAACACGTTGTTAATCAGCTAGGTCGAAAAGATACATTTTATATATTTCATTTCCTTAACTACAATCTTGAGCGATCTTTAATCTAAATCTCTGACTTTTGTCTTCACTTCTGTTTTTGTTGTTTTTGTTTTTGTTGTTGTTGTTTTTGAGACGGAATCTTGCTCTGTCACCCAGGCTGGAGTTCAGTGGTGTGATCCCAGCTCACTGCAGCATTCGCCTCCCAGGTTCACGCGATCCTCCTGCCTCAGGCTCCTGAGTAGCTGGGATTACAGGTGCCCGCCACCATGGCAGGCTAAGTTTTTTTTTTTTTTTTGTACTTTTAGTAAAGACGGGGTTTCACCATGTTGGCCAGGCTGGTCTCGAACTCCTGACCTCAGTGGACCACCCACTTCGGCCTCCTAAAGTGCTGGGACTACAGGCTTGAGCTACTGTGCCCGGCCTTGTCTTCACTTCTTTTACATAAATTCTTATTGCATGTCCCTGAGAAGTTACCTAACATCTCTGAATCTGTTCCCTCGTCCATATAATCGGTTTCATGATTATGAAAGCAAGTATTTTAATATATGTATAGTACCTATACAACTATATGCTATAGTTAGTTTAGTATATAACATTCAATTTAAAATAAATTGCCTTCAACCACAGTAAGTATAGCATTTTGCCTACTGTGTTTTACAAATGATCTGATCATTATTGATCTCAATAACTGATATCAATAATTATTTTAGTTTGTTAGGTAAAGATATAATTTGATGGCTTCACTATGCCTTTCTTTAAACCATCTTAAAACCAGAAAGCCATACTTCATTATTCACAGGGCCTGTTGCCAGAAGAATAAAAGTATGTCTGATAATTATTGCTTTTACAGGGTTGGTGCCTGAGTGGCTGGCACTCAATGAGCGAATGTCCTCAACATTCAGTATTTTGCAAAAAGCCTTGCGTGATAGATGAATGGCTTTTATGCAGAGATGAGATGATGCATAAGGAGCAGAAATCTATTATAGATTTTCTATTAAAATTAGCAAGTAAAATAAGTCATGGTTATTCCAAGCTCTTAGGTAAGAGAGGAGCAAACATATTACTAGTGACTTTTTGGAGGACTCCCCCTCCTGCAGTTCATGCTCATTCTAAATTGCCTGAGAGTAAGCTGGAGACGGCACTGCACAATAATCCCATATGTAATGTGCTGATAATTAAATCCCTCTGACAATTACATCATGCATTAGCAGGCTCACCCCGATCCATTACTCATGATCACTGTCTTGGACAAAACAAAATGGGCACACCAGGGACCATTCGTAGAGCAGATGCTCCTATGGAAGAAGGTAGCCAAATTCTGTTTATGTAATGTGATCCAGGCAAGACTAAAGCAAGGGCTCCCTTCACCCTCCCCAGTGAGCACCAAGTTCACAGAGATAATGACATCCAATCTCTGCCACCTGCCTGGCCTGGTCTCATTGCCAGTCTAAAAAAGTACATCATAAAGGTCAAACAGCATGGATGGCACCAGCATATTCCAGAGGGACTTCTGGCAACTTTGAGAGAAGCAGCAATGCTCTCATACTGAGCCTCACAGAACAAGGTTCTCCATTTAGAAAGAGCCAAACTATTTTTTAATTGCTAGGTTGAAAAGTTACTCTCTATTTGATCACATAAAGATCATTCTGAAGTGACAACAGATAATTGTTACATAATTACAATATTAAGTTATAAGTATTTCCAAAATAGACTTATGTGTATACACACACACACACAGTGAAGTTTCACATGTCCATGTATTTAACACAAGAAGTTAAGATATTTCCTCAAAATGTTTGCAGACAACATGCCTAACAACAATTTAATATTTACCAGGTATATCCAAAACTGCTAATATTATAATTAATAAGAATTCAAATAACCAACATTGTCAATTATACAAAATGTTTTTTTCTTGAAATAGACTTTTAACATAAAAAAGAAAATAACAAGAGATGATCAGATATTCATATGAAAAATTAGCAAAAGGCAAGCTAATTTTTAAAAGTCAAGTGTATCCTGGGGTCATTAACCTTTTGTTTGTATCTACGTATTTACTATATCCATTGTTATTTTTGGATAAACATCAGAGTAATGACTGAAATTTTTCTAAGGAAGGCTGACAGCCTACCAGTGTGTACTTACAGGATCAAACAAGGTATTCTGTACTTACAATATCAAACCATGGTCTATTCTGATTGGCTGTATATCTACTTCACTGATACTCCAATATTTTGACTATTATTTCTGCTTCCAACTACAATAAACATGCAATAATTTACTCATGTTTATTAAAATCTATTAGCTCAGCAAGGGATGTAAACTCATATTTTAAAAATTATTTCTAAGACAAACATAAAATACCAAGAGCTTAAGCCAATGAGAGTAGTCACCAAACTGTGGGAGAGGAGGCAGCGAATTGCTGGAACAGCTTCTTGCCATGGGCCTTGTACATGTGTGCACGAGCAGCCATCTGTTTGTGTCTGCAGACCTGCTCCCTGTGAAGCTTTTTCTCTGGTTTGACTCCTGGAGACTGAGCAGGTCCCCCTTCTGAGCGAAGCCAGAAGAATATATTAATTATGTGCTTGGCTATAGGGTCAGTCTAGCCTGATTTCAAAACCTGGTGCTACGATTTTCCAACTGTGTGACCTAAGCTCATTCTTTACCCTTTCTGCACCATTCCTGCTTCTTTTTGCATTGCTCAGTACTGTAAGGCTCTGCTGCTGTAATAAACAAACCTCATAATCCTGGTGACTTAACACAATAAATGTTCATTTTTTACTCTCCTAAAGTCCAAAGTGGGTCAGAATACCCCAAGAGCACCTGCCTTCTGCATGGTAACATTGAGATCCAGGCTGCCTCCATCAAAAGATGTCACTGCACAGCTGGTCACGGTGGCTCATGTCTGTAATCCCAGAACTTTGGGAGGCCGAGGCAGGTGGATCACCTGAGGTCAGGAGTTCGAGTCCAGCCTGGCCAACATGGTGAAACCTCGTCTCTACTAAAAATACAAAAAAACTAGCCAGGTGTGGTGGCAGGCACCTGTAATCCCAGCTACTTGGGAGGCTGAGGCAAGAGAATCGTTTGAACTTGGGAGGCAGAGGTTGCAGTGAGCCGAGATTGCGCCAGTGCACTCCAGCGTGGGCAACAAGAGCGAGACTCCATCTAAAAAAAAAAAAAAAAAAAGATACCACTGTACATCACGTGAGAATTTTGCACTTGTTCTTAGTTGCCTGTGATTGGAAATGACACACAGCTTCTCTCCTCAGTTGGCTATAACTATTCCGATGGCTGCAAAGAAACTCTAAGAGAAGCTGGTTGGTCAGTCCACATGTGCAGGAAATACAGAAGACCAAAATGTCAAGAGTATTAGCAATCTCCACACAATACTTCATAGAGGAAAAGTTAAAAAAAAAGTAATATTTTCCAAAGCTGTTGGTATACTACTTGACAGTAAGTATGCAAGAAATGATCATTTTTATTATCCTGTAGTGTTTTATTTTCATTATTATTTTATGATTCAGATACATAGGAGACTCATTTATCGATCCCATCCCTCCATTGTCTGTGATGACTTTATTGCCTTTCCAGGATCCTCTTTGGACTGCTAGGGCCATGAGAAGATCAAGCTGTCTTCCCCAGATGCCTTCTCGGGAGATGGCTGTACATTTAACAGGCTACCTTTCCTGCTGGCCAACCAGACCAAGCCAAATGGTAAAATAGGTGATATTTTCTACCTCCCTTTTAGTTCAAACTTCTGACATTGATAGGTATTCTGGTGATCCAAATGTCCCAGGATTTGCCACTTGTGATAGCCTCCTGGCTTGCCTGTTTCATCCTATCTCCTCCACAGAAATCCAACCCGAACTCCAAATGTGGCTTCCCACAGGGCTGGGAAGCAGAGCGCTGACAAAAATTTGGAGAAGCCTAAGGCAAAACAGATGAAATTTAATTTTAAACTGGGGAAAGAGAATCACTGTCAAATGCCATATAAGGAAGGTTGTATTGAGTTTCAGAAGGCGGTCTAGGTGACATGTGATCAGATGTATTACCAGAGAAGAGTGGGAAGAAGGAAAGTAGGGAAGACCTGAATCTTGAAGTCTGTGTACTGTGTGATTTTAACCTACGCCCTAGCCCCTGCTGGCCTTAAGACTGATTTAACCTCTACTCTAATAGTTTCTAATTAGACTGCTAGCAGACTTTATAATAATTGCAACCAATGTCGAAACCTTCTCTTTTCTCATTGGCTAGCACTTTGATAGGCCTGTGTTACTGCAAGGCAACATGACAGGTTGGTAAGAGAACAATCTAGATGCCAACTGACAAGACTTTTAAAATTTCCAGAAAAGGAAGAAAAATGAAAGAAAAGAAAAAAAAAGAATAATAAAAGGTCAAGAAAGAAAGCACGAAAGGAGGAAGGGGAGGGAAGAAGTCCAATCTTGTAGGCAGCCATGTTCTTTCCAGACATTTGATCAATTTTATGTCTGGTCCTGCAAGCATGCCCAATTGCTTAGAGCAAATAATTCTTCCTTCTTCACCGTGGAGGCCAAAAGAAAGCCCTGAGAAGCGTAAGTCAATCATGTGCTCTCTAAATGCCTTCTTTTAAAAGCTATATATATTTAGGATTCATTTGCTTGTTTGCCAATTGTATTAGTAGGTTTTCATAGTGCTATAAAGAAATACCCGAGACTGGGTAATTTATAAAAGAGACATGTTTAATGACTCACGGTTCTATATGGCTGGGGAGACCTCAGGAAACTTACAATCATGGCAGAAGGGAAAGTAGGCACCTTCTTCACATGGTGGCAGGAGATAGTGAGAGGAAAGCGGGAAGAATCCCCCTTTGAATTACCCCTTGAAAGGGTTTCACTCTGTCACCCAGGCTGGAGTGCAGTGGCCCTTTGAGGCTCACTACAGCCTCAAACTCTTGGGTCAAGTGATCCTCAGCCTCCCAGTAGTCTTTGTAGACAGCCTGATGGAGTCTCTTGGCACAAGAAGATTAATTAAACAATGTCTTCTAATTTTAATAAATTTCTACAATCCAAAACAAAAAAGAATCCTTTATAAAACCATCAGATATTGTGAGAACTCACTCACTTAATCAGGAGAAAAGTATGGGAAAAACTGCCCAGATGATCCAGTCACCTCCCTCCCTCCACACATGGGGATTACAATTGGAGGTGAGATTTGGGTGGGGACACAGAGCCAAACCATATCACCAATTCTTACCATTTTCTCATTCAGTAAGACTCAGTATACGGTATAAATCTCTGGAATCTAAGGGTTAGAACCATCTGCTCATGAAAGCCATCCGGGAACAATGCAAAAGATGGGGTGCATTTCCAAGATGAAGTGAGGACCATGTTGTTTTAATGTGCTTTGCATCTGTGTGTATCAGAGCAACACTAGTGTTCACCAAGCAGTCTGCATGTGCCGGTCACCATGCTAAGCACTTCATTTGCATAATCTCAGTCACTCTACAACACAAATCTATGATGCAAGTGTTATTTCATCCTTATTACACAGCTAAATAAATAGAAGATGAGAATATTTTGTGAACTTTCAAAGTCACACAGATGCAGAACTAAAAGTTTCTACTGTATGTGTTCTCAGATTGCTGCAGTTGAGACAGCAAACCCTTGGCTTGTGAGTAATTCTCAATTCATTGTAGAATACATGCAAGGTACAGCCTGCTCTTTCTTTCCTTAAATAAAAAGTGTGTGTGCCATAATAGGAAGCTGCTCACAGAAGGGATGAAGACACATTTGTATGTCTCATCAATCTCTCCCCCATTAATTCACTCAGAGCTTTGAGTGAAGCAATGAGTGGCTTCTCTTGGGCCCTCAGTGACTAATTCAGAGTCAGGGCCTGGCAACCAAGGTGTCTATAAATGCTTTTAGAAGGAGGAAAACAAACAAACAAAAAATCTGGCTGAATAACTGATTGATTTATCACCACAATAACTAGTCTCAGTGATTCTTCTCAGGTAAACTGGTTTATTCGAGCATTCCCGTTGATTTTGATTGACTCATGGAAAAATAATTGAGATGCTTTTCTGGGCTGGGAGATGGAAAGGTGACGAAATACTGTAGTACTGAACCCCTCTCAGCTCAAGGAGTATCCTAAGTGAAAAGGATAAAGCTCCTTCCAGGCCAGCTGTCATCGTCTTGGACTAAGGCACCATCTTGCACATGGGACACCTCCCCCCAGCTCTCCCCAAAGTGGAACTTTTTCTTTTTTTTCAGCAATTTAGTCTGTAAGTTTTGAGGTGATGCTAATCAACCTCCTGTGAGAACTTTGCAGCTCTCTCTCCCCTATTTGGGTTCCCAAATGGAGAGGACTAGGAGAGCCTGACCCCATTCCCTCTTCCCTTATTTAGTTCCAAAGCCTACTCCATAAGTACTAAGATGATGCATTCCAATCTTATATGAAACTTGAGTGTGAATGCAACCCGAGGATGCCTGAATACTGGTTGAGGTCCCCTTTCACTACAAAAGGCAAAACACAAAACAACTGTTACACAGATTACAGGAAGAAACAGAAGCCCAAAGGCACCATGAACCAGGAGGGGTCCGAGAGAAGACATAAACCTGTGAACACTGAGACATTAAAAACCTCCTGTCTTCTAAGCAGGCCGTAATCTACTAGCCCTACCGGGTAATTAACAATACTTGGGCTTGGGATGCTAACAGCCACCATCTTCGGGGAGGGGCAGGCTGGTTGGAGCACATTTTTGCCCATCTGCTGTCTAGCACTAGCTCTGAGTGAATTAATGGGGGAGATTGATGAGACATACAAATGACTGCCAGTATTTTTAATATGACAAGAAGGCATATGGGTAAGGACACAGAGGATATTCCTGTACTCATTTAGATAGGAAATAAAGCCAATATACAATCCACTCGAAAACTCTGAGTCTGCATACTATTAAGTAAGATCTCAAGTCACAGAAAAACTACTATAGTCATAAGTTTCAGTCATTTGGCATGTTTGGGAAAACGAGAATTCCACAGAAGTGATTTTTAGAAACTGCTGCGTGCCCTTTTCTTAGAAGTGGCTCTACACCCACCCAGCTGCAGGGACACCAGGCTCTCCTAATACTCAAACACAGTTCCTGTGCACCCCATCCCATATTTTACTGGACCAATTCCTCAAGTCCCCCTCTTAATATCCCAGATTACATGTCAATTCCTCAGATTAAACATTTCTAAGACTGAAATCTAGACTGCTTTGGTCTATGTCTTGGCCATTTAAAAATGTCCCCCACGTCAACTGAATTGCTTGTCTAGTGGTCTAATGCTTGATTTTTTCTAGCCAAATGTAAACCCGGAGAGCACAGAGTCTAAGACTAATCTTTTACTCTTGCTATGATCTGAATGTTGGTGTCCCCCCAAAATTCCTATGCAGGAACCTTATCCCCAGTGTAATGGTCTTAACACATGGAGCCTTTAGGAGGTGATTAGGTCATGAGGGCTCTGTCCCCATGAATGGATGAGTGTCTTTTTGGAAGAGACTTGGGGAGCCTATTTATCCCTTCCCTGACTGAGGAAACAGCAGGCACCACCCATGAGGAACAGACCATCTCAAGACACTGATTCTGCTCATGTCTTGTCTTGGACTTGCAGCTTTAATAACTGTGAGCAATAGCTTTTTCCCCTCCCTTCCCTTCCCTTCCCTTCCCTTCCCTTCCCCTTCCCCTTCCCTTTTCCTTCACTTCCCCTTTCCCTTCCCCTTCCTTTCCCTTTCCTTCCTTCCTTCCATTGAGACAGGGTCTGGCTCTGTCACCTAGGCTAGTGTGCAGTGGAGCTATCTTGGCCCACTTCAACCTCCACTGCTTGGGCTCAAGCGATCCTCCCACCTCAGCCTCCTGAAAAGCTGAAACTGCATGCACACACCACCACATGGGCTTTTTGTAGAGACAGGGTTTCACCATATTGCCCATGCTGGTCTTGAACTCCTGGATTCAAGTGATTTGCCTGTCTTGGCCTCCCAAAGTCCTGGGATTATAGATGTGAGCCACCATGCCAAGCCAATTTCTGTTGTTTATAAGTTACCTAAAGGTATTATGTGATGGTGACCCCAAAGGACTAAGACAATCCCACATTTCCAATGGGTAGCAAGTTGCTCTGATGAATATTTGCTGAGTGTTGCCTAAGTGTGCCTTTGACCATTTTTCTTCGAGACTTAACTGATTCCCATGTGGCCCATCTTGCCCTCTGATTCCAATACGTTTTCCAGATTAAAGCCAATGTGGTCCCGCTAAAACAAAACATATAATAACATTAAATTTTTGACAGTTCTTCAAGCTTGTGAAATTTTTGATGTTGGTTTTGATGTTATTATTTTTGTCTTTTTCTTTTCATAACTTTACTGGTTCTACTAATGCCTCTGGTAATCGATTGAAATGTAACAAAACACCCTAAACCGAGTGGCCTATACCAAGAGCAGTTTGGGCAGGGCATAACCTAATACACTTAGGATTCACTTCCCTGTGTAGTTCCTAATTCTGTCAGCGTAAATTGGCCAGGTCTCGCAACTCCTTTGTATATACTTCATTTTCTCTTGGGTCACACTTTTTTCCTGTTTCTCTGGGAAACACTTGGACTTGAATCTGGTTATAGGTTTAAGAATACAGTTCCCAGGTTGTGCATCAATGTGCCCCAGGGCACCACAGTACATTTACAAGGGTGCCACAGGAGATTTTAAGGAAAATACGGAGATGGTCAATGTTTGTCAGACTCCACGGGAACGACTCGCTTGGTGTACATCCCAGTTTCAGTATGAAATCATGCTGCAGCCTCCAGTGGTGTCCTATGTTTCTAGATTGAGATTTTAGGTGTGCATGTGCCATTAGCCAATATTTGTGGTTGCTTAAGAATGAAGTACAATCATTTTTTCTTTTGGTTTACCTGTAGTAGTATTTCAAGTAATAACAAAATAAAAAATAAATGAATAAATCAATAAATATTGAGGGGTAAGCTTCGTGAACAGAATTGTTGGCTATTTTATTTGGCCCAGGGCACTGCAGAAAATTAGAGATGCTAAGGTAGCCATCAGTTGAGGAAATCTAGAAATTTCCGGACTAGAAGCAATGAGATTTGGTGACAGGAGGCCCCAAGAATGATCCTAAATCTCTCCTAAGGTGATTACTTCAGAGAATGCTATTCTAGCTTTCTCAGGCAAGGGCTGGCTGATGTCCTTAGACAGGAGAAGAGGCTGTTTCTGTGGGCAGAAGAGGCTCAGCAGAATGTTTGAGGTCCTCAGTTCACAGGGACCTTCCCACCTGCTCCCATCCTTAGCTGCACTGATCATTCATTTTTCATGGCAATCTAGCAACCTGCTAGATTAGACTTCAGGTTCGGCATTTAGAAATCTCAGTCCTGTAGCTAGAGGAGATCAGATTGCTTTTAGGGCAATCATAGCTTTCTGGTACATTTTGGACCTAGAATTGAGATTTTTAAATCCATGCAATTTTACCTTTTTTTTTTTTTCCTCCAAGATCTGAGGATGTTTGCAAGCAGCCAATTAATTCCATTCTACTTATTTTCAGTAAAATTCACTGTGATGGAGTTGGTTTCCAAAGGTATATGTTGACAGGTGCTCACAGGTGAAAATTTAAGCAAGAGCTTTGTCACTGCTTGGGAAGGGCCCTCAGTGCCACCCTGCACCCTTACAACATGGTCACTAATGCCCTTTAACCTCATCAAAGTATGCAAAGAATCCATTTCAGTTTCTTATCCTTAAAGTTATATTGCCCTAGAGCTACTCTTAGTATCACTGACGATATTAATGGAAGCAAAATAGAATTATAAAATATTCTGTTAATAAATTAGGTCATAAAAATTGTGGTAAAAACTGAAAAGTAAAGTTCTAATAAGGAAAATGTGAAAAAACAAAACAAAACAAAACAAAAGTCACTCACCAGCTTAGGAGATTGTGAATGAGTTGGAGCTTGGGGGAAGCTGGGAGCTGGACGTGCCCAGATGCTGGAGCAGAGACTGTAGGGGCAGACATGGACGTCTATGGGAATTTGCTGGGTGTCAGCAACTATCGCCTGCCTCTGGGTTTACGGCAAAGCTTCTGATGATCAGCCAGGATTGCTACAGAGTCAACAGTCAAAAAGAACGGGGCATGAAGAGCAGAAAAGAAAAGTGAAAAGCCTTCTGTCTCACTGCCTGTCACCGCCTGTCACCGCCTGTCATGAATGATGATCTTCAGAGCATGATGCAGGTGCTTCACTTCCATCTCCCAACCTAGCACAACTTAGTGGCCCAAAAGGACAACCATAACCCAGAAATACAGAAAGAAGAGGATTCCAGGGATTTCAGTTTCCAGCTAGCCAATTTGCCAGTAGAGCCATCACTTTGCACACGCACCCATTTGTCATCTGTTATCTGCTAACTCCTCTGTGGGTGTCTTTCGCCACTGCTCTGGCTCCCCCTGTTTAACTACTCAAAACTTTGAAAAAGAAACTGATTTCTCATGTTCCTTTGGACTTCTTTATCCACCACCCCCCAGTTGCCATATATTGGGTTTTGGAAGTCATTGACCTCAATATCAGTAACTCTTCCCCATAAAAACCTTCCCAAGCTCTCAAAGGAAGGTTAAGCATGCTCCTCCACCATCTGTAGCACCCTGTTATTTCTGTTATGGTATTTTCCTCACTATCTTATGGGTGTCTAATTCTTTGTTGACCCAGCTAAATATAAACTTCTTTAGATTAAGGATTCTAATTAATATAGTGTAAATACCTAGTGTAAATCTTGGCCTATAATAAATCCTAAACCAACTTTTCTTGTTAGAATAGAAAGCAAAAGAGGAAGAAGGAATGAAGGACTGGAGGAAAAGAAGAGAGGAAGGAAAGAAGAAAAGGAGAAAATCAACTAGAAAGGGCTGACTTTTAGAATCTACTATTTTCCATACCTCTCTCCTGGTGCTTATCCTCTTTATAGGTCAATGAACCCTCAGGGCCCATCCAAGGAAAAAAAATCTGAAGTTTAGTTTCTTTTAATAATTGTTATTTTGATAGATTTAGAGGGTACAAGTGCAGATGTGTGACATGTATATATTGTGTAGAGGTGAGGTCTGGGCTGTTAGTGTACCCACCACACAAATAGTAAACATTGTACCCATTAGGTAATTTTTTAAACTTCACCCCCTCCCCACACTCCCACCTTTTGTAGTTGGCAAGGTCTGCTCTCCCCCTCCCTATGTCCATGTGTACCTGTTGTTCAGCTCCCACTTATGAGTGGGAATATGCAGTATTTGACTTTCTGAGCTATTTCACTTAGCAAAATGGCCTCCAGATCCATCCAGGGTGCTGCAAAATACATTATTTCATTCTTTGTAATGGCTGAATAGCATTCTATATATATCATGTATATATGTGTATATAAACATATATATACACTATACTTGACATATATATATAAACAACTATGTATACTATACTTGACATACATGATATACATAGTATATATGTAGTATATACATATGCTGTACATACTAACTCCTCAATGGGCCTCATATATATATATGTATATGTATATATACCATATAGATGTATATACAGTATATATACACAGTATATACACCATATAGATGTATATATAGTATATATACACAGTATATACACAACATATGTATATATGTATCTATAGTATATATACACAGTATATACATAGCATATGTATATACATATATAGTATATATACACAATATATGTATATACTACATACATACATATATAGTATAATGTATATATGTATACTATATATGTATAATACAGTATATATGTGCTGTATATATTACATATATGTAGTATATCATAAATGCTATATATATAGTAGTACTTATAGGTAGTGTATATGTGTGTGTTTGTGTATGTGTGTGGGTAGTATACCATAATACTTTTATAGTGTGTATATATATATATATACACACATATGCACACTATATATAGTATAGTATTATGGTATATATGCAACACTACACACATGAATGAAATCTATATATTTATATATACATGTACACACACACATACACACACACACCATATTTTCTTTATCCAATTCTCCATTGATGGACACTTAGATTAATTCCATATCTTGTTATTGTGAATAGTGCTGTGATAAACATATGAGTGGAGGTATGTTTTTGATATAATGACTTATATCCCATTGGAAATAAGTATACCTAGCAGTGGGATTGCTGAATAGAATGGTAGTTCTCTTTTCAGCTCTTTGAGAAATTTTCATAGAGTTTTTTCATAAAAATTATACTAATTTACATTTCCACCAACAGTGTATAAGCCTTCCCTTTTCTCTACACCCTCACCAATGTCTGCTGTTTTTTGACATTTTAATAACAGCCATTCTGACTGATGTAAGATGGTATCTCATTGTGGTTTTAATTTGCATTTCCTTGATGATTAGTGATGTTGAACACTTTTTCATGTTGACCACTTGTTTGTCTTCTTTTAAAAATATCTATTTATGTCTTTTGCCCGATTTTTAATGGGATTTTTTGTTTGTTGTTGTTGTTGTTGTTGTTGAGTTGTTTGAGTTTCCTGTAGACTCTACATATTATCCCTTTTCCAGATGCATAGTTTTCAAATACTTTTTCCCATCTATAGGCTATCTGTTTACTAGGTTGATTGTTTATTTTGCTCTGAAGAAGCTTTTTAATTTAATTATGTCCTATTTGTCTGTTTTTGTTTTTGTTTTTGAGGAGTTGCTTATAAATTACTTGCCCAGGCCAAAGTCCAAAAGAGTTTTTCCTAGCTTCTTTTCTAGGATTATTATAGTTTCACGTCTTACACTTAAATCTTTAATTCATCTTGAGTTAATTTTTATATTTGGTGAGAAATAGGAGTCCAATTTCATTCTTCTGCATATGACTATCTCATCTTCCCAGTACCATTTATTGAGTAGGGTGTCTTTCTCCAGTGTATATTTTTGTTGACTTTGTCTAAGATCAGTTGGTTATGGGCCTGTGGCTTTTTTTACTGGGCCCTTTATTCTATCTCATTAATCTGTCTATTTTTATACCAATATCATGATATTTCATGGTAAATCTCCCATCAAACTCGGATAGCAAATGATATTTCATTTGCTATAGCCTTGTAATATAACTTGAAATCAGGTAATGTGATGGCTCCAACTTTTTTCTTTTTGATTAGAATTTATTTGACTATTTAGTTTTTCTTTTTTGTTCCATATGAGTTTCAGAAGAGTTTTTACTAATTATATGGACAATGATTTGGTAATTTGATAGGAATTATGTTGAATCTGTAGATTGCTTTGGGCAGTATGGTCAGTTTAATGGTATTGATTCTTCCAATTCATGAGCCTGGGATGTATTTCCATTGGTTTGTGTCTTCTGTGATTTATTTCATCAGTGTTTTGTAGTTCTTCTTGTAGAAGCCTTTCACTTCCTTAGTTAAATGTATACCTAGGTAATTTGTTTTTTTTTTTTTTTTGTAGCTACTGTAGATGTGATTGAATTCTTGATTTGGTTCTCAGTTTGATCATTATTGGTGTATAGAAATGCTATTGATTTTTGTACATTAATTTTTTATCCTAAAAGTTTACTGAAGTTATTTATCAAATCTAGAAGTCTTTGAGAGGAGTCTTTAAGATTTTCTAAGTATCAGATCGTATCATCAATGAACAGGGATAGTTTGACTTCCTGTTTTCCAATTTTTATGCCTTTTATTTATCTTGCCTGATTGCTCAGGCTTGGACTTCCAGTACTATGTTAAATAGGAGTGGTGATAGTGGGCATCCTTGTCTTGTTTCAGTTTTTAGAGAGGATGCTTTCAACTTTAACCCATTCAGTATGATGTTCTTTGTGAGGTTTTTCTTATATAGCTTTAAATATTTTAGGTATGTTTCTCTGATACTGAGTTTGATGGGGGATTTACCATGAACAGATGATGAACTTTATAAAATGAGTTTTCTGCATGTATTGAGATTATCATATGATTTTTGTTAGTAATTCTGTTATGTGGTGAATCACTTGTTTAAGACATTACCTGGATGTGATTTCCGTTTAAATCCTAAAGACTGCAAGTCAGCTTGTAGACAAATGGCAGAACTGCAAAAACAAAATAAAGTGACTTTATCTCTTCTTAATTTTGTGACATCAAGCAAGTCAATATATCTGAGCCTCCATTTATGACATTCAATGATAACAATGGCTCCCATTTACTGAGTGTTCCTGAATGCTTCACGTGCATTATTTGACTTAGTCTTTTCAACAGCCATGTTAGGGAACTATTATTATCACCATCTGCATAGTTTCAAAAATGTTACATTACTGTCTAAGGTCACACCTTAAGCTAGAGGAAAATCCAAAATTTTATTCTAAATATTAGGCCCTATGCTACATAATCTATTATTGAAAGGGAGTGCTACATATCTGCCTTGCCTATGACACAGGACCAAACCAACTAATATATGTGAGTGCTGTTTGTAAACCACTAACTATAAGCTATAAAATGTGAAGTTTTTATTGGAATAGAACTTTGCCTTCTGAGGCAGCTGCTATACAAAATAAATTTTGACAGTTCTCCAAGCTTGTAAAATTTTTGATGTTGGTTTTGATTTTATTATTTTTGTCTTTTCCTTTTCATTGTCAGGTAGTCAGCTATATTTGCTTTTTGTTCTCAGTCTTTCTATTTCTAGGTGCCCTTGTCACAACTTGCGGAACTTAATCTTTTGTGGGTGGAAAGCTAGATAGTCAAATGAGGTGCCGAGTAGATTTAAATGTGTAAAATACGAATTATGAAATATAAATTACATGGGATTTGGAATATGAGTTTTGAATATAAAATATAGTTTTACCCCATTTTAACAAAATCTATGTCCAGTTTCTCAAGAGTTGAGGTCAAAAGACCACTTTCTTTTAAATAAATGAGATTTAATTATATGGTAAAACCAATGACCTATTAGTGACAAAATATTCCATGCAAATGTTTAGCATTAATAATACTTTTACCAGCAGACAACATAAAAATGACTGTGACTAATGTAAACTAGTATCAATATCTTTATTTTATCCTAAAAAACAAAAACAGTATGAAAATTGCAGAAGGGGTACATTTTTTTCCATTAGCAATTTATGAAATACTAGAAATATAGATTATGAAGATTTTTTTGAAAAAAGATAACTTCATTAAAACACCACATAAACCAAAATGAAAATGAGAACCCACAATATCATTTCTATGACTCCAGTTTTATGCCTGCTTTTAATTTGGGGAATCCAATTGCAAGTAGGGAGAATTATACTATAATTTACTAAATGTGGCCATAATTTTCCTTCATTTTTGAGAGTACAATTGGCTTGCTTAGTCCACAATTACTTTAGTGTCCAATTGCCTACACAATTAATTGCAAATGTAAAATGTTACTGGGTAGAGGCTCTGGGAAATGTGTTCCTGATGCCTGCCAATGCCAATAGTTGCCTGATGAGGACCAAAAAATTCACTTTGAAGGACAGAGCTGGCTCTGCATATTGACAGAGATGAATATTATTAAAATTGCATTTGAACCTAGATTGCAAGCAAGACATTGGCAAAAACCAAAGTGTAATTAAGAGATTTAAATGTAGATTTCAAAGGAGCCTTGTTGTTAGGGCTTTTTAGCCAGTGGAGGAAGGATTAGCAGAGAAATCAAGCAAAACAGATGTAAAAGATTCTTCTTTAATGAAGTGTTTCTTAGAGTGCGTCTCCAGAGTGTTGGGAAGCAACGAATAGGAACATTTTGACATTTTGACATTTCAACCAGCAGCTGGAAGAGAAGCCTCTGCTAGTTTTCAACACCTTCCATTGTACACCACAGGGTGTCAGAGAGAAGTTCACAGCAAAGGTGAGAGGTGTTACATGTAATGGACCAGGCTAGACTTCACCATTTGAAAAAGTCCTGAGAATTGATAGCTTCTCACCCATGTATGGTTGTTCATTTGCAATACCTCCAGAGTTTCTACTGTGTATAGAAAGAAAAGAAAGGAAAGGCAGATTGCAAATACCTTTTATGTTCCTAGAGAGAGGGCTGCATTTTGAACTGCATTTTGGAACCAGTTTAAATAATACATTTCTATTCGTGGATGTGAAAATAGGTTCAGAATTCATAGAGGTTGCTGACCTATGATTTGGTGATATCATGATAAAGTACAAATTACGTTTGATTAGATAAAAGCAGCTTTAGCCTTTCTTCTACCTCAAGGCCTATGGAAGAAAAAAAAGTAAAACTGTACAATCTGCCATCTCATTCTCTCTGTGAACATTTTTCTCTTCCCAGTGCAATCGAAACACACATATGGTGCCCAGAATTAACATCATGAAAGGGATCCCATTGCTCTGCAGAGAAGACAGTAGTGAGTCATATTCTGAATCCATTTGCACAATTTAGGAATTCAATAGTTAAGGTCAACATACATATGTGAATTTTCATCTCTCACTCCCCCTCTCTCTAACCATGATTTCACACTCCAATCTCAATCCAACACTATACATTCATTCTTGTTTTTCTTCTTTTCATATTTGCAATTCTCTTCTCCAGTGGTGAGAAAACCAACTCTTATTTTTTTACCTGATCAATTCCCCTTTATGCAACCAATGTCTTCTCACCCATAGGCACACCCCTATGTAGGAGCCCTCAGTGCCCATCTGCCCTAGCAAATGAATGTAGTGCTCAGTCTCCTTGGGCTTCTATACTCTGCACCAGCTGTTTGTCTGGCTCTAAATCCTCCTTGCTCCTTTCTGATCCTGAGACCCCCCTGCAGGAAATTTTAGCACGGATGCCCTTGCATGGGTGCATGAATACCCAGCTCCATCCCCACATCTCACACTAGGGCATCCCCCAGGAGTGGACCTTCTTCTCACTCTGGTTGGGAGTCAACTCCTTGCCTTGGGCCACTGCTTCCTCCACTTCCAGGCTAGTGTAGAATCCTACTTTGCCCCATCTGATGGATTTTGCACAGAATTAATCAGAAATAGAAGGGAAAGAGAGGAAAAAGAGAGAAGCTGGGAAAGAAAGGAAAAGGAGAGAAGCTGGGAAAGAAAGGAAAAGGAGAGAAGCTGAGAAAGAAGGAGATGGAGAGGCAAAGAAGAGGAAGAGGAAAGCTCACGGTAGACTTTTTGTGGATGAAGTTCATCAGGGTGAAGACGTTCTTTTCTATGCTTTCATTCCCAAAATGTGTTTATGTGTGTGTTAGCAGAAGATAGACTTCAGTTGAATCCTCAAACCATGCCAGATTTGGAATTAGGTAAAATCAGGCTTTGAAAAGTAAATTTCAAGATGTTACCAATAAAGGATTTTGTTACTGTTGATGTTGTTGTTTTTAACCTTCAGCCCAATGCATTTGGCAGAAAAATCAGATGAGTGGATTAGCCATAAGATACGAAAACAATGGAAACTTCAGTTTAAAATATACTATTTGCCTGCATCAGCATTCTTTCCAACTGATGACATTTCAGGACCTTTTAATGAATTAAAGCCATATTTGCTGTAAGAAGCCAGCGAAGTTACTGACTGGTTCAAAAATAATTACATGCATGGTGGAATAAGAAGACATACAAAAGTGCTGTTGGTCAATCACCAATAATTGTTCCTGCCAAATTTGTGGCCTATATATGAGCACATGTGGAATAAATTTCTGTGTACCCAAAACAGCATAGAAGTGTGGCAGAGAGGATGGGAAAAATTATTACAGAATGCTCTTGTTGGTGTATATCAGTTCATGAAAGAATTTCAAACTGAGCAGCGCCACATGGAAATGAATATGAACATATTCTCTGACAAGTGGACGTCCTAACTTCTATCCCTGTAATACACTTATTTTTTACAATTCACTATACTACGTATTTCATCTTTGCATCATTTCTACCACCGGAGGTATAAGTTGTGTAAACACTCTTAGAGAGTTCTTATTTGTTTTATGCATTTTTTTACAAATATGACTCCATCAAAGCACATAATCACAAAGTTGGCTTTGTGTGTAAGCACTGTGCACATGTGTAAAAACATTGAAACTTCCTCAATAAATGAGGGGTACCTCTTTTTGTGCATCTGCATTTGTGAAAGATAAGGTTTCTCTAGACCTCAGCTCTTTGGGTGATTCCATATGTGGTGGGGACCCATCACGGTTTTTTATCAACTTTGTCAAGAGTTGTTAAGTTGTCTTTCATCGTATTTCAAATGACTGCATTATGAAGCTGGGTGCACCACATAACAAGACATAATGAAGTGCATTTCTACATTTCAATTTTTGATCTGTAGCTTTATGGTTTGACTCATAACTGTTATACCTGTATAACTGTCATTAATGTATCCGAGTATTTATGCTCGCTAAAATATGTATATTATTATTGCCTATTTTATTGTAAAGTAACCTATGAAGTGCTCTGTCATGTTTTGTTATGTTTCTCAAATAACTCTCTTTCTGAAGATATAAATGAGTATCTTTAAATATTTTTCATTTTTATTATTTTTTCCATAACTATATTTTCAGGATTTTACTCTTCCGGATTTCAGCACTCAAGACTTTGGCACCTGAGATTGTGTCTTTTGAGATTATGATTATCTCCTAACTGGGCCATATTAAATATTGTTGAATTTGATTGTCTGTATTTTGTTTAGACTTTCTACCCATGTTGACATAGGTGAGATTAGCCTGTGGTGTTTCTTTCTCACAGTATCTTCTCTTGTTACTTTTCTTTGATTAACATGATTATGATAACCTTATAAAATGAGTTGAGGTTTTGCTCATCTTCCATGTTCTGGACATGTTTAAAAATTTTTAAATTTGTTATTGAATAATTGGCAAAAGTTGTCAGTGAAGCCTTTCAGCTTTGCGTTTTGATTGTGAGATGAATTTACTGCAGATGTTGTGATTTTATTGAATTTAAGATTATTTAGATTTCACTGTATGCTAGTTTTGTTAAGTTATAGTTTTCTAAGAATTAATCCATTTTATGTAAATATGCAAATTGACTCAAATAAAGTTATAATTAATTTATTTAATTGGGTGTCTAGGTTTTTAAAAATAGTAAACACTTATTTTAGGCTATGTGTATATTACTTCCCCTTAAGTTAAAAATGAGGATATAAATAGCAAAAGGCCTTTAAAATTAAATATAAAATATGATCACAACCTCAGCAGAGGGTGTTTTTCAAAGGGATTATTAAGCATAAATTAAAAGATTATAAAATTTGCTTTACCAAAATTAATCTTAAAAAAATTAAAAGACACCGTAGGAAAAATGAAAAGTCAAGCCACAGAATGGGAAGAAAAACTTGCAAAACATACAGCTAACAAAGAACTAATACCCAATCTATGTTAAAATAAAAAAAAAATAAAAAACACTATAATATACCAATGAAAAAAGATACATAGAGATATGGATTAAAAATAACAAATAAAATTTACAAAACAAGATATCTACATCAAGACACCATAGCTAGGAATGCATTTAAGTCTGACCAAACATTTATGGCAGTGTGGAGCAATGGGGACTCTTGTATGCTGCTGGCCAAAATAAAAACCAGTGCAAACACATGGGTCAGTCTTCTGGCAATATCCATTAAAATTTGAGTATGTGTGAATGCATGATCAGCAATTCCGCTCCTAGGTATCTGCCCCTGAGAAGTTATTGCTCATGAGTACCAGGATATAGCCTAGAATATTCATAGGTGCATTTTCTGAAATAGTCTGAACCTAGAAACTACTCAAATTCCTATGCCTTATAGAATAGGTACATATATTGTGGTATGTTTACACAAATGATATTACATAAAATTAAAAATAACTACAGTTATCTTGAACAGCATGAATATTCCACAAAGCATATTATTGAGGAGAAAGGCAAGGCCCAAGAGAGAAGGTGAAATTTCCAGCATGATTATGTCACCCTTAACATCAGATCAGGGGACACTTCGGTCCAATCCCTTCATCTCATCCAAGTGCTTCAGTGTCTCAGGCCACACCATTAGACTCCCAGTTCTGCTTTTGGCTTCACCTTCTACTGGGCACCACCCCCTGACTGTCTCCAGTCTAGTCTCACTGGCTGCCACGCTGGTTTTGAACACACCAGGCAAGGTCACTCTTTGAGTCTTCGCATGGCTCTCCTTCTGTTTAGAACCCTCTTCCCCAGATGGCCAGAGGCCCACTGTAGCACTTCCTTCAGATCCTGATAAGAATGTTCCTCTTTCAATGAAGCTTTCTCAGGCCACTCTCTTTTGCTTTATTATTCTCCAAAACATCATCACTACATAATCTATTATTCATGTGTTCATTCATTCATTTATTTATCTTATTAATCATCTGTCTGCTCCTACTAAACTGTAACCTATGTGATAATATTGGTGCAAAAGTAATTGCAGTTCTTGCCATTAAAAGTGAGGGCCAAAAACCTCAGTTGCTTATAACGGCAAAACCCGCAATTACTTTTGCACCCACCTAATATCTTTTTTTAAAAAATTGCTTCATCCTTAGTCCTTATACAGTGTCTAACTCGTAGTTGGTATTAAATAAATACTATTTTATTGAATGGTAAAGCAAATGGGAAATCTACACTCCAATTCCAGGAAAGTGATTACCACTGAGAGTGGTGAATGGAGACAGCATTAGAAGCTGGTGGTTTACATATACCTATTAAGTGTGTCTCATTAAAAAGTGAATAATCAAAAGCATATAATGCAAAAATGTTAACAGCACTTTAATCTCAGCTGTGCATATATTGATTCCTATTTGCTTTCCTGTATGTTTGAAATTTAAAATGTTTTATAATTTTTTTTAACATAAAGAGGAGAAACAACTTTGGAAGTTTGGCATGCTACGTTGTTCTTTTGGGATATAACATGTTATTTCCTTTAAACTCAGTATTTCTCAGAGATACTTGAACATGAGATACATTTTTTTTCAACTGAATGGCTATAAATGATTTCTGCAAATAAATTTGGTTCCCTGTTTGTTTTACTACTCAACCAACCAATATTTATAAAATACCAACTACGAGTTAGACACTCAGTCTAAAAACTGAGGATAGAGCAGTTAAAAAAATGATACCATGTTATCAGGTGGGTTATAGTCCAGTGACAACAGACAGATGATAAACAAGTGGAATAAATGAATGATTCAATGCCGGGATGATAGATTAAGTAGCGGGGATGTTAAAGAGAAAAACAAAGCAAGAAAGAAAGACAGTGGCCTGAGAAACGAGATAAACTTTGACTTCATTCTCCTTTCAACTTGGGTCTTGTTTATCTCTAAGGTTTGCCAATATGTACTAGGATCAAAGCTCTCTTATAAAATACTTTAACACTAAGACATTTACAAAAGTAGATCTCATATCACATTGTACTAGTTATGTATGTATGTATATATGTATGTATGTATGTATATATGTATCAGTTTTCTAACCATGCTGCTTGATTTCCCAAATCAAGTACATCATATTAAAAAAATCATAAACAGTACCTCATGTTAATTTCCCAAATCAAGCTGCATGATTTGGTAAATTCAAGCTGCATGATTTGGGAATGACTATGATGTACTGTTTATGTAGATCATATTAATTTATATTCACCTCTGCACTTGTCTAACTGAATTCATTTTTTAAGTTATATGTGGAGCTCTGCCTTAGATTTTGAGGGAGAAGGGGCTCCATACATACATATGCCCTCAAGGAAAATGACAAATAAGTAACTGTTTTTCATTTTATTTTATTTTGGCTTCCTGGGGGCTTATAGCCCTTTTTTTTCAAATAAATTATACAAAATCTTGGACAAACTAAGCTAAGCCAAGGTGAACCTGGTCAGAATGATAAAATAATAAGAAAACAAATCCTTTGAAGTAGAAAAATGGCAGAAAAATTTGCTAAGAGAATAAACAAACTTATTTTTATGTTTTCAAATATTTGAGAAGTGTATGCAATTTATCTGTTGACCCCAGAAGGCACAACTAATACCAATGAGTAAAAATGCAATACAGGAAAGAACTTTCTAGTTATCATAACCATCAAGATGGACTGAAACCTATCATCAATGTCTAATGAGCATGTCTAGTACACATGGAAAAATCTTCAAGTTTCTTTCCAACTCTCCAGTTCCATAAATCTATAAATGTTTTTCCTCTGATATTTATGCCAATCTTCTCTGTAATCTGGAATGAGCGAGCTCACTTCCCACAAAAGACCAATGCTACTTCCTCATTTAGCTTCTCTCTAAAGGCTCTGACATCTATTTACAAAAATTCTTCGTGTCACAGAGTTCAATGAAGGGTGTTTGCACATATGTAAATAAGTGTGCAGGCCTTGTTGAGGGTTGTTAAAGGTTACTGATGCGTGCCATAAATTTTTAAGAGTCATCTGCTGCTCTGGGCAGAGGCCATGACTGGTAAGGCTGTTGTGCTGCCATCCACTCATCATAAATCCTTCAGAAGGCTTCGCACTGTCGTGGGCAATTTTTTTTTTATTGTTACTCTTTCATTTAACGAAACATGATAAATTGGTTCTGTCTATTGTGCATTTCTCAAATAGCCACTTCCTGGTTCATTATCATGATTATATGACACGTGAAAAGAATAGGGAAGGCTGAGTTAATGGGGCTGTCTATGAGCCACAGACTGCTAGGAAACTAAAAAGATCTGCATGTTGACAGCATCACAGCTGAGTATCGGGACCCACCAGATGTCCCTGAGCTGTGACCAAAATCAAGGAGCCTTTGTTGACACCCCACCCACACACGCCAACATCCACAAAGGTTATGCATTAAAGAAAGATGACAGATCAGTATAGTGCAAAAAGGAATAAAAATAAAATATTTAATGTTTTCCTTATGAGTCTTCCAATTGCTTTCTATGTATCCCCTATAACTCTCTCTATTGTGCAAAAATCCAATTAACAATTTCATAAATCAACTACAAGAGTTTTTTTAATGAAGTTATCAAATATTTAATGGATGTTTTTCAGAGCACAATGGTGAAATTCAATTTCTAGTAAATTAGTTTTTTAACCTAATCCCAGAATATGCTTAATTATGTAACATAATTTTATGTTAGGTATTTAGTGACAGAAACAAGTACTATTTGGTCATTACAATCTCATGATTGTGATTCATCAAAGTGCATTCAGAAATTATTTTACCATGATTCAGCAACAGTATCAACAAAACAGCAAATACTAAATTGAAGTGGAGTTATATATTTTCTAACATCAGAAACCGCTTTTCTAGGCCCAGCGTTTCATGAGTGCGTACTGCACATAACCAACAATAGTAGTGATGAGAGCTAACACATGCATAGGGCTTTGGAGTCTGAAATGGATTTGCTCACCTGTTCTCTCCTTTGATCATCCTGATTATGCTGAGAGGTAGACAAGCTCTACTTCATTTTCCAAATGAAAAACTAAAGACCCAGGGAGGTTATGTGACTTTACTTGGAGATGAATCGAAAATGTGCTAGGCTGGAATTCTGGCTTCAAAATCTGTTTTCTTTTCCATTTTCTTTTCTTTTCCAACTCTGTCTCTCTGTCCATTAAAAAATCTGTTCCTTCCCCTGCCACACCATGCCTTGTGGTTGATGCCTCAGTAACACCGAAATGCTGTTGGTGAGCAGACCTGCCATGTGATTCCAGAAGCCCATGCCTTTCACGGGCTGTTCCGATTGCTTGGACTTCTCCTCCAGGTGAACAACGAAGCTCCTATTGATCTTATAAAATTCTTCATTGTCATCATCTCCTTAGTATCACATTTCCAGACACCTTTCCAGATTTTTTAACACTCTGTATTTAATGCCCAAACACACCCAAAATAGAATTTCTTCCAGCCTCAACATTTGTCAATCTTCAGTCCTCTGTGATTCTTCTATCATTTCCTTGATGTATTTGTTGGTTTTGTGTTGTTGTTTGCTAGAAATTTTCAAAACAAATTTTAGACATCTGTGAATATGTTCATATATATTCTAAAAAGTTTCGTTTCCCATCTGTAAACTATTTATGATTATGTCATTTCTTCCCCAGTATGTCATCAATTGTTCTCAATTTTTTCAACATGTATCTTCCATTGGCTTATTCAAATAAGGATTAGAGGAGACTCTCACACTGTACTTTCTTGATGTGGAACTTCCACCTCCCTCAGTCTATAACAGGCTCCCCACTTACCTCCTACATTTCCCCCAGGCTTTTTCTTTCTTGAAGAAATGGTATAATTTCTCAAAGTCTGGATTTGATTCATTGTGTCTCTTGCTATTTACTATATTCCTTTATCTTATTTCTTATTAACTAGGCAATTAAGTCTAGATGCTTGATTACATTCAGGCTTTATACATAGATGGATGAAACTTGATTAAATGCTTGATTAAATTCATTTTGTATGTATGTATATATGAATAATTGAAACAGGGTATCAAGCATTTCCTATTGTACCACATCAAAGAAGTACATACAATCTTATTGTTCCACTTTTAAAACAGTAAAGTTAATATCTAGGTTCAGACATTATCAATCTGATCCATTCATTTATGTCAATCTTTCCCAGTGGATTTCACCCATGGTAAAGAAATAAATAAAAGAAAACAAATATTTGTTACCTACCACCATTATTTCATTGGAAGTAGCAAAATGGTAATTTCTAAATTCGAAAATTTGTCCTTTTTATTATAATTTTCTCTACAACAAACTTAGCCTTATCAAGTATTTTCTTTTCTAAAATATACTCCATACTAGAAAGGCAGGATAAATGCTGTCATCTTCTTTTACTTAGCAATATTTAGAATAATCAGTGGGTGCCCTAGCAAACTCCAAAGTTGATCAATAAGGTGATGACATTTAAAATGTATTATTATAAATGAATGGATGTGTGCACATTTGTGTATATGTATATGTGTGTGTACCTTTTCAAATGATTTTTTTGGTATAATTCACTCCACTGCAGCCAGCCCCACCTCCAACATTGGTGATTACATTTCAGCATGAGATTTGGGTGGGGACAAACATCAAAACCATACCAGATACCCTGTGTTTACTTTTAGGTTTGAATATACTTGGGTTTTAGAGTAGCTTAATCATTATCTGACTTCCTGTACTACCTAGTTGATATATTTTAGGTTCATTTATTTCTATTTGTTTTCTATTTTTACAGATTTTTTCTTTTTAATTTTTTAAAAAATTACATAATATTTTTCATGGTTTTAGAGTTCTCCAGGTATTTTATAGTCCCATCTTAATACTTATATTGTTTGCAGTCATTGTATGTACGATATTATAAATTTGTGTGTTTTCATGCCAGTACATCTCACTTGACCAGGAACTAAGTGAGGTCAGGTTCTATGTCTATATATAGCAAAGTAGTTGGCAAGAGAGAAAGTTCTAAACTTAGCCATGAGCCGTGTGTGTGTGTGTGTGTGTGTGTGTGTGTGTATGTGTGTGTGTGATGCAAATAAAAGAATGAAACAGTTGTACATCAGAAGGGTAAACTTGTAATGTTCATTTCTGGAATATATAACATGTGTGTTGATCTCAATAAAGACAAGGAACATAGGTTGCTGGGGTATACTTGGAATCATTGGATGTACTTCCATGTTGAAAAGTGAAAAAAATTAGTGCTGAATTAGGTAAAATGAATACATCTTAGTAGAATGAAGATGGGATATTAGCTGTGCAGTGCTTTTTGAAATTAGAACCTCAATGGTCAAGCTCTATGACTCTAGTTAGGCAGATCCAGATTCAAATCCTAGCCCAGCTCTACCTCTGAATAAATATATAATAATGGACAAGTTATCTACATTTTCCCTAACCCAAATTCCCTTATTATGCAATGGAAACAGTAAAAATTCCTGCCTCTTAAGGTTGCTGTGAGGAATCAGTGATAAAATAAATACAATGTGCTTATCAAAGGGCTATGAACATAGAAATTAAGTAGCTATTACTAAAGAACTGTTATTACCACCATCATCATAATTATCTACTGCTACTGCTAATACTACTATTTACCACACTGTTTTTAAATGCACTTCAAATTTGTTAACTAAGGTAGTAGTTCTACCTTAATTACAAGTACATGACTCCACATTTAATGCCTAAGGTAGTAGCTCTCAACCTTTACTGTACTTGGAAGCGGGTGAGGGACCTAAAAAGAATGGATGCCTGGTTGCCATCCCTAAGGATCTGATGTCATTGCTCTAAGGTGTGGACCAAGTGTGGGGTTTGAAAAGCTCTCAGGTGATTATAATGTAGCACTAGGATGGGGGAAAACTGCTAAAGGCCTTCAGATTTCAAATGATAAGTGAGAGGCTGTTTGTTAACGTTTGACTTATTCATTTCTATGCACAATTCTGCCTGGCAGTTTGTGAAAAGTCAAAATAATCAAAATCAATTTCCATTAAAAGCACTATGCACACCCCAGCTAGGATTTGGGGACACGCTTTTTCTCTCTGCCATTCTCTATCTGCTAACTATACATAAAGGTTTTCATTATCAGTAAAAAACCACTTGTGACTCAAGCTAAAGTACCAGTGAATCCCATTCATGTCGTATGAAGTAAAGATAAAATGAATCAGTACTCCCAGGGACTAACATCCTGAGGTCAGTGAGGACCATTCTGCTCAGGAAAAAATAGATATGAGGCACATTATCTCCTCTCCCAAATATTGTGTTAATCTCTAAGTTTGATGCATGTTAAGGATGAATACTTAAAAAGAAAGAAGCACGCAGTTCAACCCCCTGCACCGGCATGAGCTGAATCTCCAAGTGCCGTTGTACTTTGTATTTTTTCGTCTTATTCTTCCTGATGAATGTAAAAACATTGCGGCTCAGAATGCAACTAGAGTAATCAATAAGGACCTTTACAAACAACCCAGGCATTTTAAAGCTCTCCATAATTATAAAGGAGACATAATTACATAAAAATTTTAAAAACACACAGCAGGGCAGTGCGAGTACTACTGTAGTACCTTAGCTTTAAAATCAGATCCTGGCTGAGTCCTATATTTATGACTTATTAATTTTACTCATGATTTTCACATGAACATAGTTTTCAAGGCTGAACAGGCACACACTAGCACCATCATTGATGCAGTAGGCTGGACCACGCCCCTCTCTGCTTACTCTACGTGTGTGCCGCAGGACAGCTAAGGATGGGGAACGGGAAGGCTGAAACTATTTTCTTCAGCTCTGTTTGAAAAGTAAACAAACTGTATCATTTAGAAGAAAAATTCAAGAACTTCTGATTTCTCTTCAGGCCACTGTACCCACACATCCGCTTGATTTTCAGTTCATTGAGAAGCCTAGTTTTGAGTTGTAAAGATTCAAGGACAATAGTAAGTCATATCTTTTGAACGATCTGAATAATAAGAATCAATGTCACCAGAATTTTACTCCATTCCATAAATGTATAGATATAGATATAGATTACTTCTTTTTTTGATTTCTGGCATTGGAACCAGGCTCTGTGTTAAGAAAAAACTGAGATAATAGTGCAATCAGGAATACCTAAACTTATGTGTCACATGAGCAAACTTTGAGAAGCTAGCCCACAGGGCACCAGCCATTCAGGACTGGATCTGGATTATTGATAGTGGACTCCCATCAGAAAGCCATTGACATTAACACAGATTCCCATCAATGTGTTTCTTACACATGTGTAATCATTACACATAATGTGTAATCTTACACATAATGTGTTTCATTAGAAACAAAACACATTGAGATAGGCTATATATATATGGGGCAGGTCAACATAGTTGGTGGAAGACTAATATTGTTTCGTGGGTGGTCCTAATAAGTTGTCCAGGGTGTTACATGTCACCGACTGTTGAATTCCCTTGGATTTACGATTTACAGTGACAAGGACTATGAGTAGCAGTAGATGAAGACATGGTAGAATTGTTGGCACTGAACCATGACTCCAAGTTTCCTTCTCCACTGCCACTCCTAGGGCTTGAAATGAAGCTTTGGGGTCCCCAAGGCTCCCCTCTTAAGATATGTGGAAAATCAGAACATATCACCTCAAAATAGGCCTCTTTTACCTAAGGATTGCTGAACTCAAGGCAATTAAGAAACAGCAGATACAAGAGTGCTCTCTGCACTGCCTCTGTTTGCCTAAATGCAGGGAATTGATTTACAAAGACCAAAGATATTCCACCTCTCTTTCTACAAGGGAGAACAAAGGTTAACCCCCTTAAGGCAAGTTTAGACCCTTTTTTTGCTTGGAGAACAGTGGAAAAACTCCACACTAACAAAGTTCCCTAACTAGCCGGCATCTGCCCGTTATCTGCCTTCCCAAGGGTTGCCACCCCTAGGGACTCAGATTCCTTTCCCTTGTCTTGTCGTTTCTCTAAAAATTGACTGCTCTTTGTTGAGGATGCTGCATAAGCTGGAAATCAGAGCCATCTGACTGGAAATTTCTCACTCCCTAGGTATCTCTCATGCATATGTGAAATATGCATGTTAATAAACTGTTTGTTTTTCACTTACTAGTCTGTCTTTTTTTATAGGGGTTCATTCCAATGAGAAACTCATGATAATTGAGGAAAAAAGTGTTCTTCTTCTCCCACTAGATGCAAGTACTACAAGAAAGAAAAAGAAAAGGAAATGGGAGCAAAGTAAAACAAAAACATTTCCATATTCAATTTCCAGCAAATTGAAAATTTCCATCGAAACTCATCACTGACTTGTCACTTCGTTGGAAAATACAATTGCATATCTAGACCTTGCCTTCCAAGCTCAGCCACTCAACTTGCTGCACACACTAATATTTCTGCTCTGTTGCTGTCTCTCCCTCAGTGGCAGAGACTATTTTTTCATCTCAGTGTCCCCAGTGCCAAGTAAAAGCACTATGACTTATTAGATGCTGAAAGCGTGTTGAACTAAACCATCTATGTTAAAAATAGCAATGTTACCCACCTGCTTGTGTAGATCACTATAGATAATGCCATTCAAACTTTAAGATAATGCTGTGTATATTGTCCTTTCTTTCATGGGGAAAAACTCAATACTGCCCTTCAGCAAAGGGCCAGGTTGCTTCTCATCACAGACCTGGGGCTTCCATGTGCTAATTTCCCACTGTATTTCACTGAAGAATGACGGGAAAACCATGGCAAAGGGTGCAGAATGCAGAGCTGAGAATAGCACTTTGATTGCAATTTTATCTTTCCTATGTTCCTGAATTTTCTGAGATGCTGTATCTTTTACAAGAAAAACTTTTTCTCACCATGATCATTTTCAAATGTAGATTTTCTCTTCCAGAGTTTCTCTAATGTGCTGAATTCTGCATTCTTGCAAGTAAGGTATGGCAGCTTGAAAATGTGCTACATGGCATTTTCCTGAATTCTACATAGTTGTTAGTGTTACGGCAAATCTATAAAATGCCATACTATATGTTTTGTTTTTTGAAGCTCTGGTGCTCTCATTTATAAAGATGCCTTTGCTTCCAATGTGCACTATATATTGTAACTCAGAGAGGCATGAGTTTCCTGGAAGTCAGAGTGACTTAGCTGGTTATCTCACTCATAGCATGGGGACCCACAGAGAAACCCAGGAGATATTTAGTAGTTCGGCACTACCTTGGCATAAAACTTGTTGGGCCAAAGGATGTAGGGAACTTGATTTCTTTCTGGGTAAATGTGAAAACTCATTTATTAGTTTCTCTGCACCAATGTCTACACATAAAACATTGTTTCAAATGACAGAGGCTGTCATGATGTGGAGCAAAAACAGTCCTCCTCTTTACTCCTTTCTATAGCATCTTCTCTTCATCTCAGCATATTCCTACCTCTCAGAGACATGGCATCGGACCTAGGCTAGAGAAAGCAAAATGTTTCCATTAACTTCTGCAGATTTTCTGTGCCCAACAGAGTTTCTGAGAATCAGAGAGGGTAAGTCATCTCCTTGGGCAGGAGTCTCTCACTATCCTAGAGAAGATGGGAAACTGTGATTTGGAGGTGCATATCTTTGGAGCCACACAGCTGATGGGTGGACCAATGTCTTGAATATTGTCTTACTCTACTACTATTCAACCTAGCAATCCCATCACTGGCTATATACCCAGAGGGAAATAATTTATTCTATCAGAAAGATACATGTACTGATAGGTCCATTGCTGAGTGATTTACAATAGCAGGGACATGGAGTCAACCTAAGTGCCCATTTGTCATTTTGAATAAAGAAAATGTGGTGTGCTTACACCATGAACCACTATGCAACCATAAGAAAGAATAGAGTCATGTCCTTTCCAGCAACATAAATGGAGCTGGAGGCCATTATGCTAAGTGACCAAACTGGCACAAGAATAGAAAACCAAATACGGCATGTTCTCACCTATAAGAGGGAGCTAAGCATTGAATAAACATGAACATAAATATGAGAACAATATACACTGGGGATCACTAGATGGAGGTTGGAGGTAGAGAGGAGGTAGGCTGAAGAACCACCTATTGGAAACCATGCTTACTGCCTGGGCGACGAGAGCATTGGAACACCAAGCCTCATTGTCATACAATTTAACCATGAAACAAACCTGCATGTATACCCTTTAACCTAGAATAAACTTTGAAATAAAAAAAACAGACTTGAAAGATCTGCATCATACACATAGCAGACAAAATTACAAATTGTGTAAATACCAGTTTTTGCCATAAAAATCACTGGATGGTAGATATAGAAAAAAGAACATTAGCCAGGATTGAAAAGTCTGGGTTTGAATCCTAGTGTGAAATTCAGCTTCACAATAGTTTAGTTCAGCACCTGTTCACAAGCAAGAGAGAACAGGCACTTCGGGACATATTGTTCATATATGTTCTAATTAATCTAGGCACTCTATTTGTAAGCCAATGGGGCATATCCACACAGTATAGCATATTGATTAAGTGCATGAGCGTTGATCATAGAGAGCGAGATATGAAGACTAGCTCTGTACTCACAAGCTGTGTGATCTAAGCTACTGAGTAGATTTTCTTCATCAATAAAATATCCTTCATAACTCCATCTGCAATGATGATTATGAGGATAAATGAAAAGGAAGGCATAGAAGAACTTAACAGTGGCAGCTATTATTTTGGGATAATTATTGTACTAGATCCTCCTCCTATGCTGAATACGTGTTGCTGCTGCTGCTCTCATTCTATTTGGTCTTACCGCCCAGCTGTTCACCTTCTAGATTCAGAACCCAAATCTCTTCCCTCAGTAAAACACCCTCTCAGGAAATGGAACTATGGGAAACATACTGGAACCTGAAAATGAGATCACCCAATTTTCAGGTTCCAGGTCTGGGCTTTGGAGCCATGACTGGAATGCTGAAAATTCTAAGTATACATTAACTAAATGTTAGTCCAATAAAAGGACCGATTCAGCAGCCATGAGAACTGCCTCAGTCATGGTCATGGGACCAAAGCCAGTTCACCAAGGCTTCCCTTTGCTTTTGCTGAAAATGTTGGGAAAGGATCATTGCCTTCATGCTGAGACTTCCTGCTAATTGTAAAGAATGTAAACTCGGAGCTGCTGATGGGCGTAGATGATGTACATACATGAGTCTGCAGGAAGGCAATCTTACTTGGAAGAATGACAAAGACCACCTGGATCCATTGAATCTCTACCTCGAACGTCTCAGTTTCTTGATGTATTCTATTTTGTTTTTTACTTAAGTCAAATTGAGTAGGTTTCTGTCATTTGTCACTAAGAGAGTTATGGCTAAAACACTTTCATTACATATCCCTTTTTTGAAACAAGACCAGGCCATTTAATATTTGTTTCTTGTTCAGAATTCTTCTCCTGTCCTTTGAACTCGATGTTAGAAGCTGGCCTCCCAAATGCCTATGTCCAGACGGCTTAGGTGGGACTTAGACTTGGACACAAGTTTATGATTCTCCTAGTTCAGTATTTCCTGAAGCATTAATTCCATTGCAGGCAAGCTTACTATTAATTTATATGAAAATACAAAGGCCACAGGAGAGCTAAAAATAACCTTCAAAATGAAAAAGAAAGTGGAAAAAATCACTCCACGCAATATTAAAGTCTATTATATAGCTGCATTAATTGAGACAGTGTGCTATTGGCAGAGAGATAAACATATAAATCGATTGAACAGAAGAGAAAATCCAGAAATTGACCAAAATAAATACGACCAACTGTTTTCTGATGAAAGTGCTAAGGCAATGCAATTAAAAATGAATACCATTTTTAACAAATGGTGCTGGAGCAGTTTAATATTTAGAGTTAAAAAAATGATTTTGACCTAAACTTCACACCTCATATAATAATTAACTCAAAATAGATCTTGTACTTAAATACAAAATGTAACCTGATGAAACTTTTAGATAAAGCATAAGAGGAAACCTCAGAGACTGAAAGCTGGGCAATACGTTCTTAGACTTGACACCAAAACAAATCATCTACAGAAGCACAAAGTAGTAAATTAGACTTCATCAAAATGAAAATCTTTGGCTCTGTAGAAAACCCCATTAACGGGATTAAAAAAGCAAGCAATAGACTAGGAGAAAACGTTTGTAAACTACATAGCTATTAAGAATGAGTATCTAGAATAGATGAAATCTCAAAGCTTAAAAGTACAAATATTCCAATTACGAAGTGGGCCGAAAGACACGAAGAGACGTTTCACCAAAGAGGATTGTGTAAACGCTCAATAAACACGTGAAATAAAAACATGTTCAAGATCACTGGCTGTTAGTGCACTTGTGCCTCCATAATAGCACCCATCGTTGACTGGCAGCTTAAACAGCAGACACTTATTTTCTCAAAGTTCTGGGGCTGGAAGTCCAAGATGAAGCAGGATCAAATTCTCCTGAGGCGCCTCTCCTAGGCTTCATGATGGCCACCCTCCTGCGTCCTCTGCAGATGGCTGCCCCTCTGGAGATGTCTCCCTGGTGTCCTCATCCCCTCTTCTTATAAAGGCTCACATCAGATTGGATTAGGGCCCAAACCAAAGACCTCATTTTGACTTAATTACTTCTTTCAAGGACCTGTCTCCAAATATAACCACATTCTTAGATACTGGGGGTTAGGGTTTCAACATATGAATTTTGGAGAAACATGATTCAGCCCATAATGTTGGCCATTAGTGCAATGGAAATTAAAACCACAGTGAGACATCACTACACACCTATGAAAACATCTAAAATAAAAAACAGTGATGACATCCAAGGCTGGCGAGGATGCTGATAAACGGGATCACAAATATGTGGCTGGTGGGATTGTAAAATGGACACGCACTCCAGAAAAAAGTTTGGAAGGTTTTTGTTTTTTAACTGTTGTTTAGCTAAACATGCAACAACCATATAAACCCAGTAATGCACACTTAGGCATTTATCCCAGAGAATTGAAAAAGTGTGTTCATACAAATACCCATACACAAATATCAATGATTGTTTTATTCTTAATAGCCAAGAATAAGAAGCAACCTAGATGTCCTTAAACAGGTGACTGTTTAAACAAACTGTGGTGCAACTCTACCGTGAATACGACTCAGCAAACAAAATGAGCAGACAACTGATGCAAGCAACCACCTGAATTCCTTTCCTGGAATTTGTGCTGAGTGAATAAATCCTCTCCCAGAAGGATTGTATGTAACATTTGAAACGTGTTTATAATATCTGAAATAAGAAAATTGTAGAAACGAAAAACAGATTATTAATTGCCAAGGGTTACAGAGAAAAATGCAGGCAGGGAGCAAGTGGGTGTGGTAAAGGGCAACTGGAAGGACCTCGTGGGGTGGAAATTTCTACTTCTTGGAAATGTTCTGTGTCAATGGCTGTGACACTGCCGGACAGTTTTTCAAGATGTTGCCTTCAGGGAAAATTCGGTAAAAGGTGGAGGGGATCTCTATGTCTTATCTCTGATAGTTATGTGTTAACCTACAAATATCTCCAAATTAAAAATATAATTAAAATATCCTTGATTGTACAAGGAACTACTAAAGAATGTACTTTAGCAAGAAACTGACCTCACGTGAAAGAGAGCAGTTTTTCCTATGCTTTGAAATATTTCAGAAAAAAACTTTCAGAAAAAGGGCACGTTTATCAGCTACTAACTTTAAAACAAAACTTGTAGGATTATGCTGTCAGAGAAATTTTGGAGATTTTTCAAAATTCTTATTTTACCAACCAAAAAATAAATGAATACTTGGAGTAAATGTATTCACCAAGATCACACAGTGAATGGGCAACTGAACCAGGACGACGTCTCCCAGCTCCCGGACCACAGCGACTGCTATCACACCACATTGTTTGATCTGGCTAAGCTTGATAATTAACTATTCTTAAATTTAATTTATAGTACTTTTCATTTTAATTAGTTAATTACCTACATAATGCCCTTCTCTGCATTGGAGGCTGATATAATTTGATGGATATTAGGGAAATTAAAACTTTGAAAGTCCACAGCCTGCCCAGTTGGGGATACAGTGAGGAAGTGTTGGGGACAGGCACCACCCATAGGTTGTATGAGCCCAACTAGGGTGACTCAGGGACTCTGAAAGGCACACAGCTCTGCAGCTGAGATGAGCCACTCCAGCTTCATTGTCACCAGCTACACAGTGAGGCACTTGGTCGGGACCTATATTCTCAGCATGCATTATCCTGCTTTATGCTGGCCCATCTAAGATCTCTCCCATGACTCCAACAAGATGGGACACAGAAAAGGGAAAATGAGACCACGGCTATTATTTGAAGAAAGCTGTTTGTTACAAAGCAAAAGGGGAAGACCTTGCCTGTCTATAAACTGATGGTAAGAAAATGTTGACCTGTATTGACTTTAAGTTAATGTCTAGAACTAAAGTCTTGTAATTTCACTAACCATTCCTAACAAAAATACATAAAAAACCTAATTCTGCCTGCTGTGGCACATATGGGACTGCTATGCTCCTCATGGCCTCTAAAAAGGATGCGATGCCCAAATTCAGCTGGAGAGAAGTTTCTAGGATTTACGTACATAAGCTCCAAGCTTAAAAAGACTGGCCTCAGTTATTCTCCATGTTGTACCCAGGTGCCATAAGTTCATGGTTAGTTTTTTATAACTCTTATGCTTTGTGGGCAGCTTACTTATGCTCATTATTTCTTATCAGGACCTTTACATTGAATACACAGAGAGCAGTCTGTTACTCAAAGGCACACACACAGAGATGGACACACAGCAGATGCGTACATGGGCACACACACACACATACACAAATATACATGCAGATGCACACACAGATGCAGATCCAGATGGGTAGACATATCTACACAGACAGATGCACACACAGATGCAGATGCACACAGGTACACACACATACACATACATAAACACACAATTGCAGATGCACACAGGTACCATACACACACATACACAAATATACACACAGATGCAGATACACATGAATACACACACACATAATTGTGAAATGTCTATTTCTAAGGGTTTTTGTTCACTAAATATGCTGTGCCAAATACTCAATGAACTGGCAAATTGATACTATAAAATGAAAAAGTTTTAAGCAGCTCATTAACATTTCTCCATTTACCCATTCGTGAGATCCAGTTATGAGTTAATATTAAGTACACAGTAGAGTGAAATTTACATTGAAAATGGAAACAGTAAGCTTTAACAAGGTTGAAAATCTTCTCTATATGCTATGGAAGGAGTGTTCCTTCATAATGTATACACTGAAATCTTAACCCCAATGGAACGTCAGGAGACATGCAATTTGGGAGATCATTAGGTCATGAGGATGGAGCCTCCATGAGAGGGACTGGGGTCATTATAAGAAGAGAAGAGAACTCGCTCTCTCTTCTCTGCCCTGGGAGATGACTGTCGATGAACAGGGAGCAGAACCACATCAGGCTATAAGTCCTGATCTTGGACTCCCCAGTTCACATGACATGTGAGAAATAAGTGTTTGTTGTTTAAACCATCTATGGCATTTTGTTAGAACAACCTGAATGGACTAAAATGTATTAGAATGCAGAAAATGAGGGGTGAAATCATGGCTTGAACTCCTATCTGCCCAACCCCAAGGCCCACCTCCTCTGTCATCTTGCTCCCATAATGTGCTCTTACTAAGGTTCCCCATGTGCCAGGCCCTGTGGTATCAACTCATCTCTCTGCAGTGTCAATGCCATTTTCTGAATAATACACATAAAATTACTAGAATCTTATTTTCTCTAAGCAGAATGAAAATGGATAGGTTACAGAGATGATGAATTGTTTAAAAATGACCTACACTCTAAACTTTTACTTGCTTTGTATGCATTGCAAAATGGTATTTTGGATAAATAATTATGTTGCATGAGTGTCTTCATGAGCATTAATATTCTCTTCTAAAATATGGCTTTGTCATTCATTATCTTTGAATTAAGAATAAGTCCTTCATTTCTTTTTTCTCTTATCTTTTCTCTAGTTAAAAAAAAAAGAAGAAGAAAGAAAAAAAAGTCTCCACCATTAATATACTCCTCTTCCAAGATAGGAATAATAAATCTTGAAGTGGTTCATTAAATATTAAATACTTATTTCAATTGTTTCTTCTGATTTTGGAATGCACTTTATAAAAAATGCTTCTAAATGGTCAGTTTTACTGATTACACAGTGTTTATACTTGAGGGAAGGGATGATTTTGTCACATTTGCTGTGGCTCATTCAAAGACAGGCATTTAGCTGGGCATGGTGGCTCACGCCTGTAATCCCAGCACTTTGGGAGGCCGAGGTGGGTGGATCATGAGGTCAGGAGATGGAGACCATCCTGCCTAACACGGTGAAACCCCATCTCTACTAAAAATACAAAAAATTAGCCGGGCGTGGTGGCGGGCACCTGTAGTCCCAGCTACTCGGGAGGCTGAGGCAGGAGAATGGCGTGAACCTGAGAGGTGCAGCTGGCAGTGAGCCGAGGTTGCGTCACTGCACTCCAGCCTGGGCAACAGAGCGAGACTCTGTCTCAAAAAAAAAAAAAAAAAAGGAAAGAAAAGAAAACAAAAACAAAGACAGGCATTTAGTTACAGACAAATGGAGTGTAGCACCCTTAGGGGCAAAATAAGCAGGTTAAAAACTGTAGAGAAAATGGGAAATTTGAGTCATACTTTTGTTAGCCAATGTTTGACTTTCAATTATCTAGATCTCCTGAGAGCTGGCTGACATGTACATGTACTCAGAACTGTATGTAATTCTACGAATAACACAAAATGGCCCTATGAAGATGGGAGATACTAAAAGCCCTCCATAAGTTTATGACACTTGGGTAAACTTTTCAAGCTTCTGACAGTCATTGCCAAGATACTCTGTCTTTTCTGACCTTGTACGGTTGCTACTGCCACACTCTCAGCTCTGCACTTTTGGGCTCACTACTCTCAGACTTTTCAAGAATGTTATGTTGCTACCATCACAGCTGTGCACAAACTATCTTCCTGGATAGAAATCCTCTCCCTCAGAATCTACCAGGTACTTCCTACTCATCTTGCAGAGCCCGCTCTGGCTGTTCTTCCATCTTCCTTCTCCTGATAGCCACCATCAGGCTTTACACCTTGTTATTTAATGAATGCAGAATCTGTATGATAATGATTTTGGTGTGTCCCCATCTGAGCTCTTTTAGGATTCTGTGAATTCTTTAGGAACAGGAAGTATTTTTTTTTTTAATTTTCAATGCCTGAAAGCATCTAATAGATGATCAGTTACCGTAAGTTGAATTTAATTTGTTAGATTGTAGAGTAGAAATCCAACCTCCATCTACTGCCACAGAAGTAGTGCTCAACCCCCTTTCCTGTGCATTTTAGTTGGCCTAAAACAGACCCTGTCCTGCCAGCTGATGCTTACGTATCTTTAGTTATGAGAAATGTAAGACTAAAGCTACATACAGTTGCCCAAAGGCTGAGGACTCAAGGAAAGCCAGAGAGGGACAGAGTTTATCTGGTTAGCCACATGAAAACCATGAATATCAGTTGGCAGCCTGAGTTCTCGCCTTGGTGTTCTTATCTAGTACAGGATGACCAGCTGAGTGAGCTAATTAGCCCTGGAGTCTTGCTTATCTTCCAAGTCAGCCAGCTCCCCACACACACACCATCAATTCACAGCTGTAAAAAATGATGTAGCAGAAAAGAAAATACTTCACAAAAAATGTGCTTTGTAGATTTTAATAAAGGTTATGCATAGCCTGTGAAGGAGAATAAGGCAGAAAACACAGGAGCGGTGTGTGTCCTGCGATTAATGTGGTTTTTGTTGTTTGTGTTTTTGTTGTTGACACACAGATCAGGAGAGATTTGTGTCCAGAGAATGATGAATGTAAAGGCCAAACGTTTTCTGCATTTTGATCATATTCTCTTATGCATTCTTTTCAAAAATACACTAGAAGTTATGCTTAAAAGAGATCTTTAGATGCAACAATTTATATATCTCTTAGAATATTCCCAGAGATTGCTTTTAAATGTTCTGCCTTTATTTCAGACACCCTTACAAAATAAATGACAGCGGTATAGAGTTAGGAGGAACCATGGAGTTTGTCTGACCTGAGCCTCTTCCCTCTACATTTTCCTGAAAGTGGTGTTGCAAGTAAAGAACAATAAATTACAATATAAAATTCTTTCCTTTGAAAATTGAATAGAAAACTGCAGAGATGTAAATGGTGCACATTTGCTCTAATGCAAAACTTGCCAACACATAATTCGTATTATAGCCTGATTGTAAGTTATGCACTTAGATGCCTCTTGAAAAGCTGAGTTTAAAAAATAAAAGCAAAATAAGCCATTACATACGGCAAATGGCTTTCTCTATTGATTTCTCTTTTAATCCGTTAAGTAAAGCAAATTCCAAACCAATTTCTATTAGGCACATATTTGATAATTAACTTGAAGTTAAAAATGAAAGAATATAAATTAAATTATATTAAGCACCTCATGCAGTAGATTATGTGCTATATGCTTTTATTTATATTACCTCATTGTATATAAAAGGCTCATGTAAATACTAAGGAGGATGGGTTTCTTTCCATAATATTTAACTTTTGTCTACATATTTTATAATTCACATTAATTAGTCAAAGTGAGGTTTTCCAATCTCAATTTGCCGGATAGGGAAATTAATGAAAGCTTTTATATATTTTATTTTAGATATTTTAAGAAATTATATTGACTTTGTAATTCAACTTCCAGAGACTACTTTATAAGGAAATGGAGTAGAAAAAGACAAGAACAAAAACAATCCCACTTTCCTCTTTTAAAAACTATCATTCTTTAGGCTATATGTTATTCTATAAAAAATCTGTACCAATTAAGTATGCATTATTGTCATCCATATAATTTGTATTGATCATACAAAAATGAAACTTTGTATGTACAATATTAAGTACTTGATGCACTTTGGGCTTGAAAACAGCAATGAGATTCACAGTCAGACATGAAATAGGAATTAAATGAAGAACAAACACAAACCAATCAGAGATTACTTTGAAATATTCTCACATCTTATGAATCAGTGAAAGTCACTGTATGTACTGAACAGAGCTGTGTTATTATAATGTAATAGAAATACAAACACTTTCCAAACACTTCTATGTGCCAGCTTCTATGTTACAGGCCTAAGATGCAAATTTGATTAATGTAAACCTGATTACTATGCTTTCAGAATTTGTAGCTTGGTGGAAAAGAGTTAAGGATTTGGACAAAGCTGTCCTTAAAATAACTATTATAATGGAGGTAAGTACACTTGCAAGATGGTGCACCTGGACTTCTCACTGTGGAGGTAGCACTTCAACTGAGACCCAGGCGGCCTAGTACTACCACGATCAGCCACGAGCAGTGTTCTTTCTTTGTCTAATTTAGGAAGGCTTCTTGCTTAGGCAGAATGCATGAAGACACCATTGTAAGAAAGTAACGATCGTATTTCATGTAGTCTGATTTTACTGAGTGGGCGTGGCCTTCCCTGTTTTTTTCTTGCCAGGTTGATGCCTCCTGGATACTTGAAGGGCCTCTGCCTGTTCTCCTGTCTGACTTGTCTCTGCAGAGCCCATTCCTGGCTACTCACTCAAATGTTGCTTCCCACTAAGGCCAGACCTGGACCATCCCTGGGTCCTGAATCAACTCTCTGCAGTGTCTCCTGGGAAGAAAGTTTCTCTGGATACCAAACTTTATCTCACCTCAGCTGGGACCATGTGCCAACTACTTCCTTAACTCAACAGTTTAGACTGACATTCACTGCTGGCCTCTAATTCAATAGCAAGCATAGTTCCAAAATCAATGAGTCAAATATACCTGTCTTAAAAAAAAAAGAAAGAAAGAAAAGAAAAGAAAAAGAAAAAAGAAAAAAAAAAAAGAAAAGAATTTTGCTTATCAGGGTCAAAGTATATTCAAATGAAGACCAGGCTTGAAGAATCCCTGAACAGACAAAACCAGTGTGGTGTCATAAATAATTTCTTATAAATACCTACATTAAAAGAAAAAAACAGAACTCAAGCTCAACCAATCAGAAGTAGCAAACAAACCTATGATTATGTAACTAGGGACTTTTCCCAATGGGATATACCAATTAAGGCCACTGTATATCCGTAACCAGTCAAACATTTTCTTTGCTTTATTTCCATGTACATCCTATAAACGCCTCCCCCTCGGTGGAGCTCTTGAGCCACTTCTGGTTTGGAGCAGCCTGATTCATGAATATTTGTGTGTTCAAATAAACTTGCATTGTGCCTCAGTTTAACATTAGCTTAACATACATCCTGTGCATAGAAAAGGGCTATACAGAGAGACCCATTCTTCCTTGGACAACAGGGCAGAAAAAAAAAAAAAAGAGAAGGAAAAAAAATTAAAGAGACGCTTCCTTTTACCCATGAAAGTTTTAGAGGAAGATAATTCCTGTGATTAAATGCTGTAGGTATGCAGAGATATTTGAAACTGATAAAGCCAGGAAGTTGCTGATGGGAAGTCAGATTTCTTTATGGATATAAATGTCTTCCTGAGAGAACTCTGACTAGAAGACAGTTGTTCATCTCCAATTTATGAGATATATTGGGGAAAATGAACAGTCTTTCCATTAGGCATGCAGCGGGAAAAACCAAGGAATAAAGTCAATGACAAAGCAAGGTTTTATAGGTGGATGTGGCATTTTAGAATTGTCTATAGTAAGTAGAAAGCAACAGATGATGTAATTTAAATTTATTCTCAAACCGAAAGCAGGAAAGGTAATATAAAGGATTGTCAGATTAATGTTCTTTACCTACCTTGTTTATTTTAATCCCTGCTATATTCTTAGGTAATATTAACGCACTTTATAAGATTAAAAAAAACTGATGTTAAGGAAAAGTGTGTGTGTGTGTATGTGTGTGTGTGTCTGGTGTGTGTGTGTGTCTGGTGCATGTGTGTGTCTGGTGCGTGTGTGTGTCTGGTGTGTGTGTGGTGTGTGTGCATGTGTGTATTCAGGCTCACATGGCTGATATGCTGGAGGACAGTGTTTAACTGTAGGTCTGTCCAAGCCACTCAGGGTAAAATAAATTACACCAAAGGTCGCAGCCACCCTGAAATTTTGGAGCATGATGTGACGCACCTTTCAGCACCCTCTTTCCCTCTTTTTTTTCTATTTAGACACATGATATTTAATAAAGACATTAAAATAACATTTTAACTTCACCTAATCTTATAAAATATTTGATAGCAGCGTTTTTTGAAACAGGCAATATGCTTTAAAATTATAGATGAAGTATGCCATTTTTCATCCTCCTTGGGAAGAATACTGCTCCCAGGAAAGTGTATTTGTGCTCTATTCTCAATCCTGCTTTCTTTTGGGCTCCCTCTCACTTCCAGCCTTCTCAAAGATATTGGTTTCATTTTACACTTAGAAAAAACTTTATGATTCTACATTTCCCCACTCTCTTGCCTCCTCTCTTCAGAGCCACCATCCATTGTGTTTCAAAGTAGTATCTGGCAGAAATTGTATTTCCCCTTATCCTGATGAGGATCAGCACCCACAAGTATCATCCCGTTTCTTTAATTTTCTTTCCTTGTCATATCCTCATTAATGGATAACAAAAACAAATTAGCTAAATGCATTATCTGATAAGAAAGATGCAGTGTTACTGGAAAGATAACCAATTGTACACTAGCCCGAAACATTGCTTGCATCAATCTTTTGAAAGTTCTTCACTATTACACAATAGCCAAGATTCTCAAGTCACTTGCCTCTACCTCTCTTAAACAGACACTTATGTCCAAAAGCAACTTTGTTTGGCTATTCAAAAACAACTTTAAGTCACAATTACAAAAGGAAACTCAACTGACCCACCAAAAGAACTCCTTTTCCAACTAGTTAATGACTCTGTCATCTGCCCAGTCACTCAAATTAGAAATCTCCAGCCTTGTTAATTCTTTCCCAACTGCCCTCCTCTGTCCAATGTATCGTTTAGTTTATTGTAATTTTGCAGAAAAGTAATTTACAAATATTGTCTTACCGCTCAATTTTCATCTTCATATTAGCTCAGGTCTTCTTCATTTTTAAACTAATCTGATCAACAGCCAGCAACTATGTCTGTAGGTTTCAATCTCACACCCTTCTCCTGGAGTTGCTGTTTAAAATATAAAATTGAACACACATCTTTTCTACTAAAAACTTGGTTGACTCTCATTGCTGATAGTGTAAGGTTTAAAATCCTCAACAGAGCACACAGACTCTTATACTCTCTACTCAACTTGCACGTGTTACTCCAGCCACTCTCTCCTCTAAGTATCCTATTCTTCAGCCAGCCACGCTAAACAGCTTCTTTTCCTGACAAGTGAATAGCATTTATCCATCTCCAGAAAGAGACCTAGCAGAGTTCTAGACACAGAGACACTCAATCGATGTTTATGAATGTAAATGGTATATTTGAATTCTCCACCTCTCCAGCTGGACTTGGCTTTTCTTTCTCAAATTTGTATGTTTATCTGTGCCTCTCCCACAAGTGACTCTCAAGATTGGTGAGAGAAAAAGGTTCTCTGTGCATCTTTTGAATGAGTTGGCCATTGATTCCTGTAGCAGGTGGTGCATGGTTCTCACAAATGCAGAGGATTAAGATGGTAGAATAATCAGAAAAGGAGATATGAAGAAGACAGATGTGATGTCCAAAGCACTCTGTGGGACATAGAAAATCAGACCATTCTCCTCCAAGTGCTAAGGGTCACTCTGACAGCACTAATGAACCCCACAGGGCTCGTGAACTCAGTCATACATGCTTAGTGGTAGGATGGAACCACTGTATGCTTTAGAGTCAGTAAAAGCTGAATATAAAGTCTGGAATCACAATCACCACTTAATTTATGGTAAGTCCTTGGGAAAATCTTCATCAGCCTTTCTCATCCTGATTTCTAAAAGAAAAATGAGGATTGCAGGTTTCACCCTGGGCAGCAATGAGGGTTAGCAGATAATGCTTAGTGCAGGGTCCCACACATGATAATAGATACACGAAAGTGTTATTTTTGGTCTTTCAACAAATGTTACTAGAAGCATTATATTTCAAGTTCTAATTAGGCTATTGATACCAATAACCATTTTAATTATTAGGATTTTTTGGAGATCCACATAATAAGATACAAATTAGGTCTAGTGGAATAGATCTAAAAAGACTTGTATTTAGACTTATGATAATAAGTTTATCTCGTGTGCCTGAAAATTAACTGTAAAATGTTACCAAAAATTGAATAATAATTAATAATTTAAAAATACTTAATTATTCTTTTGATCAATGAAAAAAAGCATGGGATTTAGAGTTATAAAAATCTACTAAAATTCAAATATTAATTACACCCCTTAAAATATGTATTTAGTCAAATAACTTAATTTCTCTAAAGACTGGGATAAGAACTTTTTATTACTGTATAACTATGAATACCAAAAATTGCTGAGAACTTGGCAAATTAGTGTTGTCCCTTTTTTCTTCCATTCTGAATTATATTTCTCCTTAAACAATTGTCCATAGGATTTTTCTGGAGGAAGAATTAAAAAGCACTTTGTAGAAACAATAGTTTATTCTAGGAAATGATAACATTTAGTAAATATCAAAAAGTTGCAATAGAGAAGTCATTAAAAAATAATTTTCTCAAGGTTTCAGTATTTTCTTGTTATTTTGGAAAAATGTACAAAAGCATGTTGATTCTCTGTGCCTTTTCCATTGTGTGCATGTTTGAAAAATGTGTCTGGTTATAAACATTTCCCAGGTGGCACCCTGGGAGGCTTCTCGCTTGTGTGAGCACATTGAACAATGAGCATTTCATGGAGCTGCATGAATATTGCTGTAATCAATAGGATGTCTGAACATCCTAACATAAACTAAATTTCATAACAAAATAAAACAGCAACAACAATCATAAAACAAAAATAAATAAAAGCTCTTCAGCAGGTATATATATATATATATACTACTTCCCATGAGTTATTTTTCTCCTCTGTAAAATGGCGACAGTAGTTATGTCATATGGCTATTCCAGGATTAAGTTAGTTTAAAAGTGCTTAACCCAGCACGTGACACCAAGTAAGTATGTAATAAATGTTAGCTAAAGCACAAAACTGAGTGATATCAACTCACTGAGTGATATCTTTTATTTAAGGTTCAATTTTGTCCTCTCGTTAGAAATTTTCCAGTAGGTATATTGGTTTTCTTTTTTTCTTTTTTGTTTGTTTGTTTTTGAGACGAGTCTCACTCTGTCTCCCAAGCTGGAGTGCAATGGCGTGATCTCTGCTCACTGCAATCTCCACCTCCCAGGTTCAAGTGATTCTCCAGTCTCAGCCTCCCGAGTAGCTGGGATTACAAGCGGCTGCCACCACACTAATTTTTGAATTTTTAGTAGAGATGGGGTTTTGCCGTGTTGGCCAGGCTCGCCACAAACCCCTGACCTCAAGTGATCAGCCTGCCACGGCCTCCCAAGGTGCAGGGATTACAGGTGTAAGCCACCACACCTGGCCTGGTATGCTGCTTTTCAATTACAAGAGAGAAGCTGACAGGCTGATGATGATGGCAGGGGGAGGAGTTTATGTTCAAAATGAGAACGGGGAAGAGGTGGTATGGGGAGAGAGAGGTCATGTTTATTTCATAGTTTGTAAACACATAATATAGATATGTATAATCTGTATATAACATATGTAGATGTCATGATGCACATATTCAACTTTTTAGAGTTTGCTGCAAGCTCTTTCACACTCTGTTTGTGAAATAGGAAGCATTGAAATGATTTTTTTTTTTTTTTTTTTTTTGCTAGATAAACAAATTGAGCATTCTGAGCTGAGGGAGGTAAACCCAGTAACAGAGAGATCTGGAATTTAAGTCCATTTGACTGCTAAGTCAAATTTTCTTTTACTCTTTACCATGGCCAATTTCATTTAAGTGATTGTGTATTAATATGTGTATATTTATATATGTATAAATATAAATTTATTTTATATACTTGTGTGTTTTTATATTTTATATACTTGTGTGTAATTTTATATAATTGTACTTTAGTCTCTCTATGATAAATATATTATTTTATACCCATATAATATATTTGTATAAAAAGATATGTTTTAATGAGTATAAAGTTTTATCTCAAGCTACAACTTATCAAATTTAATTCAAGTCACATAAAATGTAATGTAATCAATAACAACATATTAACCAATATGATATAGGAGGAAAAACAAACATTTCCTTAAATTTGATAGGGTGGATGAGCTTTCTACTACAGTTTTATAGCACCTCCATGCATTTTAGGTAATGGAATTACATATTTTCTAAAAGTATGTTTTAACGCTGATGTTCTTTCTTGCATGCATTATGCTATATTAGAAAGTGGCTTAAAGCATGTTAACATGCAAAATCATGTCTCTCCAGTTAGCTACAAAACCGCCTTCTATTAAAATTTCTGAAGCAACATTAATGATATCTTTGCTTTTGAGTCCTTAATTTGCAATTTCAAAGAACATAAATCTTATTTTTCTACAAAAAGGCTGCTCCATACATCGTGGGGTGGAGGAAGCAGGTCCTGCATGAGTGAGGTGCAAGCATGCTCTCTTGCTCTAGTTCCTCCAGTTGAGGAATGGCAACAGGGTCAAATGACTATGACATCATGGATATGAATCTCTCCACCAATCATGAGCATAATTCCAAGTCGACCTTTTCACAGACTTACATTTTTGCATGAATTCTCTCTCATTTATTGAACCATGCTAGGAAATGAAACGATTATGGTGTTAAAGACAGTGATACATTCACAACCCAGATTGTATTTCAATCTAATTTAAACCTTAGCTGAAGGCTTCTTAAGTAGATATGGCCATTAAAAGGAATATCTTTCCCAAATGGAAAGTAAAATAAATCTGATTTTATAGGAGGTACAGACATGGGTTGAAAAATTAATCCCTGGTCCTTTTTTCCAAACTAGAAAGATTTAGGTGAATCAAAATGTACTAGGCTTTAGAAAAACGTTTGTTTCAAGTAAAATGGACTTTTTCTCTAAGTGCTGTATTGTTTTTCTTATCTATTCTTTTGTACACTGGACTTGAAAAGTCCTTGCCCAGAGCTGGTGTGAGAGCTCATGTATTCATAGCTGGAGCCTTGATGGTATTCTAAAAAAGGCAATGCCATAGATGGTATTAATCCATAGTGGCAATTTCCTACCCATCACACACATGACTGTATTTCACATAATTTGAACCTGGTGACGATGCCCACCTGCGTGAAGTGCTAAGCACAGGTCACAGTCAGAGGAGGGTTCTCCTCTGGAAATCCACAGCACTAAGGGCCAGAAGGAGAATAACACAAGGAATCTGACCCAGGGGCGAGCACAGTGCAGGAATGGGGAATTAAATAAATAGAAGTCAGATGTCTCTTAGATGCAGGAATAAAAAGCAAGCAAGACAAAGGTGAAAATGCAATGAGAAATCCTGGGTGGGAGCCAGGTGCTCCTGTGCGGGGTGTGGCTGGTGAACAGAGAGCATCACCGTAGCATGGGGTGCTCGCCACACGGGGACTGGATGAACCCATTCCTCTGACTTGAGCTTCATGCACATGAAGGCTATGTCTACAAACTGATTCTAGCTTTATAGGGTTCCCAATCCCTGGGAGAGGAGCAGTGCAAGAAGCAGGTAAAACACAGGCTTGGAGCTGGACTGCTGGGGTTACCATCCCAGCTCTGCCACTTACTACTTTTGGACAAGTGGCTTACATTCTCTGTACCTCTATCTCTTCACCTATAGCATGGGAAACTAATACTATTTACTTCAAAGGCTCATCAAAATAAACGACTTATTCCAAGTGTAGCATTTAAGACGATAAGCGTTTGAAAGGTGTTTCATTTTGGTGGTAGGTTGTTTCCATGAAACTTTTCTTCTGCATTTTTCAGTCACAAGTAACTGCTTTTGAGAGAAGAATGTTTTAGTCTTTAAAGTTTGAGTTCCAAATGTCTTTCTTAGCACAGACTGTGTCTAAACTACTATTGTCACATAGATACAATAATTAAGGAAAACACTTCACTGAAGTTAATTCAGCCCTGTTTTTCAAGGCAGAAGTATGGCAGGTCCTCAAATAATGTGATTCTGTTCAATGTTGTTTTGTAATAAAGTTGATGAGAATAAACATTGCCCCCGGCCAGGGAAACTCTCTATGTGGGTTTTCAGGTACTCCGTTTCCTCCCACATCCCAAAGTTGTGCATGTCAGGTTCACTGGTGTGTCTCAGTGGCCTCCTTCTGCATGAATTGGGTGTGTGTATGAGGGCACCCTGCGATGGGATGGCGTCCTGTCCAGGGCTGGTTCCTGCCTTAGACCCTGAGCCGCCTAGACAGGCTCCAGCCACCTGCATCCCTGAACTGGAATCACCAGATAAATATCTTATTTTTTTTTATTAGCCTTTCTTAAATGTATACATAGCTCACATTTATTCCAATGTTCAATATTAGCAGTATTTTAGGGTCTTTATTCTGAAGTTTGACGATGTTTTTGTGACCAGAAATATGCATAGGAATTTAAGTCATGTTCATATCAATTAGTCTACAGTAATATTGACTTCCTTATACATTGTTTTGCTTAAAATCCCAGTTTCCAAGAACCTATTGATGACATAAGGAAGGACTCACTGTATATGCAATCTCATATCCACCATAATGAGCAATTATATAGGCTAAATTTTAACAAACAGCATCTCATTTTAATAAGTAGAACCATACTTGATGACGGGGGCAGTTTTATTAGAGTAAAATTCAACACAGTATTCAGGAGCATTGCTCATGGATCCAATTCCTGAATTCAGCACATATTACTTATGTGGCCCTGGACACTTTTAAGCTGTGTCTCTGTTTTCTCATCGTTAAATGAAAGTAATAATAGTACTTGCCTCACAAAGTTGTGAGGATCAAAAAAGATCCTACACGAAGAGTCTCTAGTACAAGTATTAGCTATTTTTATTGTACCAATTTTGAAGTTTCTGATGCTAAGCAAATTTAGCTGACTTGCCCCAAATTGTATACATTTATTTGAAGTAGACATTAGAGGACTGATGAGTTTCAGCTGTGAACAATCATATCAATCACCAAAATGATTATCGTATTTTCAAGTCTCTGGAGACAGTTTTTATTTAGATTTTTATATTTGGAAGACACTTTGTTGAGATTGAATGATAACTATACTTGCAATATTGCCAGTGTCTGAAAAAAAATCCACATAAGTGGAAGGCATCAGGTCCAGACCTGCCACCATAATTTCAGAAGGTTGGAGACTATATTGGAGACAGAATTTCCAGGACTTAAGATTGTTTATTGAGAACCAAGTCAAGCCTCTGCAAAACCAGTAATCTCCAGAACTGGAGGCAGCATGGTGGGACAGGGAAAGAAATAGACATGAATTCAACTTGAGCACTTTCTATGCTTGAATTGGGCAACTTGCACAGCATCCCTTTATCTTCCTGTCCACCAACAATAGGCAACAGTACCCTCTACTAACCTTTATAGCCTTGTTTTGAAGAATAAAGTCATGATGAAAGCGCTGTGTAGACCCTAGAGTAACACACACTGTAAAGAATGGAGAACCCAGGCATGGAACTGAACCATAAGCTATGTCGGAGCATGGAGCACAGGGAAGGAACAGAATCTGAGTGCATCTCCATGCAGATCCAGGGTCCATTTCTGACCCCAGGCACCTGAGTTAAGGCAGTGGTAAGACGCTTACTATGTCATATTCAGGATTCTGGGGGGTGGTTAGCAAGAAGCCAGGGGAGACAAGAAGGACAAACAGCCCAGCCGAGGAGGCCCAGTCTGGCCCCTTCATGAGGAGGACAATAGGGTGGCCTTTTGGCAGGGTCTTCTCCAGGGGAAGTCACCAGACCTTGGTCAACAGGCAGTAGGGGAGTGATTGGAGGCTTGGAGGTTTGGAAGTTCATATAAAAATAGTGCTTGGAATAGCCAATCTGTAATAATATAACCATTCATGCCAGTCACAAAGACACTCAGTAAATGATAATTATTAGTATCATTAATACAAAACTATAATGTGGTAAAGCTCCCAGTGGAATGAACAATGTGCTTTAACACAGAAAGCAGAGTGGTAATTATAGGTTTGTGGAAGGGGAACTGGGAAAACTTTATAGGAAGGGTGACTTTTCATCAGAACCCTGAAATACATTTAGGGCTTCCTAATATATATATATATATATATAGAGAGAGAGAGAGAGAGAGTGTGTGTGTGTGTGTGTATGTGTGTATACATACATGGATTAAGAGGTTGAGTGTGCTTTAGACCAAAAAAGCTACATAAAGAAGAAAATATGCTTTGGCTTAAGATGTACTGTGTTCAAGGAGACAGCAATGTGTCTGTATTAGTCTATTCTCACATTGCTATAAGGAACTACCTGAGACTGGGTAATTTATAACAAAAGGAGATTTAATTGACTCACAGTTTCACAGGCTGTATAGAAAGCATGGCTGGAAGGCTTCAGGAAACTTACAATCATGGCAGAAGGCCACGATTGGAAAGGGAAGCAAGCACGTCTTTACATGGCAACATTAGAGAGAGAGAGAATGAGAGAGAGAGAGATAGCACGAGGGCATGAAGGGGGAAGTACTACATACTTTTAAACAACCAGATCTCATGAGAACTCTGTCATGAGGCAGCACTAGGGGGATGGTGTTAAACCATTAGAAACCACCCCCATGATCCAATCACCCCCCACCAGGCCCCACCTCCAACACTGGGGGATTAAAATTCAACATGAGACTTGGGTGGGGACACAGAGCCAAACCACATCAGTGTCCAAGATAAAACTTTCCATTGAACTACACAGGGATGAATATCTGGCTGGAGGAAGAATTGGCAATAATAGCATTAATTAATTAACTAATTTTTGTCAGCTTTATTGAGGTATGATTGACAAATAAAATTTTATATAGTTAAGATGTAAAATGTGGTGTTTTGATATAAGTACACCTTGTGTAATGATTTTCAGAGTCAAACTACTTAATATATTTGTCACCTCAGAGTTACCTTTATTTGGTAAGAACACTTAAGATCTAAAAAATTCAAGTATACAATACCTTAACTATGGTTCCATGTCAATAGCATTTGTTTAACAATTAAAAATGCTTACAGGTCATCTCCTAAGTGCCAACCACTGTTTCATACTTCAGAGTTACACCAGCAACAAACCAGGAACAGAACTGAGGTGATACTAGAAGGTGGACTGATACCGTCCTTCAACAAAAGGATGCTGCCAAGTTTTCCACTGTGGAAAGCAGATCCTAAACACCAGTCATATCTCCTAGAATAAGATTAAAGAGCCTAGTAGACCTGGTTATCTAAACCACCAAACCGACTGACTCTGATTGGACTCTGAGGCTACACTGAGGAGCAATCCATCCCCAAATTAATCTCCACAAGGCTACTCAAAAGCTACAAAAAAGATCCAGTCAGTTTCCAGCTACAGATACAGACGAAATGACACCAAACCTTATCCCTGCATGAGTTACGTTGTAAAATACCAATATTTAACTTTACCAGAATTGAAAAACTCTATGGTTGATTAGTGATAGATTTGAGAAAATCTAAAGCAGAGTCCTGTGTGAAAGCAGTGAAGAGTTTTCTGTAAAGAGGTTTTTTTTTTTTTTTTTTTTTTAAGCCAATGTACAAACATCATCAGCATTTAAATTAGACATCGAGGACTAAAGGAAAGGTCTGAATTAATGTGGTTATTCTTGGCGCTCAATGCCTGTGCCTAGCATCTCGGGGGATAGCGGTTTTGAAGACTACATTCCAGATCTAATGTCTTGGTGTTTGCATTTAGTGATTTTGAACCTCTGTGTAGTTGAGGCACTGAAAGAGAGAACAAAAGAATGAAAAAAATGTAAATAAGCTTAACACACAGCCAAAATTCTTTGATGTTAGGTAATTGCTCAGTATACCAACATACGCAAGAAATTATCAATTCATCATTTTGAAGGGTCTGCTAGTCTGTGTATATTGACTATTTTTGAAATGATGTACATCTACAAAATACATCTATATCTATAAACTGGTTTATAAGCATGATTAACTTTTCTCATCTATACTGTAACAAATGTTACTAGGATTTAAAAAACAGCATAATCTAGAAATGATGACATTGACTGAGGCTCTGTCATGTAGCTCACCTGTAATTACCTGTGATGGAAAAGGGCCCAGGGGCTGGCTGTATACAATCAAGAGCCACCAATGATGAATTGATGCATTTCTATTTGTGTGTGTCTGTGCCTGATGGCTGACTCTAACTGACACGAAAGAAAGACCCTTCCTCTCTTAGGTTAAAGCATTCATGTTTTGAAGAGAAAGGCCAGCTTTTAGGCGTTTGCATCTTGGAGAAAGAGATTATAAAAATGAGACTCCCTCCCTGTATGCTGCAGTTCAAAAAGACCTGGCATTGAATAACTTAATCTTTTGCAGATCTCCTTTTATATGCTGACCTGACAGGTGCCCAGAATGCACTGATACTACAAAGCAAATTAAAATTAAACACACAGGGAGTAAAAAGCTTTTGCTGTCAAAGCAGAGAGCAGGAGAAAGATGTCTCTTTTACAGCACTGTGCTAGCCCCCTTAGAGACCAGACCAACCTGGGCCCTGCAGGCTGGAAGACACTGAGAGGAACCCAGAAGCCAGCATGAGCAGAATTTGGATTAAGGTATATTCCAGTTTTGGGGAAAGAAGACAAAGATATAAGCTGGGCATGGATGGAACTGGTACCTAAACATTTTTGCTAGAGGGGCCTTGTGTTCTGGGCATGGTCCAGATTGGGTGGTACCACACACCTGGGATAGTCAGGAGAAGTCACACAAGCGCTGAGCTCCAGTCTGAATGTTCTGGGATGCTGGCCTACATCCTAAGGCTAGGAAGGCTCATCTGAATCACCTTGGAGACTTTTTAAATTAGAAGTTTCTTCTTCCTCCTTCTTAAACTCCTTCCCCCAGGAATCATAAACTTTCAGGGGGTGACCTGAGAGTCTGTCCATATTTTTTATGTATTCCCACATAACTATCATCATTAATGATTCCTCACTCTTGTCTCACTCCCCAGTTCAGTCATTCTCAATCCTGGCTGCACACTGGAATTGCCAGGTAAGCCTGGACACTCTACTGATGTCTAGTTCTCCCCACTGAGGGTTGGTTTTTATTGGTTGGAAGCACAGCCCAGGTGTTAGTAAAATCTCCCTTATGAATATTGCGTGCAATCCATATTGAAAACTGCCTCTTCTGATGCATGAGTATCTTCAATAATGTGCAGACCAAAGGGAAGATTGCCCTCCTTTTCTAAAGGCCCCAGTGACACAGAACCTCCTTTGTCATTATGAAGTCAATTTCAATTTGGAGGGTCCAGTAGCAGAAAAAAATTTTTTTAAAAAACAAACCAGAATCTGCTTCATGGCACCTAATTGTCATGGTCCCGATTCTTCCCATGGATTCAATCGGCCCATGGGCTGTTAGAACATATCTCTACTTTAGCTGATGTCTCCTCTGTAGGCTGGCCACACTTTCTTCATAGTTCTAGGGCAGTAAGCAAGGCTGGCAGGAGATCTTATTCAATCAATACACACTTAATTGGAGCCTATTAGCTCTCAGGTGCACCAGGCGTTTGGAAAACAGGCCAGACACGCCAGCACAGTCTCACCAGTCTAGGGTTGAAAACACATCCAAGTGGAGGCAGCTTGTAAGTGCAGGCATCTGTAGTCAGCCTGGGCTCCAGTCCCAGCTATGCCTTAATCAGTCTGTTACTCCAGGCAAGCAATTTCCCTGAGCTTCAGCTCCTCCAGCTATAAAGTGGTGATAATAACACAAATATTTGTGGGGTATTATTATGTATCAGATAATAGAAATTCAGAAAAGGTATAATATGATATCCAATTTAGGACAAAATATACATGTAACCCACAATGCACAATGATATGTATCATAGGAAGTGATTCTAGAAGAATCGAGAAAGGGAAAGACAGCATGATTTTCATGGGCTTCACACCTGGGCACATCTCATCAAGAAAACTGGTAATCAGGTTGGCCAATGCTGAGAATGCAATACCTGTTGACTCCTTGCGTGGCACTAACTTAATGAGCTAGATGAGATAATGTGCATGCATTTCATGGGTCTACTATAGATATTAGCTGTCATCCTGTTGCCTCAATTGTCCTTAATCCAAAATGGACAAGACTGACTCCAGACCTGAGAACAAGGTAAATCCTTCAGAGTGCCTAAAATCCTTCCAGCTGGAAGGACCAAACTACAAGACTGTACCCTGGGACACAGATACCTGCAAGTCACTGCAGGAACTGTAGAAACATGACACCTGCTTTTGGAGGAGGCTCCCTGCGTCTTCCCATTTTAATCTTCTAAGCAATAGGGTTCAGTCCTATTGCTTCCTCCCCAAACAGTTAGTGGCTTTTGACCACTGTAAAATAAATCCAGATAGGCACACAGGTAGTATTCATATATTTAACAGTAAATATATTTGTAAATATCTATGTTTTCAGTCTTTTCAAAACATTATGCAATTTTCTACTTCCTTGCACTAGGTAATCAATCTTCCTTGTTGGAAATACTTTCCTCTAAGTGTTGCTGATCGCTCCTATCTTTCCATTACAATGGTGCTTCTGAACCTGGGCTATACATTAGAATTGACTGGAGCACATTAAAAAATACTGACACCTGTGGTGAGGTATGGTCGGTGGGGTTTTTGAAAGCTGCTCATTAATTCTATTTTACATTCATATCGAACCCCGTTGCCTCACAGCTGGGATAAACCTTCAGCTCTAAGCTGCAGCCTTCTCTAATCACAGCAACTGTAGTGATGGCTCCTACATCTGAATTCCAGCAGTAATTACTTCTCAAGAATACCAGTTACAGACAGCTTCACAATATAGTTATTTACAGAATGATCACTAGGTCAAATTAGTTGTACATTCTAGGTTAGATTGCTTCTATAGCATGTAGAAATCTTAGAAAGTGAATCCCTGGGCCTTCATTTCCTCATTTATATTAAGAGCACTGTATTAAATGATTTCTACGTGGCCTCACAGATTAAATACATATTTTGAAATTCAGCATCTTGTCTTCTAAACTAATTTGCAATTCCCTGGAGGGCAGGGACCACATCCCATGCTGCTTTTGTTCCTCACAAGCAGTGCAGTGTTTCAGTTAAACTACAGATCTTATTTTTCCTGTGCCCGCTCCATCACAAGTTTCTAGAGGAAGCTCATTCTCGCCATTTCTTTGGCTGTTACTAAAAAAAATTACTCACCATTCTTAGCTCCCACATTATCTTTGGAACTATCGGTTATAGGCACCATTTGTTAGGCACTATAATAATCACTTTACATCCATGACACGTGTTCAAATATAATTATAATTCTGAGTGGTAGATATTATGTCATCCAATGTTTGTTTGTGGGTTGGTTTCCAAATTAGTCCTGTTTGCATATGTTATTTTTTCAATAAAAAGAGAGTTATGATAGCTTGATGGTGTAGAGCTCCACTGACCAGATAAATTGCTGAAAACTATAAAAAAAAAATTAAAGGTCCCTGGAAATGGTACTAAGTATAAATAGCAAATAAAGAAACATCTATTCAAGAACATTTTCAAAAATCAGCAAGGAAGAACAGAGTCTGTCTTATTTTGAATGAAGATGGCTAAAGCTCAGTGAGGCGGACTCTGCACTCCAGACTTCCAGTGCTGCCAAGCACTCGGGTCCCTTTCCCTGGCTCTCGGCTGGAGGCTGTCTTCCCAGAACATCCGTATTTCTCATCTCACCTCCAGCTACTTTGTGTTGGGGCTGAGTCTTGGGTGACTGCACTGCCCACTCAAAGCATGGCAGGCTGATGACCCCAGGCTCCTCATAACCCTGACCCAACTAATGAGGTGGTGATCCTGGGCCTGCAGACATCAACTGAGAGGACCTCGGCTTGCTGCTTCACTAGCCCACCCAGCACTACCTACTAGAGCGTGGTGTCACTCAAAGAGAGACTTGCCATTGTCCCCACCCAGGCTCCAGAGTCCTGGTTAAGAGATATGCCTGGGGGAGAAACAAATTTAAAACAGCTCCTGATCCCTTCCCAAAGGCATTGACTTCATTTGCAATAAAATATGGAGAAAGTCAAGACCAAGGTCTTTCTCAAGAAGAGTGGAGTTGTGACGAAAAATCTCAAAGGAATTTATGAGTCACATAACGGTACAGGTTAGACCACAATCTAGCTAGCTTTCAGAAGACAGATGTACACTTGACCCTTGAACGACATGCAAGTTAGAAGCCCTGACCCCCTGTGCAGTTCAAAATCTGTGTATAATGTTTGGCTGCCCCCAAAACTAACTATTAATAGCCTACTGTTGACAGGAAGTCTTACTGATAACATAAACAGTTGACTAACATAGATTTTGTAGGTTATATGTGTTACATATTGTATTCTTACAATAGAGTAAGCTAGAGAAAGGAAAATATTATTAAGTAAATCATAAGAAGGAGAAAATATATTTACTATTCATTAAGTGGAAGTGGATCATCATAAAGTTCTTCACCTTTATCGTCTTCACACTGCATAGGCTGAATAGGCTGAGAGGAGGAGAAAATGGAGGTGTTACAGGTAGTTAGACAATTATGAGCGGGGCAGGAAAGGGCTCTTTCCCCACCCGCTAGAAATATCTGGTGATGGTTTGGCACTTATCACATTGCCTCTTTAAAAGTGATAAACTGGGGAGGGTGGAGCCAAGATGGCCGAATAGGAACAGCTCCGGTCTACAGCTCCCAGCCTGAGCGACACAGAAGACTGGTGATTTCTGCATTTCTGTTTGAGGTACCGTTTTCATCTCACTAGGGAGTGCCAAACAGTGGGTGCAGGACAGTCGGTGAGGCGCACTGTGCGCGAGCCAAAGCAGGGTGAGGCGTTGCCTCACTTGGGAAGCGCAAGGGGTCAGGGAGTTCCCTTTCCTAGTCAAAGAAAGGGGTAACAGACGGCACCTGGAAAATCGGGTCAGTCCCACCCTAATACTGCACTTTTCCAATGGGCCTGGAAAACGGCACATTAGGAGATTGTGTCCCACACCTGGCTCGGAGGGTCCTATGCCCACGGAGTCTCCCTGATTGCTAGCACAGCAGTCTGAGATCAAACTGCAAGGCCACAGTGAGGCTGGGGGCGGCGCGCCCACCATTGCCCAGGCTTGCTTAGGTAAACAAAGCAGCCAGGAAGCTCGAACTGGGTGGAGCCCACCACAGCTCAAGGAGGCCTGCCTGCCTCTGTAGGCTCCACCTCTGGGGGCAGGGCACAGACAAACAAAAATTCAGCAGGAATCTCTGCAGACTTAAATGTCCCTGTCTGACTGACAGCTTTGAAGAGATTAGTGGTTCTCCCAGCACGCAGCTGGAGATCTGAGAATGGACAGACTGCTTCCTAAAGTGGGTCCCTCACCCCTGAGCAGCCTAACTGGGAGGCACCCCCCAGTAGGGACAGACTGACACCTCACTTGGCTGGGTACTCCTCTGAGACAAAACTTCCAGAGGAACTATCAGACAGCTGAATTTGTGGTCTCACGAAAATCCGCTGTTCTGCAGCCACCGCTGCTGACACCCAGCCAGACAGGGTCTGGAGTGGACCTCTAGTAAACTCCAACAGACCTGCAGCTGAGGGTCCTGTCTGGTAGAAGGAAAACTAACAAACAGAAAGGACACTCACACCAAAAACCCATCTGTACATCACCATCATCAAAGACCAAAAGTAGATAAAACCACAAAGATGGGGAAAAAACAGAGCAGAAAAACTGGAAACTCTAAAAAGCAGAGCACCTCTCCTCCTCCAAAGGAACACAGTTCCTCACCAGCAACGGAACAAAGCTGGATGGAGGATGACTTTCACGAGTTGAGAGAAGAAGGCTTCAGACGATCAAACTACTCCGAGCTACAGGAGGAAATTCAAAACAATAGCAAAGAAGTTAAAAACTTTGAAAAAAAATTAGACAAATGGATAACTAGAATAACCAATGGAGAGAAGGGCATAAAGGAGCTGATGGAGCTGAAAGCCAAGTTTCGAGAACTACGCGAAGATTGCAGAAGCCTCGGTAGCAGATGCGATCAACTGGAAGAAAGGGTATCGCTGATGGAAGATGAAATGAATGAAATGAAGCGAGAAGGGAAGTTTAGAGAAAAAAGAATAAAAAGAAATGAACAAAGCCTCCAAGAAATTTGGGACTATGTGAAAAGACCAAACCTACGTCTGATTGGTGTACCTGAAAATGACGGGGAGAATGGAACCAAGTTGGAAAACACTCTGCAAGATATTATCCAAGAGAACTTCCCCAATCTAGCAAGGCAGGCCAACATTCAGATTCAGGAAATACAGAGAACACCACAAAGATACTCCTCGAGAAGAGCAACTCCAAGACACATAATTGTCAGATTCACCAAAGTTGAAATGAAGGAAAAAATGTTAAGGGCAGCCAGAGAGAAAGGTCGGGTTACCCGCAAAGGGAAGCCCATGAGACTAACAGCTGATCTCTCGGCAGAAACTCTACAAGCCAGAAGAGAGTGGGGGCCGATATTCAACATTCTTAAAGAAAAGAATTTTCAACCCAGAATTTCATATCCAGCCAAACTAAGCTTCATAAGTGAAGGAGAAATAAAATACTTTACAGACAAGCAAACGCTGAGTGATTTTGTCACCACCAGGCCTGCCCTAAAAGAGCTCCTGAAGGAAGCACTAAACATGGAAAGGAACAACCGGTACCAGCCCCTGCAAAAACATGCCAAATTGTAAAGACCATCGAAGCTAGGAAGAAACTGCATCAACTAACGAGCAAAATAACCAACTAACATCATAACGACAGGATCAGATTCACACATAACAATATTAACTTTAAATGTAAATGGGCTAAATGCTCCAATTAAAAGACACAGACTGGCAAACTGGATAAGGAGTCAGGACCAATCAGTGTGCTGTATTCAGGAAACCCACCTCACGTGCAGAGACACACATAGACTCAAAATAAAGGGATGGAGGAAGATCTATCAAGCAAATGGAAAACAAAAAAAGGCAGGGGTTGCAATCCTAGTCTCTGATAAAATAGACTTTAAACCAACAAAGATCAAAAGACACAAAGAAGGCCATTACATAATGGTAAAGGGATCAATTCAACAAGAAGAGCTAACTATCCTAAATATATATGCACCCAACACAGGAGCACCCAGATTCATAAAGCAAGTCCTGAGTGACCTACAAAGGGACTTAAACTCCCACACAATAATAATGGGAGATTTTAACACCCCACTGTCAGCATTAGACAGATCAATGAGACAGAAAGTTAACAAGGATATCCAGGAATTGAACTCAACTCTGCACAAAGTGGACCTAATAGACATCTACAGAACTCTCTACCCCAAATCAACAGAATATACATTTTTTTCAGCACCACACCACACCTATTCCAAAATTGACCACATAGTTGGAAGTAAAGCTCTCCTCAGCAAATGTAAAAGAACAGAAATTATAACAAACTGTCTCTCAGACCACAGAGCAATCAAACTAGAACTCAGGATTAAGAAACTCATTCAAAACTGCTCAACTACATGGAAACTGAACAACCTGCTCCTGAATGACTATTGGGTACATAATGAAATGAAGGCAGAAATAAAGATGTTCTTTGAAACCAATGAGAACAAAGACACAGCATACCAGCATCTCTGGGACACATTCAAAGCAGTGTGTAGAGGGAAATTTATAGCACTAAATGCCCACAAGAGAAAGCAGGAAAGATCCAAAATTGACACCCTAACATCACAATGAAAAGAACTAGAAAAGCAAGAGCAAACACATTCAAAAGCTAGCAGAAGGCTAGAAATAACTAAAATCAGAGCAGAACTGAAGGAAATAGAGACACAAAAAACCCTTCAAAAAATTAATGAATCCAGGAGCTGGTTTTTTGAAAAGATCAACAAAATTGATAGACCGCTAGCAAGACTAATAAAGAAGACAAGAGAGGAGAATCAAATAGATACAATAAAAAATGAAAAAGGGGATATCACCACTGATCCCACAGAAATACAATCTACCATCAGAGAATACTACAAACACCTCTATGCAAATAAACTAGAAAATCTAGAAGAAATGGATACATTCCTCGACAAATACACCCTCCCAAGACTAAACCAGGAAGAAGTTGAATCTCTTAATAGACCAATAACAGGTTCTGAAATTGTGGAAATAATAGCTTACCAACCGAAAAGAGTCCAGGACCTGATGGATTCACAGCCGAATTCTACCAGAGGTACAAGGAGGAACTGATACCATTCCCTCTGAAACTATTCCAATCAATAGAAAAAGAGGGAATCCTCCCTAACACATTTTATGAAGCCAGCATCGTCCTGATACCAAAACCTGGCAGAGACATAAGCAAAAAAGAGAATTTCAGACCAATATCCTTGATGAACATTGATGCAAAAATCCTCAATAAAATACTGGCAAACCGAATCCAGCAGCACATCAAAAAGCTTATCCACCATGATCAAGTGGGTTTCATCCCTGGGATGCAAGGCTGGTTCAACATATGCAAATCAATAAATGTAATCCAGCATATAAACAGAACCAAAGACAAAAACTACATGATTATCTTAATAGATGCAGAAAAGGCCTTTGACAAAATTCAACAATCCTTCATGCTAAAAACTCTCAATAAATTAGGTATCGATGGGACGTATCTCAAAATAATAAGAGCTATCTATGACAAACCCACAGCCAATATCATACTGAATGGGCAAAAACTGGAAGCATTCCCTTTGAAAACTGGCACAAGACAGGGATGCCCTCTCTCACCACCCCTATTCAACATAGTGCTGGAAGTTCTGGCCAGAGCAATCAGGCAGGAGAAGGAAATAAAGGGTATTCAATTAGGAAAAGAGGAAGTCAAATTGTCCCTGTTTGCAGATGACATGATTGTATATCTAGAAAACCCCATTGTCTCAGCCCAAAATCTCCTTAAGCTGATTAGCAACTTCAGCAAAGTCTCAGGATACAAAATCCATGTACAAAAATCACAAGCATTCTTGTACACCAATCACCGACAAACAGAGAGCCAAATCATGAGTGAACTCCCATTCACAATTGCTTCAAAGAGAATAAAATACCTAGGAATCCAACTTACAAGGGATGTGAAGGACCTCTTCAAGGAGAACTACAAACCACTGCTCAATGAAATAAAAGAGGAGACAAACAAATGGAACAACATTCCATGCTCATGGGTGGGAAGAATCAATATCGTGAAAATGGCCATACTGCCCAAGGTAATTTATAGATTCAATGCCATCCCCATCAAGCTACCAATGACTTTCTTCACAGAATTGGAAAAAACTACTTTAAAGTTCATATGGAACCAAAAAGAGCCCGCATCGCCAAGTCAATCCTAAGCCAAAAGAACAAAGCTGGAGGCATCATGCTACCTGACTTCAAACTATACTACAAGGCTACAGTAATCAAAACAGCATGGTACTGGTACCACAACAGAGACATAGATCAATGGAACAGAATAGAGTCCTCAGAAATGATGCCGCATATTTCCAACTATCTGATCTTTGACAAACCTGACAAAAACAAGAAATGGGGAAAGGATTCCCTATTTAATAAATGGTGCTGGGAAAACTGGCTAGCCATATGTAGAAAGCTGAAACTGGATCCCTTCCTTATACCTTATACAAAAATTAATTCAAGATGGATTAAAGACTTAAATGTTAGACCTAAAACCATTAAAATCCTACAAGAAAACCTAGGCAATACCATTCAGGACATAGGTGTGGGCAAGGACTTCATGTCTAAAACACCAAAAGCAATGGCAACAAAAGCCAAAATTGACAAATGGGATCTAATTAAACTAAAGAGCTTCTGCACAGCAAAAGAAACTACTATCAGAGTGAACAGGCAACCTACAGAATGGGAGAAAATTTTTGCAACCTACTCATCTGACAAAAGGCTAATATCCAGAATCTACAATGAACTCAAACAAATTTACAAGAAAAGAACAAACAACCCCATCAAAAAGTGGGCAAAGGACATGAACAGACACTTCTCAAAAGAAGACATTTATGCAGCCAAAAAACACATGAAAAAATGTTCATCATCACTGGCCATCAGAGAAATGCAAATCAAAACCACAGTGAGATACCATCTCACACCTGTTAGAATGGCCATCATTAAAAAGTCGGGAAACAACAGGTGCTGGAGAGGATGTGGAGAAATAGGAACACTTTTACACTGTTGATGGGACTGTAAACTAGTTCAACTATTGTGGAAGTCAATGTGGCGATTCCTCAGGGATCTAGAACTAGAAATACCATTTGACCCAGCCATCCCATTACTGGGTATATACCCAAAGACTATAAATCATGCTGCTATAAAGACACATGCACACATATGTTTATTGTGGCACTATTCACAATAGCAAAGAATTGGAACCAACCCAAATGTCCAACAATGATGGACTGGATTAAGAAAATGGGGCACATATACACCATGGAATACTATGCAGCCGTAAAAAATGATGAGTTCATATCCTTTGTATGGACATGGATGAAACTGGAAAACATCATTCTTAGTAAACTATCGCAAGCACAAAAAACCAAACACCGCATGTTCTCACTCATAGGTGGGAATTGAACAACGAGAACTCATGGACACAGGATGGGGAACATCACACTCCGGGGACTGTTGTGGGGTGGGGGGACGGGGAGGGACAGCATTAGGAGATATACCTAATGCTAAATGACGAGTTAATGGGTGCAGCAAAACAACATGGCACATGGATACATATGTAACAAACCTGCACATTGTGCACATGTACCCTAAAACCTAAAGTATAATAATAAAAAAAAAGGGAAAAAAAAAGAAAAAAAAAGAGAAAAAAAATAAAAATAAAAATAAAAAAATAAAAGTGATAAACTGGCAGCCGGTGCCAGGGAGAGGCCATTTTCGGAAAATCCACAAGTGCTGCACTAAATGTTAATTGAATACAGGCACCGGGGGACACAGCTTTCCGAGCGTGCACATTAAGAGACAAAATGGCAGAGTATGACCTTCTGAGGACATTCCCTGGAAAAGGGAAGAAAGCCTCAGAGAGGCATGCGCACAACTTCCTAAACATACTGTGCATGCTCACTTCCCCAGGGTAAGGGGAGCCCTTAGTGTGCATGTGGGCAGCCCACCCTAAGGGAAAAACCACGGGAAAGAGCCCAGCGTTTCAAGTCCTAGGATGAAGGTTAAACACCACACTTGACCTCGGTGCCCCCTTGAGTCTCTTCCAAGCTTACTTTCCTTATTTTCTTTCCCGTTTTAAAGCCTTTTAAAATAAACTTCCACTCCTGCTCCGAAACCTGTCTTGGTCTCTTTTTCTGCCTTATGCCCCTCAGTCAATTTTTTTCTTCTGAGGAGGCAAGAATTGAGGCTGCTGCAGACCCATGAGGATTCGCCATCAGTAACTCAGATCCCTTCCACCGGAAACAGAGGCATTGGTTTTACTGTCTCATGGGTGGCAGAGGCAGAAGAAAAACCCATGTAAGTAGATGCTCATAGCTCATACCTGTGTTGTTCAAAGGTCAACTGTAGATTAGAACAGCTGGGTAGAGTCCTCTTAGTGTCAGAACAAATACCAAAAACTGACTGCACATCCTGACCAACATGGTGAAACCTCGTCTTTACCAACAATAAAAAAAAAAAATTAGCCAGATATGGTGGTGTGTGCCGGTAATCCCAGCTACTCAGGAGGCTGAGGCAGAAAAATTCCTTGAGCCCAGGAGGCAGAGGTTGCAGTGAGCTGACATTGTGCCACCACACTCCAGTCTGGGTGACAGAGTGAGACCCTGTCTCAAAAAAAAAAAAAAAAAAAAAAAAAAAAACTGACCTCAGAAACAGGTTCATCCAAGAAGCCACAATCTCTGAAAAAGAAATACAAATGGTCAATTAGCACAAGAAAATATGCTTGGCATCATTAGTCATCATAGAAATGTAAGTCAAAACCACAGTGAAATACAACTACACTCCCACTAGGATGGCTAGAATCAAACAGTCAGATAAATGTTGGCAAGAATGTGGAGAAATTGGAACACTTGTGCATTACTGGTAGAAATGTAAAATGGGGCAAAATCCTTTGGAAAATAGTCTGTCAGTTCCCGTAGTAATTAAAGGTTTCCATATGATCCAGCAATTCCACTCCTAGGTAGGTGCCCAACTGAAATGAAAGAATATGTCCACAAAAATGCCTGTACATGAATGTTGATGGCAGCATCATTCATAATATCCAAAAGGTAAAAATAACTCAAATGTCTATCAACAGGTGAATGGATAAACAAAATATGAAATGACCTTACAATGGAATATGACTTGGCTATAAAAAATACAGAGTACTGTTACATGTTAGCATATGGATGAACCTTAAAAACGTTATGCTAAATGAAAGAAGCTCGACACAAAAGACCACATATTATACAATTCCATTTATCTGAAATGTCCAGAATAAAGATATCCATAGAGGCAGAAAGTAGATGGGTAGTTATTCAGGGCTAAGGTTGGGGAGAAAGGGAATAATGATATTCTAGAATTGATGGTGGTGCTATTTGCATGTATCTGTGAATATCTTAAAATCCACTGAATTGTACAGTTTACATTGGTAAATTTTATCTTATGGGAATTGTATCTCCATAAAGTTATTTTTAAAAAAAAGGAAAAACAGGTTAGACTTAAGGATATCAAAAGAAAAAGGAATAGTTGCCAAGTTGGTGTTAGAGGAAAAAAATTATTCGGGGTACTTCCCATTGAGGAGAAAGAAAGAGCAAACACTGTTGTCAAGGAGAGTCTTCAGAGCATAATACAGACCTGACTTGGACAAATAGAGGGTAAAGGCAGAGGATGCTTTGGTAGGACCCTCAGAGTGCAGTGAAGCTCTGAACATTTCTAACCCAGCCCCAAAAGGAGCTCTGGCATAAAGCGTGGCTATCAATGAGTCCTGCATGGGCAGATGGTTTCTTGTACTGCTGTCTTGCCTAGTCTCTGGCTGGGAGCTGCTGGGAGAAGAATGACCTCAGTTCAAACACTATCGTGGATCCCAAAGGTGCAATTGCTGAAGGCCAACAGCTAATTGCACTTCTTATAGCTGATCAAAAAGTTCTTGAAGGGAAATTGGAGCCTCATAAGTCCATGTCTGCCACAAGGGGCCTTAAAGTAAATTATGTTTTAGATCTTGAAATCATCATTACAGAGGAAATATCAGTGTTAGCAGTGGTGAATCTACAGGTCTCAGCGACTAAATTCCTGCTTCCTCATGGGAAAGAATTCATCTGAGTGGCATAAGGCAGAGCGAGAGACTGAGGCAAGTTTTAGGGTTGGAGTGAAAGTTTGTTAAAAAGTTTTAGAGCAGGAACAAAAGGAAATAAAGGACACTTAGAAGAGGTCCAAGCAGGCAACCTGAGAGATTCAAGTGCACCATTTAGTCCTTTGACTTGGGGTTTCATAAGTTGACATACCTTCAGAGTTTTTTGCATCTCTCCTTCTTTGATTTTTCACTGGAGTGGGCTGCCCACAATGAGCAGCGGCCTGCAAGCACTTAGGAGGGGCCACAAATGCAGTGTGTTCACTGAAGCTGTGCACATGCCCATTTGAGGCATCTCTTACTAGTCAAGTGCTCCTAGAGGAGGGTCATTATACCAGTTAAACTCGGCCATTGTGCCTCTTAGTGCGCATGCTCAAGCCTACTCGCCCAGCTCCTTGAATCTTACTGAGAAGCCGCTAATCACCAGCATCAGGTGTTTTCTATATATTGGAAGACTACGCTTCCCTAGCTCCAGATGCGAGCAATTACTCTTTTAGAGAAACAGTTTAACAACCTCATGACCATCAGCTGATGGTTGCCTTACATTCCTCGGAGGGGGCCCCCTCCTGCCTTGCTCGTGTCTGCCTAGCTACCCACTCTAACATCAGGACTCTGAAGAAAATGACGGTAAGTCCAGTGTCGTGAGTATACTGAACTTATTTTCTAAATCCTAAATCCCAAATCAGAATAAATAGTTTGATCAATTTTTAAATTATGAAATTGTATAATTTCAGATGCATAGGTTAGAAATATTTCCTCTTTCTAAAGCATTTAAAGCGCCATAAAGATTACTGACCTATTGAACAGGCACAGCCTGTACAACATTCTTACTAGACTTTTAAAATTATTATTATTTTGAGACAGGGTCTCGCTCTGTCACCCAGGCTTTAGTGCAATGGTGTGACCTCGGTTCACTGCAACATCCACCTCCTGGGTTCAAGCGATTTGTGCCTCATCTCCCAAGTAGCTGGGACTACAGGTGCACACCACCATGCCGGGCCAATTTTTGTATTTTTAGTAGAGAGGGGTTTTCACCATGTTGGCCAGGCTGGTCTCAAATTTCTGGCCTCAAGTGATCCACTTGCCTCGACCTCTCAAAGTGCTGGCATTATAGGCATGAGCTACCATGCCCAGCCCTTTCTAGGCTTCTTAATGTAAAATAATTAAAACAGACATTAATGTTTGACAAGTGTGTTACGAATGCATGGCATATGAAATAGTAAAAATCCCTTAGGCATTAGGAGTCCTCAAAATCTGATGTTCTTTATTTAAGGGAGTTGATCCTAGAGGTCTTTCACTTCCAGATTATCCACTGGTTATGATGATATTTGCAATAATAATTAAGCCTTATCAATTCTAGTTTTTTGTAACCTGCTTTTGATGGTGATTAAGCTCTTATCTCCCAGCTCCAAACCCAATCTTTGCTCCTTTGCTTTGTGATGCTGGATTTAGGCTCTGCAGATAATTTTTCTGCTGTGCCAGCTGGCTCTAAATTCAGTTTTGGCAAAAGGCTTACAAGAGCAAGGCAGGCAGAAGTAGGTAAGGACTTGTTTTTTTCTGCTTTTTCCCTGTCTTTTTCCTGGTCCTACAAACATCATCCAAAAATCACCCCATGCTTCTGTCTGCAGCAGCAGGTGAAGACACTTAGCAGCTTTCAGTACTCAGAGAATCAGAGACTAATCCTGTTTTCTCATAGAGCCCAGCAACAGCCTTTCCTTGGGAATCTTATGTTTCAGCTCCACGCACCCCTCCTTGAGGCTTCTAAGTTCCAGTAGTACACATCTGTCTTTCTAGTTCTGCCAGTCCTAAAGAGTAGGGCAAGCTGCTTCCTGTAGTTGCTGCCCTCATGTCTCAGTGTTGTTGTTGTTTTGTTTTTCTTTTGTTTTTTTCAGTTCCCTACTAAATTTTATATAAAAACCTGCTTAGGTTCTCTCTTAAAATTATGTTCTCTCTCATATGTTATATACTTTCTATTAAAATATTTGCTATATTTTCAGTTATATCAGTTATATCTTCAGTTTCCTAATTGAACCTAATAGAGTGCTTTATGCACAAGATCTAATTTAATTTTTCCAATAACCTATCTCAATAGATATTATCCTTATTTTACAGATGAAGCATCACACCCTCAGAAATTGTTACTTGCTCAGAAACTCCACACTTGTTAATGAGAGACCTAGATCCAAGTGCGTCTGAGGAATTCCAAAGATCTTGCCCTTAATCACCATCGTAGGGTGTTTTCTGATGTGAGCCCATGGGATTCCTGATTTTGTTGGGACACAGTTGTTTGCTTCTCTTCCAGAAGTTTCTGGAATTCGTTTTCACTCTGTCATTCTGCCATGAACATAACTGTATGTTTGGCTCCATAAAACATTCTAAAATATTTCACTCACATTTTTATAGTCTTAGTATATAGACTGCAAGAAAACAAAAAGAATCCTAAATCATAGATAAGACATTTCTTAAATTCAGTAATATTGACATCTTAACTTCTCCTTAACCTTTATTTTTTTCAAGGAGCTGAGGCATTTCCATTTCATGACTGTTGGAAAGCCCATGCAGGGATGCACCGCTTTCTTCCTTGACAGCTGTGCCCTCAAAGTGTACCAACTATGTCCTCTTCAGTGACAGTAGCCATGGCTAAAATGCCAATGTGCTGCAGTCATCACAACCCTCAATTTTAAAACATTTTCATCATCTCAAAAAGAAACTCTGTAGTTTTTAGCTTTTACTCCTCTATCCTCCTGTCTCTCACCTCATCCCCAGCTCTAAGCCATCATTAATCTGATTTCTGTCTCTATAGTTTTTATATAGGTGAAAGCATACAATATTTTGTGCTTCATGACAGGTTTCTCTCAGCATAATGTTTTCAAAGTTCATCCCTGTCGTGGCATGTGTCAGTACTTAATTCCTTTTTATGGCTAAATAATATTTCATTGTATGGGTATAACATATCTTCCTATACATTTGTTATTAGGTTGGTGCAAAAGTAATTGCAGTTTGCCATTGAAAGTAATGGCGAAATCCATGATTACTTTTGCACCGATCTAATAGTTGGTGGACATTTGCGTTGTTTCCATTTCTAGGCTATCGTGATTTGTGTATAAGCTCTTATGTGGACATGTTTTCATTTTACTTGGGCATGAACCTAGCAGTGGAATTGCTGGGTTATATGGAAATTCTCTGCTTCGTCGTTTAAGGGCATGTCAGATTGTTTTCCAGAGTGGCTGCACCATTTAACATTCCCACTAGCTATGTGCTAGTGTTACGATTTTTCTTCCTTTGCCAATACTTGTTGTTAGGTGACTTTTTGATTTTTCTACAAAATGCAATGTAGTATTTTATTGTGATTTTGACGTGCATTTCCCTGATGACTGATGATGTCAAGCACATTCTCATGTGTTTGTTGTCCATGCGTATGTTATACACAGTAAAGTGTCTGTTCAGGTCCTTTGCTCATTTTTATTTTTTTAAATTAGTTTCTTTTTCTTTATTATTGAATCGTAAGAGTTCTTTATATATTCTAGAAACAAGTCTCTTGCAGATAGATACTTTAAAAATATTTTCTACCATTCTGCAGGTTGATATTTTACTGTCTTAATGCTGCTTTGAAAGCCAAAACTTTGAAAAAAAAATTTTGATAAAATGCAACTTATATATTTATTTTGATGCTGTGCTTTTTGGTGTCATATGTAGGACTGCTTTGGTAAAATGAAGGTCATAAAGGTTTATTTACCTCTGTTTTATCATAAGAATTTTACAAATTTTGCTTTTACGTTTGGGTCTAATCCATTTTCAGTCAATTTTTGTATGTGGTATGAAGTAAATGTCCGACTTCATCCAGTTGCATGTTGCTATACGGTTGTTCCAGCACCATTTTTTGAAAAGACTATTCTTTCCTCATTGAATAATTTTGTACTCTTGTGGATTATCATTTGACCATAAATACATAGATTTTCTTCTGGGGGGCTTTCAGTTTTATTCCATTGTTCTATGTAATTGACTTTTTGTCAGTTTCACCCTAACTTAGTTACTGTAGATTTGAAGTAGTTCGAAATCATGAAATCTAACTACTCCTATTTTGTTTTTCTTTGTAAAGATTGTTTTGGCTAATTTTCCTGAAATCCCATATGAGCTTTAGAATCAGCTTGTCAATTTTTATAAAGAAGTCAGCTGAGATACTGGTGAGAATTTTATTGAATCTGTAAATCAGTTTGAGGAATAATACCATCTTAACAATGTTAAGTCTTGTGATCAATGAACATAGGAAGCTTCTCTAATTATGTACATAGTCCTCAGTTTCTTTCAATCACATTTTGTAGTTTTTAGAATATGTTTTGCCCTTTTTCTGTTATAACCCCTTTAAGTATTTCATTATTTTTGAAGCTACTGTCAATGAAATTGTTATATTAACTTCATCCCCACAGTGCTTATTGAAATTGTACAAAAGCACAATTAACTTTCATTTTGATCCTGTATCCTTCAACCTTGATGAATTCATTTATTAATTTTTTTGTGTGTGAATTCCTTCAGAGTTTTTATGTGCAGAATTATGCCATCTACGAATACAAATAGTTTTACTCCTCTCTCTTCCTTGTGGATGTCTTATTTCTTGATCTTGACTAATTACCTTGACTAGAATATACAGTTTACTGTTGAATGGAAGTGTCAACAGCAGATATACTTTTATTATTCCAGATCTTAGGAAGAAATTATCCAGCCTTTAACCATTGAGTATAATGTTACTTTCTGCATAGATACCCTTTATCAATTGAAAACCTTCTCTTCCATGATGGTTAATTTTAGGTGTCAACTTGAATGGAGTAAGGGATCCCTAGATAGCTGGCAGAGCATTATTTCTGAAATGGCATCTGTGGAAAAGATTAACATTAGAATCAGTGGACCGAGTAAGGAAAATCCACCCTCACTTAATGTGAGTGCTCACCATCCAATCAGCTGAGGCCCATATAAAACAAAAGGTCAGAGGAAAGCGAATTCTCTCTCTCTCTTTCTCTCTCTTTTAGAACTAGGCTTTTCTCCTGCCATTGGTCATTTAAACTTCAGGTCCTCTGGCCTTTGGACTCCACATCTTGCATCAGCAGCCCCTGGGTTCTCATGTCTTTGGATTGAGAATTACACCATCAGTTTCCCTGGTTCTGAGTCCTTTGGACTTGGATTGAGCCACAATACTGGCTTCCCTGGTCCTCTAGCTTGCAGATGACCTGTCATGGGACTTCTCTATCTCTATAATCATGAGAAATAATCCCCCTAATAAACATATTCTCATATAACTATATCTAAGGCAATACATTCAATTGGTTCTGTCTGTCTGGAGAACCCTGACTAATATACTTGCTTTCCTACTTTGTTAATTTTGTTTTTGTTTTTGTTTTTGACCCAGTAATCCCATTCCTAGGTATACGCTGAAAGGAGTATATCCATTTTTCTACTGAAGAGACAAATGCATGTGTATGTTCAACACAGCACTATTCACAATAGCAAAGATGTGGAATCAATCTAAGTGTCCATCAGTGGTGGACTGGATAAAGAAAATGTGGTACATATACACCATGGGTTACTACACAGACCATAAAAAAGAATGAAATAAATAATGTATTTTGCAGCAACATGAATGCAGCTGTAGGCCATTATCCTAAGCAAATTAACACAAAAACCAAAAACCAAATACCACATGTTCTCATTTACAAGTGGGAGCTAAACATTAGGTACATGTGAACATAAAGATGAGAACAATAGACATGGGGGATTACTAGAAGTGGAAGAGGGAAGAGGGAAAAGTTTGAAAAACTACCTATTGACCACCATGCTCATTACTTGGGCGACAGGATCAATTATACCCCAAATCTCATTGTGCTGCAATATACCCATGTAACAAACTTGCATATGTATGCCCTAAATCTAAAATAAAAGCTGAAATAAAAAGAAAAAAATATTCTATTAAAATAGGGTAATGTATTAATTGAAATTCAGATGTTAGCCAGGTGCAATGGCACATACCTGCAATCCCAAATAATTGAGAATCTGAGGTAGGAGGATCTCTTCAACCCGGGAGTTCAAGACCAGCCTGAGAAATATAGCAAGAACTCCACTTAAAAACAAAGTTAAATTCAAATATTGAGCCAACTTAGCATTCCTGGGATAAATTCTACTTGGTCATGGTATATAATTCTTTTTATAGGTTGGTGGGTTGAGTTTGGTAGTATCTTATCCAGGATTTTTGGATCTGTATTTATGAGAGATATCTATAGTTTTTTTTCTTGTGATATCTTTGTCTGGTTTGGGTATCATAGTAATACTGTTCTCATAAAACGAACTGGAAAATATTATCTCCTTTTCTTTTTGTTTTTTGTTTATTTTTTGAAATGTCTTTGAAGAACTGGTATTATTTTTTTTTAATGTTTAGCATAGTTAAGCAGTGCAGCCATCTGGGTGTGGGCTTTCTTTTGTGAGTAGTTTTTTGTTTTATTTTGTATTGATTACTTATTCAATAATTCACCTACTACAAGTATATTCAGATCGTTTATTTCTTCTTGGGTTAGTTTGGTTAGTTTGTGTCTATCTAAGAATGGCTTTAGGTCATCTAAGTTGCCTAATTTATAATTAGTGCACAATTGCTCAAACTAATTGGTAATTCTTTTTATTTCTGTAGCACCAATAGTAACCTGTGTTCGTTTGTTACTTATTCTAGTAATTTGAGATTTCTCTTTCTTTTTACTTTTTTTTACTTGGTCATTATAGCTAAATGTTTCTCAACATTGTTGATCCTTTCAAAGACTCAGCATTGTACTTCTTGGATTTTCTCTATTGTTTTTGTATTTTATAATCAATTACTTTCAGCTGCATTCTTTATTTCCTCTGTTCTACTTATTTTAGTTTTAGTTTTCTCTCCTTTGTTCAGTGTTATTCATTTCAGAACTTTTTCTTTCTTTTTTTTCAATAATTTCAACTTTTATTTTCTGGGGTACATGTGCATATTTGTTACGTGGGTATATTGCACGATGCTGAGGTTTGGGATATGAATGATTCCATCACCCAGGTACTGGGCATAATACCCAATAGTTACTTTTTTGATACTTGGCCTCCTCCCTCCATACCCCCTCTAGTAGCCCCCAATGTCTATTTTTGCCATCTTTGTGTCCACATGTATCCAGTGTTTAGCTCCTACTTATAAGTTAGAATATGTAGTATTTGGTTTTCTGTTTCTGTATTCATTTGCTAAAGATAATGGCCTCCAGCTTCTGTTCCTGCAAACGGCATGGCCTTGTTCTTTTTATGCCTGCATAATATTCCATGGTGAATATGTAACACATTTTATTTACCCAGTCTACCACTGATGGACATTTAGGTTGATTCCATTTCCTTGTTATTGTGAAAACAGCTGCAGTGAACATACGTGTGCATGTGTCCTAATAATAGAATTATTTCTATTCCTTTGGATATATACCCTGCAGTGGGGTTGCTGGGTCAAATGGCAGTTCTGCTTTTAACTCTTTAAGGAATTGCTAGACTGTCTTCCACAATGCTTGAAGTAATTTACGTTCCTATCAATGGTATATAAATGTTCTCTTTTCTCCACAACTTTGCCAGCATCTGTTATTTTTTGACTTTTTAATAATAGCCTTTCTGACTGATGTGAGATGGTATCTCTTTGTGGTTTTGATTTTCATTTCTCTAATGATCAGTGATGCTGAGCTTTTTTTTGATATGCTTCTTGCCACATGTATGTCTTCTTTTGAGAAGTGTCTGTTCATATCCTTTGCACACATTTTAATGTTTATTTTTCCTTATAAATTTGTTTAAGTTCTTTATAGATGCAGGTTATTAGACCTTTGCCAGATGCATGGTTTGCAAACATTTTCTCTCATTCTGTATGTTGTCTATTTACCCTGCTAATGGTTTATTTTCCTGTGTAGATGCTCTTTAGTTTAATTAGATCACATTTGTCAATTTTTTTGCTTTTGTTGGAACTGCTCTAGTGTCTTTATCATGAAATCTTTGCCTGTTCTTGCATTCAGGATGGTATTGCTTAGGCTGTCCTCTAGAGTTTTTAGTTTTGGGTTTTACATTTAATTCTTTAATTCATCTTAAGTTGCTTTTAGTATATGGTGTAAGGAAGGGGTCCAGTTTTAATCTTCTGCAGATGGCTAGCCAGTTATCTCAACACTATTGAATAGGAAGCCCTTTTCCCATTGCTTGTTTCTGTTAGCTTTGTTGAAGATCAACTGGTTGGAGGGGTTCAGACTTATTTCTGGGCTCTCTATTTGGTTCCATTGGTCTATCTTTCTGTTTCTGTACCAGTACCATGCTGGTTTTGGTTCTGGTAGCCCTGTAATGTAGTTTGAAGTTGGGTACTGTAACATCTCCAGCTTTGTGCTTTTTGCTTAGGATTGCCTTAGCTATTTTTTAGTTCCATGTAAATTTTTTAAAAGTTTATTTTTTTCTTTGTTCTGAGAAGAATGTATCTAGTAGTTTCATAGGAATAACATTGAATCTATAAATTGCTTGGGGAAGTGTGGCCATTTTAACAATATTGTTTCTTCCTATCCATGATTGTGTGTATTTATTCATTCTCACATTGCTATAAAAATAACTGAGATTGGGCAATTTATAAGGAAGGAGGCTCAATTTGCTCATGGTTCTGCAGGCTGTACAGCATGCATGGCAGCATCTGCTTCTGGGGAGGGCTCAGGGAGCTTTTACTCATGGCAGAAAGCAAAGCCAGAGCAGGCACATCACATGTCCAAAGCAGGAGCAACAGCTGGAGGGAGGTGCCACACACTTGTAAACAACCTGCTCTTACAAGAGAACTCACTAGTGCTACCAAGGGATGATGGTGTTAAGCCATGAGAAACCACACCCATGACACAATCACTTCCCACCAAACCCACCTCAAGCAATTTCAACATGAGATTTGAGTGGGGCCACAGATCCAAACCATATCAGCATGGAATGTTTTTGCATTTGTTTGTGTCATCTCTAATTTATTTGAGAAGTGTTTTGTAACTCTCCTTGTAGAGATTTTTCACGTCCCTGGTTAGCTATATTCCTAGGTACTTTACTCTTTTTGTGGCAATTGTGAATGGAATTGTGTTTGGCTATTGGCTTGTCTGTTGTTGGTGTATTGGAATGCTAGTGATTTTTGTACATTGAAACATTGCTGAAACTCTTTACCAGCTGAAGGAGCTTTGGGGCCAAGACTATGGAGTTTTTAATTCTGCCTTTTTCTGTTTTCCACTTGCTTGGTAGATTTTTTCCCATCTCTTTATTTTGAGCCTATGGGTATTATAGCTAGTGAGATGGGTCTGTTGAAGACAGCATACCAATGAGTCTTGGTTCTTAATCAAACTTGCCACTCTCTGCCTTTTAATTGGGGCATTTAACCCATTTATGTTCAAGGTTAGTACTGATATGTGTGTATTTTATCCTATCATCATGTTGTTAGCTGGATATTATTCATATTTATTTATGCTGTTGCTTTATAGTGTCACTGGTTTATATACTTAAGTGTGTTTTTGTAGTGGCTGGTAACGTTCTTTCCTTTTCATATCTAGTGCTTCCTTCAGGAGCTCTTGTAAGGCAGTTATTTTAGTAATGAATCCCTTCAGCATTTCCTTCTCTGAAAACAATCTTACTTCTCCTTTACTTGTAAAGCTTAATTTGGCTATATATGAAATTTGGGGTTGAAATTTCTTTTCTTTAAGAAGGTTGAATGTTGGCCACTAATTTTTACTGGCTTGTAGGGTTCTGCTGTTAGTCTGATGGGCACCCCTTTGTAGGTGACGTAACCTTTAACATTTTTTCATTCATTTTGACCTTGGAGAATCTGATGATTATTTATCTTTGGGATATTCTTGTGGAGTGTCTTACTGGGGTTCTCTAAATTTCCTGAATTTCAATGTTGTCCTCTCAAGCTAAGTTGGGGAAGTTTTCATGGTTGTTATCCTGAAATATGTTTTCCAAGTTGCTTATACTCTTCCCATCTCTTTCAGGGACACCATTGTGTAGTAGATTTGGTCTCTTTACATAATCCCATATTTCTCAGATGTTCTGTTTATTTCTTTTCTTTTTTTTTTTTCTCTATTCTTGTCTGGCTATCTTATTTCAGAAAGCCAGTGTTCAAGCTCTGGCATTCTTTCTTCTGCTTGTTCTATTCTATTATTAATAAATACTTGTAAATGCATTATGAAACTTGTGTAGAATTTTTCAGCCCTATGAAGTTGGTTATGTTCTTTTCTTTACTAGCTATTTTGTCTGTCAGCTCCTGCACCATTTTATTGTGATTCTTAGCATCCTTAGATTGAATTTCAACCTGCTCCTTCATCTCAATAATTTTCCTTCCTGTCCATATTCTGAATTCTATTTTCAGCCCTGTCTGATGGGGAAGACCACTCTGTAGAACTCAGGTCCAATAGCTCCCCTAAGGGTAAAGTCTTCTATGGGAACAATTTGAGTCTGGGGGAAGGCTATCCCTTCCCTTGCTCCACTACAGATGCTCCCACACCAAACCCTTTGGGTTGCACATCACCTGGCTTTCTGCCCCTACCACTTCGCTAAGCAGCAATCCTTGCTAACTTGAGTGTCCGTAGTGTTCAAGAGGTCTCCTCCTGCTGGGATGACAGAGGCCTGTGGTGAGAACATGTTGCTTCTTGCTAGTTCAATTTATCCAATCTCCCAGAGTTGTTCGGGGCCAGGAACAGGTCCCAGTCTGTGATAGGTCCTTGCATGGTTCCAAGCTTCCTCCTCCTTAACCCAGCTTCTGTGTCTTCCCTCCATTCACTTTCAGTGCCTTTGCTCTGAAGATGTTAGGAGTGCACCAGTTGTCTCATTCCCTCGATGGCAGCTGTTCCACCTGTCTCTGACTAGTTGGCCATCTTGCTTTCCCCTATCTTTCTTAATATAAGCATATACTGTTTCTCTCTGAACATTTTTTAACTCCCGTTTCTCTCCGAACACTTCTTTAGCTCCATACCATAAGTAGAGGTATTTTTTGTCCACATTTCAATATGTGTTCTGATTTCCATTTTGATTTCTTCTTTACCACCTTAGTTATTTATTACCGTGTTAATTTTAAAATATTTGCAATTTTCCCATATTTTTTTCTAAGTGCATTCCATTATAATTGAAGGACATATTTTAAATTATTTCTAACAATGTTCTATGCACAGTTGAGAAGTATGTATATTGTGTTACTGTTTTTTGTTTTTTGTTTTTGTTTTTTTTTTTGAGACAGAGTCTCACTCTGTCACCCAGGCTGGAGTTCAGTGGCGCAATCTCGGCTCACTGCAAGCTCCGCCTCCCGGGTTCACGCCATTCTCATGCCTCAGCCTCTCCGAGTAGCTGGGACTACAGGCGCCTGCCACCACGCCCGGCTAATTTTTTTTTATATTTTTAGTAGAGACGGGGTTTCACCGTGGTCTCTATCTCCTGACCTCGTGATTCGCCCGCCTCGGCCTCCCAAAGTGCTGGGATTACAAGCATGAGCCACCGCGCCCGGCCTATTGTGTTACTGTTGAGTGAAGTATTCTATACATACCTGTTACTTATAATTGCTTTGTAATTTCATCTTCCTTGTTGATCTTCTATCTAGTTATTTAATCTACAATTGGAAGTGGAGTATTGAAATCTCCAATATTATTGTTGTCTCATCTACTTCAACTTTTTATTCTGTCAGTTTTAAATATATGTTTTGATGTTCTTTTATTAAAGTACATAATATAACTTATAATTGTTATACATATTATATATATGTTTATAATTGTTTTATCTTTCTAATATATTAACTGCTTTATCCATTGTCACTGTAAGATGGTCTATTTTATTCTGGAAAAATTTTTTGTTTAAAAGTCTATCAGTACAGCCACTCCATCTTCTTGTGGTTTATTGATTGATTGCATACTATATCTTTTTCCAACCCACTTTCAATCTATTTGTGTTTTTGAATCTAAAGAACATTTCCTTTAGACAGCATGAAATTGTATAATTTTTAATTTAGCCTGACAATCTCTGCCTTGTGGTTATTTATTCCATTCACATTTAATATTATTCTGGATATAGTTTGATTTATGTTTGTCATTTTATATCTTCTGTCTCATGTGTTTATTTGTTCCTCTATTACTCCATTATACCTTTGTTTTGTATTAAGTGAATATTTTCTAATAAAACATTTACATTTTTTTACAAACATTGTTGCTGTATTTATTTAAACATTTGTTGTAGTTATTCTATGGCTTACAACATACATCGTATGTTATCCGAAAAGCTTGATTTATACTAGTTTAATCCAAGTAAAATACTACTGCTATATAGCTCTGTTATTTTCCCCTTTTTTGTGGTATTATTGATATGCATATTGCATCTATTAATGTTATAAACCCAGAAATGCATTATTAGAATTATTGCATTGCTATCTTAAGATTTTCTCCTACCACCCTTTGTAAAGTTATTGGCAAATATATTACACAAGTATTTCATTTCTATATGTTATATGCCCATCAACATATTGTGTATGTGTTATTTTATACAATTGCTTTTTAAAATATCTTAAGAAGGGGAAAATATGAATACATATTTTCTCTTATAAGTTTATAATTACCTTTACTAGTAATTTTGGTTTGTGTGGATTCAGATTACCGTATGGGTCACTTGTCTGAAGAACTTTCTTTAGCATTTCTTGTAAGGTGGGTTACCAGAAACAAACTCCCTCGGTTTTTGTTTATCTGGGAGTGTTTTTATTTCCCATTCATTTAGAAAAATAGCTCTGCTGGATCTTTGTTTAAAACCTTTTTGTTTGCTTTATTTTTTTATTTTCCTTTGAGGCCTTTGAATTCCATATATTATTTCACTGCCTGTTGGACTCCATTAGTTCTGCTGAGAAGTCAGCTGTTAATCTTATACTGTGATTGCCTTGAAAATTACTGTTTATTTTCCTGATGCATTGTTTTATTGTGATACTTAGTTCTATTGTATAATCTCAATTGCTTTATTTTCAAGTTCACGAATTATTTCATCTGACAGTTTAAATCTACTGTTCAGGCCCTCTAGAGAATGTTTTTGGTTTGTTATTATACTTTTCAACTCCAAAATTTCTAGTTTTTTTTTTTCTTAATGTAATTTTTGTCTCTTTATTTATTTTCTCTATTTGGTGTGACACTGTATTTATACCTTAAATTATTTCATTTATCATGCATGCCTTTGGATTTTGAACATAATTCTTATGGCTGTTTTGAAATTATTTTCTATTAAACCTGACATCTGGTCACTCTCACAGACAGTTATGTTTGCCTACATTGTTACCGGTGTATGAGATATACTTTACTGTTTCTTTGCATGCTTTGTACTTTGTTTTTGTTGTTGGAACCTACACATTTTAAATACCATATTGTAGCAACTCCAGGTATTTTTCTCACTGTCAAACATGTATCCAAGACTTGTTATTGTTATTTGCTTGTTTTTCCTTTTTCCTTTTCAATAGTGACTAGCTGAATTATTTTAGTGAAGTCTATTTCCTCCCTCACAGTTATTAGCCTTTGTTTTTGCTCCTCCAAAAGGCTGACATCTGGGGTATCTCCACCCTTACCCTGTGATGACAATAGCTTTGATGAGGATCTCTTCCACTCTTTACGTGACCAAATCCAGCCGTTAAACTTCACTAATGCCAGCTTGTTGCTTATTGTCTTCTACATTATTCTGGGCATGAATTTTGCTACAAATTACTTCAATCAAGTTATGGCTCTTTTGATGGATTCCTTTCTGTGGTCAGTGTTTAATGTTTGTTCTGACATCAGAAAGACTCCATCTAGCTGTGTTATATTCCAGTACCTAGGCAAACTAACTGTGCTGAGGTCTAGCCATATCCCTAGTAGATCCATGAGTCTTTTCACAATTGACTTTTCACCACAATCTCTCTTTTTCTTAAGGGAACCCTTAGGCTTGAAATTCTCAATGCTCTGTTTCAAGAGAAGACGGTTACTTTGGGAAAGGATTAGGAGCTATCTACTCTTTAGCTATCTACCCCACCTTCCCCCAACCTCCAAGTAAGAACTCAGAAGGTGGAATTAAGGACAACAGCAAGCTTATGTCTAGTGAACCCGGCTCTAACACATGAGAGTTTAATGGAAAGAGCAGCAGTAGCATTGACCTGTTAGTTCACCTCTTCCAGCATAGACCTACAGGTAAGGGAATATCTATTAAGGAACCAGTATTATACCCATGGTAAAGTCATTGTTTCATGATCAGGAACTAGACAAGAGAATGAAGCCCTTATCTCTTGACTGCCCTTGCCCAAGGCTAAGCCACAACACAACATAGCTATAGGTCTAATGAAAACTGTCATGTCCTACTTCTAAATAGAAGAAAGCCTTCCTTCTAAGAGCTGGAGAAGGGGAGAGAGGAGGGAGCCCTGCATTCTTGGCTGCAATAGGCTGGAGTTGGCTCTGCCTTGCAGAGCTAGAAAGTAGAGGTAGGGGGATGTCCTGGTCCAAACACCATAGACTCTTGCTGTCTTATCAAGTATTTTGTAAATTTTCTTGAATAGATATTTCTTCATTGGCTGTTTTTCTTAGGACTATTTCCAGAGCCTTTGAATGGTGGTATTAAAAAAAAAATTGTAGCCAGACTCAGGGGCTCATGTCTGTAATCCTAGCACTTTTGGATGCTGAGGAAGGAGGATTAATTGAGCCCAGGAGATTGAGACCAGCCTGGGCAATACAGTAACGCCTCATCTCTACAGAAAATTTAAAAATTAGCCAAGCATAGTGGCACAGTGCCTGTATTCCCAGCTACTCCAGCGGCTGAGGTGAGAGGATTGCTTGAGCCTAAAAGTTGGTGGCTGCAGTGTGTCAAGATTGCGCCACTGCAGTCCAGCCTGAACAACAGAGCAAGACCCTGTCTGAAAGTAATAATAATAGTAATGATAATAATTTTTTCTAGTTTTCCAGGGGAGACGGTCAAGGGAGATCACCATATTGCTGTGATGGAAGTTGATGTCTTGGCAATTATTTCCTGGAGGACCCAAGTGACACATCCCTCCACCATTGCTTTCTTTCATGTGGGCTTTGAGAAACAACATTGAACACATATTTGCATGCAAGGGAAAATATTTCCATAGTAGTTGCTGTCAGTTCACCTGACTATGTAAGAATCTTCCTTAAGCAACAGTCTGCCTTTATAGAGAAACAGCATTAACTGAGTGGCTCATTCTTCACAGCTCTTGACAGCCCCAGGGCTGAGCCACTCTATTTTAATACTGCTCTGTAGATAACGATCTTCATTTTGGCAGAACCTCAAAATGACCTTGATGTTTACAACAGCAGGGCAAAGCAGTGAATTGGCTGACAGCATTAAAACAGACAATTAATAGAAAGAGAGAAGGGAACTCCCTGTTCTAATGTACACATATTTTCTAGTAAAAGTAAAAATCCATAATCTCTTGCTTAAATAAATTGTATACTATTTTCAACTTTTCATCTCAATTTTGTAAAAGTGGAGAGAGTATCATCAGGTTGTTTTAAACATATAAATCATACTCTTCTTTCTGAAAACTTATGTTAAAAAATAAGGGGTTATAAAATGTGATCTAAAAATAAAGTGCTATATGCAGAGTGTAGAATTAGAGCATTTATTTCATGACTTCAAGGCAATGCTTTTTAACCCCCTATTTAAAGATGAAAAAGTACTTTTGATTATTTCTTTAAAGTTTGTATTTAGCACTCTAATTTTATTATTTATCTAATAAAAGAGATTCTTTAAACTACCCATAAATTATCCTATGAAAGCAAAATAACCATTAACCATATAAATCAAGTGAGGACTAAATCACATTCTGCTATTTATAACAAGCTTTTGCTGTGCATTATCCAAAATTGAACTAACATAAACTTTGACTTTTTTCCTGACATGATTTATAGAAATTTGGCCTCTTTATGACTTTCATAGCCATTATTCTTTATTTGCTATTGATTATAAGTCAGTTCAGTTTGCTTTGGGACATCTAGTTAGTAGCGATTCAGATTAAAGTCTGTTACAACTATATTTAGCTAATGTAAAGAAAATTAAATAGATGACTCTTCAGAACTATTGAGAAGGCAACAGCTAACCTTAACTAATTATGCTTACTTATGATACTCTATGGCCTTGGTAATAAAAACCATTAGCTGATGCCAACTCAGTTGTGATCTCTGCATAGAATACTACATCTAAGAAAAGTGTGTATCCTCTCTCTGCAGGTAATGTTCCAGAAATTAGTACATCTAAAAAACAAAAAATTCTTTTCGTATAAACACAGCTACATTGGTCATGTTTACCTATTTATAAAAATATCAACTGTATAAATTAGATACATAGAATATGTTATAAAATTTTTATTCATCTAGTTTTGCCATGTAAAAAGAGCTTGGATAATTAAGATTAACAATGTCTAGAAAATATTAAGATAAATAAAAATTCAGAGAGAATCTGTAACTCTACTGATACTTATGACAAAAGTTTCGGTATTAACTGCCCTAGGTGTCACTATTGTGAGCATATAGGAAGCAAGGTGATATGATTTGGATCCGTGTCCCCACCCAAATGTCATGTTAAATGTAATCCCCAATGTTGAAGATGGGTCTGGTATGATGTGACTGGATCATGGAACAGGGCTTCCTGCTTTGGTACTGTTCTTGTGATCAAGTTCTCATGAGATCTGAATTTCTAAAAGTGTGGCATTTCCCCCTGTGTCTCTCCTGATTTGGCCATGTAAGACACGCTTGCTTCTCCTTTGCCCTCCATCAGGATTGTAAGTTTCCTGAAGCCTCCTCAGAAGCTCCTGTCCTTTTTGTACAGACTTCAGAACTGTAAGCCAATTCAACCTCCTTTATTTAAAAATTACTCAGACTCAGGTATTTTTATAGTAGTATGATTACTGACTAATACAGAACATTAATACTAAGGAGTGACGCATTGCTCTAAAGATATCTGAAAATGTGAAAGCAGCCTTGGAACTGGGTAATGGGCAGAAGTTGGAACAGTTTGGAGGGCTCAGAAGAAGGACAGAGAGATGAGGGAAAGTTTGCAGCTCCCTAGAGATTGGTTGAGTGGTTTGTGACACAAATGCTGAAAGAGAAGGCCAAGCTGAGGGAGGTCACAGATGGAAATAATGAACTTATTGGGAACTGGAGTAAAGGTCACTTTTTTATGTGTTAGCAAAAAGGTTGGAGGCATTGCACCTCTGTTCTAAAGATCTGTGTAACTTTGAACTTGAGAGTGATGATTTAGTGTATCTGGCAGAAGAAATTTCTAAGCAGCAAAGCATTTAAGATGTGACCTGGGTGCTTCTAGAAGCCTACGCTCATATGCATGAGCAAAGAAATGATCTGAAACTGAAACTTATATTTAAAAGGGAAGCAGACGGTAAAAATTTGGAGACTTTGCATTGTGGTCGTGCAGTAGAAAAGAAAAGCCCATTTTTTGGAGAGGAATTCAAGCTTGCTGCAGAAATTTGCATGACTAAAAGGAAGGCAAGTGCTGATAGCAAAGACAATGGGAAAAAAGGCCTTGAAGGCATTTTAGAGATTTTTGCAGTAGCCCTTCCCATCATATGCCTAGAGACCTAGGAAGGAAGAATGGTTTCCCGGGCCAAGTCCAGAACCCTACTCTCCTTCACAGGCTCAGGGCACTGCTCCCTGCATCCTAATGGCTCCAGCACAAGTTGTGGCTAAAAGAGGCCTAGGTAGAGCTTTGGCTGCTGCTTCAGAGGATGTAAGCCATAAGCCTTGGTGGTTTTCAGCTAATGTAAAGCCTGTGGGTACACAGAATGCAAGAATTGAGGGTTGGGAGCCTCTGCCTATATTTCAGACTATATATGGAAAAGCCTGGATGTCCAGGCAGAAGCCTGCTGCAGGGGTAGAGCCCTTATAGAGAACCTCTACTAGAGCAGTGGAGAGGAGAAATGTGGGGTTGAGACCACCACACAGATTCTCCACTGGGAACCATCTAGAGGAGCTGTGAGAAGAGGTCACCATCTTCCAGGCACCAGAATAGCAGATCCACCGACAGCTTGCACCCTGTGCCTGGAAAAGCTACAGGCGCTTTATGTCAGCTCATGAAAGCAGTTGAGGTGGTAGAAGGGGCTGTACTTTGCAAAGCCTCAGGGAGGGGGCTGCCCAAGGCTTTGGGAGCTCACGCCTTGCACCAGTGTGTTCTGGATGTGAGAGATGGAGTCAAAGGGGATTATTTTAGAGACTTAAGATTTAATTACTGCCTTGCTGGGTTTCAAACTTGCAAAGGGCCTGTAGCCCCCTTCTTTTGGAAAGTTTTTCTCTTTTGTGATTGTAGTATTTATCCAATGACTGTAACTCCATTGTATCTTGGAAGTAACTAACTTTTTGTTGTTGTTATTTTACAGGCTCATAGGTGGAAGGGACTAACCTTGTCTCCAATGATACTTTAGACTGTGGACATTTGAGTAATGCTGTGAAGAGTTAAAACTTTGGTGGATGTTGGAAAGACATAATTGTATTTTGCAATGTGAGAAGGACATGAGATTTGGGAGGAGCCAGGGGTGGAATGATATGGTTTGGACCTGCATCCCCACTCAAATCTCATGTTGAATTACAATCCCCAATGTTGGAGGTGGGTCCTGGTGGAAGGTGATTGGATCATGGGGGCAGGTTTCCCCCTTTGATGCTGTTCTCATGATAGAATTCTCAGGGAATCTGTTTGTTTAAAAGTGTATATCATCTTCCCCATGTCTTTCTTTATCCTGCTCCAGTCATGTAAAATGTCCCTGCTTCTCCTTCACTCTCTGTCATGACTGTGAGTTTCCTGATTATCTCCTCAGAAGCTGCTATGTTTCCTGTACAGTCTGCAGAACTATGAGCCAATTAAACCTTTTCTGTTTATACATTACCCAGTCCAGGTATTTCTTTATAACAGTGTGAGAACTGACTAATACACAGGGTAATTATATTAAAATCTCTTTGATCATTCCTCTTGTGTGAATAAACTAACAGAATTAATTATTTCATTCATATAAATACACATAAAACAACTCATTGTCTTGAAAAAGGAACATGGTATCTGTAATATGTTACAGTCCACAGCTATTTGAGTGTCAGTTTGTTCAGGCTGCTATAACAAAATAACATAGACTCAGTGGCTTATAAACAGCAGAAGTGTATTGCTCACAGTTCCAGAGAAAAGGCAGTCCAAAGTCAAAGTGCTGGCAGATTTGACATCTGATGAGGGCCCGCTTTCTGGCTCATAGACAGTGCCCCCTACCTGTGTCCTCAAATTGTGGAAGGGAAGAACAAATTCCTCTGGAACTGTTTCATAAGGACACTAAGCCCATAAAATTGACCCACTAAGACCATAAAATTGGTCTGAACTTTTGAAATTCAGACCTCATTTGAAAAGTTATTTTTTAAATGGATAATACATAAAGAAACCTAAAATAATTTATATCTCTTATTGTGATAATTATAAGAGACTATCCTAAGAAATGAATAAAAATGCAGGAACAATTATTTCTTTAAAAAATACACATCTTCTTTGATGTTTGTATAATTGGAAATAGCCTGTGGTCCCAACTACTTTGAAATTATTAACTATATTTTGATGCTTATGTTTAATGGAATAAAGTACAACAATTTAAAAGTAATATTTATGAAGAGTTTATAGTTGCAAAGAATATATATATATAGCATGTGCATGAAAAAAGTGCAGAAAATACAATTCTTTAGCTAGAGCAATAACAACTAGATAAGCATCAAAATGAACATAAATCAATGATAGATAAATACTAGAAATAAATGGTTGCCTTTGAGTGGTAAGCTTATGAATAATTATTATTGGTATTGTTGTGCTATGTTTATGTTTTGCAAACGTTCACAATCCGTATATAACCTTTGTAATGGAGGTTTTAGAAGATTTTCATCATTTTGATTGGGACATAACAAAGAATGTATTCTAATTTAGAGGTCTACTTAAAGTAAGAGAAATCATAGTGCAACAGAGTTAAATTTACTTGGGTTCATTGACTGTTACTATTGCAGGTTCAGACCACAACAGAGCATGCATAAACATTACAAGTCAAGGAGACTAAAGGAGGCTATGAATGAGGGAGAGTATATGGGAGGGGAGTTGCCATGTTATAGCACTGCAGAGAGAGGTTCTCTTATAAAGTGTTATTTGGGCAAAAGTTGACCTCTGCAAATAGCTTGTGGAAGAGAATTCCAAGCAAGGAAGCCACAAGTTTAAATGCTGTGATGTCAGAGAAAACTGAATGTAAGAACAAAGGGACTCTAGCAGAGGAAAGGTTAAATTTAGGTTGGGGGTGGAGGTGAGAGGAGAATAGCCTTCTATAGAAGAGCAGATTTCTGAGTTAAATCCTTTAAAATGAGTAGTTTTGCAAAGCACACACAAAAAAAAAAAATGAGGAAGGGAGCCCGGTGGATAAACTGTCATAGCAAAACATGGAGGTGTAAAGCAGGTGGCCCAGGGATCAGCAGCCTTTGTGTGTGGCTGAATTATAGGGTCTAGGTAAAAGTGGAAAGAGGAAAAACAGGGAGGGTTTGGTTTTAACCAGGAAACATAGACTTTACCCCATAAGTGATGAGAAAGCACTGAAGACCCATAAGCCGACCAGACGTGTTCTAGAAAGTCCACCAGAAACAACACGTAAGATGTTAGAGAGCCGCCTCTGGAGGCTTAAAGAGGTGGGCTCTTAGATTAGTTTTACAATGATATAGACAGGGGCAATGAGGTACTTCACTTAGGAACAGGTAGTGATCCGAGACCCGTTCAGGAAATAAAACCTACAGCACTGGGTGATTAACTGAATAATACAGTGAATGAAGGCGTGGCCTTAGTCCATAATAGAGTTTAGATTTTTGTTTTCACTGTAAGATTTTTATACTTGGGCAGGGGGTGGGGGGGATTATGTCATAGTTTATGTGGGAAGAAATGCCCATTTTCAGTAAACCTGATGGCTTTCCATTTGGGTGTCTCTTATGAGATATTGTAGCCATTAGTGTAAATAGCCAGTTTACACTGACATATATGAGTCTAAGCTTATAAAAGGTGGTTAGGAGTAATATGTATGGATCTTCAACACATGGCACTAAGAGTAGACAAAAGAAATAAATTGAAGGAGATGCATGATATCACAGTATTTTGCTCAATTAAAGTCACAGTATAAAACGACAGTAGATATTTTACAAAATCATAGTCAAATAATAATGATAGGCACAACCGAAGACAATAAGTTGGTTTTCTACAGTGGGGAAGGAAATGAGCAGTAGGACAGGAATATAAGAAAAGGAAAAATAAACAAGCAAATAGATAAAATAGTAAATGAGTTCATAAACTAAGAAAGGAATTTTGCATATACCCATAATGATTTTATGCTGTAAGCAGAAGTACCCATTTATTTTTTGTACTTGATGTCCAAAATATAAAAATAAAAAAAGAGAGTGAGAAATACTAGAAAACACAAAGATAGAGTTATAAAGCATGTTTGGGAATGAAGATTTGGTAATTACAATAAATGCTAATGAATTAAATCTACCAACCAAAATATGAAATCTCGGGATTGTTTAAAATGAAATAAAAAAACAATACAATACAATTCTCTGCCCTGGTTTTCTATAAGAGAAATACTTAAAAACAGAAAGATAAGATACGTAAAGTTTGAAAATTAAAAAAGATAGCTAAGAAGTATAGAGCAAATATATTTTTGACTATCAAAAAATATATTTAATTTTAAGACAAAAAATGACAATGAATAGAAAGGGACATTTCACATCAGCAAGAGAAAAAAATGTGTCAAGAAGAAATAATAATGATGAACATGTGAATTTTAACATAACCAACCCCAAATAATAAAGCAACAACAGGTAAAATTACCAGGTAAAATATATCAATTAACAAATCTAGTTGGGAATTCTTTAACATAACTTTCCTAAGTATGTAGATCAAGAAAGTAAAAAATAAGCAAAGACATAAAAGATATGAATAACAATAAGGTTTAATATATATATGTGTGCATGAACTTTACAGAAAACAGAGACTTTGTTTTTAAAATAATATATGAATTATTCATGAAATTTTACTGGGCACTAGTGTACACACACACAAACACACACACATTAATTTCCAAGGATCAACTTTATACCCACTTTATTGAATGCAATAAAATGAGAAAATGCTAACTAAATGAAAGCAAAAAGAAATTTCAGGTATCTGAAAATTATATAACATTATAAAATAATTTGAGTTGAGGAGAAACAACATTGAGGAAATTGGGAAATAATTATGAATCAACAATGTAAATGCTATGTGTCAGAATTTGGAGCACATACTAACATCAGATCATGAAAATAATTTTATACATTCACATTCATCAGAACACATGAATGAGCTAGGGTTTCAAAAGAAATTGTTGGAAGATGAACAAATTAAACTACTGAAGAAAGTAGAAAAGAAACATATAATAAATATGAGGCAGAAATCAGTTTAACAGAAAGTAAAGCCTGAAAAAAACAATAAAGGAGCTTTATAAGCCCAGGTCATCAAATAATGTCAAAAACAAAGCAATTAAGAAGTTTAACAACCCCAGTTGTTGGATGTAACAAGCTCATGCACCATACATTGCAAAAAATGAAAAGAAAAACAGAAGAAAATATAACACTAAATTAAGAAATTGGGAAACAGCCAAGCAGATAACAGAGATTATAGAAAAAATAAATAAAATAAGTATATATGAATAACTTTGGTGGTCCAAGTGTAATAGATGAGTTGCTAGAAAATACAGAATGTTAACAATGGGTTGAAAAGAAACGAAATTCCTGAGTAGACTAACAACCTTAAACGGATTTGAAACACTCATCAAAGGTCTTGTGAATGCTTTTTCCTCTCCCTACCCTTACTATTTAATAAAATGAACATTTTATTATGTTAATACAAGTTTGATTATAAAACTGAAGGAGGAAAATGAAAAACTTCAGAACTTATTTCATTTATGATTATAAATGCAAAACCCTTAAATACGTATTAGATGAACAAATAAATGTTGTATTAAAATATACACCTTAATTAACTTGTGTTTATCTCAGTAATGCAAGAAACATGTTCGACATCAGAAATATCACTGAAATTTACTACAATGAGCAAAATTATTGAATTGATCGTGTAGAAATAAATCCTAGAAAGTAGCAAGACAAAAAAAAAAGACATGTATCTGCAAAACAGCCAGAGTTAAATTGACAAGATTTTTTTTGTCGAGGAGCGGGGGTGGTAGGTAGAGACAGGGTCTTACTATGTTGCCCAGACTGATCTTGGACTCCTGAGCTCAAGTGATCCGTCCACCTTGGCCACCCAAATTGCAGGAATTACAGGTGTGAGCCATCATGCCTGGCCAACAAGATTTTTAATGTCAAGAATGGAAACCAGATTTCAGTGAGGTACCTCCAATGTGCTAAGAAAATACATTTCTCAACCTGTAATTATATGACCTAATTTAAGAATGAGAACAGGGAAAAAAAAATCCAGACAAAAAATAAGAGAATGAACCACCAGAAGATCTGCTTTAAAAGAAATGTTAAAGGTTGGATTTCTTGTCGAAGGAAAGTAATCCCAGATGAAAGTTTTGAAGGAGGAATAAAGAGGGAAGAATGATAAGTATCTGATTAATACAAATAAGCTTGACTTAGAATAATACCAGCATTTCATCAGGTTAAAATACAATGCAGATAAAATACTCAAAACTATTACATATAATCAAGACAAGAAGAGAGGAATTAAAATATTCTAGGGCCTATCTGCTTCTGGAAGGAAGGTAAATATATACATGATTTCTAGACTCTGGCCCACTGAGAACAAAGCGTGGTAGTCCAGGCCTTGGAGAGGTGGGAGGTGGGGGAGCTGTTGCCCCAGGGGCAGGCACTCCTGAGTGAGGACTCTCGGAGGCTCTGGGGACCCAGGCTCTGTGCCATCAGCCTACACCTGGCTTTCAGAAGGTTAAGAAATGTCCACAGTCCTCTTCAGTGCCTTTATGTCCGTCACCTTCACCTCCCAACTCTGCCAGATGTGAACGGGGTTCTGAGTCCCTTCTCTCATATGTGGGTTTTTTCACTTCCTTAGGGGACTCAGACAGGTTATAATTCTGTAACTATGTTAACTTTTTCTTACCAGTTGTGTGAAAGTAACACTTTCTGACTACTTTCTGCCTCCCCAGTGGATGGGATTCTTCTTCGGTGTTTTTTGAATGAAACTTTTCAAGCATGATGTCCCTCATTCCTCATTCATAAATTCATTTTATTAAGCAAATCTATACATCGATATGTGCTGAAATGAGCTGATTCTTGAGAAAGTTATCAACTTTCCTCAGATGTTCTATGTCCCCTTAGAAGGGAGGGGGATGCCTGGATCCCCCGGGACATGGACCATCCTCTATCCTCTCTCCCTCCTTGCTCCTCTGCCGGCCAGTGCATCTGGTCGGCACAGTGTCTTTCGACTCAAGAGACAGGGTGGGTGTGCAATGTGCTAGGGTTTATGCTGGGTCAAAAGTCACTTCATTTATAACGAGCAATCATCAGCAGTTCACCTCTGTGTGTTAGGCAATTGGCTAACATTTTCTCAGTTGCAAGAAAGTTGGAGCCATGTTCGTCCTCTGAAGCAGGAGAGTTGGGATGTGGACGCAGGGGGTTTCACAGAGTCCTGAGCCCTGGTGGTGCCGCTTTCATTCCACTGCCTGTCTCTGTGGGGCAGGAGGCCAGGCTCAGGGCTACGCATGCCAGGGGCAGGGCTGACGTCCACCGCAGTGAAAACTCACACTGCAGTAAAGACACCGCTGCTTTAAAGACACTGCCTTTCATGAAATTGTCATGAAAGAAAGTGAAGCAAGTTGTAGTTTTTAAAAGATATATAAAAATAAATAAATGGCCACAGATAAAAGGCTTCAAGCTCTGCACTTATCTTAAGAGCTAAGGGGAGGGAAAGGTTGTATTTTTTCACACTCAGGTGTCCCCATGGTAACATGAAAAATCCTTTCTACTCTGCAAGCCACACTTGTGCTATCAACGCTCCCAGGAAATGTTTGCCTGTTTGTAATCTAAGACTAAAGAAAAATAGACACAGATATACAATGCTTTGGAATGTTTACTTTTGAGAGCTTTTACCCTAGGAAAATCGACTCTGTTATCTCACTCCCTGCAATCTTTCTCTCAAGGGTAGATGGAGGAGCTGCTACAAACCAGCCCTGTCCCGGATGATGACTATCTGGGAGGTCCCGGGTTGCGGTAGAGCCCAGTGGCCACAGAGCTGGTGTTGTCAGCTGTACATGCTCCTGGTGGCAAAGGTCCTAAGCCCTGCAACATCCCCAGCTTGGAAAATGGAAGCACAAGTTTCCATGATACCAAGAAGATGACATTGCAATAGCATATGGTCAGAATCATGGGAAATATCACTTAAAAAGTACATTTGACAGAGACTTATTTTATGTATTCAGTAAATGTCAGCAATTCTGGGCAGCCCAGACTCATTATTTAAAAGTCTTAACAATCAGATTGTCTACAAATAGATACTATCAATTAATGTAGTTAAGAAGGAATGACAAAATAAATTTACTTTTTACTTGTTTAACACAGTAGATCCAGATATTTTTATATACTTTATAAACTTATAAACCAACAATCTATTTTTAAAAAACAAAATTTGGAGGAGAGTCTTTTGATGGATTGCATTGCCCCCGATAACTATATCTTATCAATGGCTATGTGCTAAGTAACTAACAGCCTAAGGCAATAAAATGGAGAAGAAAAGGTGTTAACATCAGGACCACACTCTTTCCCTAGGACTTGCATGTACAATTGCTTATTTATTCTTTGTGACCTCCCAGACCTTATCTCACATGGCTATTGTGGAGCTTAACACACAGACTTGTTTCTGTGTAACTTGCACTCCACTTATGAAGACCCTGGAGTCACAGCCTGTTCCCCATTTATATTAATACTCCTGTAGCTAGAATCAAGAAGGTAGTCATGGGTCCTCAATGATCCTAAACACCAGCACGATTGAAACAACAGCAATAAACACAGAAATAAGCACAATCCCTCGAGCAAATGTTCATAACAAGGAGACACAAAATGGACATGAAATTAAATTTCCATGCACTGAGCAATCTACAGACATGATTACATTTAACCTTCAGAATGACCCTATGAAATAAGAATTATTACTCTACTCCCTTTTTTTTTTTAATGAGTAAACGGACTCAGCTTGTTTAGGTGACAGAGGACCCAAGAAAGGTTAGTGTGATAAGAACAAAGGGTAAGGGATGAGGGAGTTGAAGACATGCAGTTGTGCTTCTAGCTAGTGCAGACAGAGAACATCCTCCCTCTACCCCCACATACAAGTATACACAGAAGGTGAGAGCATCTGGGCTCTGGCAGCAGCAGTGTTTGAATCATGGCTCCTTCACTTACTAACTGGCATTTCTAAACATGTTCTCAAGAAACAGTAAGGATTAGACCAGGCACCATGGCTTATGCCTATAATACCAGCACTTTGGGAGGCCAAGGCAGGCAGGTGGATCGCTTGGGCTCAGGAGTTCAAGTCCAGTCTAGGCAACACTGCAAAATCTCGATTCTACAAAAAATACAAAAATTGGCTGGGAGTGGTGGTGCATGCCTGTAGTCCCAGGTAATTGGGAGGCTGAGAAGTGGGGGGATCATTTGAGCCCAGAAGAAGGCAGTTGCTGTGAGCTGAGATTGCCACAGCTCTCCAACTTGGGCGACAGAGCAAGACCCTGTATAAAATAATAATAAAAATAAAAATAAAGGATTAGGATATTTCTGCAAGTCATTATTATCATAGGAGGATGTCATTTAACCCACAAGTTAACCAATCTATGGTACATCTTGGTGTAGTAACTGGCTTTAGTGCAGTTCTTCATGAGAAAGACATTCTCTGTTGTATAATCCTTTTAATGAGCATTATAAACTATCTCCTGAAATTCCAAATGTAATAAAACCTCTGCAAATCTACTGCATGAAAGAACATGTAGGTAATGAATCAAATGAAGTAAGACGATATTCCTTGTTTCCTGCTGTGAGTGTATGCTCATCAGGAAACTATATGTTTCTGCAAGGACATTTTATTGCCAATGATGCCAGGTAGCAATTCAAGTGACACTGTACAGCATAATGCCTAGCAAAGGATCTCAAAGGCTGTTTCCAGTAATCAGGCTTGCTGATTCATATCTCTTCAGTCTGGCTTGCATGCACTTATTTTCTCACCAACCTGGCCAATGTTACAAACTAATAATTCCACATTGATGTTCAGATAAAATCTTGCAGGTCTGGATACTTGGTGTGAAGTTCATGTCCTTAACGATAATTACAGTAAAGGTGTTCCTAGAATGAATCCTTTTAATACAATTACAGAAAATATCAGGACAGTGCTAGGAGAGAAGAGAAGAGCAGGCAGTTTATCACTGAAAATAAGATAACATCGTTTGTTTCAAGGACGGTATATACACAGAGAACTACTTAAGTAGTTCATAGAGGAGTTGGTTTCTTGGAGGGCATCTACATCCAGTATCCAAGGAAACATTCAGAAAGGTGTCTTGGAATAAGCGTTTGTTGTATTTATAGGCTCCTCCTTCAAACATGTGGTTAAAAAAAATTACCTCTTGATCAGTTCCAGAAATTGGACCACTGTCGTTCATTCAAACGACACAGCAGAGCAGATGCAAGATGCTACCTTTGAACGGCTAAACCTTGGTGCACATCCTTCCTAGCTCCTGAAAGCCCCTCCATTTTCTGGCTTTCACTACTCACACTCACTCTTCAAAACCAGCTTCAGTTTTATTTTTAGGTACAAGAATTTCTTGACCCTATGGAAAAAATAAATCCTACCACCTGTATTATTTTATTGCCAAGTAAATACTATTTTTGTTGCATTCATTACCCAACACTGACAAGTATTTCTTTAGAAGTCTGTGTTGAGTATATATTAGATACTCGATAGAAATTTGTTGAATCAAATATTACCTTCTATCTCAGATGGTGGTGTGATAAGATGTCATGAATAAATGAATTCTTAGAAATTGAGACTGAACTCATGAACAGTGAGGGTTTTTTTCTGTATTAATTCATTCTATCATCCAAGTAACAGTTTTAGTGAGCATCTATTATAGCTACACATTATGCAAATCTCTGGAGAAGAAAGGAATGAATAAGCTTTTTTATTTTATTCATAAGCTTACTGAAAAAGATGTATTTCTTATTTTTTGCAAAATTATTATATAAAAATTTATAGGTAATTTTTTATAATTTAGATTAACATATTTTAAATGTAATTAGTCTTCAGAATAATGCTGTAATTTTTCTTTTTTTTGAAAAAGGCACTGAGAGTGTGCATTTCCTCAGAGATGTAGAGAGCATTTCAGGCATTATGAAAATAAATAGCCTGAAGCCTGAGAAGAGAATTAAATCCTCACCTTTGTGAACTTTAGCTTTGCCATCTATTGTTATCAAGATGCCTGCATTCAGGCTGAGTGGCACCAGCAGCTGCTCTTTGTTGAGTGTTCCCTGGCTTTGTTGAGTGTTCCCTGGGTAAATAGCATTGTTTTCCAGTACTCATAGAGCAGAAAACAGAGAATTTTCTTGCTAGTTCTCTGAGGCACTCCAAAGAGTTAGTAAAACCCAGTTGAGCAAGAGGGGTCTCTCTGAGCCTTGGTTTTCTCTTCACTAAAATAAATGGGTTGGGAAAGCTTGTCTACCTTTACCTAAGAGATTCTTTAATCTGCATGTTCATCTCACGTATGTTGACAAAACAACCATCAGCTTGGAGGGGTGTGGGGAGAAAGAAGCATTATGGGGGACTAGAGAGAGAGAAGAGAAGGAAGCAAACAACCTTCATTCAAATTCTGCTCCATAGGAATCCAAGTCTATTTCCATCCTGTCTTGGGTTCTCTTCTCTGTGATTAACCACTAACTTGGAGCTGAAATACAGGTCTACACTTCTCTGCATCTACTGTCTGTATCTACATCTGTGTCTGTCTAGCTAGCCAGCTACTTATATTAAAATTCAACAATAAGGCACAGGTAGTAAACAAAGATGTTCATAGAGCAACTCAGGTAGCATCCTGGGCTACCAGCACCCTCCAGTCCTGAGGTTGCATGGTGTAAATGTGAGGACGGTCACTCATATTTTAATGTGTCAAGTGTATAGATCAGTGGTTCTAAAACTTGAATGTACATCAGAACCACCTAGAGGGATCATTCAAACGCAGATTGCTGGGTCTGACCTTAAGATTTTCAGCTCTAGTCAGTTTTAGATGGGTCCAAGAATTTGGATTTCTCATAAATTCCCAGGGGAGACTGAGGCAAATAGTCCAGAAACCACCCTTTGAGAGAGAAGGGTGGGGCCAAGTGAGGTGGGAAATGCCTGTTCTGTATACCAATCCCTCTTCCTAATGGAAAAAATGTACCATAGCAAGGACACGTCTTCATTTGAATATTTCATGTTATCTTTTACAAATACTGTTTTCTCTTTTGGAGTTCAGGCATTTGGAGGACACCTGTTCATTAGCCTCTGTCTATTGTTGGGTAAAGGAGGCAAATGCAAAACAACAAAGAAATTGTAAAAACTCAGATATGCTCAATATTACTTTATAAACAACCCTTGCTGCCCTTGCAGTGTATAAACTGTGTATTTGCTCTACCTGGGCACCTTTTAGGTCCCAAGATTTTTCCTGGTTCTTTGGCTATTTATCTCTGTATTTCAGCTCATGAACCACTTGACAGGCTTTGCTTTTAAAAAATGAAGCAATTCGTAAGAGTTTAACCGTAACATTTTACAACAATAGTATAGAAAGCAGCAAATCTTAAGAAAACATATTAAGAAAAGAAAATGTGTATCACTTGTCTACTTTTCTTTTGTATTTTTCCCTAACAATTACTGTGAGGCTGTCCCCCTCAATGATTTATTTATTTATTCCTTTTTATAAAAACGGTATTCACTCTTGGAAGCTCTTCTCAGCTCTTTAATTGTTGTCTTGGGCTAATTTTTCAATGTTATTTTAAAAATGACATGTTTTTCTTAATGAAATAAGCTTGGTAATAGTATGATTCTTGCTCAATTATAATTAGGGGAATAGTTCAAAGATCAACATTCATCACCTCATACAAGGCTGACAACTATGTCTGATAGTTGGTATGCTTACATCCATTTTACAGAGGAGGAAACTGAGGCATAGACAGGAGAAGTAACTTCACCAGTTATCTGGCCATAGATAATAGCTCAGAGATTCAATCTGAGTGTGTCAGGTTCCAGTGATTCCACCATGTGTTTTTATGTGTAGAGTTACATATACTATAAGGGAAATTGTATTCAAGATACTTAGTTATATTTTTTATTCTGATCCAGAAAAATTACCACCCCTGCCCACAAATTCGCTTTACAATCTCTTCTGTTTGCATTTGAAGATACTCTGTCAATAAAGCAAAAAGACGAATGACAAAGAGCCATCTACATCACTTAAATGTTACACAGGGGTTCTGGATAAAAATCATGAGTCCTGGCCCAGGGTTCTTCTCTGCACCAAAAACCACAATTGTCCCCTTGTTCCCTTGTCTCAGTCATGTCATGCTCCATGGAGTCTCAAGGCCGCCTATCCTATCTTGTCCTGTACACACTGGAAGGTTTAGATCAGATAGCATATTTGCTCATTCTTTTATTGGCATTTATAAAGAACCCTCATGGCATACAGTTCACAGTTAGGGGCTAGGATGATGCGAACATGAATAGGAGAAGATTTCTGATCTTCAGTGGCCACCAGATCATTGGAAGATATAAAGGGAATGCCTATGATTAGCAAGTATTACATATTAGCTGTTATTTCACGAAATTAAAGTGGTTGTCACAAACCAGAGCCAGTAAAAGACCATGAGGTATTAAAAGAAGTCAGGATTTCAGGATGGCAGGATTAGGAACATCTTAGTGGAAGAAAGTGGCATTTGGCTGTACTTTAATGTTCTGTTTTTAAACATATGTGCACATGGTTCTGAGACGTGCAAGGTGACCAACTGAGTTATAAGAAGAACACATTACATTTGGAAATATAATAATTTTTATCTAAATTATTTTTAAAACTACATTAATAATTGATTTACTACTGAGACTGGTACTTTCACCCATAACTGTCATATCTGACACGTGAGCTGTGCCCAGGGAAGGGCAGAGCTCCATGATAGATGGACTCTACTGATTCTTTTAACTTGCTAGTATACACCCTGGGTGCCTGGTTAATGGGATTTACAGATTCTATTATTTGGCTTTAATTAAGTAACACAGAGAAATGTACAAGTGGTTTGAAAATGTATACCTAGAAGACATGGATTAAAGATGACATTACAGAGTCATCAATAAGAACATGGCAGAACTTTCTTTCAAATGCCTCGTACAAGTTCACTTTATTTTTTTATTTTTTTTATTTTATTATTATACTTTAGGTTTTAGGGTACATGTGCACAATGTGCAGGTTTGTTACATATGTACCCATGTGCCGTGTTGGTTTGCTGCACCCATTAACTCGTCATTTAGCATTAGGTATATCTCCTAATGCTGTCCCTCCCCCCTCCCCCCACCCCGCAACATTCCCTGGAGTGTGATGTTCCCCTTCCTGTGTCCATGAGTTCTCATTGCTCAATTCCTACCTATGAGTGAGAACATGCGGTGTTTGGTTTTTTGTCCTTGGGATAGTTTACTGAGAATGATGTTTTCCAGTTTCATCCATGCAAGTTCACTATCAATAGTATTATAGACACTTAGAATGCCAAAACCAAAATAATCAATAAGATTATTTTAATTATGGATTTACAGCCACAATTATTCATTATCTAACTCATCCAACATGTATATTTTACCTTTATGTATTGAATTTATTAAGAGACGTGCAAGTGTCATATTGGTGGATAGATGAATGAATAACTAAAATCTAGAAGTTATGCTTTTCTTTAGAACATAAGTTAAGTGGCTCAGATCCATAGATGAAAATATGTTAGTGATAAAGACTTGGGTTTTGATATTTTTCTATGCATTCATCAACTTGCAAATTTGGGAATGTCAAAGCCTAATCTCACACAAAAATCGACCTTAAAATTTTTGCTTATAGTAATAAAACATGTATTTATTATAGGAATACATGTACATGTATTATAGAGCATGTATCAATGTTTTTTTTTTTTTACCAGATAAAGTCATATCATCTAAAGTTTACACATTATTGCCTACTAGATGGGCAAGATTCTGTACTCTAGTGATCCGAGTAATACCCCAAAAATTTGCAAGTTGTGTGGATCACTCCAAGCCCTGGTCAACTTGGCATCCCCAGCACTTGGCATCACACTTGGTCATAATAGTCATTTAAAAATTCACTGTTGAATAAAGTTTAAAATAAAATACACACAGTTACATGATAGATGGATTGAAATAATTTATATTTTCTTTTTAAAAGAGGCTAGAGAAGAGCAAAAATTACATTTCTAGATTGTCAGTGAAATGAAAACCGATGACTCGTCCAAAAGGAAATAGGTTTTACAGCCTTCCAAAGCATATGACTATATTTACATAAACATCATGAAATATTGTTATTTGGTCCAACATTTGAAATTATATCAAGCATATTTTTATATCTTCTTCCCTTTTCTCTCATAGTAATTATTTAACATCAGAATTATAATGTTTAAATAATTACATATTCTAATTACTTTAGGCAATGAAAGATATTTATACCTTTTTAACAGCAAATGTTTAATTAGCATATTAATCAAAAAATGAATAATTTACAAGTTGACTAACAGATATGAATTATTCTAAAAGAGGCCTTGCCCATGAGGAGCTCAGAAAGTCTATCAATTTTTTGAGATGTTCGCAGGCATATAACCAAAAGTGTTACTACCTATTTAATCAACTATTCAGAAAAATAAGATTAAGAATCTCAACGAATTAATGACATTTAAATTATCTCCCAGTTTCGTCCTTTGCCTCGAAGTCCTGATCTTTCATCTGGTCCTGTCTGAAACACAAAGCAAGAATGAGAAGCAATTAACTACAGATTGCCCTTGACGCCATGGCCTCAACAGCACCCAGACGTGGTGAGAGAGTCAGGCTTCCTGCTCAACCTAGTGGAAACTGGCTTTGAGGCCTGAGTTGTACTCAAAATAAAGTTAGTTTGCTTAGTGCCTATGAAGCCTCACTCACACTCATAGGGTCTTGAGGATAGACATAACTGAGCATTAAATAGAATGCTTTCCTTCTGGATCAATGCCCAAAAGTACAGGGTCTTTTAAGACCAACAGGACTGCTTCTCATCTCAAGACCTGTTTCTCTGTTCTTAACACAATAGCTTACACCAAACAATTTACAAATAACCAAGGTGAATAGGCCACGGTCTTAGGGATAGGGAAGACTCTATCTCCTCTGTTCTCTGATTAATTTATTTAAATACCTCCTTTGTCCCTTCAACTCTGTCTTTGATACCAATACTTTATAATAGTTACTATGACTGCAGCTATATTACACCAAGGCACTGGTTATAAAGTGAAACTCAAGCAAATGGTCATTTTGTGATTTGCAGTGCATTATCTTTAATAATACAAAATGACTCCATGTCAGGCAGCTTTGGGGAGAGTATTGCTCTAACCCTAGAATCACAGGGCTCTCCCAAACCCTCCCTCTATCTGCTGACAGTCATGGCGAGGCCACTGGGTGTGGTCTCAGGAGGATGGTGGAGCAATGCCTGGTAATGGATTTTCTGCCAGTGTCGGAACAGGCTCCAGAGCTGTGAACGGCACCACCAAGGAATCCAGGCAGGATGACAGGAGAAAGAAGAGATAAGAAATGTAACACGGGGTGGATGTGAATACTCTTCCACCGGACATTTCCTTACTTTGTCATACATTTTGACCTCCTAATTTAATTAGAAACAGGAATGAATGAATTCCCAGTACAACTTTCCCCTTTTTTATCCAAAGAGATTTTTTTAACCTATATTTTTATTTCCAACTCAAGTGTTTTAGAGTATGAAAACTGGCAATGAAAATCCCTTTGGAGTTTCCACAGAACAACCCACCAGCATGTCTTCCTGATAGGAGACCATGGCCACTGAGACCACTGACAAGTCTGGGTGGGTGCACGGTCAGGGTCTTCGTGTCCTCTGCTGCAGCTTTGGACATCAGCGGGCCAAGAACTCCACCCCCTGATTATGATAAGTAAGGCCACCATTTGTTGAGCATGGGTCCCCTGAGAAGTTATGGAGCTGAAAGGGGCAGACACAAACATACATCTAAATTTTCTTTGCCTGTATTTAATATAAGTGCAATGTATTCATAGGACTTTGAAATAAGTGATAATTTTTATTAGTCAGTGGATTCTCACCCACGCATTAAAAAGAACTTGAATATCTATGAGATGGTTTAGTATGATGCCTATTAATCAATGTGTCAACAGATATCCAGTAGAAGATGTTTAATAGCAGTACATGTTTGAGCAGGAAATAGTGGATGAGGTAAATGAATAAATACTGAATAAAATCACAGACTTAAATTACAAAGAAATGAATGGCTATAAATGTTAGAGAGAGGATAGTTGTCAATCTTGTTTTTCGTAGGTTCCATTATCCTTGTGGGTACTGGGAGGCTGAAGATGCCTTATCTCAGAGGTAGGCCTCTGGGTAACACTTCCTGCAGGTTTGTATCTGTTGTAATCAGAACAGAATTACTATGGAGCTGAAAACAAGGCTTTTAAAGCTTAGGGGGGAAACAAAGTGTGTTCATGTATTCATGCTTTCATTCTACGAATCTGTGAGGAGAGTGTAAATATGATAAAATGTTGAGGGCCACCACCAACGGGGTCACCAATGACCATAGGAATGTGAGAAGGTCAGTGGGGCCCGTGCTGGGTGCAGTGGCTGAATGTGGAGAGATGACAGCAAGGGAGTTGGGGTGACTTGCCCCAGGAATTTGTTAAGTGGTTCAACCTGTCAGTCTTGTCTTTGACCTTCAAACCTCATGATACCTTGAAAATTAGTTCTAAATTATAACATGGGGTTAATCAAGTAGGCTGTGTGGGACTTGATTTTAAACATGTGATTTTAAAACATGAGTGAGTGTGTGTGGATGTGTTCCAAGGAGTGACTTTCTGCAATAAGTTACTATTATATTTAAAAGTGTTTAACAAAATTTTCTCAAGGCATGCAAGTAATTAGCATAGGCTAATTTTGAACTAAAGTAAGAGTCTACCCTTATTTTCACCTAAGTGTACCCAAGAGATGATGTTAAAACCAAGGCTCCATATAAGTTGAGATAAACCGTGCCTTCGCCTCACACAAGTACATGGCAGCATCTGCTGTCCACCTTCCTTTCTCCTGGTTCCAGTCCCAGCGCAGGTACTCAGAATGGACACCTAGCTGACTCCAGGTGTCTGGTCCTAGAACTAATGCCATTTACAACTGTAAGCTAACAATAAAATCCTAAGACCCAACTGATTGAATGGACCACCTCTTGGCCAAGGGGACCCAAGAGTAATTTTGGAGACTGAATTTCTAGCTGTGATGGGATGAGAGGTCAGACATACCTGGTTCTACCCTCTCCCTTGCTAACCATGATTAGGCTTTCTCCCTAACACCAAATGGAAACCAGCTCTTTCAAAAGACTCCACCACTGACATCAACCAACTACCTGATGCTGACCCTCCCTTTTGAGGTTTCTGCAGAACAACCCACCGGCATTTCTTCCTGATAAGAGACCACTGGTCACTGAGTGGCTCTGACAAGTCTAGGTGGAGGCACAGCAAGGGTATTCGTGTCCTCTGCTGCACCTTTTGACATCAGAGGGCCAAGAACTACACCCTCGATCATGCTAAGGCCGCCATTTGTTGAACATGGGTCCTCTGAAGAGGCATGAAGGTCAACAGCACAAACCTGTGGTTTTCCTCATAAATATGAATGACTCTACCTGTAGCCTATTGAATATGCATATTTGACCTCCTGTCTCAGCATGAATTCCCATGCCCTTTGCTTCTCCCTCCAAATGCCTTTTTCTGGCCTCTGACTTGAGGCTATGCTTCCCAGGCAGTCAGAATGGCCACCCCGCAGCCTGTAGCCCTTTATGAGAATAAGGCTCCCTTTTCCAAATTTAGGAACCTCATCATACCTCAGTTGACAGAACCAGCAAAGTCCCACTGAATGGGAAGCTTTGTGCTGAAATGGCAAGAACTCCTGGGAGTCACATCTGTGCTTAGGACAAAGGCACCACTATAGACTGAATGCATGTGTCCTTGAAAATAAATCCTCACTCTCAAAGTGATGGTGTTAGGAGGTGATGAAGTCAGAGGGTGGAGCCCTGGTGAATGGGATTTGTGCTCTTATAAAAGGGATCCAGAAAGTTGCCTTGCCCCTTCCCCTATGTGAGGACACAGTCAGAAGGTGCCATCCCTCAACTAGGAAAGAACCCTCACCAGACACCAATCTGCTGGTGCTGTGCCATGATCTTTCGTGCTCCAGCCTCCAGGACTGTGAGAAATAAGGTAGATTTTTTCATAAGCTTCCTTGTCCATGATGCTTTGTTAAGGCAGCCTGCACTGAGACTGTGCTCATGAGGTGCTTGGGTGATTCCTCCAGCCATCACCTCCAGCCTCCTGCCACAGATGCTCCAGGCTTCTCATGAGGACGCGATCCTGCCTGGCTCACTGGGTGTCCAGCCTGTCCCAGTTTCCACAGAGCCCACAGTCCCAATACTGTGAGGTCTGGCCCTGTCCTCTGCAGGACACCTGCGGCTGGAGGCCAGCCTTGACATTGCTCAGCTCAAAGGCTCAAGTTTGCTTAGTCTTGGCCTGGACTTGCTTCTCTCTCTCTCTGCCATGTAAGTTAATTTTGTTGGGCTCTTTTCCAGTGGACTCTGGAAGGACAGGCTTCCTCCCACTGTGCCTTAAACTCTGCGGCTAATGGTGGCTGCAGGTCCCTGTGCCCAGTGCTTCACGACGGGAAGGACATGGAGTCCCAGAGGAAGGGAAGAAGGGAGACTCCACAATCCTGCCAAGAGTGGGTTCTTGGGGTAAAATAATATGATGCTTATACACATACATGAGACACACAGAGACACACACACACACCACCATACCACACACACCACATCACCATACCACATAAATCACCCACATCTCACACACACACACACGTACACACACACCACTCACCACACACTGCACCACACACACACCACACTACATACATACCATATCACACAGACACTACACCATACCACACACACACCACAAACACACACATTACATACCACATATACCTCACATCACACTCACCGGTGACCACACCACCCTGTACATGCTACACACAACACTACCATCCACACCACACCACACATACCACATACACCACACACCACACCACCATCCACACCACAGCACGCACACACACACACCACATGCACACCACACACACCACACCACTATACCACATGCACCACCCACATGACACACACACCACACACACTACTCACCACATACCGCGCCACACCATACACACACCATACCACACAGATCACACATACCATACTATACCACACCACACACACTCCACAAACACACTAAATACCACACATACCTCACATCACACTCACCACAGAGACCACACACACCACCATCACACCACACACCACACCACCATTCATACCACACACACACACCACATCGTACATGCCATACACACACTACATACCACACATATCTCACATCCTACTCACTACAGAGACCACACACCACTCACCACACAACACAGCAACACCCCCACATGTAAACCACACACACAAACAAAATACCACCCGCTACACATATGCACTAACTTGAATACTGGAGATTTTTAGCCTTATGCTAGATTTTTCATCCAACTAATGTAAAATGTGTATTTAGTAACCTGTATTTGCCACGCATTGAGCCAGGCTGGGAACGCAAAGTGGAAACAGCAGAGCTGCTGTCTTCGGAAGCTCACAGGGCTCTGCACAGGACACACAGGCCAACTGCTGGTTACGGTGCATGATGAGAACACTCAGCACACAGGGCAGCCAGAGCCATTTTCCCTCGGGCTCCTATTATCCCTTAGAAATTGATTTCACAGAGGAAGTTCTTACCTTGTCCATGAATGAAAACTCTGACAGGCTCAAGAATTTTCTAATTATTGTCAGATAATTCAAAAGGTTAGAGTCATTTTAAGGAATGAAACACCGTCTTGATTCAGAAACCAGAAAGTACATTTCAATACATTAATCAACACATGTGCCCTGTTCTTTCCATGGTGAGGCATCTCCAGGAGCCTGTGGAGCAGCCAGGGCTCACAGCAGAGGAGGGTCAGCTCCTGCCTCCTCTCACCTCCTTCCCTGCTCCACTCCTCCTCCACCTTTTCTGACTCTGTTGCAGGGAGGAGTAGCTGTGAGGAAAGAGAGGTTTTAACTAACTGGTATTACTATAAAATGACTTCACACCCTTCTGTCTGGCCCACATTAAAATCTGGAGCTTGTGAACCCTCAGTGGGTTCTTCAGAAGCCCCATGTACCTTGACATGGAAGAGCCCCTTTATTCTGGGTTCACTGACCCCTTCTCCAGTTCCTGCCAGCTCACTTCCTCCTTTGCTGAGGGCTACTCTACACTCTGGGCAGTCCGCCCATAAGCAAGGACCTGAGAGGACTCCACACCAGATGGCTGGTACAGGGCTTACATGTGGTCCATTAGGAACACTCACCCATTCCTTGAAGAAATTTTGACGCAAGGGCTAATCTAGCCTGCCAGTTTCTCTCCCCATCTGAAGAATTAGCTGGCACAATTCAGGGACAGCTCACTGTGTCCCACAAGGTCTAGAGGGCACACTTCAATCTCTGCAGGTGGTCCTGTGAAAGCCCATCTCCATTAGGTGCAAGGTGAGAATTAAGAACCTCCTACCCTTGCCCTTGGAGGTGAGATTCACAGGATCCCAGCAGCTCTTTTCAACAACTCCTCTCCTCAACTTTTCCTATGCCGTTTGGGTGTTTCAGGGAGCATCCTATTTTAAATGTCTGAAAGTACTATCAATGGTCTATTTCAAAATTCATTTTGGTGGTTTTAACTAACTGTTATTGGTGCCTCGATTTTTTTTATTTGGTGCCTCGGTAAAAATTGCTAATATAATATCCTGTTATAAATATAATGTGAATGAATATACAAGATGTAATGGAAGGCCAGAGGAAGGTAAGTGCTGACGAGTTCATTTCCTCCCTCCAAAACTCTTTCCAGGTGCTAAAAAAAAGAAAAAAAAACATCCTCAGGACATTTTTTTTTTCTAGATATGCGACGTAACAGGAGTAAATTCACCCACATTTGTAACACATGAAACTTTTGTTTTCAAGGAATATGTATCAACTGCACATTGTCAAGTCAAAAGTAAAGATGACTCTCATATTTTGGAATTTTGATGAGATATAGGAGTAGGCAAAGGGAAACTCAATTAGTTCGGTAAGATTTTAATATAAATTAGATTTCATTATTTTTGAATTATCAGCAAATACATGGACAGTGTAAGTCAGTGAAACTAAATCTCTTTAGTTACAAAAAGAGACCCAAGCTATTTTAGTATAAAATAAATAAATAAGTAAATCATTTAGTGGCCCAAGGCAAAAAGTTTTGTGTATCTTCTGTATAGAAAAGGAATAATTTATAACATGAAGAAAGCCCGATTTTGGCACTCTACTACAGAATTACATCTGTTTGACATACATTATGTTTTTGGACAGAATAGACAAAGTATAATATATGGCAATTTAACCAAACTTGTAAAGCAGAATAAATCATTCTCTTCCACTAGCAAAACTCAAAGAAGCCAGAATAGAATACCGCCAGATCTGCCTGCCACTTTTTTAACCAATGCGTTTGGGAGAACATGACTTTCATTGTAAGATGTATTTAATTTCTACTCTGTAATTTAGATCCCATAATGTTATCCTCCATCATTGATTACTTAACAACATGCTGTCTCTACAACTAATTTTAGGCAAAAAGTAAACTTAAAAGCTATATTCTACAATCCAGGGGGTGGAGGGGATGAATCAAATATGTATATATTTAATCCTGAGGAATTCAAAAATATTTTGTCATTTAGAATATATTCAAATGTCTTTGCAATATGACCAGGCTCTATATAACTGTAATAACAAAAAGTTGTAAATTCTGCCCTTTCTGATCTTCAATTCTTGTTGGTTTTAAGATAAATAATTATTCAGGCTAGGTGTGGTGGCACACATCTGCAATCCCAGGTGTTGGAGAGTCTGAGGCGGGAGGATTGCTTGAGCCCAGGAGCTGGAGGCTGCAGTGAGCTGTGATCGCACCATTGCACTCCATTCTAGATGACAGTGAGACCTGATTCTAAAAGAAAGAGAGAGAGAAATAATGTGCTTGCTACCTTGCTAAATGGTGTCTTGTCATCTTGGACATACGTGGATCCCTTTGGCTCATTCTGCTATTCTGTCTCCTTGCTGATCTCTTGTGGAGGACGGAACTCCTAGAAGATCGGATGGCTTCCCCGACCAGAGAAAGTTGCTCCTCTCAGGGTCAACTTGTCTTTAAACCACTTTTCCTTGTAGGTTCTGCTCACACTTCCTTCTCTGCCCTTCGGCTGCAGGGTGCTCCACTATCCCTTCTGGGTTTTGTTGTTGTTGTTGCAGTTTATCCTGCCAAGACCTATACAAATAGTTTCTTTATTAAATGCGCCTCAGATTATCTCAATTTGAAGGTTCCATTTTTCTCTTGCTAAGAGTCTGTTTGAAACTACGGATTTCTAAATCTCTGTGTATTTATGTAGATATACACGTACCCATACACCCTGTAATGGTTTAAACTGTGTTGTCTCCAAAAGATATGTCCTTGTCCCAACCCTGGGGACCTGTGAACATGGCATGATGCAGCCACAAGCCATGGAGCCCCTGAAGCCACTAGAAGCTGCAAGAGGCACGGAAGGACCCTCTCCTACAACATCTACAGGGAGCACAGCTTTGTTGAAGCCTTAACCTTAGACTTTTGCCTTTGAGAACCATGAGAGAATACATTTCTGGTCTCTTAAGCCACCTAGTTTAATGCTCATCTGTTTATATAAACCACAGGAAACAAATATATATGTCTATATCTATATCAGCATCTATACATTTGTTTATACAGGCATAGATAATTTCTATAAATACATAGTAAAATCTTGTAGTACATTTACTTCTGAGAGTGGGACAGATGCCCTTCATGTATTATTTCTGCAAAGGTACGTGTGTGTTTAGAATGTATTTATGTTGATAATTTAGGAAAAGAAATTATTAAAAATGGAATTAGAACATAAAACTTCCTTTAAAGAGTATTTCAGTTGAACAATGGTCACAGAGCTCAACAAACTGAGTCTTTTCATGGCAATAAGTGTGACCCCTGGGCTGGGCATGGTGGTTTATGCTTATAATTCCACCATTTTGGGGAGCCAAGGCTGGAGGACTGCTTGAGGCCAGGAGTTTAAGACGAGCTTGGGCCACGTAGCTTGACCTCATTTCTAAGAACATAATAATAAATTAGCCAGGCATGGACACGCCTGTAGTCCCAGCTTCTCAGGAGACTGAGGCTGGAGGATCACTTGAGCCCAGGAATTCAAGACTACAGTGAGCTGTGATCCCACCACTGCACTCCAACCGGGGTGACAGAGTGAGACCCTGTCTCTAAAAAAGAAAAGAATGCCCCTTTTTTTAGTCCACAGTGAGTGGAGTACACGCACACCTCATTTTATTGCACTATGCCTTATTGTGCTTTACAGATACCATATTTTTTTCATAAAATGAAGATTTATGGCAACCCTGCATCGAACAGTTATTGGCACCATTTTTCCAAGCACCACCCGTGCTTACATTTTATCTGTTTCACATTTTGGTAATTTTCAAAACATTGCCAATGTTTTTATTGTTATGATATCTGATATGGTCATCTCTAATCAGTGATATTTGATGGAATTATTGTAATTATTGTGGGACTCCATGACAACACCCATAAAAGATGGCGAACTTAATCAATAAATGTGTGTGTTCTGACTGCTCCACTGACCAGCCTTTCCCCATCCCTCTCTCTCTCTCTTCTGTCTCACCTATTTCTTAAGACGCAACAATATTAAAATTACACCAGTTGATAACTGAGCAATGGCCTCTATCTATTCAAGTGAAAGTAAGAATCTTACATCTCTCATTTTAAATTAAAAGGTAGAAAAGGTTGGTGAAGCTTAGTAAGGAAAGCAGTCAAAAAGTTGAGATGGCCCAAAATCTAGGCCCTTTGTGTCATGCAGTTAGGCAAGCTGAGAATGCAAAGGGGAAGTTACTGAAGGAAACTAGATGTGCAGCTCCAGTGAACAAAAGATGAGAGGAAAAACAATCTTGTTTCTGACTGGAGAAGGTTTTCATGGTCTGCATAGATCAAACTGCTACAACATTTGCTCAAGCCAAAGACCAGTCCAGAGCTTGGCTCTAACTGTCTTCAATTCTAGCAGAGATTGGTTCACGAGATTTAAGAGCCATCATCATAAAATAAACGTGCAAGGTCACGCAGCAAGTGCTGATATAGAAGCTGCAACAAATTATTCAGAAGATCTAGCTAAGATCATTGATGAAGGTGACTATGCTAAATGACAGATTTTCAACTTAGATAAAACAGCCTTCTGTTGAAAGAAAATGTCATCCAGAACTTTCATAGCTAGAGATAAGTCAATGTCTGTCTTCAAAATGTCAAAGGACAGGGTGACTCTCTTGTTAGGGGCTAATGCAGTTGGTGACTTCAAGTTGAAGCCAAGATCATTTGCCACTCTAAAAATCCTAGAACCCTTTAGAATTATGCTAAATCGATTCTCCCTGTACTGTAAAAATGAACAACAAAGCTTGGATGACAGCACATCTGTTTACAGCATGAAACCATGAATACTTTAAGCCCACTGTTGAAATATACAGCTCAGGAAAAAAAATCCTTTCAAAATATCACTGTTCATTGACAATACAGCTGGTCACCCAAGAGCTCTGATGGAAATGTACAAGGAGATTCACGTTTTCATGCCCGCTAATGCAACATTCATCCTGCAGACATGGATCAAGGAGTAACTTTTAACTTTACTATTGAAAAATACATTTTCCAAGCTATACCTGCTGTAAATGGTGATTACCATTAAGAACATTGGTGATTCATGGGAAGAAGTCAAAATATCAACATTAAGAGATCTGGAAAAAGTTAATTTTAATCCTCACTGATGAGTTTGAGGAGTTCAGGACTTTGGTGGAGGAATTAACTGCAGATGTATGGGAGATAGCAAAAACAAAACAAAACAAAAAAACTAGAATTAGACGGGAGCCTAAAGATGGGATGGAATTGCTGCAATTTCAAGACAAAACTTGAAGTGATGAGGAGTTACTTCTTATGAATGATCAAGGAAACTGATTTCTTAACCAAACGCCACATGTTCTTAAAAGTGGGAGCTGAATGATGAAAATGCATGGACACATGATGGGGGAACAACACACAGTGGGGCCTGTTGGAAGGGGAGCTGGGCGGGGAGAGCATCAGGAGGAATAGCCAAGGGTTGCTGGGCTTAATACCTAGGCGATGGGATGATCTGTGCAGCAAACCACCATGGCACACGTTTACCTATGGAACAAATCTGCACACGTACCCCTGAACTGAAAATAAAAGTTGAAGATTTCCTGTTCCCTCTGTTGTGTCTTGGAGTCTGGAATGATGAAGACCTTGTGCTCTTAGGCAGGTCCTTCCTCTTCATTATTTTAGAATTCTTCTGGACTCACCCCAACAATAGTTTCAATGTGTTCTGAGGACTGGTTGTTAGAATGAAAATAAGGCCCTTTGATAACAACATGGAAGTTAGAACTGGTGACATAGATCTGGAAGATAACTTGTCATATAACATGTTTGCTCTCATTTAACTATGAGTTTTATTTTCCTGTCACTTCTGGGATCAAGAAAATGATGTTCCAAAGAAATGACATTGCCACATTATTGGAGATCAGTTACAGACCAATGTTGGATACTACTAATGAATTTTCAGTGGTTTGCTTTGTGAAGAAACTCAAATTCCCATCTGTGATACATTTTGGAATGAGTGGGTTTGATGCCAGCACATTGAAAGATATCCCTCAAAAAACAAAAGGACAAGAGTCATCAGCTCCCACACAAAAAATGTGAACCTAATTTTAGCAGTGTTAATAAGGAGCAACTATCCATGAGTCACTGTATCAACAATGCCTGTGTTAGAACATTCTCTCTTTTTTTTTTTTTTTTTTTTTTGAGACGGAGTCTCGCTCTGTCGCCCAGGCTGGAGTACAGTGGCGCAGTCTCGGCTCACTGCAAGCTCTGCCTCCCAGGTTCACGCCATTCTCCTGCCTCAGCCTCTCCGAGTAGCTGGGACTACAGGCACCCGCCACCATGCCCGGCTAATTTTTTGTATTTTTAGTAGAGACGGGGTTTCACTGTGGTCTCGATCTCCTGACCTCATGATCCACCTGCCTCGGCCTCCCAAAGTGCTGGGATTACAAGCGTGAGCCACCGCGCCCGGCCAGAACATTCTCTCTTACCTAAGGCACAGGGGTAAGTGGTACGTACTTGTCTGGGACCAGTTTCATTAATATTGTTGTTGGTTGTATGTGTCCATAGATAAGTAGCAGTATCTGTTACCAGTTTCACTACCTTTTGGAGTTTTGGATAACATGTCTATGCTGTGATGTCTACACTTTTTAATGAATTAATTTTAAGTAAAATTGCCATCGTAACTTTGTATGTGAAATAAAGTTCATACATAATAAAGCTTGCCTATAAAAAATAAAAATAAGATACAAGTTTTTTTAAAAAAGAAAGTGGTTTCTTGAGATGGAATCTATGGAATCTACACCTGGTGAAGCTGCCATGAACATTGTTGAAAAGACAACAAAGGATTTAGAATAGTCCATAAACTTAGTTGATAAGCAGTTGTCAGGGTTTGAGAGGACTGACTCCAATTTTGAAAGAAATTCTACTGGGGGTAAAAATGCTACCAAATGGCATGACATGCTACAGAGAAATATTCTGTGAAAAGAAGAATCAATGAATGCAGCAAACTTCATTGTTTCATTTCAGAAACTGTCACAGCCACCCCAACCTTCAGTAACCACCACCCTGGCCAGTCAGCAGCCATCAACATTTGAGGCAACACCCTCCACCAGCAAAAGTATTAGATTAGAATATATTATAGGCTCGGATGATCATTAACAGTTTTTAGCAATAAAGTATTTTAAGTTAAGGTATGTAGTTTTTTTAGACATAATTCATTGCACACGTAAAGTACAACATAGCGTAAGCATAAATTGTATATACACTCAGAAGCCAAAATATATCCAGCCATGTGACTCTCTTCATTGTAATATTCACTTTATTGCAGTAGTCTGGGACAGACCTGTAATAGCTTCAAAGAACTCCTGTAAATGGGAATTGAATAGGAAATGTGTATTTTTTTCTTTTCTTTCTCCTGTGTATTATTTTTAGGACCACCCTTCTCTGACCTTCACAAATATGGTTCAGGTCCTGAAGTAAAGAGGTCCTACAAAGCTACATTCTTAGAAACATCTGCATTTCAAACAAGACAAACCAATAAAGAGAAAGCAGATATTTTTGTATCATGACATACCAAAGAAATTCATGTAAATTATTATCCATTAGCCATATTAAACACAATGCTGTGGTTGTACTTCTCTATTATTCTTCCCAATTTTTATTCTAAATCAGTGCAAGCATCTGAATTATTGAAGAGTCAGTATTCTTTGCTTTGTGGTTTTACATGTATTATGGGTCTTCTTCACAAAAACTGTCTTGTGCAATTTTGCAGCAGACTATAATTTAGGGAGCATTAGAAGGAAGTCCAACATTTATACAAAAAATGAACACCATTTTGTTCAGTAGGAAATAGCCTGGCATATTGTAGACACTTCTGTTTACTTACATATAATAGCCAATTCTAAGCAGAAAGTAAAATGTTGTAGAGAAAGAGAATTGCACAAGAGTGTTTTTCTGTTCTTTTACCTGAAAATCGTGCTAACATCTCGAGACACTTAATCTTCCCCATGCATCCTCTTTTTTCAAAACAATATTTTTTACATTTTTATTTTACATTATTTTAAATGGAAAGACTTTATTTCAGTCTATATTGAGAGAAAATTCACTTTGTGCTAATGGTGCAAGGAGGAGAATATTGGTGGTATAAGTTTAAATGCATTTGTTATTGGAGATTATTTTTTACAAGACTGTTAACACATTAGGAAAACGTAGCTCTTTTCTGTAAGCTGCCAAATGTGGAGCTGAGGGAAAATCAGTTTTCTGGGTGTGTTTTCCAACATTACATTAAACACTATCTTTTTAAAAAATTTGGTTGTTTTTCTTTTGGTAGTTGTTTCATATTGTTTTAATTTTTCAGCTGGATTTACATTATTTTAACTTATTCACTCATTCCTTCTTTTCTGTTATTGAGTTTTTGTTTGTTTGTTTGTTTTTGAGATAGAGTCTTACCCTGTCACCCAGGTTGGAGTGCAATGGCGCAATCTCGGATCACTGCAACCACCGCCTCCCAGATTCAAGTGGTTCTCCTGCCTCAGCCTCCCGAGTAGCTGGGATTATAGGCACACCACCATGCCCAGCTACTTTTTTGTATCTTTAGTAGAGACAGGGTTTCACCACATTGGTCGGGCTGGTCTCGAGCTCCTGACCTTGTGATCCGCTCGCCTCCAGAGGCCTCCCAAAGTGCTGGGATTACAGGTGTGAGCCACCACTCCCGGCCCTCATTCATCTTTTTTTTAATTATCGCTGATGTGCAGTGTCTCTGTCAGATACTGAGGGGAACATAGTGAGAATGAGATGACAACACAAGGCCTTGTCATCACCAAATGCACTTCTGAGTCTTTCTTGCCACAGCACACAGGTGGAGGAGCTGTCCTAGCACCAGCACCTCACGAGCCGTCAAGCGGATCTTTTGCTATCAGCAAGAACTCTACCTGCTTTCAGGCCCCAGGATTTTAATGTTTCCAGCAAATTAAGCATTACTTTTTTTTCTCCACATAAGATTATAGATTCCTCAGCCAAAGTAAAACTCCAGCAGTGATAGATAGGATCTGTTCCTACTATAGGCCTGCTTTTTAAAATAAACTTTTCATTTTGGCACAATTTTAGATTTGTAGAAAAATAATGGAAACAGAATAGAGTTCCCCTATGCTCTGTACCCAGTGTTCTCTAACTTCCGTGAACAGGCGGCATGTGGCCCAATAAAGAAGCCAACATTGGTCCATTGTTATTAGTTAAAATCCATGGTTTACTTGTATTTCTTGTTGGTTTGTTTGTTTATTTTGTGTTTTACTTGCCTTTCTTTTTTCCGTTCCAGGTTCCCATCCAGGTCCCATCCAGGACACTGCCTTTTATATTTTGTTGTCATGTCTCCTTCAGCTCCTGAAGGCGATGGCAATTTCTCAAGCATTCTTGCTTTTGAAGACCCTGACAATTTTATGTGCTACTGGCTGAGTATTTTGTAGGATGTTTCATAATTGAGATTTGTCTGATGTTTTTGTCAGAGATTGGACTGTGGGTTTTGGGGAGGAGGCCCACAGAGGCGAGGGGCCATGGTCCTCACATCCCGGTCTGTCACTGTGGGTACTCGCCGTCTTCACCTGGTGGAGGAGGGAGGTCCTCTTTCTCCTCTGTAAACTCACTCCTTTGTTCCCCTTTCCACATAGTAGTTTTTGGAAAGAAGTCACCATGAGCATCAACCTGGGCTTTAATCTCAGTTCTGGAATCTGCCAGCTGTCAAATATTTTAAACTCTCTGCACCCATACTTTCCACCTGTAAAACAGGGATGAAATGGCTGCCTCGAAGAGTGGTTGTGGTTATGAGAAATTACTTATTCTCCAGCGTTTCATGAACAGTAATTCTCCCTGTTGATCTTCTATGTAATAATGTGTGCTATGCAAATAAGTCTCTTTCTCATTTCCTACAAACAAGTCGTAACATCAAATATTTAAGTGTTGTACTAAGTCACAGGTATTTCTTGATAGTTGCTTATTCTTTAATACAATGTTATGTATCTTTTTAAAGATGATTCATTAGGACCTGATTATGCTTTGGTTTTCACTTCACTAAACCCGTCATATTTTACATGTGGATAACAACTCACCTGTTTTTCTTCCTAATTACTGCCCTCCTTAGATAAACTTATTAAGTGCCAATTATATTACAGGTGCTAAATCTTGTCTTTATTCTTCACAACAAACTGTGTTATAAGGAGTTACTTTCATTCATTCATACTGAACTTAGATTCAGAGAGAAAAACACTTGTTCAAAGTTCTAGAAATAGCAAGTAGGAGACCTGCATTTCAGAGTTGGATTTAATGCTTGAACTCATTCTTGTTGGATTTAATGCTTGAACTCATCCTTGTTGGATTTAATGCTTGAATTCATTTCACAGAGCATCACATCACATCAATAGCCTGTGGTCTGGTGTTAGTTCAGGTTTTCACCTTTATACCTCCTTCATTCTATGGGTCTGTGGTGTCTTTCCCTATGTGAGATGTGCAGTATTTATTGAGAACACAGCCACTTTCCACCAGAGAAGGTGATTTTTTTTTTTTTTTTGAGACAGAGTTTCACTCTTGTCGCCCAGGCTGGAGTGCAATGACTCGATCTTGGTTCACCACAACACCTGCCTCCCAGGTTCAAGTGATTCTCCTGCATCAGCTTCCCGAGTAGCTGGGATTACAGGCATGTATCACCATGCCCCAACTAATTTTGTATTTTTATTGGAGACAGAGTTTCTTCACATTGGTCAGGCTGGTCTCAAATTCCCGACCTCAGGTGATTGACCAGCCTCGGCCTCCCAAAGTGCTGGGATTACAGGTGTGAGCCACCACACCCAGCCTGGTGATTATTTTTCTGCAGAGAAAAAAATTATTTTACTTTTCTTTTGTTCACTTTGCCTGCTGTGGGAAAATACTCCCTGAAGTCTCTCTTAAACTTTATATTTGAATACCCAAAATATTAATTGAGAATAAGCAAAAAAAAAAAAAAAAAAAACTAGTTTAGTCTATTTTTCTTTCAGATCAGTAACAGCACAAAAGGAAACCCACAGGGGTTACAGAAATGTTCACTTAGATAACATTTAGACTTATTATTGAACATTGGTCTTTCAATGTACACTCTTACACTTACTATAAATTTTATATCAAGAGAAAATTAGTTTTACACATTAAAATAGTATGTAATGAAAGATTTATGTAAGTAGGATCTGAAAAAGTAATATCCATACATTTTGACCAAAGTGTATTTAATTTATTTGGTAAACATAGAAATTAATTTGACCAAACATCTACTTCTATAAATAAGAGCAAAAAGTAGGAAACCTCATTGCTAAATTAAGTTGCTATCACGTTGCATGCAGCTATAATCACATTGGGATGTAGTGTGCTCTGTAGCAAATACATAGCACAAATAAGGTTTGGTTGCATACTATACAGGACCATCTATTTAAGTGAACTTTCATTTTTTAATGGTTTACTCTGCTTTGAAAAGTATAATATAATATGTTATTCTTTTCCATACTTATTGGTAATGGGACTATTGTAATAAAGTATCTTGAAGAAAAATATATCTCGTAAACGTAAGCTGCCCGGAGATATACAAGAGAAAGTCACTGTATCAATTAATCAAATCATTCCATTAAGACTAAGACTGGCAAAGGTGAATTTTTAAAACTAGTTTACTAATTTACTTAGACCCACATTTGACACTGAGACAAGAGTTTGAAGCACCATTTTATCACTCGTTAGGGATTGCTACTATCCGTATTCACCAGATCAAAGACTCCCCTCTATTCTCCATCAAACATACTCAGAAACTGGGTGTCAGTGTGTCCCCTAGGAAGATTGAGAAGGCTGAACCAGGGAGCTAGCGGGACCCTCACAGGAGCCAGAATATGTCCACGGAGATAGGTGAGGCCAGGGCAGGGCGGAAATGCCCATTCTTAAAGCCAACCTGGGAGTCTGGAATTAGGGCATCAATTTATACCAAGAGCATATTCAGGAACAGAAGGTTATGAGTCAGAATCACGCTGTCGAAATGGTATCCAGGCATACATAAAGAGCAAAAGCAAGGAAAGAAACAGGTTAAGGATTACTCAGAAAACCAGAAACCAGAGGGGTATAAATCCCAAACGCCGCAATGCAAGCATTTGATACAATATTCTCATTCCTGCAAAGGCCTCATTCTGCATCATCTGTGTGATGCCAGTATCCATTCCTCTGACACCACCCTCATCCCCAGGCTTCTGGGAACCAAAATCTCTGGAGTCTAACTCCACAGAGACACCATTATTCCCTGGGCCTCATCACAGCCTTCCACTCTTAAAATTATGAACTCAACCCTTGCTCTCTGGCCTCCACCTCCTGTCCTTGTCCTCTTCTTTGGGAGTTGCTACATCACTCTTCTCTAACCCATCAAGGCTATGACAATTCCGGTTTCTGTCTATAGGTGCCTTCCTGACTTCACATCTTGCTGTTTCACTTAGATTTTAAAAATTGAGTGCTTCATGGCTGGGCGCGGTGGCTCACACCTGTAATCCCAGCACACTGGGAGACTGAAGTGGGTGTATCACCTGAGGTCAGGAGTTCAAGACCAGCCTGGCCAACATGGTGAAACCCCATCTCTACTACTACTACTAATAATAATAATTAGCTGGGTGTGGTGGCAGAATCTTGTAATCTCAGCTACTTGGGAGGCTGAGGCAGGAGAATCGAATCACTTGAACCCAGGAGACAGAGGTTACAGTGAGCTGAGATCGCACCATTGCACTCCAGTCTGGGCAAAAAGAGTGACACTCCATCTCAAAAACAAACAAACAAACAAACAAAAGGTCTATTGCCTCAAACACTCTCTAGCTAATATTCTGAACTCCCTCAATTTATTTGTTTTCAATCTTCCTTCTCTGGGCATTTCATATCGATGAAACCGTACAATAAATGGTCTGCTACTGGCTTCTTTCAACTAGTGTCATGTTGCTGGGATTCATTCATGATTTAGTATGTGTCAGCATTTCATTCATTTTTAATGCTGGAAAGTATTCTACAGTATGGATATACCATGTTTTGCTTATCCCTTCACCAGTTGAGGCACTTTTGGGCGGTTTCCACTCTTTAGCTCTCATGAATAATGTTGCCTCGAATATTTGTGCAGAAGTCTTTTGTGGACACATATTTTCATTGAGTAGATTTTTTAAGTACACTTGCTGTGACATGTTTATGTTTAACTTAATAAACTGTTTCCAAAGAGGCTACACCATTTTACGTTCCACCTGAATAAATCTTTGAGGCTTCCGTTTCTGCCCTGCAGCACTTGGGATTGTTTGTCTTTTTATTATAGCCATTCCAGTAGGTGTGCAATGGTACCTATTGTGGTTTAGTGTATATTTCCCTAATAACTAATGATGTGGAACATATTTTTATATTTTTCTTTTAGTTTCTTAAGATGGAAGCATAGATTATTATCTTTTTTTAGAGATCTTTCTTCTTTCCTGGTATATACATTAAAGTTTTACATTTTCTTCTAAGCATAATTTTACCTGTATATCATCCATTTGTATATGTTGTGCTGTTGCTTTCATTCAGGTGAAAAGTGTCTTAAAATTTTCTTTGTTATATATTTTTTGACTCATGGGTTATTTGGTATTGTAATGTTTAGTCTACACATATTTTGGGTTTTACAATTTTTCTTTCCAATTGTGGATCACTAAATTAAGTTCATTGTGATCAAGGTACCTAGTTTATACAATTTCAGTCTTTTTAAATAAATGTATCCTTTAAAAGAATGTATATTATGCTAATATTTGGTGAGATGTTCTGTAAATGTTAATTAGATCAAGTTGGTTGAAAGCATTGTCCAAGACTTCCACCTTTGCTGATTTGCCATATATAATATGCACATATGCATATTATATGTTATATAATATGCATATGTGTAAATTATATGCATTTGTATCCTCAAGTAATTTATATTCTGCTTAATCCCAAAATAAAAGTGCTATTACGTGTTAAAAAAATCTACATTGAAAACATTATAAATTATTATTTTTTTGATTCAATCATTTTAATATGAAGAAAATTTATAAATATAATCTTAGCTTCTTCTGACATGGAAGTTCTACATGTAATTCTTTTTTTTTTTATTATACTTTAGGTTTTAGGGTACATGTGCACAATGTGCAGGTTTGTTACATATGTATCCATGTGCCATGTTGATTTCCTGCACCCATTAACTCGTCATTTAGCATTAGGTATATCTCCTAATGCTGTCCCTCCCCCCTCCCCCCACCCCACAACAGTCCCTGGAATGTGATGTTCCCCTTCCTGTGTCCATGATTCTCGTTGTTCACCTATGCTGTCCCCCCCCTCCCCCCCCCCACAACAGTCCCTGGAATGTGATGTTCCCCTTCCTGTGTCCATGAGTTCTCGTTGTTCAATTCCCACCTATGAGTGAGAACATGCGGTGTTTGGTTTTTTGTCCTTGCGATAGTTTGCTGAGAATGATGTTTTCCAGTTTCATCCATGTCCCTACAAAGGACACGAACTCATCATTTTTTATGGCTGCATAGTATTCCATGCTGTATATGTGCCACATTTTCTTAATCCAGTCTATCATTGTTGGACATTTGGGTTGGTTCCAACTCTTTGCTATTGTGAATAGTGCCGCAATAAACATACGTGTGCATGTGTCTTTATAGCAGCATGATTTATAGTCCTTTGGGTATATACCCAGTAATGGGATGGCTGGGTCAAATGGCATTTCTAGTTCTAGATCCCTGAGGAATCGCCACACTGACTTCCACAATGGTTGAACTAGTTTACAGTCCCACCAACAGTGTAAAAGTGTTCCTATTTCTCCACATCCTCTCCAGCACCTGTTGTTTCCTGTTTTTTTAATGATGGCCGTTCTAACTGGTGTGAGATGGTATCTCACTGTGGTTTTGATTTGCATTGCTCTGATGGCCAGTGATGATGAGCATTTCTTCATGTGTTTTTTGGCTGCATAAATGTCTTCTTTTGAGAAGTGTCTGTTCATGTCCTTTGCCCACCTTTTGATGGGGTTGTTTGTTTTTTTCTTGTAAATTTGTTTGAGTTCATTGTAGATTCCGGATATTAGCCCTTTGTCAGATGAGTAGGTTGCAAAAATTTTCTCCCATTCTGTAGGTTGCCTGTTCACTCTGATGGTAGTTTCTTTTGCTGTGCAGAAGCTCTTTAGTTTAATTAGATCCCATTTGTCAATTTTGGCTTTTGTTGCCATTGCTTTTGGTGTTTTAGACATGAAGTCCTTGCCCACGCCTATGTCCTGAATGGTATTGCCTAGGTTTTCTTGTAGGATTTTAATGGTTTTAGGTCTAACGTTTAAGTCTTTAATCCATCTTGAATTAATTTTTGTATAAGGTGTAAGGAAGGGATCCAGTTTCAGCTTTCTACATATGGCTAGCCAGTTTTCCCAGCACCATTTATTAAATAGGGAATCCTTTCCCCATTTCTTGTTTTTGTCAGGTTTGTCAAAGATCAGATAGTTGTAGATATGTGGCATCATTTCTGAGGGCTCTGTTCTGTTCCATTGATCTATATCTTTGTTGTGGTACCAGTACCATGCTGTTTTGGTTACTGTAGCCTTGTAGTATAGTTTGAAGTCAGGTAGCGTGAAGCCTCCAGCTTTGTTCTTTTGGCTTAGGATTGACTTGGCGATGTGGGCTCTTTTTTGGTTCCATATGAACTTTAAAGTAGTTTTTTCCAATTCTGTGAAGAAAGTCATTGGTAGCTTGATGGGGATGGCATTGAATCTATAAATTACTTTGGGCAGTATGGCCATTTTCACGATATTGATTCTTCCAACCCATGAGCATGGAATGTTCCAAAACTGACACCCTAACATCACAATTAAAAGAACTAGAAAAGCAAGAGCAAACACATTCAAAAGCTAGCAGAAGGCTAGAAATAACTAAAATCAGAGCAGAACTGAAGGAAATAGAGACACAAAAAACCCTTCAAAAAATTAATGAATCCAGGAGCTGGTTTTTTGAGAAGATCAACAAAATTGATAGACTGCTAGCAAGACTAATAAAGAAGAAAAGAGAGAAGAATCAAATAGATGCAATAAAAAATGAAAAAGGGGATATCACCACCGATCCCACAGAAATACAGTCTACCATCAGAAAATACTACAAACACCTCTATGCAAATAAACTAGAAAATCTAGAAGAGATGGATAAATTCCTCGACAAATACACCCTCTCAAGACTAAATCAGGAAGAAGTCGAATCTCTGAATAGACCAATAACAGTTTCTGAAATTGTGGCAATAATCAATAGCTTACCAACCAAAAAGAGTCCAGGACCTGATGGATTCACAGCTGAATTCTACCAGAGGTACAAGGAGGAACTGGTACCATTCCTTCTGAAACTATTCCAATCGATAGAAAAAGAGGGAATCCTCCCTAACACATTTTATGAAGCCAGCATTGTCCTGATACCAAAGGCAGGCAGAGACACAACCAAAAAAGAAAATTTTAGACCAATATCCTTGATGAACATTGATGGAAAAATCCTCAATAAAATACTGGCAAACCGAATCCAGCAGCACATCAAAAAGCTTATACACCATGATCAAGTGGGCTTCATCCCTGGGATGCAAGGCTGGTTCAACATATGCAAATCAATAAATGTAATCCAGCATATAAACAGAACCAAAGACAAAAACCACATGATTATCTCAATAGATGCAGAAAAGGCCTTTGATAAAATTCAACAACCCTTCATGCTAAAAACTCTCAATAAATTAGGTATTGATGGGACGTATCTCAAAATAATAAGAGCTATATACGACAAACCCACAGCCAATATCATACTGAATGGGCAAAAACTGGAAGCATTCCCTCTGAAAACTGGCACAAGACAGGGATGCCCTCTCTCACCGCTCCTATTCAACATAGTGCTGGAAGTTCTGGCCAGAGCAATCAGGCAGGAGAAGGAAATAAAGGGTATTCAATTAGGAAAAGAGGAAGTCAAACTGTCCTTGTTTGCAGATGACACGATTGTATATCTAGAAAATCCCATTGTCTCAGCCCAAAATCTCCTTAAGCTGATTAGCAACTTCAGCAAAGTCTCAGGATACAAAATCAATGTACAAAAATCACAAGCATTCTTGTACACCAATCACAGACAAACAGAGAGCCAAATCATGAGTGAACTACCATTCACAATTGCTTCAAATAGAATAAAATACCTAGGAATCCAACTTACAAGGGATGTGAAGGACCTCTTCAAGGAGAACTACAAACCACTGCTCAATGAAATAAAAGAGGATACAAACAAATGGAAGAACATTCTATAAATTATTTTTAAAGCCTACATTAAAACATACATGTATACTTAATACTTCTCCTTGCACAGTCTAAATAAGAAAGCTTTATTTTTCACCCAAATTAACTTTAGATGCTAAACTGTAAAACTGGAATTAAAATAAAAAATTCAAAATATTAATTTTTGGTGTATTCTCATACATGAAGAACTGATCATAAAAGTAGGCATGTAAATCTCAGTTGCTGCCAAATGGTCTGAAGGTAATGGTGTGTGTACATGTATGAGAGAGAGAAATTTTCCAGTAATCAAGAATTAAAAAACTCAAGATTTGTAAATGAACTTCCCAGTTATAAATGGTACTCAGAAGGTAACAAGCAGGACAAGATACTGAGTATGTAGGTCTGGTACAACATGCTCCAAAATGCAGAGGATTTTAATCAGGCCTGGGATATATTTTCTATTAAAACTATGCCTTCAGTAAAGCTTACTTATTCAGTGTTTCTTCCTTTACTTACTGATATTTAGTACATAGGATTAGATATAATTTCCTTTTGACACATATCTCTGCCCTAGAAGTAGACTATTTTGCATTTGTCCTGTTCTTTAGAAAATCTAATTGCTTAAGAAGATCACAATGGAAAAAAACAGGTATAAAAAATTAGTCATTTGGAAATACATCTAATAGAGAGAAAAAGTTTTTTAAAGGAGAGAATACATGTCTTGCTGATCACATTTATAATAGCAAATGTACACATTCAAATTCCCTTGCATTTTAAAAGTTTTAAAGCCTATTATTTCAACAATTTGAAAGATTCACTAACTTTTTATTTCTAGGTGTTGAAAGAATAAGTGCACTGAAATAAGAGAAAGCAGATTATGCATTTACACTGATACTAAACCTGATTCTTATAAATATAAAACCATCAGTAACTTGCTCATTTCTTCATCTATTTTTGAATATTCTAAATGATTTTTGTATAGTAATTGTATAATGCTGCAATATATTAATGTTTCATATACTATTTTATTTGCCAACAGAATACTTGAAGTGCAGAGAACAATCTCTGGGCTTAGCATTCTGGGGCTGTAGCCTCCACTGTGGTATGAATTAGTGTTTGTCCACATCATACCCAGTCTATGGAAGATGACCCCTCTTATTCTTTGATTGTCGTAGGATCATTTTCACCTTCAAAAGTCTCCAGCACAAAAGCACTTCTTTCTAAGAGCTACTTACATATATTAGTTGACTTTTTAGTAATCAGTCAATATGTCTAGTGCAAGAAAGAAGCATCTTTGTGAAGATACTGAAAAGACAGAGGCAGTGAAGAAGCAAAGTAGGCAAAGCATCTGAACAGCACTGGCGTGTGTTCAGCAAGAGACTGCCTGGTCTACAGAGGAGTATCTCCATCATAATTATTAATTAAACTTTGCATTCAGATTCTTCTTCTTAGCAATATTTTAGAAATTTTTCTTGGACTGAATTTTAGTCTGCTCATATATACAGTAAAACTCCACTAGACTGGGCAAGGACTAACTGCTGAGTTGGGGTGAGGAGGATATGTTATGATTTTTAAGAGCCAGACCCAGAGACTGTGTCAAAAACCCAAAGTCATTCAGCAGATCCCAGGGGAGCCATGTCTTGAGAATAAGACTATACTGGCCCTCAGAAAGAGGGTACCTTCTCTAACAGACCTAAAATACAGGATTCAAAGGATTAAACTGATCTGCAAGTAACTTGAAAACAAACTTCAAAACCCTTTAAAAGAAGACAATACAATGGAAACATAAAACCATGCCATATTCAAAATCTCAAGAAGACAAAAATAATTCAAAAGCTTTGGGGAAAAAAGTGAAAACTGACCCATAAACTGAAGAAAAATCCAAGTGTATAACTAAAAGAAAAATCCAAATGCAGAAATAAAACCAAATGCTTAAATAAAAGAAATGATGAAATTAGTAGTCAATTACTTTAAAATAGATGCTATAAATGACTTCATGGTTCTTTTTTAATAAACATAATGAGGGAAAAAGAAAGATAATAGAAATAAATGGTACCTATAGGGCTGAAAAATGTAATAATTAGAGATGCAAAATACACCAAATTAAATAAACTGCAAAATAGACATTGCAGAAGAAAGAAACTGGAGACTTGAAAACATAAACGTAGCAATGGAAATTAGCTAACGTGAAGAAAAAGGATAAAAAGTGACTGAGATTAAAAAAAAAAGAACAAAACCTCAGTGACCAGTGGAATAATATCAAGATGTCTAAAATACATTTAATTGGCATGGAAAATGAAGAAAAGCAAGAGAGGAAGGGGCAAAAAGGTTGAAAAAAACAACGGCCACCAGTTTTCCAAATTTCATGAAAATTCTAAACATACAGACCTAAGAAGTACAACAAACTCCAGAAAGATAGAAACAAAACCTTAAGAAGGTATATCATGATCAGATTGTTAATAAACACTCAAAAAGAGACAATACTTAAAATGTATATACAGTATAAAAGGAAAAGCATGGTATAGATTTTCTGTAAGGAGAGAAGTATAAGGATGACGTATTTATCATTAGGAGCAAGGAAAGGCATACAAAATTTAAACACCAACTTTTAAAGTGTTAAAACAAGGACTGTCAATTTAGAATTCTTTATCAAGTGATATCTTTCAAAAATTAAAGGTAAAATATATTTTCTTCAGGGCTGCCAAAGTTGAGGCTATCTTTTACCAGCAAATTTACACTTCAGAAAATATTAAAGGAAATTTTTTTAGGCTAAAAAAGTAGACACTTGGGGGAACTGCAGATCAACATTACAAGAATGAAAGCCACATAAACGAGAAAATGTGGGTATAAATATGAATGCAAAAATTTAAAAAATATATAAAAACTTTTTTAGTTTTTAATTAAAAATAACCTCTAAACACAAAAACTAACCACTTGAATTTTTGAGTTGATAACCTATATACAATTAAAACATTTGAAAACAACAGCACAGATTTTGACAGGAGGGTAATGGAAATTATTGTTAAAAGCTTCTGGACTTTCACATGAAGTGGTGTAATAAAATTTTAAAGTTAAGATTATAATAAGTTCATTGTACATTTGTAAATTTTAAATCAATGACTAAACACACATACACACACACATGCACACACACACACACACACAAACACAAAGAGTTTTATCTATTAACCAACCAGTCAGGTAAAATGGAAAGCAAACAACCAAACGCCCTAAGTAAAGTTTATTTAAAATAATGCTCAAGAATAAGAGAAAAGAAACAATGAACAAAGGGGATACATAGATAATATGTATAATTTAAGCCTGGGACTTAAATCCAAATATGTCAAATTACATTAATTATAAATATCTAAACATTCCACATCTAAGGCAGAGATTGTCAGACTGGATAAAAAAGAATGACTCAACTATGTGAAGTCTACAAGAAAAACTCTCTTTAAATATAAATATTTAGGTAAGTTGAAAGTTAAATGATTAAATTTTAAAAAATGGACCTTACAGAAAGATGATTTCACCAAGATTAAACAGATAAATTTCAGAAGAAGAACTATCTCCAAGGATAACAATGGGTAATTCATAATGTAAAGTGATCAACAAATAAGAAGCTCACTGAAATTCAAAATGTATGCAACTAATAACAGAGATACAAAATGCATAAAACAAAATCTCATAGAATTAAAAAAGCAAAGAGAAAAAATTCACAATTATAGTTAAGGATTCAATACACTTTTATCAGTAATTTATAAAAGAAGAAAATCATTAAGGATAGAAATATAAAACACTATGTCTAACAAACACTATCAACCAGCTTGACTTAATATTTGCAGCACACTAAAAGCCAAAAAGAAAGAATACCTTTTTTATGATAGACATGGAAGACTCACTAAGACTGCCTTTATGCTAGGTCTGAAAATATTTCTTTCTAAACATAGAAAACATAGAATCATAAAGAGTGTGAATACACTGATGATAATAGCAAATATATTAAAAATCAATAACAAACACATCTGGAAAAAAATCCCCAAATAGTTAAAAATTAAGTATATACTTCTAAGCTATCCATGGAACAAAAAGATATATTTTAAAAATTAGAAAATATTTTGAATTAAATTATGTTAAAAATAATACATAATATTTTGGGGATGCAGCAAATTCAGTTCCTAAAGGAAAAATATAAATAACTTACAATAGAAGAGGCTCAAATCAGTGGTATAACATTCCACTTAAAGAAGTTAGAAGAGTATATTTATTACAAATTAAGTAAAAGAAAATAATAGTATATTTATTACAAATTAAGTAAAAGAAAGAAAATAGTAGTGATAAGGCAGAAATCAATGAAATGGCAAAGGGATAACAAATTGAAAAATACATAAAATCAATAGTTGTCTCATGGAAATATTAATAAAATTATAAAACCCCAGCTATGTTAGCAAAAAAAGGAGAGAAAATACAAATTATTAATAGCAGAAGTGAAAGAGGAGTTACTACTATGTAAGCATAAAAACATAAAAAGGATATGAAATAAAAGTTATAAACATTATGCCAAGTTTCTTGAAAGCTGTATATTAACAAAACTAACAGAAGACATACAAAATTACAGTGTTTGTATATCTATTAAATAAATTGAATTTGTAATTAAAGCCTCCCCATCAAGAAAACTTTAGGCCCAAATGTTTTTACTGATGAGTTCTGTCAAAAATTTAAGGGAGAAATTATACCAAACCTACACAATTCTCTTTCAGGAAACAGAAGTATGATTACTTTACAACTTACTTAATGATGCCATTATTGCACTAATATTATAATAAGATATATTACAAGAAAATGAAAGAAACTTCAGATCAATATTCCTCATAAACAGACTTGCAAAAATCCATAACAAAATATTAACAAATTAAACCTAACAATATGTAAAAATTATAATACACTGTGACCAAGTAGATTTTTTTCTCAGCAATGCAAAGTTGATTTAACATTACACTAACATCTCTATAGGCTGAAAAATCATTTGACAAAAATTTCACACTTAGCACAAAGTATTGGGTTGTCAATTCAGACTCATGTTGATCAGAAATCTAATCCAGTATCGAGCTTAATTAACAACTTCAAGAATATGAACAATCAAAGCAGGAATAATACTGAAACATGAGTATAGTTTCACAGATCCTATTTTCTCTTTTCTGACGTGTAATGTCAGGACTGAGTTGATGGAGTCTCTCTGGAGCATTTTATTTTTACTTAGGGAGCAAATATTTCATAGGCAAAATATGGAAAACATGAATTAAGAAAGAAAAAATAGATAAATTGGACTTTATCAGAACTGTTTAAATTCTTATTATTCAAAAGATTATTTCCTCACTGAGTAGGGATAGTTTTTCTTAGGAAACATTTTTTTTTGTACATTTCTATTTTGTACCGCAGAGTTCTGCATAGGTTACAGAACATCCTTCAGGGACAGGTGCCTCATAACAATGCCATTGATTCTGGGTATGTCTATCATACGCAGTTCTAAGCCAGGGTCATTCTGTGGAGAGTGTTCCACAGCTGTGGACTCTCCTCCAAGCTGATATCATTAATCTATTTATACGAAGTTCTAGTTATCACAGGGCGGATATTGGGTTGAGTCTCCTGTCTTCTGTGATTTCTTCAAGTTGGTCCTACAAGGAATCAGGGAAAAAATAGATCACAACAGCTGATGTTTACCTTTGCTCTCTCTAAACCACCACCCATGAGAAAAACTCTCAGGAAACCCTGAGTAGAAGAAAATGTCTTCAGGCTGTGGAGGGATATCCATGAAAAACTTTCAGATGCCAACATACGTGATGATGAAAGGCTGAATCCTTTACTCTTAAGGTCAGGAACAAAGCTAGCCTGGCCTTTCTCACCACTCTTGGTCAACATGTCACTGGAGGTCCTCAAAGAGAAATTGGTCAAGTGAAAGAAATAAAGGCCACATTGATTGGAGAGAAAAAGTAAAACTTTCTATTTCACAGTCAATATGATAATTACTTTTTTTCCCCAACTTTTAGCTAATCCCTACAAAAAACTTCTGAAACTAATAAATGAGTTTCAATATAAAAGATCAATTGTATTTTTATGTACTAACAGTAAACAGAAATTGAAATAAAATATAATACTTGGAATAGTGTCAGAAAAAATAAACATTTAGAGGATATTTACAAAAATTCATACAGAAGCTTTAAAGGAAAATTAGAAATTATTGCTACAAATGTAAGACAACCAAAAAAATTACCTTTGGTCCTTTCTTCACACATAAAAGTAAATCATAGTGGATCTTAAACCTAAATGTAAAAGCGAAAATCTATATAACTTCTAGAAGAAAACAGAAGAGCTTTTTATTTTTACTTAGAAGGAACAAATATTTAACAGGTAAAATATGAAAAACAGGAATCAAGAAAGGAAAAATAGATTAGACTTTATCAGAAATGTCTGAATACTTGATATTCAAAAAAATCATGTAAAAATAAAAATGCAAGCCACAGAATGGGAAAAAGTATTCGCAATACATATACTTGACGAAGAACTTACAGCCAGAATATAAAGAACCCTTACAATACAATAAGAAGACAAGCAATCCAACTTAAAAATCCACAAGAGGCCAGTCCCGGTGGCTCATGCCTGTAATTCCAGCACTTTGGGAGGCCGGGGCGAGCGGATCACTTGAGGTCAGAAGCTTGAGACCAGCCTGGCCAGCATGGTGATACACTTTCTCTACGAAAAATACAAAAATTAGCCAGGCATGGTGGAGCATGCCTGTAATCCCAGCTATTCGGGAGACTGAGGCAGGAGAATCCCTTGAACCTGGGAGGCAGACATTGCAGTGAGCTGAGATCGCGCCACTGCACCCCAGCCTGGGTGATAGAGTGAGACCCTATTTCAAATAATAATAATAATAATAATAATAAATGGGCAAAAGACTTGAACAGATATGCATCAAAGAAGAAAGATTCTCAACCTTATCAGTTAGCAAATAAATGAAAGAAATCACCACATTGCGATTCCACTCACTACCCACCAAAGAAGGACTAAACTTGAAAAGCCTGACAACACAAGTGTCAGTTGGAAACTCTCATTGATTGCTGGTGACAGTGTTAAATGGTGTAACTACTTTGGAAAACACTGTGCCAGTGTCTTCTAAAGAAAACTGTACACTTTCTATAAGACGCTGCAATTTCAGTTCTAGATATTTACCCAGAAAAATTGAAAATGCTCCTTTCACAAAGACTTCACATGAATGTTCCTAATAACTTTGTTCATAATAACAAAAGTAGAAATAATCCAAATGCCCATCAGCAGGTGAATGAATAAATGAATTGTGGCCTATCTACAAAATGCAATATTAAGCAATAAGAAGAAACACACACCTGTAATCCCAGCACTTTGGGAGGCCGAGGCGGGTGGATCACTTGAGGTCAGTAATTTAAGACCAGCCTGGCCAACATGATGAAACCCCAACTCTACTAAAAATACAAAAATTAGCAGGGTGTAGTGGCGCCTTAATCCCAGCTACTAGAGAGGCTCAGGAGGAAGAATCACTTGAACCTGGGAGGCAGAGGTTACAGTGAGCTGAGGTTGCGCCATACACTCCATGCACTCCAGCCTGGGTAACAGAGTGAGACTCCGTCACGAAAAACAAAAAACAAAAAACAAAAAACCGCACTATTGGTACAGGCAACACCATTCATGAGTCTCAAAAGCAGTATTCTGTGCAAAAGGAGTCAGACACAAAAAAGTAATGAAATAATTTTGTTCATAGGAAATTTCCAACTTCACATGGTAATCTACAATGGCAGAAAGCATTTCTCCTGGGTCTTGAATGATTAGGACGTCAGTGGAATCGGAGACTTGCTAGGGTAGAAAAATTAACATGAGCACAGTTAAAGATTCCAGATTCACTTGTTTGAGAATATTTCTCATGACTTTGGCTGTGTGCAATACTGCGGTTCATAAAAATAAAGCTGGAAAGAGAATTCTGGATGAGTTGAAAGAGGATTTTGAATTTAACAATGGCACATGTATTTATTCTTGAAGTGATTGGCATTATCGGTTTTAGAAGAAGGGAAACACTGTGGACCTTTGCAACCAATTTTTTTATATTCACAAGGACATTTTTGTATTATAACTCATATGAGCAATCCATTGCCATCCTAATGTTTTTTGTATTTAACCAATAACAAATATGTCCATTAATGTCTTTTAGAGCACCCAAATTGTGCTGCTAAAGTAGAGCACAGAATAAAACTATAGGAGGGTTTTCAGTAGTGTGTGTAACACAAACATTCATTGACGCTAGACATAAAGTAAAAGATGGGTTCCACACCTGATCCAGGCTGGCAAGCTAAGATGAAATCAATTGCTTGAGTGAATTTGTGTTAATAATCATATCCCTTTTACATTAAAGGGTGTTTGATTAAATGACTGTCATGATGTTCTTTCCCATGAATTAATGTAAACACTAACTCAGCATATTCTAGATGCCAAATACTATACTTGACTCTGTTTTATAAGACTTGACTTTAACTGCTTCATGGAAATAATGTTTAAACTTCTCAGGATATATTACTATCCTTTTCTGAGATAAAATATACTCTCTGGGACAGGTTCAGTATATGAAAAATACTTAAATATTCATTAATTTCCTTGTGTCTACCATGTTGTAGAAGAAAACTTAAACCTCAGAAAGATTATGTTGAAAATTTTTTCAGACTAGGAATGTGCATTATCAAAAGGATAAAATAAACAGAGTAGGCAACATAATCTATTTTCGGAAGTGTAGCAATGGAAAACTCAATTCTTCCCACAACTTTCCACCAAAGATTATAAATATGATTCTCTTTCCTCTTTAAATCAGCAAGGAAGCGCTCTGTCACCATGGCTATTCTCTCTGTCTTCCATTTAGATGTCATTCAATTATAAATAGTGAAGGTAAAAATACACAAAAAGAGTTGTTCAACAGCGACTTAAACTCTACGTTTATGGGTAAGTATAATCCCATGCACATATAAATATAAATTTAGAAACATCTCTGCCAATGTAACCTAAATACATATTAAAGCATCTCATTTCTACATTGTCAACATAGTAATACAGCTTATTAAAAGGTTTTAAACCTTACTGATCTTTCTTTGAAACAAACATGAAGCAAACATTATATTATTAAACTCATTAATTCCAAAAATCATCCTTTCTCTATGGACTGCTGCCCTGAAATTCTCCAGCTATTGCCCCTAGGAAGCATATTTGCATAACAAGGTGACACTTAGGAACCCACCACATAATGTTAGCAGTATTAGTGCAACCACAAACGTAGCAGCCATTATCTCAGGGTTGGTATATTTTCTGTTGTTGTTGTTCATTCCATGTAAGTTCTCCCTACAGTGTAATAGAAAAACTCAGTATTTCAATGAACCTGATCTTCTTGCCAAATAAACTCCTTTCTTTCTCAAACAGTGCTTACTCAGTAGTTAAATTATAGGGAATTCAGTCTCTAACTTGCAGAAAAACAAACCGTGAGAGGATAATTCAAGTTTGATGTTCTCATTGGCTTCACTGCAATTTCTGAGAAGACCTACTCACCCATCGAGGCACTGCATAAAAATGAGTGCCCAGTGAGGGCAGTAAGAACCCCACATACTGAAGAATGGCAGGAGGAGCCTCGTATTCCTTATGTGGGATATCCCCTTGTTTCTCCTTGGAGTTCATCAAAATGCTGCCTTCTCCATATTGTGGCTCATACTTGACCTATCTCTCCTGCTCAGGACTCACCACCTGGCGTGGCTCATCTATCTTCCTGTATTGCCTTTAGCTCCTTCTTCCTTTACTCTATTTTCCTCTCTGTGGTTATTTTCTACTTAAAACATCATTTTCACTTCTCACTTTGCTGTTGAAATAACTAACTTCAAGTACCAAATTGTCCGTAATGTTAGATCTGGCCAATGTAAACCACCCAAAACCCCAGGCTTACTAAATCAGTTCTTAGAAACTGCTCCAATTCATCTTCTTCTGGGCCAAAGTGCTTCCTCAAACCATTTAAATCTATTTTTAGTTCCACAGTAAGCTTTCACATTTAGTTTACGTTACTAAATCATATTTGATATTTTAAGAATGTATTAACATTTTATGTCACACAGTTCAAATTTCTACTAAATAATCAGTCATTCAATGTCAAGAAATATAGCCTCAAAAAATGATCTGATCCTCTGGTTTTCGAGTCTGAGTTTTACTGGCTATCAAACAGATTGGCTTGCTTTTAAATAAGTCAGGCAGACACCCGAATGGGCTTCGTGTTTAGACATGTAAAAATGATGACTCAGTGGATGCCCCATTGTATCTGGTAATTTAGGAATCTAGGAAACTGCTAAAATATAAGGCACCCTCTGGGAAAGTCACACAGTACTCATTTGTACTCCATTATCAGTCATCTAAGGAAGTATCTGTGATCTCCAAAATAAAGAATATAGGAAAATATTGTTCATGGCTACTTATTTATGGATAATTTTTGTTGTTCTCCATGCCAACATAGTGAGACAAAATATTATATAAAATCTTCATATATATATAAAATCTTCATATATACATATATATATATCAGAAGATTGGCTCTGGATCTGCCAACCTTTGTAAATAACTTTATCAAACAGAGTTCAATGCAGTAATCAGACACACACTGGATATTCTTGGCAAAAAAAAAAAAAAGGTTTTTTGAACATAATTGGGTAGACTTGAACAATTGAAATTAAAAAGAAATCAGTTGAATGATTGCTTTTGCAAGTGTGTCCAATCTTTTGGCTTCCCTAGGCTACACTGGAAAAAGAATTGTCTTGGGCCACACAAGAGATGATCTAAGGACAATTATCTTCGTTTTAAAGATTCAGGAACTTAGAAGAATGATAAAGTTTTGAGTTGTAAAGTAGCTGAGCAAACTAAAAGCCATTCTAAGTTCAATGTTGTTTTCACATAAATGAACTTCTGATAGTGTTGTGATTACTAGTGCATATCCACTGCTCCATTTGGGTAACCGCAGGAATTTTTCAGAACAAACAAGAACTACTGGAAGTAAGAATGGCATAGTCATCAGGTTTCATTAAAAGAGCACAGTTATGGTTGTTCAAGTTCATTCGGTATCCTCCTCATGTTCTTCACTCTGGTAACAATCTTCAGCTTCTGGGCCACAGGGCTGACTAGCTACATGCAGAAAACTGAGAATGGACCCCTTCCTTCCACCTGATACAAAAATTAACTCAAGATGGATTAAAGACTTAAATGTAAAACCCAAAAACATAAAAACCCTAGAAGAAAACCTAGGCAATACCATTCAGGACATAGGCATGGGCAAAGACTTTATGACAAAAATGCCAAAAGCAAATGTAACAAAAGTGAAAATTGACAAATGGGATCTAATTAAACTAAAGAGCTTCTGCACAGCAAAAGAAACTATCATCAGAGTGAACAGGCAACTTACAGAATGGGAGAAAATTTTTGCAATCTGCCCATCTGACAAAGGTCTAATATCCAAAATCTACAAAGAACTTAAACAAATTTACAAGAAAAAAAAAACCCCATCACAAAATGGGCAAAGGATATGAACAGACACTTATCAAAAGAAGACATTTATGTGGCCAACAAATGTGAAAAAAAGCTCAGCATTACTGATCATTAGAGAAATGCAAATCAAAATCACACTGAGATACCATTTCACACCAGCCAGAATGGTGATTATTAAAAAGTCAAGAAACAATAGATGCTAGCAAGGATGTGGAGCAATAGGAATGCTTTTACACTGTTGGTGGAAATGTAAATTAGTTCAACCATTGTGGAAGACAGTGTGGTGATTCCTCAAGGATCTAGAACCAGAAATACCATTTGACCCAGCAATCTTATTACTGGGTCAAATTTATTTACCCAAAAGTATGTAAATCATTCTACTATAAAGACACATGCAAACATATGTTTATTGCAGCACTATTTACAATAGCAAAGACATGGGACCAACCCAAATGCCCATCAATGATAAACTGGATAAAGAAAATATGGTATATACACCATGGAATACTATGCAGCCACAAAAAGGAATGAGATTATGTCATTTGCAGGGACATGGATGAAGCTGGAAGCCATCATCTTCAGCAAACTAACACAGGAACAGAAAACTAAACACCACATGTTCTCACTCATAAGTGGGAGTTGAACAATGAGAACACATGGACACAGGGGGAGGAACAACACAGACTGGGGCCAGTCGGGGGGTGGGGAGCAAGGAGAGGGAGAGCATTAGGACAAATAGCTAATGCATGCAGGCCTTAAAAACTAGCGGACAGGTTGATAGGTGCAACAAACCACCATGGCACACATACACCTATGTAACAAACCTACACATTCTGCACTTGTATCCTGAAACTTAAAGTAACATTAAAATAATAATAATAATAGAGAACTACCAGAGACTGGGCAATTTATAAAGAAAAGAGGTTTAATTGACTTATAGTTCCACAGGCTGTACAAGAGGCATGGCTGGGGAGCCCATGTAAGTGAGGAAACTTACAATCATGGCAGGAGGATGAAGGAGAAGAAAGCAAATCTTCACATGGTGGTAGAAGAGACAGAGCAAAGGGGGAAGCACCACACACTTTCAAAAAACCGGATTTCCTGAGAACTCACTATCAGGAGAACAGCAAGGGAAAAATCTGACCCAATGATCCAATCACTTCCCACCAGGTCCCTCTCACAACACTGGGGATTACAATTTCACATGAGATTTGGGTGGGGACAGTGTCAAACAGTATCAGGTTCTATAGAGTCTATATTGCTACATTGTTTCACAAGTGTCCACATACTGCACAGAACTATTAGAAAATGAGGCTATGGGAGGATCTCCTTTTTTTGAGACTGAATGTAAGTGTCCCGTTGTGTCTATATGCCACACTTTCTTTTTATTAATCCATTGATGGACACTTAGGTTGATTTCATGACTTGGCTGTTGTGAGTAATGACACAATGAACATGGGATATTTCTTTGGCATATTGATTTTGTTTCCTTTGACTATATACCAAAAAGTGAGAATGCTGGATCATGTGGTAGTTTCATGCTTTTAATTTCTTGAGGGAGCCCCATACTGTTTCCCATCATGGCTGTGCTAATTTACGTTCCAACCAAGAGTGTACATAGGTTCCCCTTCTTCCACTTTCTTGCCAACACTTGTTATCTTCCATCTTTTTGGTAATAGCCATTCTAACAGGCATGAGTCATTTGTAGCGACATGGTAATTCTTGAGGACATTATGTTAAATGAAGTAAGTCAGGCACAGAAGACAAATACTGCATGATGTCACTTATATGTGGTATCTAAGTCAAATTCACACTAGCAGAGGGTACATGGTGGATACCTGAGGCCGGGGGGCAGTGAAGAGCTGGAGTGGGGGTATACTGATCAGAGAGTATAAAATCTTAGTAAGACAGGAGGAATAAGTTCAGAAGATCTATTGTACCACGTGGTGACTAGAGTTAATAACATTGTGTGATATACTTGAAAAATGCTAAGAGAGTGGATTTTAGGTGTTTTCACCACAAAATAAATGTATGTAAGAAAATAATGCACACAAGTTCCCTTGATGTAGACATTCCATAAGGTATACATGTGCTAAAGCATCATGTCACATATCACAATACTCAATTTTTATTTGCTGATTAAAATTTTTTAAAAGTATTTTTAAAAAGCAAGCCTAATATTTTTTTCTTGACAAACTGGTTGCAAAAGTCTTTCCATGAAGCCATAGTATGGATTGAGGGAGAGGTCCCAGTGTAGCAGAAGCAGGGCAGTAAGTCTGGAAATCGCTGAGAAACCAGGATGACTCAAGTCTACTCATCTATTTCAGTTCTAAAAGGCTGCATAGATTAAATACCCACACCTAAATCAAACAATTATGTCTTTAGCTCTCTCTCCTTCATAATGTCAGTTGGATTTTGTCTGAGGCAGTTGAGGACTTATTCTCTGAGACTTGTAGGTAATATTGTCCTCACTGGAATTAGGGAGGCTATTTCAATAGCAATACTGTGAGTGGCTTAGGACCTACAGAAGATGAATACTGCAGTGCTTCCGAGGGCACTGCTTTTCTACTCACGGATGTATTTCTTACTACCTTTGTGAAAGAAATGCTGCCTGTATCCTCTCAGGGCCATAGTTACTGGGTGCATGCAGAATCTCACCTATTTCCTGAAAGTTTTGTGTTTATTACTCCACAATAAAGCAAGGATATCTGACATCTCAACCTCACAAAAATATGTCACCTGAGAGTCTAGATTTCAACCAAAAAGTGAGAACATGTTTGAACTTGCACATTGAAACTCTTGTCTCTAATAAAAACATCTTTGTTTATAAATTCACCTAATCTGAAATCATGTTTCTTGTTCATTGGTATAGAACACTTGGAGCCCACTGGTATACATATTCCCCAAGTTCCTCTGTGTGTATGTGTGCGTGTGTGTGTGTGTGTGTGTGTGTGTCTGTTTTACATACAAGGAAACATTGGTACTGGTATCATATAATATTTTATGACAGAGGGAGAGAGAGAGAGAGGGAGGAAGACTTGGTTTTAGCTTTCTTCCTTTCTAGGTCAGAAGTTGTGTATATTTTCTAGGGTCGTTCTGAGATCTGACAGTATTTACAAATGTGGAGCAAAAAAGAGGAGAAAAAGATACTGCAAAAAGAGAATTGTTACTCTTTTCATGATAATTACCCCAGGTGAGGTATATATGGCCTCATTATATGGCCTCCAAGTAATATGAGAGAATTCATTAGACAGAGAAAGAGAGTTGGCTTCCACTAGCAAGGGATGATCCTTGAGAGTGGATGTTAAGTGTACTCTGAATTGTCTAAATCGATTTAATTGAGTTTGTCCAATTTTCAGTTCCCCACTTGTTTTTATTCAATGCCTACAGCTGCACACACATGGTATAATGATGTTGTGAAATCAACTTCTCTTGTCATGCAGCACCCAACTCACTCACCACATTTGTGGAATGAGCGTTGGACAAGTTGATCTCTAAACTCCACAAACACACTATTATATGTGCACAAACTAAACTATAAAGGCTCAAAATCATATGGCATTTAAACAAAAATCTACTCCTTGGATGTCTTCACTAAGAGTGTTTCATTTATCTGTTTTGAAAGTATTTATTACTTATAATGAACTCTATGTAACATGCTATTTTATCCATTATTTTCAGAGGCCTGTGGAACTATATCTATTATATCTCAGAACACCAGAAAAACATAGAGCAGCAAAACAATTTTAGCATAAATAATTCAATTTGAAGCAGATGAATAAAACATGAAAGTGTCACACTAGATGCAAATCACCAAGTTAGGCTGATACAGCCTTCAATTGATCATATCTATCAAGAGTGCTCAGAGAAGGTAAAGTAGGATCTAAAATTAATATTTGCTAGACAGCTTTGCTTTATATTTTTGCAAGTTCCCCTATGTCAAAATGCCATGTTAAAGAAATGCATTTTATATTACATTTCAGAAATCACCATATAAATGTTGGCCTTTTATTGAAATATGAATTGTTTTTATATGCTTCTGAAGCTTAGATAAAAAATGCTTTAAAGTATTGGAAGATATAATTTTAAAGTTGTTGCAAAATAGCTAAAAATAATATCTCCTATCACCCTTTTCACCTATCTCCCTTCCTCACTCCATGGCCTTAAGAGACATTCTACTCCACCTGATGAGTTAATTTTCTGTAGGGGACATATCATTTCTCTATAGGAGAATCTCTTGCTTATTTCAAATGTAGCATTAAGAAGCTCAGTATTAAATAATGAGTTGCAAGCTTAGGATCCAAACACAGACTGGAATTTAGATTTGTAAAGAATGATCACTATATTTAGAAAGTCTAATTTCAGCAAAATCAAGGAATATTGTTTAGTTAAAAGATACCGTGCTCCCAGAGACAGGACATAAACAATAAATCTTTCTTAATAAAGACCCCACATGCTATGTAATTCTCACGTAATTAATCTTTGAGACCCCTAAAAAACTTTTAGAGATATTTTGAGGATTTAAAAGATATATTTAACTAAGACTACTATTGTAATTATAGCTTGGCACTTTATGTAATCAACATATTCTAGGTTAAAATAGATTTGAGGATTAAAAATTTAAAAAGCAAAGTTCCCCACCTTTCTCCTATTGTGTTCCGACATGATTAACAAACCAGCATTTCCTTTCAGAACATCACATGAAGACTATTTGACTTAGAAAAGTTTGTCCTTATTATTCCTTATAGAATCATTATTTTGAAAATGGCATGTTTGTATATTTTCTTAAGAGATCTTCCATTCAATAATGCCTGATGGTTTGGTGATATAAATTAAATATTCCACAATTATATTTTGGTCTTTTTTGGTAATAAAAATATAGAAGAAAATCAATAATAGCATTGCAGTGTTAGAAGGGGGTTAATGTTTGCTAAATCAGTACTATTTTTCTTTTGGAGATAATATAGTGCTGTCTATATTTGGCTAAAAATTAAAATATCAAAACTGTAAAATAGGACATCACTATCACCTTAAACAGCTATTAGTAAATTTCAGGTGACAATAGTAAATATTTATGATAAAAATTACAAAGAAAGTTAGAGGTAAGAAGGTCTAATAGTAAATGTTTAACCAGGTGCACTTCAGGAAGCTGTATGGAATTAATTAGATAGGTCTATTGTATTTATAATATAAAAAATAGACACTTTTGAAAACAGAAGGCCAGCATGCTAACAAAATACAGCATAATGCTTCCTAAAGTGTTCTGACTTCCTTCTGTGAAGGAATCTGCATGTATGGTATAGCTGCATGTGTCGTACAGCTGCATGTCTGGTATACCTCCATGTGTACAGTTAAGCTGCATGTGTGTCATAGCAGCATGTGGGGTACAGCGGCATGTCTGGCATACCTGCAATTTGTGCAGTTAAGCTGCATGTGTGGTATAGCTGCATGTGTGGCATAGCTGCATGTATGGCACAGCTGCATGTCTGGTACACCTGCATGTGTGCTTTTAAGCTGCATGTGTGATATGGGTGCATGTGTTGTACAGCTGCATGTCTGGTATACCTGGATTTGTGCAGTTAAGCTGCATGTGTGATGCAGCCGTATGTGTGGTACAGCTACATGTCTGGTATACCCGCATGTGTTCGGTTAAGCTGCATGTGTGATACAGCTGCATGTATGGCACAGCTGCATGTGCAGTATAGATGTTGCCACCTCAGGCGTTTGTGTCTGCTCATGCTACAAAGCTGAGGAAGCAAAAAGTAAATAGACAAAGCATCATGTTAAAAATAAAAGTCAGCACATTTGAAAAATAAATATAATAAAATGAGCTCAAAGTGCTCTTATTCTTAAATGAACAAATTCCAATGTCACAGACTTTTCTTCTTGACATAATTTTTTTCTTAAATAAATCACCTGCAACATAGAAGGTCTATCATGCCCATTTAAAGATACTGCTATTATTTTCTGACAAAAATATACAGAATATATTGAGTACTTAATATGTGTGAAATGCTATTTCAAGCATTTTATAGTGTGCTATCTCATTTAATCCTCTCTCTCTCTCTCAGAGTTAGGTAACAGCATCTTCATGTTACAGAATAGGAAATATTGTTTGGATATATTACTTTTTTTTCTAAATTCACAAAGTAAGTAGTAAGCCTGGAAGTCAAATTTTAGGGTCTCTGACTTCAGGTCTTCAGATCTCTTGTTTTTAGTATTGCACTATGATCTCCCTTTCCTAAATGACTCTATTAATCTAACAATTCTGCATGAGTAAAATTTCTAATGCACTCTTTCAGTTTGTTTTGTGGTGTTACCGCAAACTACCTGAAACTGGGTAATTTATAATGAACAGAAATCTATTGGCTCACAATTCTGGAGCCTGGAAAGTCCAAGATCAAGTTGTCAGCATCTGGCAAAGGGTAAGAGATGGCAAGAAGGCCCAAGATCACGCTTTTGTAACTGCACCATCCACAGGGTCCCCATGGTTTAGCCACCTCTGAAAGGTTCCACCTCTTAATACCATCACAATGGCAATCAGATTTCACCATGAGTTTTGGAAGGAACAAACATTCAAATAATAGTACATACATTTTTATTTTATTAACTGCAGTAAAATACACATAACATGACAGTCCCCCAGTCCAGGCCCCAGCAATGGGAGTGAGGAATATTTCAAGATGACAGCACCCTTGCACCACATGGTCTGCCTGTATCCTCATGGGAGATCTGAAACCAGAAATGCCTGGCCACGCCCCATCAAATTCCTGGCCTATAGAACATGTCAAAGACAATACATTATTTCTGTCATATGTGTGGTATAGCTGTATGTCAGGTATAGCCGCATGTCTGCTAAACCTGCATGTGTGCAGTTAAGCTGCTTGTGTGGTATAGTTGCACATATGGTACAGCTTTCCAACTTCATGGAATGTGACTAACAGACAAGGGGCAGCAAACTCAAAATAAATAATCTCATCCTCGGGTTCAGAGCCCTCAGAAATTCCCTCAGTACTTCTTTTCTGTGGTTTGGTAGCATGAACCACAGTCACATCATTTGAAGTCGCATAATTTTAAAGTGATTTGTTATATAGCACCAGATACCTTTAAAACTCCATCATATTTGTTTTTCTATCTTTGTAATAATCATGTGAGATGGTCCAAGGACAATTATCCTCATTTTAAAGATTTAGGGACTTAGAGGAATGAGAAAATCCTGAGTGGGAAAGTAGCTGAGCAAACTAAAAACCATCCTAAGTTCAGCGTTGTTTTCACATTAGGGAACTTCTGATAGTGTTATCATTGCTAGTGCATATCCTCTTCTCCAATTGTGTAACCCCAAGAGTTTCTGATTGAACAAACAAGAGATGTTGGAATAAGAATGGCATGATCATCAGGTTTCATTAAAAGAGCACAGTGGTGGTTGTTCGAGTTCACCTGGTATCCTCCTCGTGTTCCTTACTCTGGTAACAATCATAAGCTTCTTGGCCGCAGGGCTGGATGTATGATCTAGATTATGACGTCTTTCAGTGGCCTAATATGGTCTAAGACTAAGCGTCATTGGAGGTCTTCTAGAGAGTTTTTCAAACTAGAACCGGTGGAGTAGATCCATTTTCATCTTCACTCATGAAGCTAGAAGGTGAGAAACCACAGCGTCTGTGGCTGTGCTCACTGCCATGCAAACAGTCTTCCACCCTCATGCAGCATGACTGACAGCCAAGGGGCAGAAAACTCAAAATAAATCATCTCACCCCCAGGTTCAGAGTCCTCAGAAATTCCCTTGATACTTCCTTTCTGCAGTTTGGTAGCATGAACAAAAACCTTCCCCTTTGATGGCTTAATCATTGCTTTCACTTTTAATCAAGATTCTGGAATAAAACAAATAGCTTCTGTATGTGGAAATATTCGCACAAATCAGTCATGGTGAGAAGTGCTTCCATAAATGAAATGACTTTTAACCCTAATGACAACTATGCAAAGAAAATTTCATTGTTATCTATTAATAGTAACAACAATGCAAAAATAAATATTGTTATATAGGCAGGTGCATGCGACTGACAAGGATTAAGAAACTTTCCACACAGTTGGTAATCAGCTGAGCCAGGTTGTAAACACAGATATCTCTGACCTCAATACTCATGACTTGAATGTACTAATAGCAATCCCAGTTGAATCTGAAACAGATCTACACACTTAAAATACTGGAAGTAAAAAAGATGAACTAAATACTAAGTTTTAAAGAATGCTTCGTAAGCAGTGTCCACATGCTTTTTAAAGAAGTTTTTAAAGAAATTTTTAATGAAGATCTGTTGGAAACACTGGTCATGGTTTGTGTTCGCCAAATACATAAGCTCTACGGGATGTCCAAAGAGCTTGCTCCTACAACTTACCAAACCCAGCATGCAAAGCCATAATAACACCTAGCAAACCGCCTGGGGCTCCGGAAGCCCTGCACGACCCAAGGCAAAAAGAAAACACTGAAAATGAATTGCTGGAGTTCACATGGATTAACCAAATTCGGTATTTTCACCACACTCCTCTGTCTTCCAGAATATTTTTATTTTGGTTATACTTTATCACTGTTTGTACTTTCTTGAAAGGTTTTATGACCACAGCTCTGCATTCAAAGAAATGAAATTGCCGTATTTTCCCTTGTTTTATTTATTTTATTTTTTCAAATATCTACCATGTTGGTGTATTACTAAACCCTCATTTCAGAAAATGTTGGTCAAAAGTCATATTGATTGCCATAACTGCTAGTTAGACCACATTAAATCAGGCAATGGTAGTAAGTTTGGGAAATAAAGCAACATGATGTAGAAGTAGTCATTAAGAAAAGGATGTAGATTTGTCATGGTCTTTCAACGAACAGTCTCTTCCTACCCTTCTTTTAGAGAAATAAAATGAACTCAATCACTAAATTTTACCAAATGGGGCCAAGCTCTTTTTGAGGTTGGAATTGCCTTCTCCTTTACTCTCTCCCAGCCTGTAGGTTTTCTTTTCCTTTTCATTTTTTTTCTTTCTTCACAAATCAGATATGCCAAAATTTTGTTATAATTTATTACTGCATATGAAAAAAATTAACTGTTTAGCAAGTGCTGAAAATGGCTTTCAAAGGCTGTCAAGCATTTTGCAAAACTTCTGCTTCTGTAATTCAGAAATCTGTATTTTAAGGAAAATTTTATGTTTCTGTTTGATTTACATTTAAAGCATTAACCAGCATTTTTGTAGGGACTGCTTGATATATTGAGTTGTATATTTATTTTCATTGCAAGATTGTTTCATCTTTAAGCATTATCTGCTGAACCAAAGGAACAGGAAAGAATACTACGCCTTTTGTCAGAGATGCCAAAAGCCTGAACATTTTGAATTAGTTATAAACTAGTCCAACTCTGCTTTAAACCTTAATGGACTTATAAACAGCAAGGGAAAGCAGGAGATCTAGCATAATAACTTTAGAAAAATGAAAAGTATTTTAATAGCAAGAAGTTTCTACTGTTTAAAACTTTACATTAGCAGGAAGCTGTCTATATGAGTCACAATCTTTATTTAGCCAAGGTTACAACTGAGAGTAATTCGAAAAGCGACTTTTGAAGTCATGTATGGAGCATGAAGTAATCTACATCTCCACACCTACTCAGCATGCACAATTGTCACTGCTAGTCTGACAAAATATTCTTATTATACCAAACACGGTAATACAAGCAGGGAAGCTTATACAAATGTTTTCTCATTTCTCATCTCCAGCCAATCATTCATCCTTTAAAACTTGAAGAACATTATCTGTTATTGTTTCCTAGGATGAACAGAAAATATTTCATCTCAGGTAGGAGTGTAAGTGGAGGTCTCTAAATCTAAAAAAAAATAAAAATAAATAAAATTCCAACCAGGCAAACAACAACAACAAAAATACTTTCCTATCTCCTGAACAATTCTGATTCACCTGTGTACCCAGCAGATGTCAATCCATGAGTGGATTCTGATATTGATCCTGATTCTAAGCATCTGTGAATTAATTTTAAGAAAATTAAATTAACATACATAAAAACTACTCTGAAATCCAAATATTCTAAATCTATTATTTATACTATTGCTATTCTAAATAATAGTGAAGAAAAATACATTACAAGAGAATTGCGTGGACCCTCTGAAAGCTAAGGCACGAGGGGAAGGGTAAATGCATACCTGAGCAGGCCGGGGGGAAGTAAGCAGAGTGGCTGGGAGGTGGCACCAAGCACAATGCTCAACACGAGGCCCCCACAGCCACCCTGACTCCTGGTCCTGGCCCATCTAATACTAGTGCACATGACTAGTTAAGGACTAGTGTAACCTGGTAGTTAACAGTCAGGTTTTGCCAGAACCTCAGTTTTTCTGATTCTAAGTCCAGTGTATTGTCCACTACCTACTTCATTCCAAGTTTTCAAATGGAATGTCACCATATTGAAATTTATTTTAAGCTTGTCAGATAGAAAGCCTTCTGTTAATGGTGAAACAAAGTTATCTTAGACTCTATTAGGATGTTTTGCAGAGTTCAGAAGCATGTGAAAAAGTTAGAAAAAAAAATTTGAAAACTTCTCTCAAAAAGAATTGATTAAACAGTATTTTCTAAGGGCACTCCTGCGTCTCCAAGGATTTAAAATTTCATGCAAATAATCTGAACTGCCTAAACCAATAACACTGAATTAAGGTAATAGTGTTTTGCCTGTCAGCAAATTGCTATGACTGTTTCTGTATGAGCTCAGCTGACCAAATCTGGACATCACAACTTTCTCCTGTGATATTTAATTCCCAGAGTATTATGTTCAGAACCTCAAGGTAGATAAATTGTATTTGAGAAACATGATATTTTGGGAAGAAAAGGGAGGATGGCTTTCCAAAATGAAAGGAAATAAAATAAACCTCATATAAATTGTATAATTACCACAATAAAACTTAAATACAAGATATCAAATAAAGAGAATATTGACATTTACATTGCTTCTAGAATACTATGGATAGAACAATTTATATTCATGATCTTGAATTCACCAACAATATTTTAGTTTCTTTGTTTATGAACAACTAAATGTCCATAAATTTAGGGATAATAGAATTCTTAAGATCATAGGCTCTGGATCTGACTGCTCCAGCTTGAATTCCAGAGTCACCATTTACGACCCATACAAACTTAGGCAATTATTTGATTTATCTAAGTAGTTTTATCATTTGTAAAGTGGAGATTATACAAATACTAACTCTTGGATTATGATGAGGATTTAACATAAGTAATCCATATAAAGAGCCTAGTTAAGTACCTGATACAGGATGTGTGGCCTTGCATTGGACAATCTGGTTGTTATTAATACAATTATTTTAATAAAATTTGTTTCATCTTGGTAATCTCTATGGCATTCTGGATAGAGAGACAAATGAAGTTTTGTAGTATGCAAAAGACTTTCAACCAAGCCAATCTGTGAGGTCATTGTGCATCTGCTCATTAGAAGCTGATGGGAATTGGCTGGGTGCGGTGGCTCATGCCTGTAAACCCAGCACTTTGGGAGGCAGAGGTGGGCAGATCACCTGAGGTCGGGAGTTTGAGACCAGCCTGGCCACTATGGTAAAACCACGTCTCTACTAAAAATACAAAAATTAGCTGGGTGTGGTGGCACGTGCCTGTAATCTTAGCTACTTGGGAGGCTGAGGCAGGAGAATCACTGGAACCCAGGAGGCAGAGGTGCAGTGAGCCTAGATCACATCATTGCACTCCAGACTGTGTGACAAAGCAAGACTCCATCTCAAAAAAAAAAAGAAAAAAAAGAGAAAGAAGTTGATGAGAATATATAATAATTACAAAATCCAATCATAGTGATAACAATTTTGTAAGTAAGTTAATTAACAATTTATATAGAGCTATATTTATTAATGCATTATACATTCTACAAGAAAAATCACAGTATCTGTTATGTTCAATATTATATCCTTATAGAGTAGGCACTTAACAAATATTTTAAATAAATTACTGAACCTACACTTGAAAACTCTCTAAATGAAGAGATGTTAGGTTTGGTCAGGGTTTACTTGTTTACAGTATCTCAGGTTGCCATAACAAAATACTTGCATTAAAAAAATACTGTTGTTTAAGTAACAGAATTTATTTCTCACAGCTCTCAAGGCTGGAAAGTCCAAAATGAAGCTGCTGGCTGATTTGTTTTCCTGGTGAGGGCTCTGTCCCTGGCTTGCAGACACTTGCCTTCTTTCTGTATTCTCATGAGTTAAAGAGAGAAGAAACAAAACCTCTTGTGTCTCTTTTTGTAAAGACACTGAACTCATCATGATGACTCTGCCTCAGGACTTCATTTAAACCCAGGTACCTCCAAAAGGCCCCATCTCCAAGTAATCTAATAAAATATGACAGAGTGACTTAAACAACAACTTTTTTTTTACAGTTCTAGAGGTTGGAAGTTCAAGATCAAAGTGTTGGCAGGGTTAGTTTCTCCAGAGACTTTGCCCCTTGGCTTGTAGATATGCCTCTTAGCTATATCCTTATCTGGTCATTTCTCTGTGTATGCACATAACTGTGGTCTCTTTTTTCTAATAAAGATACCAGTCATATCGGATTAAAGCCACACTCCGACAGCCTCATTTAAATTAGAAACTTCTTCAAACATCTTATAATTACATAATGATGGTTGGAATTTCAATATGTGGATTTGGAGATGCACAATTCAACTATAACAGATGTAATTTCAACCATTTCTTACTTCCCTGCCCACAAATAATATAAAGCAATACCCATCATTAAATGTCATATACATACAACTTTTATAGTTTCCATGATATTATTTATCTAAAACTTCATAATCTGTAAAAAAAGTTTGATTTGTGTATTATTTATGTAAATTTATTTGAATTCAGGAAAAGCTATTTGGATTATCTTAATAAGTATTCCCATTAATCACTTTATATCTGATAAATGTTTTGAGTTTCTAATATGCTCAAAGCACTATTCTAGATACTGCAACTTTGGCCATAATACAAACAGAAACAAGAAGTTCTAAATTTTTAAAATATGCATTTAATTGCTTTTTAGAAGCTGACTTTAAAATCATTATTTTAATTAATATGACATTGACCTTGGAAAGGATTTAATTTATTTAAGTATTTGTTTTTCTTCCTTTAAAAGTGATATTCTTACTACCTAATTCACAGGATTGGGATAACCTGATGAAATGACAAGTATGTAAGATGGCTGTGATGCATGAAAATCCATACCCCATCTTAAGAGTTACATTATTTTCACAAGATCAGAGTCAGAAATGATATAAAATTATGATTCCAGTAAGGTCATATAACCACTGAAATTGCCTTTTCCGTGGATACTTTATCTTTTCCTTGGGCTTTAAGAAACCGCATGTTCGAGGTATAGAAATAAACATCTGATATTCCAGAAATACAGAAGATAAGATAGAAGAATCTGCATAAATCTAGAATCCTTTTAAAATGAAGAGGGAGATTGTATTAGTTTATTATTGCATTGCTATTAAAAAACACCTAAGACTGGGCAATTTGTGAAGAAAACAGGTTTAGTTGGCTCATGGTTCTGCAGGCTATACAGGCATGGCTCCAGCATCCACTCCTGGTGAGGCCTCGGGAAGTTTCCAATTGTGGTGGAAGGTGAAGGGGGAGCAGGTGCATCATATAGCAAGAGCAGGAAGAAAAGAGAGAATGTGGGAGGTGTCACACTCTTTTAAACAACTAGATTTCTCATGGACTACCGGAGCAAGAACTCACTCATCACCAAGGGGATGGTGCTAAACCATTGATGAAAGATCCACTGCCATGATCCAGTACCTTCCACTAAGCCCTACTTCCCACACTGGAATAACACTTCAACATGAGATATAATGGGGGCAAATATCTAAACCATATCAGAGATGGAGATGCAAGACTGTCTTGAACTTGACCTTTAGAAGAGGAAAAAAAAAGAAAAACAATCACTAGGACTTGTTAACAAGACTTTCATATTTATTTGGAGATATAATTGCTTCTAATGTATTGTCCTAAAAAAACAATCAAAGTAATAAAGTGTCCCTGAGATAACAGATATCTGGCAGAGGTAACACTTTTTCTCTAGAGGAACACTTTTTTATAGCCAGATCTTAAATGATTCCCAAAGATGAAGTTCCAATTAATACAATCACACTGTCTTAAAATCACAAACAACTAAAGCAAAAAGTACAATAAGCAAGTCAAATAAGAAAAAAAAAAGTTTTAGAATCAGATCCACAAAGCAAGAAAATATGATAGTCCCCAGAATATAAAATAGGTAGGTTTAATATGTTTAAACAAACTGAGGAGGGTGCCAAAACTTTTCGCTGGGAAATAAAATAAACAGGCCAATTTGATAGAGAAATTAGAATTCTGCTTTCTACAGAAAATAGAGTTTTGATAAATAAATTAGAATTCTATTTTTCTACAGAAAATGGAATTTTTGAGATAAAATGTATTACGTAAAATTGTTAATCAATGCAAGAGTTAATCAGCTGATAAAACAATTGTTGAGATTGAAAATAGGTTAGTACAGTGATATGGTTTGTCTGTGTTCTCACTCAAACATCATCTTGAATTGTAGTTCCCATAATCCCCATGTGTCATAGGAGGGACCTAGTGAAAGGTAATTGAATCATGGGGCTGGTTACCCCCACGCTGCTGTTCTCATGATAGTGAGTGAGCTCTGATGAGATCTGATGGGCTTTTCCTCCTTTTGCTCAGCACTTTTCCTTAATGCCACGATGTGAAGAAAGACGTGTTTGTTTCCCCTTCCACCATAATTGTAAGTTTCCTGACGCCTCGCCTGCCATGCTGAACTATAAGTCAATTAAACCTCTTTCCTTTATAAATTGCCCAGTCTCAGGTATGTCATTATTAGCAACATGAGAACAGACTAATATAGTAAATTGATACAGGGTTGTGGGGCACTGCTGTTAAGGTAACCGAAAATGTGGAAGCAACTTTGGAACTGGGTAACAGGCAGAGGGTGGAACAGTTTGGAAGGCTCAGAAGAAGAAACAAAAATGTGGGAAAGTTTGGAACTTCCTAGAGACTTTGCTGAATGGCTTTGACCAAAATGCTGATGATAATATGGACAATAAGGTCCAGGCTGAGGTCATCTCAGATGAAGATGACGAACTTGTTGGGAACTGGAGTAAAGGTCCCTCTTGCTATGCAAAGTGACTGGTAGCAGTTTACGCCTGCCCTAGAGATCTGTGGCACTTTGAACTTGAGAGAGATGATTTAGGGTATCCGGTGGAAGAAATTTCTAAGCAGCAAAGCATTCAAGAGGAAGTGGAGCATAAAAGTTTGGAAAATTTGCTGCCTGACAATGTGATAGAAAAGAAAACTCCTTTTCTGGGGAGAAATTCAAGCCAGTTGCAGAAATTTGCATAAGCAACATGAAGCCAAGTGTTAATCATCAAGACAATGGGAAAAATGTCTCCAAGTCATGTCAGAGAAATTCACAGCAGCCCCTCCTATCGCAGGCATGGAGACCTAGGAGGGAAAAATGGTTGCCAGGCTCAAGGCAACCTTTTGTTGTGTGCAGCCTTGGGACTTGGTGCCCTGCATGCTAGCCCCTCCAGCTGTAGCTAAAAGGGGCTAATATACAGCTCAGACCATTGCTTCCGAGGGTGCAAGCCCCAAGTCTTGACAGCTTCCATGTGGTGATGAGTCTGCTGATGTACAGAAGTCAAGAATTGAGGTTTGGGAACCTCTGCCTAAATTTCAGAGAATGTATGGAAATGCCTGGATGTATAGGCAGAAGTTTGCTGCAGAGGCAGGACCCTCATGGAGAACCTCTGCTACAGCAGTGCAGAAGCGAAGTATAGGGTTGGAGCTTCCATATAGAATTCCCACTGGAGCACTGCCTAGTGGATCTGTGAGAGGAGGGCCATCGTCCTCTAGACTCCAGAATAGTAGTTCCACCAACAACTTGCAATGTGCACATGGAAAAGATTCAGGCACTCAACGCCAGCCAGGAAGGCAGCCTGGAGTAGGCTGTACCCTGCAAAGCCACAGGGGTAGAGCTGCCTCAGGCCATGGGAGCTCACCTCTTGCATCAACATGACCCGGATGTGAGACATGAAGTCAAAGGAGATCATTTTGGAATTTTAAGGTTTAATGACTGCCCTATTGGATTTTGGACTTGCATGGGGCCTATAGCCCCTTTGTTTTGGTCAATTGCTCTCATTTGAAATGGGTGTATTTATCCAATGCCTGTACCCCCATTGCATCTAGGAAGTAACTAACTTAATTTTGATTTTATAGACTCATAGGCAGAAGGAACTTGACTTGTCTCAGATGACACTTTGGACTGTGGACTTTTGGGTTAATGCTGAAATGAGTTAAGACTTTGGCGGACTTTTGGAAGGGTGTGATTGCATGATTGTGTTTTGACATGTGAGGATGAGATTTGGGAGGGGCCAAGGGCAGAATGATATGGTTTGGCTGTGGTCCCAACCAAATCTCATCTTGAATTGTACTTTTCATAATCCCCACTTGTTGTCGGAGGGATCCAGTGGGAGGTAATTGAATCATGGGGATGGTTACCTCCATGCTGTTATTCTCATGATAGTGAGTTCTCACAAGATCTGATGGTTTTACAAAGGGCTTTCCCCCTTTTTGCCCAGTATTTCTCCTTGCTACTGCCATGTGATGAATGATATGTTTGCTTCCCCGTCCACCATGATTGTAAGTTTCCTGAGGCCTCCCCAAACATGCTGAACTGTGAGTCAATTAAACCTCTTTCCTTAATAAATTACCCAGTCTTGGGTATGTCTTTATTAGCAGCATGAGAACAGACTAATGCAGTATCTCTAACATACATAGTATGTACGTAAGTTCTCTAACTTACATAGTAGAAAGGAAATTAATAATATAAAATATAATAGACATAGAGAATAAGAAAATGTATAACATAATTCAAATTCCAGGAGGGGAGACAAGAGAATGAAAAAGAGGCAATATGTAAAGACATATGGAAGAATATTATTCAGAATTAATTTTAAAATCTAAGAATTGAACGTCTTAAACATGATATATAAAATATTATTCAAAAAGTATATAAACCAAACAAAAACAAGAAAACTATTTTGTTTGAAACAGCTAACCTGTATAATAACAAACTGGTTTTCAAGATTAACAATGACAGCCGAAAACATTTTCACAAATAAAACTTTCAGTGAAAGTTATGACCTAAGAATTTGTACACCATAAAAATCTTTTTATAAGTAGCACTAAAGACAAGACAAATTCAGATAAGCAGAAAGGTTTTTTAATGGACCCTTACTCAAAATATGTTTTAAAAGAAATGTCAGAAGAAATGAAAAAAAGAATTATTTAAAAAGGGACTCTAAGGCATTATCCTCTATTATTTAAACAACAATGTACAATAATAATACTTCACTTATAGATTTAAATATACATTTTATACTGAAGTACTGGACAATAATTGTTTATAAGTCCAAAGGAATATGATAATATTTTTAATCTTAAAATATACAGAAGAAGGTATGTATTAATTTTATGTTTCACTAATGTAAATATCTATACATTTTTAAGGTAAAAGCTGAAGGAATAATGATCAAATATTAAAACTTCCAAACAATAAAAAGGTAAAACGTAATATTTTTAAAAACACTAAATCTAAATGCAAGCAAAATAAATGCAAAAATTAAAAATGGAGACAAACAGAAATTAATATGATACAAAAAACTCCAAAAGCATCTGTAAATTTTCATAATTAACATAAATAACAAAATAGAGAATTTAATTTTAAGCAATGAGAAATAATCTGTAACAGATTAAAGTTGTTCCAGGAAAATAAAAAAATCCTTCACAAAATGCACAGAAATATCTGTTTGAAATCATCAAATAACTACAAAGGCAGTCAGGACTTGAGCCAAGAGACAAAAGAAAAGGGAAATATGGTGAAATAAACCTAGTACTTCTGTATGACTTGTTTTGCCACTCACGACATATGAAACTTCAGAGTAGTCCAAGGGGTAGATTATATTCCAAGCAAATGACCAATTAGAGGCTGACAATCCAAGCAGAGATACCGGGAATTTTATGATGCTGGAAATAAAAATTTGACTCAGGTCTTATCAGCCTAGAGTAGCCCCGATGAACACTGGAGGGTTTAGTTGAAACTTCCCAAAGAATGGACTCTAGAACTAAGGGTGAATGGTAAGTAGACCAAGCGCTACACAAAAACCCAACCTCTAGGCAACTTAATCCCTGACAGAATTAAGATGATCTGCACTTAATTTGTCTGGCATAAAGTTAGCAAAACGCTTTCTGAAAAAAAAATCTGGACTTTTATAGTTTTTAATAGAAAAGATGAAAGATACTGTCAAAAATTATGTGATTCCCTGAGAGACAAGAGCAATAGTAAAGCTATCAGTGATCCAGTTATTAGTGTTACCAGAGACTTAAAAGTAGTCATGATCAAAATGTTTCAGGAAACCATGAAGAATTCCACTAGACCTCTGGGATTATTAAAGAGAAACAAATGTATACTCAAAAACAAAAGCATATCATAAACTGAAAGTAAAACCATGCATATGGGGCTATTAGCATGTTTGACTATCCTGAAGAAAGTTAGTAGAAAATGTCAAAATCAACTATAGAGAGACAGTAAAAAGGGGGAGGAAGAAATACAGGGGGAAAAAACGACTAAATACATATAAGGCTTTGTGAAAACGCCTAATATTTTGTAATATTGGAATGTTAGAATATAACAAGAATGAAGCAGAAACAATATTTAAAAAGCCTTTGCCTGCAAAGAAACAATATGTCTTATGGTTAACTCTCCACAGAATGAAGAAAGCATAATGACAAAGAAATGACAAATGTATAGCTCTGAAAGAAAATAACTGATGATCTGGAATTCTACACCTGGTGAAAATACTCTTCAAAAATGAAGACAAAAACATTTCCAGAGAAAGGAAAGTGAAAGATTTCATTGCTAATAAACCCATGCTAATGTAAAGACTACAAGGAGATTTTCACTTTGTAGTCTGTTCCTTAATAAAGGTATGAAAACGCATGATAGCATTAGGGGTAATTCAAATTGTCAGCAATTATATTAGCTATAAATGCATTAAATACTTTAAAAAGTCAATGACTGATAGGCTGTATTAAAATAAAAACTTTATATTGCTTTTAGAATAAAAATTAAACAGAATGACCTCAAAAGATTGCAGATAAGATCGAAAGGTTATACGAGATACTAATCATTAAAAGGAGATATAATTAAAATAATAGATGAGTACACTTTAAGGCAAGAAGCAATTCATAATGATGAAAATATATCCTATAAGAAATCTTTAATAAATCTAAATTTATAGGTAACTAATAATATAGCTTCAAAATATATAAAGCAAAATTTAAATAACTAAAATTGATGTAAACATATTCACAAGTCAAAGAGTATATCATACGGTCTTAGGAGCTAATTTAATAAGTATTCAAAATAATCATTAAGAATATAGAAAATATAAATGATATGATTTATGAACTTGATCCAGTTGAAATGTAGAGAACACTGCAAACAGAAGCCTTATTAGTAATTACATCATTAATCATTCTTAATAATTTAATAGTTATTGAGCTATCAAACTATTAGAAAACATAGACATCAGTCTTCATAATCTCAGATTCAGCAATTAATTATTATATTTGACACCAAAAGTACTAACAACAAAAGAAAAAATTGATAAATTGGACTTTATATAAATTAAAGATGTTTATGTTTAAAGGACACTATCAAGAAATTAAAGACACCTTCACAGAATGGGTGAAAATATTGACAAATCATATATCTGATAATTGATTTGAATCCAGGACATATAAAGACCATATACAACTCAGTAATGAACCCAATTTAAAAATGAGCCAGACTTTTGATAGGCATTTCACCAAAAACATGAATTGGCTAATGGGCATATGAAAAGATGCTCAACATCTTCAGTCATCAGAGCAATGCAAATCAAGAGCACAATGACATGCCACTTCACATGATCTAGCAAAGCTGTAATAAAAACCAATGACCAAAACCAAGTGTGGGTCAGGGCGTAAGGAAGCTGAAACCCTCATGCACTGCTCAATGGTGCACTTAGAAAAACACTATGGTAGTTCCTCAAAATACTTAACACAGAGTTACTATATTACCCAGAAGTTGCACTGTTAGACCAAGAGATATGTAAACATTTGTCCGCACAAAAACTTGCACACAACTAGTGTTAGCATCATTATTCATAAAGTCAATAAGTGAAAATAATCCAAATATCTATCTACCCATAAGTGAATAAACAAAATATGGTAAATCTATACAATAGAGCATTATTTGACAATGAAAAGGAATTAAGCACTGATGCATCCTGCATCAGAACCTTGAAAACATTCTGTTAAGTGAAAGAAGCCAGACATAAAACCCCACATTTCATATGATTTCATTTATATGAAATATCCAAAATAGACAAATCTTTAGGGATAAATACTTGATTAATCGTTAACTAGTTTTGCCGGAGGAACAAATGGAAAGTGATTGCCCAAAGTTTTAAAGCTGGTGAAATTGTTTTAAATGATATTATTGTAATGGTTACATAACTGTCTATGTTAAACTATTGTATTGTAAACTGTAAATAGGCTAATCTCATAATATGAAAATTATATCTCAACATAATTGTTTTTTAAAAGAAAAGTAAAAACCCATATAATAATGCACCTTCAAAATATGTGAGATAAAACATGACAAGTAAAAAGGAGAAATTGGAAAATCCATCATGTCAGAGGTTTTTATTCATTCTCTCATTAATTGATAGAATGGATGGAGAGAAAAACATTCAGATGTAGTAGGTTTGAAACAACACAATTAACCTGCTTGGCACAATAAATATACACTACACTTCTAATGATTGGAAGGTGCATATTCTTCAGAAGCACACAAAGGACATTTATAAAAAGGGGCTACTTATCAAGATATAAAATGACTTTTTAAAGTCAATATTATTCAGTGCATACTCTCTGCTTTCAAGTATCTATTTTTAAAACAAATAATCTGATGCTTTACTGTATATCAAAGTCCAATGAATGGCTTTTTGAAACACATTTTTTGGACCCAACCAAATTTCTGCCTTAGGAAGTGTAAGGTGAGGCCCATATTTTCATTTCTAGAAAGTTCTCAGATGATGCTTATGTTGCTAATCAAGGGGGCACGTTTTAAGAACCATAGCTCTTAAATACGCACTCACAAATTTAAAAACATGCTTCCAAATATCATATATTATATGTAAAACAACTGAAATGAAATATACTTTAAGGCACATAATAATAAAAGTGCTACACACCGAAAAAGCGGGGATACAACTAAAGAGTGCCTTAAGCGTATATTTAAAGTAAACATAGTTATATGGGTAAATAAGAATGACTAAAAATTAATGAGTCAGGCATCCGGTACAGGAAGTAAGCAAAATAGATGCGGAATAAACTCAAAGATGCAGGAAAAAGGAAGTAATAAGTATGAAAGCAGAGATTCATAAAATAGAAAACAAAGATACAATTGAGATCATTCACAGTGCCAGATTCTTTGTTGTGAAAGTGTAATAAGACAGACAAACCTCTGGCAATGATGGTCAAAGTAAAAATAAAGAGAAAATGTGCAAATAACCAATGCTAGAAATGAAAATGGGAATTATCACTGCATGTAATAAAGACTAATACGATAACAGATTATTATGAAAAAATGTGCCAGAGCATTTTAAAACCTAGGAAACACAGAAAATTTTCTTGAAAAGTATGAATCTCCAAAACCGATTCAAGTATTAGAAGACAACCCATAATAAAAAGCTCTCAGAAAACTACAAGAAGAGCACTTCAATAATCTGTAGAAGGAATTACCAAAAGCATATGAAATAATAAAACAAAATTATTAATATAGTCAGAAACAATACCAGTTTCTCAGTTTCACCACACCTCTTAAAAATATATATGGGTCTTCTAGTAAGGAAAGGAAAAAAAACATACAAAATGTGTGAGAATCGAAAAGGGAAAATACACAATGGTCGTTATTCACACATAATATGATTGTTTAGGTAGCAGTCCCAAAACCTTCTACAGACAAGTCTCTAGAATATTGGAAATTATGCTAGGTTACACACTATAAGATTAATACTTAAAGTAATAGGATTTTTATACTGAAATAGCAAACATATCACAAGTTTGTCATTTATAATAGAAAAATGTATTTGTAACTAACAATATATTTTTAAAATGCATGTGTAAATATACTACAGAGAAGAATGAAACTTTATATTGAACATGTTAAAGGAAGTCCATATAAATTAAAAGGTAAAACATGCTTATGCATAAAGAGACATAATATGAGAGATATACCAGTTTTTCCCCAAATTGACCTGTGTATTCAACTGCATTCCACAAGTACTCTGTTTTTCGTTTGTTTTTTGAGGGGGGTCTGTTTGTGTTTGATGGTATCAAGTAAGCTGATTCTAAAACAAAGCAACAGAAGTTAATAATAGGCAAGATATTTCTCTGGATTTCAAACTCCTTATCCTGGAGTTCAAGAGTTCATGCCTTACAAACCCAAATTATCTTCTTCAGAGTTTTTGCTTGGGGGATGGTGGGTAGCTTTCTACTTTCTCTGTATTCTGTCTCAACGACTTCACAACATCCACTATGCAATCTCTTGTATAATGGCTGTTTTTGTATCTTTCTTACTGTTTCTACTTGATTATAAATGCTTCATGAGAAAAGACCAAATGTAATTATCTCTCAATCTTTTATAGAAGACTCGCACTCACTCACCCTCTGTTCTGGAAATGCCTCCTGCATGCTTGGCCTCTTTCTGAGTCCTGGGGACACAAAAGTCAACAAGACATGTAAAGCTTCTCTCCGTGAACTTATATTCTAGAGGTGCTACTTATGTAAACATTTAATGAATGAAGGGATACGGATTTAAATGCCAAAGAGTAAAAACTATTTTGCTCTAGAAGATATCAGACAAGTAAATGTAATAAAACATATAAAAACTATGCTTCCTAACACTATTAACATTAAATATAATTAGAATAATAGAATATTAAAGCTAGAAATTAGCTCATATATTACATAATCAGGTAACTTCCATTTTCAGATGAGGGAAAAAAAGGCTCAGAGAGCTCAAGAGGATTTGTTTTGTTTTAGGGCATTTGACTCTGGGTATTTTTTCGTTTGGACTAAAATTTATTTTTTGGAGGAATGAACTTAAATGAACCCATTTGACTCTGGGTATTTTTTCATTTGGACTAAAATATATTTTTTGGAGGAAAGAACTTAGATGATGAATACAGTTAGATAACGCAATCTTGCATGAAGGGTTGAATTCCATTATCGGTGTGCATAGGATGGTTGATCTGATTCCCATGTGAGGCCGCAGTGCCTCTCGCGTGCCTGACTGAAAGAAGACCGTCAAATGTACCCATCAAGAGGTGCTAACAAAAGGCTCTTCCTTTATGTTGGAGCATTTATATCAGAAAAACAAGAATACTACAATCTTCTTGAAATAAGTCAAGAAACAGCAAAAGTGAGGTTTTCTGATGAGCTATAGCTAGCCAGGCACGGCGATGTGCACCTATAGTCCCAGCTACTCAGGAGGCTGGGGTAGGAAGATCATCTGAGCATAGAAATTTGAGGTTCTATGAATGTGCCTGTAAACAGCCACTGCACTTCAGTCTGGACAGCATAGGGAGATCTGTCTCTTAAAAATCGATTTTTAAAAGGATATGTGTCTGAAGAGAGTGTGTGAGAACCAAGTTACATACAAATAACCCAATTCAAATGCAATCTGCATGATCTTCTCAGGTCCCAGCAGGACAGGGATGGCCTTCATTGTGTTACTCACTAGAATAGAACCTGAGGCCTTCGTAGATGCATAGTTACCACTTAGTCAGCACTTAGAGAACTGAAAAATTCACTAAGAAGGTGAAACCCATTCTCACTGGTTTATGAAATTTATCCTATATGCATTTATTTTCCTAAAAAATCCTGGAATAGTTGCTCAGGTTCTTAAAGTAGATAAAAAAAACCAAGCCAAATCATTATCTGCGCAAAAAAAAATCGTATTTACTATTAAATTTTATTTATTATGGCAGGCACTTTTAAGTACAGATATATTTTCTGAATTGTTGAAATGCATTACGATATCCTACATATGAAGTTCTTTGCTTTGCAATATTATATGAAAACAGTTAAAATGTTATTCAAGTGGTTTAGAAGTACAGAGATATAAAAATTTCTCATCATTTCTAAAATCAGGTATAATAGTCCTTAGTCCTTATCTAAATTGTTACTACAATGCCTATCTAAAAGTTTTTCATAATGAACTCAATCCTTTTCAAGATTTTAATTTATCTCTGAGCATCAATATTAAAACAAGATCCTCAATACCAAATGTGACTAAGCTTAATTTTAATGTATCTCATTAATTTGCAGTAATGAGATGTAATGAATATTTATGGAAGGTTTTGTCTGTACCTATTAATTCGCCATGATGTGTCACTGATAAACTAGTCCTCTAAGCTGAAGCCAAGAAATGTCGAAGTGAAAAGCTTATAAAATAATGTTCAATAACTACCACTTGAGATTCTGACATTTGGTATAAAAGGTAATATGTTTTCTGCAAATGAAAGTTTACTATGTAATGCTCTGAATACACCACAGGGAGCGAAGTCATTTTCTCTGCACACACAGCTTATTACTTTTAAATATTATTGCTCTCTTTCTCTCCTACGGCACCAAAAATGCAGAACAACAGTGTTTTTCCTTCAGCAGAAACCAACTGTCTTCACTTCTCGATCTGAGATCAAAGGTCATGTGGATTGCCGATGAAAGAGGGTGGCATATCTGCAAACCACCAGCAAGTTTTGTTGAAGGGTTAGACGATGTGTTAGGCCTGGCTCCATGCTGGTTCAATGTTTTGGCTGAGCGCATTCTGTGGGACCTGGGCTGTGCCATCCTGGTTGTCACTGTGCCACTAACGGTCACTGAGCACATATCCTTGCACAGTTTCCAATGGTATCTTCATGTGCCTCAAAGCAGCAAACTATAATGAATTATTTAGTTTTTTCTACAAAAAGGCAAATTTAAACATATGGTCATCCACAATTTTCCTGATTGATGAATCTTGAAGAAAACTCCTTGCTAAATACTGAGGTCTTAACTCTGGCTATTATCAGTTTAAAACAGACTAGGCTTCAGCTTAAGTGAACTTAATCACAGCCCAAATGCAATTTTTATGCCCTAAACAATAACTGTTTCCAGAATCAGAACGCTCAAAAATTTGTAACAAGAAGCTATAAAATTATGGTCTTCAAGATATAAACTTTTTGTGATAATGAGAGACATTTTCACATAAGTCATAAAGACCTGAATTACTGACTGTTAAGCAGGGGTATTTCAAATCATTAATTTTGCAAATTAAGAGATCTATATAGAAATGTGTTTTTACTTTGGCTCAGGAATAATCTATTAGAAGGAACTTGACATTAATTTTGAAATTATAATATAGTAGAGTAAAAGCTTTTTAATTTTGTAGTATAAATGACCAAAAGCTTCTTTTATTTTCAAATAAAAAGACAAAAGTATTGATTTAATTTAGATTTCAACAAGTTAAGTAGAAATGTTTAAGATTAGTTTAATAGCCAACAGAAAGAGAAAATCAGTGCACAGAGCACAGAAATCAATAAAGGAAACGGAATGAAGGGGAAAAAAATCATTCTAAGAGAAGGTGAGACATAAAGCAGGAAGAAAAACAGGATAAAAAGAAAAAGAATGAGATAAGAGAAATTCATTAAGTAATTATGATGGATATAAATGGACTAAATCATCCTGTTAAAGGGAAAATTTGAGGCAGGGCATGGTGGCTCACACCTGTAATCCCAGTTACTCGGGATTACGGTAGCTAATCCCGCTTTGGGAGGCCGAGGTCTCAGGCAGATAACCTGAGGTCAGGAGTTCAAGACCAGCCTAGCCAATATGGTGAAACCCCATCTCTACTAAAAATACAAAATTTAGCTGGGCACAGTGGCATGTAACTATAATCCCAGCTACCCGGGAGGCTGAGGAAGGAGAATCGCTTGAACCTGGGAGGCAGAGGTTGCAGTGAGTCAAGACCACACCACTGCACTCCAGCCTGGGAGACAGGGCAAGACTCCGTCTCAAAAAAAATAAATAAAATAAGTAAATAATAAATAAATGTAGGAAAATTTTGGTAGACATACTTAAATCTAAAGAAAGAAGCAATTAAATTTATGGTGGGCAAATGCCAACCATAACAAACAGACAACCGAAATAAAGCAGCTGTTTTATACCAGGCAGCAGAAAATATCAATGGGGTTAAACAGGAATGTTTTCTAATGATAATAGTTTCAACAACACAAGAAGATTTCATACTAAGCTTGTCTGCACTCTTAAAATAGATCTTCTTATTACAAGGTAGAAACTATAAGAAAATAGATCGTTTATAGTAGCAATAAAACAAAATTTAAAATAAGAATAAACATAAATTTGTAAAATTATGATAGAAACATTGGAATACTCCTGAAAAAAAGACAAAAATACGTTAAAACAAATGACAAGGTTTCTCATATAACATATAAGAATATATGTTAAAGTTATATAAGAAACTGAGATTTCCAGTGTCAGAAAGAAAAACAGATACTGATATAATAGCACATAAGAAGTTAAGAAAATACCCCGAAAGGTTAAATTTAAAGTGGAAATATGACTATGTGCTAAGGATCTTTTATTAAAAATAACTCCTGGCTCTCTTTGCTGAAAGATCCTAAAAGAAATAAACATTAAACGTAGTCAGAATCACCAGTATCTAAATCATTGTTTCTAAATACGGTTTTCCAATAAAGGAGCTGAAAAACACTTGGAGAAATTCTAAGACAGAGGACAGAGTTATCCTGGAATGTCTTGTTCCAGAAAACAGCAAGATCCAAAAAATCAAGGAGGGTATGTTTAAAGCACAGAAGAGTTAGATGAAAGTTGCTTCTGTTGGTCAAATGTGGGATAAATCAACATCAAAAATGAATACTCACTGTATTTTATCATGCCACATTGAATCAATAAAAAGCCATGTGTTTGTGGCGATGTAAGGTTGGGGTGAGGTAGAGAATGCACATCATTTGACATCATTATTCGTGACAACTAAATGTTTTTCTTCTTGCATTTCAGGTAGAACTATCTATCGTAGTTCATTCCAGTTCATGAGGAAAAAAATTTGTTTTCACAAAAAAACTTGTCCATAAACGTGGAAGAAGCTACAAAACACCCTCTTCCAACTTGAAAAAAAAGACAACTGATTCAGTTAAGAATGATCAATTATTAACAGACACTAAAGTCATTTTCTGAACACTTGTTGGGAAGGATATTTCCACAGTTCCAAAGCTTAGCTCTACTTGTTAATTGGAAAGGAAAACAAAACCAAACATAGCATTATGATTAAGCTTCTCAGTCTTCACCAAGTTATCAGACTTAGCACCATAAATAATGAGGCATGTGACGCCATGTGCCTCCAATGCAGTTCAGCGTCACGTACACAGCATTGCCTGTCTTCCTAGTGATGAAAGAAAAACTTCAGCTGAACTAAATTTAAAGAAGTTTAATTGAGCAATGACTGATTCGCGATTCGGGCAGACCTCAGAATCACAGCAGATTCACAGAGACTCCAGGGATGCCTCGTGGTCAGAACAAATTTATAGACAAAAAAGGTCAAGTGTTGTACAGGAATCAGAAGTGAGGTACAGAAACAGTGAGATTGGTTGGTCTTTGCCCTATTTGAATGCATTTTGAACATTCAGCAGTCTACGGGTGGTTGAAGTATGGCCGCTGGATTGGCCAACACTCAGCTGTTGTGACAGGTGCACACTACTAAGTTAGGTTTTCAATTTTGTCTGGCAATTAATCTAGGTTACAGTCCATCTACAAGGACTCAAATATAGAAGTACGGAGTCCTTCTCAGACCATGTTTAGTTTGCTTTGACGCTAGTTTTCTAGGCTGCCTTAACCAAGTGCCGTCACAGACTGGGTTACTTGAAGCACGTCAGGAATCAAGACATCAGCAGGGCCATGCTTCCTCCGAAACCTGTAGGGCAGGTCTTCATTATCTCCCCAGGTTTTGGTGGGGTGCTGGCAATCATTGTCAGCCCCTGGTTTGCACCTGCTTTCCTCACATCTCTGCCTTTGTCATCAGGTTGTTCTCCCTGAGTAGATTTGTCTTCACATTTTCTTACAGGGGCCCACCGTACTCCAGTATGACCTTATTTTAACTAATTACATCTACAGTGACCCTATTTCCAAATAAGGTCATAATCTAAGAAGGTGAGTTCATCTTTTGTGGAGAGGCACAATTCAACCAATAACATGGTTTCTTGCCGAACTGGTTCAACCTGATTCTAACCAAATAAACTAATGTCTAGATTACAGGACATTCTGGGGTTACAGAACTATCTGCCAAAACAACTTAGACCCACTCAGCCTTTAGATATTCTCCAGGACAATACTCCTTTGTTCTTCAAATTTCAATGTTTTGCAAAACAATAATAAGTATAAATAAAAAATGTAGGGAATTTTCTATATTAAAAGAGGCAAAAGAGAAATAAAATTCAAATGAAATGAATAAAGTTTGATCAGATTCTTGTCCAATACAAAAACCATCAAAAACAATATTTTTGAATAATTGAAAAATTTAAATATAGTCTTGGTATTATAAATTATGAAGGAATTGTTATTATTCAAAGATTAAAATGGTATTGGGTTACTGTAGGGGACTATTTTATTTTTATGCGTGGATTGTCATCATGTATATAATTTGCTTTCAATAAATGAGAAGAAAAAACATGCATATATATATATATATATATATATAAAAATAGATCAATGGATAAATATAGCAAAGAGCTAAAAGATACTGAGCATGAAAAGCAGGCTACTTTGTGTTCATTGTAGTCTTTCCTCAGCTTTCCCTTTGTTTAAACATTTCAAAATAAAAAGTTGGGGTAAAAAGAATCACTAAAAGTTTTAATGCCTGTGAAAAGGATTTATGCTACAAGTAAGGTAACTGTTATTATAATCCCAAAAAGCAAGTGAGGAAAATGTTTCTTTTCTTTGATTAGCTTTTCTGAGTGTTATTCTTCCAGGAAGATAGTCTGCAGCTGTCCAGAGCTTCTCTCCTGTGCTGTCCTGAGTGGTGAGCTGCTCTGGTGGCTCCCAAGAATTTTTGACCCCAGAATCAGAGATTACAATTGTAAATGTAGAAAGACATTGCTGGAGGGTTTGTTTCTCTCTTTATGGAATACAAAGTATATTTATTTAAAAAAATCATTTAAAATGTGTTTATATACCAAAAGTTAAGGAAAGTAGATGTATTTTAACCTCCTGCTAGGTGAGAGATCCTGTCTTCTTACATTTATTGTCTATTGAATTCTAACAACTTTAAACAAGATTGATGTAAGTTTTTATGTAAGAAAAGCCTGAAACAGAATTTAAGAAACATGCCAACTTTTACCTGTCTGGACATGGCAGATATGGCTTTGAAACCCTGTCCAAATCTCTCTCTCTGTCCAAATCCTGTGATCTTTCCAGTGTTCTTTTCTACTGGGAGCTGTTCTCCCAGACTTTATCTTTACTGTCACCACTTGCTATTTCCATCCTTCTTTCTACCTCACTAGGACACTGTCTTGAAGTCTTTCCTCATTAGCTTTCAAGATGAGGGTCATGTGTATATACTTTCATCTTTTGATACCTCCACAGACATACATGTAACTTCTCCTAAGCACTACAAAGGCAAACAAAAATTATTATATGTGCAGGAGACACTATCTATTTCTCAAATAATTAGATTTTTATTTTATTATATAGAAATTATTTTTATGGGAATAAATAATGCCTTAAACATATGGATGTAAGGTGACTTTTACAACTCAATCACTCTGGTTTATTCAATAGACACTTTCCTAACCAAGACTCTCAACTCATAAGAACATGGTCAAGGTTTTTGTAACCAGTCTTCCATAAAAAGTGGGGGCTGATCTCTGACATCCCAAAGATTAGAGAAATTATGTGTTGATGATATTCCAAGGAAAGATGAGAACTTGTGCCATAATTCAGTACTTCTAACTCTGAGAAGCAGAAGGCTTCACCATGAATAAGCAGGTTTTGCTTCTCCTAGCACATGACATTCAAATTTGTTTTATCAACAGATGCTTTTCAATATTGTCTCTGTATGTGACATATTAATAAGTATTGTGGAGGATAAGGGAAGGACCGTACTCTTAAAGAATGTTAATTATTTGCTGTTATTGAGGTTCCATGACATTCTGCTCAGAGTTCTAGAGTCAGCCAAATTACAGGTATGAATCACAGCATAAGCCTTAGCATGTTTCTAATCTCTGTGAGCCTTTGCATGCTGCACAGGAATATGTAGTATCACTTAGGTCATAGAGTTGACATGGAGATTACATAACACAACGCATGCAAAGCAAATATAGCACTGATATGAATGACAACTAAGAAGATAGTGAAGAAGACTATGACGATGAAGGTGTACATGATGAGTAGGAGGTGAAGGCTAAAATGATAGTAAAGTCTACACTCTCCGCCAGTTTCAGCATCCCTTTCTGTGCTAGGTTCACAATGCAATGACCATGATGATAGGCTGGTAATGAAACATTATTGAGATGAAAGAAGAGGAGGCTATGAAACCAAGTATAAAAAGTGTGTCCAAATCAAATGTGGAGTCAGAAAAGGTTTTCTGAATGCAGTGATGCTGGAGCTCAGTTTCAAGGACGGGTATGAATCAGCTTATCTAAATATATGTTCAGAGAAGGTATTCCAGGACAGCAGAGGAAGGAACTCATCCATATGCCTGGAGGAGAGACATTGGAAAACACAGTCTACAAGAGACCTAAGAAGACGCTACGTGGTGGATACCCTTGAGATCCAGAGTAGTGCCCTCTTGCTCAGCTAAGTGGCCCAACTCTTCTAAGATCTATGAGACAGTAAAAGAAAGATACATATCAAGAATGAGAATTACAGATTGGTTTACTTTTATTTTGATTTATTTTCATAGTCTAAGGAAATTTATGTCAAGCATATTCTTTCTATCATATTTGAACACCACTCTAACATCATTGATATTGATGCATCTTTTTCCTGACTCACATCTGTTGATTACCCTGGATAAATAGATATAGAGTAGTAGGCTACCATGAATATTGTTTTAAAACATACAGCAAAACTGGCCATGAAAATAATGACCTCGTTGTCCCCTAGCAGCAGCCATAAGGGCAGCAGCCTGCCTTGCAGATGGCATTGTGGCACAGGAATGATTTATAGTGAGTGATAAGGTGAGGAACTGCAGGCCATGGGACTTCTCAAATAGGTGTCACCCTTTGCTTTGGCAGAAAATAGCTAAAGTAAAGGATCAGAAAGAGAATCATTATGGTTGAGCAGTCCTGTAACAAGAAGATGGTGACTTTTCAATTCATTTTGTAATCAAGTGTCCTAAGTGCAGTAACCTCTTTTGTCTTCAAGATATGAAGCTCTCCTTCAGCTGACAAACTACCTAGAGCATCCTAATCAAATAAGAAACCCTTCCAGGCTAGAGAGAGGCTCAAAAAGAGAAGTGAGGTGGGCATTTTAATAAGTTATCCTTTTACAACACCTGGAGAAGCATGTCATCTCCAGACAAGTCTCAGCCACATGCGGCTAGGAATTCTATTGAGATCTTATGTAAAAATAGCTACACTCCTCAAAGTAAAATTTACAGCAACTTCTTTGTAAAAGTAGCATGTATTTAAACAGCAGGCTTATTTTAAAGTTTCCACACCACAAATAGCCTTAGTGGGTATTGCATACCAAGGTTCTTAAAGATGTTAAACATTTGATTTAGTGAGATTTCAATCCTTACCTTTTGTGCATTTCAATGTCCAATTTGAAGTCAATATTTTATATAGCACATCCTTTTTGCTTGCCTAAAAAAATGAAATATAAGAAATTACATGGGTGAATGGATTATTATTTTATTGCTAAGATTAAAACATTCAAAAAGTAGATGTTTTGAGGTTAGCTCTATTTTACCTGTGAACACCTGGCTGTCTGAGGATTTGGCTCACATTCTGTATAGGATGAGTTTATTTGCTCAAAAACTCTCTTAATCTTTGCAAGGCTCATCGTGGGCAGATAAAGATGGTTTATCCCTGCTTTCATGACAGCAAAAACGTGGCTAAAAAGACCTGCTGTGCTCAATGGATCTGGGATTTTTAAAAATGATGAAAGTCTTCACTTAAATGCAGGCTAAGCCACATGTAATGGTTAATTTTCTGTGTCAACTTGACTGGGACACGATACCCAGATATTTGGTCAAACATTATTCTAAATGTTTCTGGGAGGGTGTTTTCAGATGGAATTACCATTTAAACCAGTGGAATTTCAGTAAACAGACTGCCCTCCACCGTGTGGGTGGGCCTCCTTCAATCCATTAAGGGCTTACCAGAACTAAGAGTGATTTTCCCCCAAAGAGGAAACTCGACCAAGCAGACGGCTTTTGGGCTCAAACTGCAACATCATATCCTTCCTGGGGTTCCAGCTTGCGTTCTTACCCTGACTTCTCAGCGCCACCATCGCGCGAGCCAGTTCCTTAGAATCTCTCAATAAGCAGATGATAGACAGATGAGCTACACGTCCTGCTGGAGAGTGCTCAGGCGCTACACACCATATTTAGCTAAAGGAATAGAAAGAGAAGGATTTTTTACAAATGTATTTAGAAGGCACTCTCTCCTGCTGGATGTTAGTGGCTGCTCTTCCATTTACACAGACAACATGACTGTTTCGTTCCCTCCTCTCTGCTGTCCTCAGAGGCTAAGGCATTTGGTGCCTGCGCATCAGAGAAAACACAAACCATGCAGGAGCGGCAGCTGCAGCTGGAGACACACCGGCATTTCTCTGCAAAACCGTTTGAAGTAGGTGCTGCATGCTGGAACCGAGCTGCCACAGCCTGCAGTTACCAAGAATTTCTTTTAAAAGTAAATTCTCTTAATTCTCCTGCACACAGCCCACTGAATCAGGCCCTGAGGATAATACAATTTTGTATTTTGTTTCCAAAACACCCAGGCTCCCTTCCTTCAGCCACATCCCCACCTACATGAAAGGCTCCACACTCAAGGCAGCAGGAATGCCTGAGGACATAGCTAATTCCAGAAATTCCAGCAAAATTCTACAATCCTGTATTTCCCCACCCTCTTCACCTGGGAGACTGTCTTATTCATTTCAAATAAGTAAAAAGGAAAGCCAATTTTTAAAAGTTCATTTTGAAAATAAACTTAAAAGCTCAGTCTTCTTCTTGTAAGCCCTTATTAAACATGACTGTGGCCCTATGTTAGAGAGATGGCTCCTGAGAGTCCTGGACCATGAGAGAAAAGAACAGAACAATCTATGCTTGAACCGACCACGCCGTCTCTTTCTCTTCAGGTTTGACTCAGTTGGCCCATACAGGCCTATCTAATAAACAGCGCATATGGAGGAGAGAGCATCTGCTTGGGTTCCAGTGGCCATGGGTGCAAATCCTTTCCCCCAACTCATAAGCTATAGGTTAGGGTCAATTAGATCAAGGACTTTAGAGTCTTTGGGTCACAGACTTCTAATTTGTTAAGTGGGAAGAATAACTCCTACCTCCGGGGTTCTGTGTAAGAATTAAATGAGAGAGTGTATGTAACACTTGCGAATTAAATAGTCACAGAAGATTAGAATCCTCCCTTTTTGTTAGCTGGGACTGATGGCCTTTGATAATAGACAATGCAATCAGTAGTGTAATTTCCTGTTTATCAGGGAAAATTTATGTACGCAGTGACCTAGAGAAGGATGTAAGGCAGATGTATTATCATCAATAAAAAGAAACACAGATTTCCTAAGTGATGGAAGTCAGAATGCTGATTAGTTAGAAAGGCAGACCTTGAAAATATGTATGAATGGGTTATGTGCCTGCGATTCTTGCTGCATAATGCACTGTCTCTTAAACCAACCCTAAAAGCACTTAGTGCTACATAAGGTAGACTTTAGGTGCTCCAAAAAGGCTGATTATTAATAATTAATGTTTGCCTAGGGTTCACATGCAATACCCTCTCAACAACTCTCGAAGAAGGCATGATTGCTGTAATTCCCTTGCTTTCCTATCCCGTGGACAAGATCTTCCACTCCCCGCCACTTTAGGTTAGTATCAGAAGCCGTGGGCTTCCAAGAGGGCTGGAAGTAACCCCAGCCACCAAGGTGAATCTTAATTAGCATCAATCTATGTTGGGATTTCCACTTACTTGCCTATGGTTGTTTACGAAATGAGCATATGGTGCAATTCTGGTCAAAAGCAAACAAGAGAAGATTTTTCTGACAATGAAGGAGGAAGTGAGGGTCTGGAAACATTTTGCTGCTGCTGAAGGAAACACACAAGAAAGAGACAGTCCTCTCTTCATGTCCTTTGTGCGCTGCTGTGGGAGAATTTATTCCCAGCTACAGCCACTTTATAGCAATGACGGGACAAACTGAAGGGAAAAAAGCCCAAACATTGAGGATGGCAGAGTAAGAAGACAGGGAGAACTCTGAAAATGTTATTCAGCCACTGAACTCACCCACCCCAGAATCAAACTGAGAATTTTAGTCATATAAGGCAACATGTCTTATCACAAAATTCTTACATTTTTAAGCCACTTCTAGTTTCTGCCTCGGTTAAAGCATTCCCTTCTATCACCTATACTATTCAGCATTTATTCTACAAACATTAATTAAGACCAACTGTCTATCAGATATTGGAGCAGACACCATCTGATATGAAGTAGAAAAATAAATACGAAGTAGAAAAACAAGTAGAATGTGATCCATATCCTAAAAAAAAAGCCTATGGGCTTTTTGTTTCTTTGTTTATTTTTTGGTGTAACTACTGTGTATCAGAAGACATTGCAATAGATTTTTGATTGGTTCCCTATCTCTAACTATTACCATCTCCAGTCAGACCCCCAGTCCCCCACTGCCCTTGATGAATTATCTTTCAACAATTTAGATTCTATCACATCACTCACCTGATTTAAAATTCACTCTCTATGGTAGCGATTCTCAAATCACATGGAAAGCTTGTTAACATACACATTAGCAGACCCACCTCCCTACTCTCAGATTCAGTAGATCTAGGGTGAAGCCTAAGAACGTGCATTTTGAGTATATTGACAAGTGCTGCTGCTGGTGTGGGAATCACATTTCCTGACCACTGACCTGTAGGAGCCAGTCCATATTATTCGGAAAGCATACTTGTCCCTGTGCTATGGGTCAAGGTTTTGCATCTTTTCAAACACTTAGCCTTCTGGCTAGAATATGTTTTCCCATCTTAGTCAAAACCTGAACTCTTTCTCTATCTAGGATATCTTATTTAGTGTAGATAATCCCCCATATATATATGCATATTTGGCATTAGTAGACACTTCTCTATATTATCTTGTGACTTTTTACATGCTTTCCATTTTACATACTTTCACATTAATGATATATTGCTGTTGGGGGTCTACAGCCTGAGTTTCAGGTAACAAAGAATCTGGCTTACTTACTACATTAAAATATGGACATTTCTTTAGGATATGTAGCATATAGAATCTACTTTTTCAGGTTGGTATGTAGGCACAAAATATGACACTCACTCCAGTTCAGTGTAAAAAGATTGGTGAATATAATGTATGTGAGACGGGAGAGTGCCTTCACTTTAAATTCCATCTGAAGGTATGAGTGAAATGTTGAAACAAAGTTTAATGATATATTTTTAAGTTCAAAATGGACCACCAAATTGTTGACTCTAGAGCAAATCAAATCATTGACCAAAAACCAAAAGGATTTATACTAAGTGGTATTGCTTTTACTTAATCCATAATATGTTTCCTAGCAAAGAATTTTAGTTTTAAAGGTCACTTGAAAGAATTTCATTTTCTCATTTGGAATCAGTCATCTCACTTTATTATTCCAGCACTGTTCAATAAGAATGTAGAATTTGTTAACAAATAACATCATTTTTATTCACAGTTCTTTTTTTCTTCAAGATATTAAGAGTATCTGAAAGCTAATGAAGTTGATGAATCTTATTAATATAAATTGCATGAGGTGCAGTGGCTCATGACTGTAATCCCAGCACTTTGGGAGGCCGAGGTGGGCGGATCACGAGGTTAGGAGTTCAAAACCAGCCTGGCCAGTATGGTGAAACCCCATCTCTACTAAAAATACAAAAATTAGCTGGGTACCATGGTGCACACCTGTAATCCCAGCTACTAGGGAGGCTGAGGCAGGAGAATCACTTGAACCCGGGAGGTGGAGGTTGCAGTGAGCTGAGATTGCACCACTGCACTCCAGCCTGGGCAACATAGTGAGACTCTGTCTCAAAAATAAATAAATAAATAAAATTAAAATAAAAAAATAAAATTAAAATTAGAAAAATAAATGCATATATTCATCTGAAATGTTGTAATTCAGTTACTTATTGATTTTAACTTCTGGGATAATAATATCATTATATAAACTTTTCTAATGTACAAAAGCTCCTATAATCAAGAATTAACATTGTGTGGCCCTTCCCTCCAAACAAAGAAAACAAAAGGAAAAACAAACATAAAACAGCCAGTACAATTCCAATCCTGGTCCACTTTCTCTTCCCTGTGTTTCTATCATAATACACTTCATTCTAGGGCTTCCCTCACCTATGGGGTGTAAAAAAGTTTAAACTTTCGTTTTTTCTTATACAGTAAAAAAAGAAACAAACATAACTTATATGATTATTCTGAAGATTAAATGATGCAATCAACTAAAGTCATGAACTTGTGTTAGGCCACATTCAAAGCCGTCCTGGGTTGCACGCACCCGGTGGGCAGTGGGTTTGGACAAGCTTGGCTTAGAGTTTAAAGAAACATGGAATTAAAATGCATAGCAACAGTAACATGAAAGGTGAGAGAAAATGAAGTGGGATTAAAGGGCTCTGAGGTCCTAGCATTTTTGGGCATGAAGTGTGAGAAGTAATATTTGTTAAATTATAATAAGGTGATGATTAATATTGTAATTTGTTAAGCGCAACTAAGTAAACAGTAAAATAATTAATTTAAGGTCTAGTCCTGCACGTGAAGTCATTAGACTATATTAAGTTTGAAATCATGTTCTCAACATTGTTTATTATTATTATTTCTATAGATACTTATACAGTCAAAGTACATTGCTTGTTATTTTCGTAGGTGCTTACACAAAGTACAAGCAGTCTTCACTTTCCATGATATTGAAATAACTTTGCAATCTCTGGAAAACAATCTTAACAACAGATGGGAATAATGAGAATTGTCCTATGACCTTTAGAATTTTGTCTTACTATAAATTATAAACAAATAGGAGTATAAAACATAGCAAACCTAATATTTGGTTTGTACACTGTACTATAAAGCATTAGAACAATTAAAGTGTTTTATTTCTTTTTAAAAATGTATTAAGTAGTTTGAAAAATGCTGACTCTTCATCATTGCATAGCATTTTAACTTTTATACTTTTAATATTGTGAAATATCTCCAAGAAGTCCTTTTTGAAAAATATACCGAGTTAATTAACACATAAAAATTGTATGCAGGCATACTTTGCTGTATCGTGACTTGCTTTATTGCTCCTCACAGATTGTGTACTTTTTACAAATTGAAATTCTGTGACAATCCTGCATCTAGCAAGTTTATTGACACCATGTTTCCAGCAGCATGTGCTCACTTTGTGTCTCTGTGTCTTGTAATATTTTGAACTGTTTTATAATTGTTAAATCTGTTATAGTGAACTATGATCAGTGGTCTTTGATATTACTATAATAATTGTTTTGGGTCATCATGAACCATGCCCACATAACACAGAAAACTTCATTCATAAACGTGTGTGTTCTGACTGTTGTATTCACTGACTATTCTCCAGCTGATATGATTTGGCTCTGTGTCCCCACCCAAATCTCATGTTGAGTTGTAATCCCTGGTGTTGGAGGTGGGACCTGGTGGGAGGTGATTGGATCATGGGGGTGGATTTTCCCCTTGATATTCTTATAATAGTGAGTGAGTTCTCAGGAGATCTGATTGTTTAAAAGTATGTAGCACTTCCCTCTTCACATTCTCTCCTGCTCTGCCACGTGAAGGCATGCCAGCTTCCTGTTTGTCTTCCACCATGATTATAAGTTGCCTGAGGCCTCCCCAGCCATGCTTCTTGTACAGCCTGCAGAACCATGAGCCATTAAAACCGTTTTCTTTCTAAATTACCCAGTCTCAGGTATTTCTTTATAGCAGTGTGAGAAGAGACAAATACATCATCTCTCTCCCTTTCCTCAGGCCTCCCTATCCCCGAAGCACAACAATATTAAAATCAGGCCGGTTAATAACCCTACAATGGACTCTGAGTGTAGAAATGAAAGGAAGAGTTGCATGCCTCTTGCTTTAAATCAAAAGCTAGAAATGGGTAAGTTTGTTGAGGAAGGCATGTAGAAAGCTGATATGTGATGAAAGCTAGGTCTCTTGTGCCAAACAGCCCAGTTGCAAATGCAAAGGAAAAGTTTTTGAAGGAAATTTAAAGTGTTATTTCAGTGAACACACAAAAAATACATAAGCAAAACAGTCTTATTGGTGACATGGAGAAGTGTAACAGTCTGGATAGAAAATCAAAGCAGCCACCTCATTCCCTTAAGCATGGCCCTAACTCTCTACAATTCTATGAAGACTGAGAGACATAAAGCTGCAGAAAAGAAGTTTGAAGCTAGCAGAGGTTTGTTCATGAGATTTAATGAAAGAAGTCATCTCTGTAAAATAAACATGCAAGGTGAAGCAGCAAATGCTGATGGAGAAGCTGCAGCAAGTTATCCAGAAGATCTGCCTAAGACCATCAATGAATGTGGCTACAGTATACAACAGATTTTCAGTGTAGATGAAACAGCCTTCTATTAAAATAAGATGCAATATAGGAATTCATAGCTAGAGAGGAGAAGCAAATGTCTGGCTTCAAAGCTTCAAATAGCAGGCTTGCTCTCTTATTATTGGCTAATGCAGGCTAGTGACTTCAAGTTGAAGCCAATGCTCATTTACCATTCTGAAATTCCTAGAACCCTGAAGAATTATGCTAAATCTAATCTTCCTGTTCTCTAAAAGTGGAGCAATAAAGACTAGATAATAACACATCTGTTTACAGCATGGTTTACTGAATATTTTAAGCCCACTTTTGGGACCTACTCCTCAGAAAAAAAATCTTTTTGAAATATTACTGCTCATTGGGAATGCACCTGGTCACCCAAGAGTTCTGATGGAGATGTGTAAGGAGATCTTGTTTTCACACCTGCTAACACAACTTCCATGATGCAGCCCATGAGTCAGGGGGAAATTTCAACTTTCAAGTCTTATTATAAAAGAAATCCCTTTTGTAAGACTGTAGCTGCCATAGATTAGTGATCCCTCTGATGGATCTTAGCAGAGATAATTGAAAGCCTTCTTGAGTGGATTCAATATTCTAGAGGCCATTAAAAAGATTTATGATTCATATGGGAGGAAGTCAAGATATTAACATTAACAGGAGTTTGGAAGAAGTTCATTCCAACCATTATGGATGACTTTGAGGAATTCAAGACTTCAGTAGAAGAGGGAGCTACAGATTTGGTAGCTAGAGAATTAGAATTAGAAGTAGAGTCTAAAGATGTGACTGAAATGCTGCAATCTCATGATAAAATGTGAATGGACAAGGACATATTTCTTATGGATGAGCACAGAAAGTAGTTTCTTGAAATGAAACCTACTTCTGGTGAAGATGCTGTGAATATCGTTGAAATCACAACAAAGGATTTAAAATATTACATACACTTTGCTGATGAAGCAAGGTTTAAGGGGTCCAACTCAAATTTTGAAAGAAGTTCTACTTTGGTAAAATGTTGTCAAACAGCATTATGTGCAACAGATAAATCCTTCATAAAAGGAAGAGCCAATTGATGCAGTAAACTTCATTGTTGTCTTATTTTTAGAAATTCTCACAGCCATTTCAAACTTCAGCCACCACCACCATGAATCAGTCAGCAACCATCAATATCAAAGCAAGACTCTCTACCAGCAACTTGACTGGTGCATAGAAGGCTCAGAAGACCATAGCATATTTTTAACAATAAATTATTTTCTAATTAAGATATGTACATTGTTTTTAACATATGTACTATCATAATGCTACATAATGCTATCTCATGCTTAATAGAGTACAGTATAATGTAAACATAACTTTTATATGCACTGGGAAACCAAAAAAAATTGTGTGACTTTCTATATTGAGGCATCTGCTTTACTGCTGTGGTCTGGAATTGAACCTACAATATCTCAACATAGAATGGCTAAATTGAGCTAATTAACATATGCATTACCTCATATACTTACTATTTTTTGTGAGAATACTTAAAATTTACATTTATTTTCAAGAGTATGATATATTGTTATTGACCCTAGTCTTTATGTTGTATAATATTGATCTCTTGAACTTATTCCTTCGGACAAACTGAGATTTTGTATCCTTTGCCAATCAGTCCCCATGGGAGCCTCTCTGTGGACAGAGTGGAGACGTCAGGGGATGGAGTGTCCTTGCAGGGGATGCAGCACCCTCACAGGGGATGGAGCACCTTCACAGGAGATGGAGCACCCTCAGAGGGGATGGAGCAGACGGGCAGTTCAGATTTTTTCAGATTCGTGAATATTTGCATCATACCAGTTAAGCATCCCAAATCTGAACATTTAAAATCTGAAATGCTTCAATGAGCAGCATCTCCTTTAAGTGTCATATTTAGGCTCTAAAAGTGTTGGGTTTTAGAGCATTTCAGATTTTGCCTTTTCAGCTTTGGAATGTTCAATTTGTGCTGACAGTGACTAGATAGCAATAAAATGTTGGGACGATAGATTTTGCTTTTATTTTCCCAACTTTATGTGCAAGTATATATGACTTCCATTAACAAACTAGATGCATACATGAGTTTTGTATGCATAGACACACATAGACGTACATTCACACACAAAGACTACTTTTTCTTGTTATTTGGGGTTTTAGATTTTTATTTTGAGGTCAGACGTGGTGGCTCAGGCCTGTAATCCCAGCACTTTGGGAGGTTGAGGCAGGTGCATCACTTGAGGTCAGGAGTTCAAGACAAGCCTGACCAACATGGTGAAACCCTGTCTCTACTAAAAATACAAAAATTAGCTGAGTGTGGTGACACATGCCTGTAATTCCAGCTACTTGGGAAGCTGAGGCAAGAGAATCACTTGAACCCGGGAGACAGAGGTTGCAGTGAGCTGAGATCTCATTACTGCATTCCAGCCTGGGCAACAAGAGCAAAAGCCTTCTCAGAAAAAAACAAAAACAAAAACAAAAACAAAAAAAACAAAAAAAACTTTTACTTTGATATAATTTCAAACTTACAGACAAGCTACAAGAATAGAACAAGGAATCCTAAACATCCTTTATGTATATTCACCAATGTTTGATATTTGTTTTCATTAATTTACACCTCTTTCTCTCTATCTCATTATATGTATCTATATATCTATACACACATAAACACATATACACACATACGGATGCATATACATATATATATACACACACACGTAGCTACACGTTATGTATGTTGTATTTCTGAACCATTTAAGGGTAACTTTAAGCCATTCTCACCCTGTGTCTCTAATTCCCTCTGATAATGCAGTGTGTATGTTCTAACAAGGGTTTCCCTGCTTATCCATAACTACAAACTTTATCATAAAAACCAGGAACTTAATATTAATGCAATAATAGGATACAATCTGTAGTCTGTCTTTAAATGTCATCAATTTTCCCAGCACTGTCCTTCTAACATCTTGTTCACTGGCTCTTCCTCCTTATTTCCTCCTTAATCTAGAGCCGCTCCTGGCAGAGACATTTTCAGGTAAACACAGCAGCACATGTGCATCACGAGGCCCCCTTCCAAGGGACGACCCGCAGAAATCATAGCTGTGTCCCGATGATGCTGCTTTGTATTTTTAAGTTTCTGGAATTTTTCTCTGAAATTTTCAGTTGCAGTCATCTTATTAGCTACATACGATGACCCTTTATCACTGCTTTTAAAATCCAGCCCCATGTTCTTCAGCTGGCTGTCATCATAAACCTTTTCAGCAGAATTTGTTTGATGACTGTCACTATTTCTAGAAATTACGACCACACTTAATGGTGAAAATAATTTTAATATGTGACCTCGTAAAAAAGCAAAAATCATGTGTTCTAATTAGACGTACAGAAGAAAACTATTTCCCAAATCAGACCTTCCTAGAAGACAATTCCGGAGGTGATTCCTTCCCGTACTGAGCTGTGACCCCTGCAACTCTATTTTTAACAGTCTCATATGAATCTCTATAGAATAGATTACAGAAAATATAACAACCAAATTATAGAAACTTAAGAATTATCAGAAAAATAATCTACGATGAATTCTTGTAATTTCAGATAATATTCAAAGTGCTGCTAACTTTATCTAAAACTTTCCAGTAATCTATAAATTACAGTTCTTTTTATCTTAACTTTTAGAGATTATTTTCCTATTTTCTTTTGCTTTATCTTCTTATTTATTGTCAACTAATGTTCTCTTGTGTGATGTGTTATGATGCTTTGTAAGATAACAAAATGATTTTGGACCAAATTATCCTATAGATAAATTATTAAATTAATTACATTACAATTAATTACATTACAATTAATCTTGTAACTAAATTAATTGCAAGAGACAACTCTGTTTTTGCAGTTGATTCACTGAATGTGTTCAATATTTCTTGAATGTTCACATCTGCACTGGCTCCTCTTGGTTGGTTGCAGGCATTGTTCTGAGGACTTTCCTGGCACACACTATCTAGAAGTTGTCCCATGACATGAGGCTTTCCTGAATACCTGAACACATCTACAGCCTGTTATACAAATAAATTTTATGACGTTGGAGTAACAGTTTCCTGTGACTTTACCAGGAAATACTTGCTCCTATATTCTTTGTGTACCGTGTAGGTTAGAATCCTACTAATTTTCCAGACACAGAAAAAATAATTTAAGCCATATGTTCGACAAATGTTTTCCGGACTCATAACCCTTGACCCGAGTCTATGTTTTATTGCTTCTGCAAACTGCTCAGGGGATATGACAGGTGATGGCAAAACACGTGAAAAATAGGATGAGTGCTTGGCGAATCCAAGAGCAAATCCGAGGAGGTAAAGAAACGCAAGCGCTGGGCATGGCACAGCTGCCATTTGTTTTCCCTCTGTCAAGTTAGTGGTTCCAGAAGTCATTTCAAAACAATAAACTTTTTGGCATGTTGCTAATAAATTTGCTTTTATCTGCCACGCTGGTCATTCATGGTCTATTATTCCTTTCAGTGACAGTACATCATCTTTTCTAGATTGAATCAATCCAGCATGATCTAAAAGGTGTTCTTTCCTCTTCATGCTTATCTGTTATTCTGATGAGAGCAACAAAAGGCCCAGTGTTTCATTCGGCAGAAAGCAATGCTTACAGTGCGGAGGGAGAAAGAACTTGCCCCTCTTCCTCTTTCTCTTCCTCTTCTTTTTATCCTTTGTCTCTTCCTTATTTTAGCTCTCACTTCTTCTCTCTTTTTTTGTCTTTTCTCTATTATTGTAGATAGATCCAGCACATGCCAAGTGCTTATTTGATATTTTTGATTATAAATTTCAAGCAAGGTCAATTGAAATGATTTTGAGAGTTTTTTTTCAACAATGTTCAGCTGTTTGGTGTAAGAAGATAATTAAGTGGGTTCTGCTTTGGAAGGTGAACACAATAATCAAAGAAATAAGTAAGGAAGTTAAAAATACTTTCACAGAAGTGGTTTATGTCCAAACCACGAGCTCTCAACTTGGGGCAGGAAGACAATGCAAATCTAAAGATGGTAAAAAGTGAGAGAATGGGTGGTTTGGAGATTGATGAATAGCTGGAGAAACCCAGCTGGAAGAGTAGGAAATGAGACAGAGAATGCAGGATTCTTCTCTTTTTTAACTGTTTTTTAAGTTCAGGAGTACATGTGCAGGTTTGTTCCATAGGTAAACATGTGCCATGATGGTTTGCTGCACAGGTCATCTCATCACCTAGGTATTAAGCCCAGTGTCCATTAGCTATTATTCCTGGTGTTCCACCTCCTTCCCGCTCCACCCTCCAACAAGCCCCAGTGTGTATTATCCCCCACCATGTGTCTATGTGTTCTCATCGACAATGCAGGATTCTTCAAGTGAACATTTAGAAATGGCCCAGCTACTGGTCACTCTCAACTCTACTGAAAGTGGGTGGCTGAGGTTGAATAGAGGTTGACTATGAGAAGACCAAGAACCACAGAAGCTCTGGTGTTGAGTGATTCATCATATAAGTACCGAAGTCACCAGGTGAATTTGATTTAGTCTGTGTCCTATATGGTTGCAGCGTTTGTCCATTATATAAAGCTGCCAGGACTTCCTAGTTTATCAAGTGCTATACTTGCTTCCTACCCACAGGAAGAAGCTCCATCTTCTAAACCTTCTGACCATAGAGGTAAGTGTTCTTATTTGCACAGAGTTGATATACGGGTTAGTATATTTTGTTTGTTTGTCTGATCATGTTTAAGTTGTATACACTTGTCCTTTGCACAAATGTTCAAAAGAACATTATGTGCAAAATCAGAAAGATGCCTAAATTAATGCATGCCTTTCCAGTCATAAAGTTGTGTATCTCATATTAGCAAATCAAATTCATGATTCCAATGCTGTTTTTAGTCTGTTGTGTTTAGTTACACCCTGCCATTTTTAAATCATTTTTTGAAAGACTTTATTTTTAGAGCAGTTTCAGGCTCATAGCAAAATTGATCAGGTAGTGCAGAGAGTTTCCATATGCTCTGATATAGTTTGGCTGTGTCCCTACCCAAATCTCATCTTGAACTGTAGCTCCCACAATTCTCACATCCCATGGGAGGGACCTGTTTGGGAGGTGATCGAATCGTGGGGGTGGGTCTTTCCCATGCTGTTCTTGTGATAGTGAATATGTCTCATGAGATCTGATGGTTTTATAAAGGGGAGTTTCCCTGCACATGCTCTCTCTTGCCTGATGCTAAGTAAAACATCCCTTGATCTTCTGCCGTGATTGTGAGGCCTCCCCAGCCATGTGAAACTGTGAGTCAATTAAACCTTTTTTCCTCTATAAATAACCTAGTCTCAGGTATGTCCTTATTAGCAGAGTGAGAACAGACTAATAAATGCTCCCTGAACACTCAAAACATAAACAAACTCTCCCCCACTATCAACATCCTGCACTAGAGTGGTATATTTGTTACAATGGCTAAGCCAATATTGATATCTTATTATTCACTAAAGTCCAGAGTTTACATTAGAGTTCATTCTTGGTGTTGTACATCATATGGGTTTTGGAAAATACATAATGTCATGTATCCATCAGTGTAGTATTATGCAGAATAGTTTCACTGCCCTAAAAATCCTCTATGTTCTACCTACTCATTACTGTTTAGCTAATTATATTACAACATAAAATAAAGAAAATAGCAAATGTTTATTGAGAGATCAAAAAAATGTTTTACTTTCAAAATACAGAGTACTTTCACAATAGGACCTCATTTTCTTTGTGACAGACATGGAGCCATGCCACCATGCCTTTCAGATCCCCCATCAAAGATGCACCTTCCCAGCTGTCTGCTCCATCAGGCTTGGCCTCAGCTGACAAGAGCACCCTCACGCAGTAACACGCAGGTCTCAGGGGCCACTCGCATCCAGTGACTGGTCACAGAGTTTCATAATGGTCCAAGCTATTTGGGACAACTGTGACAAGTAATTTCCACTCCAGAAACTCCATGTAAGGTTAGCTAATGTTTTGTCTTGTTCAAAGGGACATCTAACTTATCTCTCTGCTCAATTTGCCTCCTCTCTCCAGTGATCACCTCCAATAAAAATCCAGTGATCACCTCCAATAAAAATCTAATATCTCCCCCAAAGTCGGCTTCTAGAGGGTCCATCTTGTGATGTCTCTCAAGGCAGAAAAAAATGTGTCTTACTAGTACAAGAAAAAAACAGGACTAGTACAAGAAAAAAAACAGGTTTCAGAAAATTCAAATCAAAGATCAAGGTACCCGCATTAGTGGAAGCAGGTATCTGAGCTTCTTAAAACATCTTCTAAGGAAGCCTACCTAGAGATCTCAGAAGTGAAGAGGCATCACCAACAGGCTGATCTTAAATCTCTCTTGCTTCTGCAGGAATTAACAGTGCTTGAGAATGCTGCAGAAGGTGAAAGAGAAAAGAAAAGGAGCAATGAAGGAGGGTGAAGATGTTGCATATGGCCACACTGAACTCCAAACACTGAAAAAGCTGATCTGTGCTCATCTCTCTTGTGTGTCCCATAACTTTTACATTCTTGAGTTTTCAAAACATTCCATGAGAAGAAACAGCAACACATTCAATATCTGAATTCTTGCTGTTTATTATTTATTTCTCTTTCAGCGGCGGGGTCTCACTCTGTCACCCAGGCTGGAGTGCAGTGGCATGATCATAGCTCATTGCAGCCTGGAACTCCTGGATTTCAATGATCTTCCAGCCTTAGCCTTCCAAGTAGCTGGGATTATGAGCATGAGCCACAACGCATCAGGAATTGAATTATTGCTATTTCTAAGACTGATAACTAATCCAAGAAGAAAAAAAGGTTGTTTTCTAGATTAAAAGTATGTGTCCAAGGACTTGGAATACAATGATTTATAACTGGCTGGTACTTATCAGAAATAGACATTGAATATACGGTTAGTGAGGAAAGCAAATCAGCCAGCATGGTACATCCTGTGGTTTTCTGCCATATGACTTACCAAAGGTGACCATGCCGGGGCCACAAATCCAAGGGGGCTTTCTGTGCGGGTACCACAGGCAACTGTTGAGTTTTAGGGAGTACTTCAGGACCCAGGTAATTCACAGCAACTCCTGCTTTAATTATCATGGTTAAAAGGCTGCTCCTGAGATTTAAGGATGCATAGATTCCAGAAGAGCATCATTAGGCTAGCACTGTTTCATTGAAATAAATAATACAGATCCATGAATTGTCACAGAAGTGGTAAATACGTAAAGTCAAGAGCCATTTATATGCTCACAAGACTTTATAGTCTGCAAAACACTTGCAGTGATAATAGTTTAAGCCCAGGTGAGAGCAAAACCCTATAAAAATAGACCACATAGACTGGCCTGTTAGCTGGACACGTGCCCAAATAAATGACTTAAATCACACCAAGCTATTCGACCCAAAAATACAACTTCCAGAACTACCAGGCTTTGACAGGTTAGAGTATTTTCAATATTCCAGCATTCCCTATTGAAAAATGCAAGTATTCCTCAATGACTCAAGACCCTAAGTCACTATAATCCCTTGTATGGATAGGGTGTCACTATGGAATATACTGAAGCCATGCACATGTGTGTGTACACAAACACAGAGCAATTTGGTAAATAAGACAGAAAGAAAGTGCTCCAGAATTGGGAAAAATCCAACACCTATTGAACAGTGTTGCCAGGAATCTAGGTCAGGAAGACTTGGCATCAGGAACTTGGAATCTACATCAGGAACGTGATCAGATAAAGGTTGGTACTCGCGATGCAAAAAGATGCAAGTGGATAGAAGCAGAAGAGCAAGGGGGAATCCAGGCACGGGTACAAACAACACGTGGAACGGCTCGTGATCACAGCAAGGATTTTTACTTTCTTAGATGTTGCAAATATGTTGGTAAATCTATAAAGAATGACTAGCAAAAGTTGCAAATCATTCCCATTGGCTCATCTCAACCACAGGACGCGCAGTGAATGCTAATAGTGTGCTAGTCCAGCAAGCCAGCTCCTACTGCCCTTAGTGCCCCTGTTACAAAAAGGAACACAGCAAAGATGAATGTAATTCTGGTCCATGGTTAATGGGCAAGAGCTCTGATCAATTTCCTAGTACAAAGTGTCTATCATTTTTATGTTTTAGTGAATATTAAAGAAAAAGAGCACAACTTCATGTATATATAAACTAGATAGTATATATATCTACAAGTATATACTATATATACATGTACGTTCTGGCTTTATAAGTTATGTACTTCCAGCCCCATCCCCACCCTACCCCACGGAGTTCTTTGCCAATGTGTTCTAAGGAGCAGTGCCTGTACACTTATTTTGCTTTGAATGTATAGGTGGGAGGGGTATCAGATGCTAGAGTGACTTTGGTTAACCTAAGATGGCCAAGGCATGGTCTGTTTTCCATATATACATACACTATTCATTTGTGGTTTTCTCTCAATGTCTAATGCTAGTTAGAAGCATCCTAAGGGTGATGATGACAAGCATAGAAGATGAGACATTCCCTCTGGGCATTCTTTTGCAGGTTTTAACGTGTCATTTGCCCTCCCCTTTGCAGTGGGGGTATATTATGTGAGGGATCTATAGTGGCATGTTTCGTGAGATGAGCCTGCAAGCTTTTCATGTGTGAACAGTTTTCATAACCTATTCTTTTACATTGGTCACATTATTCTTAAGGGGATGCTTGTTAGAAAGATGGAAATGTGAAAAATGCTTGATGCATACGTTAAAAGCATGCTTTTCTCTGGATTCTTGCAATTGTGTCTGCAGGAAGCACAATCTCATATGTACGAGAGAAAATGACATTGAATTCAGAGGCAGGCAGAGAGAGGTCAGAGCCCTTTGTATTTACAAGAGCTGACAGCTTTAACGTGCACTGATTGCAGACCAGACAAGAAAAGTGGACATCACGATTCACACACCAATTTTCCCGACCTGCCATCGTGGTGTTGGCTGTGGGGGCTGCAGTAAAGGCTCATGAGTCCAGAAAGATCCCAGTTGTTCTCTTTTCACTGTTGCTTTAAATGGCATGACCTACCATGGCTGTATGAGTGACTTTTAAACTCTTTGAGGTAGGAGAAATGATAAGCACATTCAGGAAGCTCTAGATAAGCAGGTTACGGAAAGTATTGTTTTCACTCTTAGAAGGGATGACTTGCTCACCAATCCAGAAGCAAAGTTCCAATAACAGCTGTTTACATGAATAGTTTGCCGTGCGGAAGTGACACTTGTGCCCAGGTGCAAGTCACAGGAAGGCAGAAATGCTCACTGTGGCTCACAGGTAACTGATGGTGGAAATTTAGAAAAAAACTCCCACTTAGCTCCTGGATGTTTTTGTTTTCATAGTAGGAAAAAAAATCACTGGAATATAGGGATTTTGAAAGTAGGGAATTAAAATCAGAACCTTGGCATTGTGATATAGAAGAGGATGAACTAGGTTGTGTCTTAACATTTTTTGTAAGAAAAAAATTGTATGTTTTAAGATCAAAGTAAGCCTTTGGCAATGAGACAAACATGAAAGAGTAATCGAAGCATTGACACATTCGGTGTAAGACTGTGTGTTTACAGCTCCTCCAGCAGACCTGAGCAAGCCCACTGATATGATCAGGTTGGCTGAGCCTTCGGGGCACAGGGGGCAAATTCTCCCCAGTTAATACATGAGGTCATTTTGAGTTCTGCACACCATTGTCTTAAAAACAAATGGTTAAATATTCTGTGATTACCCAGGTTTCAGAAGAGCATGCTCATATTTCTCAGGATTAGAAAACTCGTGCAGAATGTTAAACTAGTTGTATTTTCTTTTCATCTTTTGAAGTTCATCTTCAGCGGAAGCTGCTTCCTCATCATTTCACATTAAGCTACTGAGGAAGGTTTACAGGAGGTCGAGGGTGAAATAGCATCTGATGATCTTATTCTTTAAATGATCCATTACTCCTTATGGAACAAGTAATAAGAAACCTTTAAGTATGGACTATGCCTTGAGATAGCTCAGCTCCACAGGACTCTTAATAGTTTTGGAAACCAAGGCTTGGAAAAGTTAAGCAGCTTTCCCAGGGTTGTGCAGTGAGCAGCAGGGACAGTCTCCTGATGAGGCCTCACCCAACGCACTGCTTCTTCCCAGCATGCATGCAGGATGCCATACGGTGAGCCATTCCCAACACCAGAACATAAATGCCATCCCTGCCACTGGCAGGTAACTGCTTATCCATGAAAAGAAAGTGTTATGGATTATCTAATAAATTAACTAATGATTAATGTTTAATATAAATTTAATGTATATTTTAATTGAATAAGTTGATGTATTAATGAGTAAATGGATGTAAACTGACACTTAAACTTTCTTTAAGTGTCAGTTTAAGATCCTAGTTATATTTTTAATGTGGTTAAGAAAACTGAACTATCAGGTCAGGCACAGTGGCTTACATCTGTAACCCCACCACTCTGAGAGGCTGAGATGGGAATATCATTTAAGCCCAGGTGCTGCAGATCAACCTGGGCAACATGACAAAAACCCATCTCTACCAAAAAAAATATATATACAAAAATTAGCCAGGCATGGTGGCAGGCACCTGTGGTCCCAGCTACTCAAGAAGCTGAGGTGGGAAGATCACTTTTGCCTGGGTCGAAGTTATGGTGAGCTGTGATCGCGTCACTGGACTCCACCTGGGAGACAGAGTGAGACACTGTCTCAAAAAAAAAAAAAAAAAGAAAGAAAGAAAAAATGAAAGAAAAGAAAAAGGAAAAGAAAACTAAGCTATCATGACTTTTAGTAAGTAGACTCATACAAGAAAGAAATTAGAAATTGAAACACATGATTAGCCCCTCAGCGTTTACCTGTTACTGAACGAAACAGCACTGTCACAGAGTGATTGATAGGAATAAAAACTAATGGCAAGAAGAGCAGGTATACATTCAATGTTTGCACTGAATATTGCAGTATTAGGAAAAAATATTAAAAATAGAGAAAAATCAAATATTATAGCCTTTCAAAGAACAAATATGTGAAAATGTAATACAAGAAATAAAAATAACAATGCATTTAATAATAGATATCAGCATTATGGAAAATTTAAAATATAATTTTAAATGTGTAGCAATATATTAACTTGGGATAATGTATTAGTCCATTCTCATGCTGTATAAGGACATACTCGAGAGTGGATAATTTATAAATGAGAGAGGTATAATTGACTCATAGTTCCACATGGCTGGGGAGGCCTCAGAATCATGGGTCAGGGAAAGTGAGGATCAAAGTCAAGTCATACATGGTGGCAGGCAAGAGAGCTTGTGCACAGTAGGGGAACTTCCATTTATAAAACCATCAGATCTCATGACACTTATTCACTGTCATGAGAACAGTATAGAGCATACCACTCCCATGATTCAACTGTCTCCACCTGGCCCCGCCCTTGACACTTGGAGATTATTATAATTCAAGGTGAGATTTGGGTGGGGACACAGCCAAACCATATCAGATAATTATTACTTAGGTAAAAGCTTAATGTGTTCATAAAATATGGTACATTTATTCCCAGTTCCCTATCCAACCGAATGCCCTTGTAATTTTTTTCTAAAATCAAAGCCTGTTAGTTTGGAGTACATAATGAATTTAGTTACTTAATAAAATAAAATTTTAAAGTTTTTACTTTTAGGCACTATTTGCACTTCAAATAATGTCAACACCTAAAGTCTAGGGGCTGAATTTATAACAATGCATTTCTAAGTCTCCTTGCACTAGGTGATGGAGAAAACTGGGGGTAGGGCAAGATTTCAAGAAGATTTCAAGCATGTCTATGGCTTCCATAGACAATGTTCTATTCATTCCTAAGGCCATGCTGTGGTTCTAAGATAATATGCTAATATTTTCATAAATGGGGAAGAAAGAATATTTTCAAATATTTGGATTTTTCACCACCGATCTCCAGAACACCAGATCACCACACCCTAGGCCTGACCAGGTGCCCACCATCCCACCATTCTCAAAATGGTTTTTCTATTGAGCTGTCCACGTTGATTCTGAGGATACACCAACTATCATTTATCATTGCTTGTTATGTTTGGCTCTAAGTATTCTGGCCGTGATGTCCTAGATGTGGTTTTCTGCATATTTGTTTTGTTTCAGGTGTGCTGAGCTTCATGGATATCTGCATTAATGCCTTTCATCACAGAAAGGTAAAATTCTCATTATTTACAGTTGGCAAAATGTGTATTCAGAAAGTTGAAAAGAATCTACAAAAAACATCAATCACTACCTAATTATTCAATCTTTCTTCTCCTTTTTTTTTTTTGAAATAAAGTCTTACTCTGTCGCTCAGGCTGGAGTACAGTGACACGATCTCAGCTCACTGCAACCTCTGCCTCCCGGGTTCAAGCAATTCTCCTGCTTTAGCCTCCTGAGTAGCTGGGATTACAGGTGGGTACCAACATGCCTGGACAATTTTTGTATATTTTTAGTAGAGATGGGGTTTCACCATGTTGGTCAGGCTGGTCTTAAATCTTTCAATCAACAAAGTGTTTTACTTTTCTTGCTGTTCTGTCTATTTTCCTTTTAAAATAGTAAATATGCCTTTGGCAAGTTGGAAGGAGACATACGATGAAGTTTAACTCAGAGTCTGGGGAGAGCATTTAAAAATCCTGGCTAAGAGATTGCAAATCAGTGTATTCTAGAAGATTATTGATTCTGCACATTTACACATTGGCTTCCAGTTTCTGACACTGCCTCTGTTCAGGGCTTTATCACAATACCAAGCAATTTACTCTCGTTCCTGTCCTGAGTCCCAACCACCCATCCTACCCCCGTGTTGTCTGCCTCTGGAATACAATCTCAGGGGAGGGGCAGGCTGAAATAGATGGTGTGTTTAAATGTATTGGAAGGGAGCAGATGTAATTCTATGTAAAAGTGAAAATCAAACTTAAAGGAGAGCCGACATCGGCACCAAGGAAAAGTATAACATGTACAGTCTGACAGGTAAGATATCAGACCATTTATTCTTTACCGGGGATGATTTCCTTCCCAAGGGAGACATGGCAATATCTAGAGATGTTTTTGGTTGTCACGACTGGATGTGGGTGTGACTGGTATCTGGTAGGTAGACACCAGGGATGCTGCTAAACGTCTTACAATGCACAGACCAGGCCTCCATAACATGGAATTATCCAAACTAGAATGACAACAGGGTCATCACTGAGAGCCCCTGATGTAGCACAGGCTAAATGTGAGCTGAAACACTGTGACGAGTAATGCTAGAACATGGCAGAGACAATTGAAAAATGGAAAATGGCTGCGGACAAAGCAAGCTGGCTGAAATTTCATTCTAATTTCATGCTTTAGTTTTCTTACTTTTCAGAATGTATTATGGAAATTATGACTTCTTAAATTATTTTTAAAGAATTTCAGGGAAAAACATTCTTTCTGAGATATAGAGCCTTCTATAACTAACTTTAATTGGTTCATTCTGATTTTTCCATATCTTGTACATGTATCACTAGTATCATCTAAAATGAGTTTAAGTAGTATACAAATGGATATTCTATTTCATTTTAGTAGATAAGGAATGGTAAATGGTAGAAAAAACATGTCTATCACCTCAAACTTAACGATTTTTCTGATGACATAAAAATTTCAGAGTAAAAATTTTAAAGTAAAACAATTAGGTTTAATTAAAGTAAATATTCTGTGCTTCTAACATGTTGCCCTGAGCCACATGTGCTCAGTGAGTACTTGCAAATGTGGCCAGAGACATGGTGAAGTAATAATGTTTTCAGTATACCGGATTAAATCGATATCCTAAAAAAATGTAATCATTTGTGTGTTTGACTTTTGAATGTAGCTACTAGGAAACTTAAGATTACACAACTGGCTTCTGTTGCATTTCCATTGGCAGGCACTGCTCTATACAATTTCAATAGAGCATGCATCATGAAGATGGCACCTGAAAACCCCATGCTCAGGAACCACTGGTCTAAGTTCGATAATGTTGCAACACGAGTCACACAAACTCTGTCACCAGATGACAAGCCGTGCAATGGAAAATGGATCCCTGGGGTGGGATCAGAAGGGACACAGACCTTGCATCTTCCCATTTTTGGATTAATCAACTCCATTCTCCTTTACACCGTCTTTCCGTTGCATGCCAGAGGACATATGCCTCTCCCAGGACGTACCTGTGCTTAAACCAGAACTGCCGAGCCATCCCAGGCATATCTGATCCAAGCACAAAGGCATGAGGATGCCAGTGGAAGGCTGCCGGTCAGGACTGATGGCATTCACCTGTAACGACCAGGGCCTCGTGCATCTCTGGTTCATGTATATTTATTGTAGATGCTCGCATTTCTTCTTGATCTTCACACCACATGAATGAAAACACACCTGCAAAAAAAGCTCCCAGTAGTTAAATAAAGTAGAAAAAGCTAGGAGGGAGGGATAGGAGGAGCTCAGAATGTTTCCGGAAGTCAGAAAGACTACTCAAAAAATCACACAGGAAGCAGCCAGCAGTCTGGAAATCAGGCATAATCGATCATTATTGATTGACTTGGGTGATTCTCAGAGAGCCAGTTACTTGATTCTGCTCCCAGCCCTGTTGAGATCTGTCCCAGTGACCAAGGCTTGCCCGGCCTGCCTCCAGCACATCATTTTCAGGAGCTAATTTTCCCACCACCATCCAGAAAGTACCAAGACAGCCCGTATAGTCTGAGCCCTGGCTCAGGAACTCTTCAGCCAAATTCTTTCAGTTTCCCTTGAATATTTTCTCTTATTGGCTCCCTCTGGCCCTTGACTAGGATGGCTTCAGATCTTTGGGTCAAAACCCACACCTATTGGGGTTTTGAACTGTGGTTTGTGGTTTTCTAACCCAGCTGACTCATTCTGATTCTTGGTTCTCTGAGATGCAGAAATGAGTAGGAGTAGATGACAGCTCCAGTGTCATTAAACTTAAATAAATAAATACATAAATAAATAGAGCCAGCTACAGTGGCTCATGTCTGTAGTTCCAGGTACTGGAGAGGCTGAGGTAGGAGGATGGTTTGAACCTGGGAGTGAGCCAGGAGATTGCACCACTGCACTCCACCCTGAGAAACAGAGTGAGAGGAAGACAATTTCTCAAATAAAGAAAAAAAGGACTGGGAAATGTAGAAGTGAGCAGTTCCATGGTGGGACAGCGATAGTGTAGAATGTGTTGAAAGAGATCAAACTTCTGTAAAAAATCAGATTGAGAAGGTTTTCTTCAGTGCCCTCAATGGATGATCATGCTTTGCCTTTTTTTTTTCAAATTATTGACATCTAGAAAATAATTTCCTAGAATCCTTCACTGAAATAATGACCTAATAACATTTTTACTCTAAATTGGTGGTAATATAGCTTGATTTAAAAGGAATTTGAAGAGTTACAGAGACGCGTAATTGTGAATGTCATGTTTTTTCTGCTGTACAAAATCCAACATGGCAAGTCACATTTATATCAGTTAGAGTTCATCAACTCCTTAATAGACATATTCCACTTTCCATCCCCTCACAGGAAAGATCACCTTCAATACTGAACACCAGGTTCGGAATCTCTAGCAAAATATCGAGGATTATCTCATCCAAGTAATTCATTTCTCTCATGTCTCACAGAGAAGACTCTATAAATTATTAAAAGGAGCACTTTCCATTAAATAATAGTAAAATAAGCAGCTTTGCAGAAAAATTAGTGTAGACAAACAAATTAGTGCTTTTAATGAAAGAATTACAAGCTAGGCATAAAAGAAAATTGAAATACCTCTTTTCTCTTTCCTCATTTATAGGAAAAGCACCATTTACACTACAAATAGCATTCTTAGTTTTATGTGAAATTAATCAACTCACAATACAGGTCTTAATCACTGCCAGATGCACATTTTAAAAATTAAATGTTTTTATCCCCAACAATATTTTTGCTTTTAGACACAACAGCATTGTGTCTGAACTTAGGCAAAGAGAGTTGAGAAATGTTAGTATTTGCCTTTACTACTGTACAATTGCAAATCCTAGCTGTCTTTAATTTTGCAAAAACAAAAAAAAAATGATTTTTCTTTACACTTACCCTAATCTTATCAAACAGAAGTAAGTGAACACATCATACAATGTTACTATGGGAGGAAATATGGCCATTACCAAAAATTAATAAATAAAAAGTGCTTAGTGCTTTGTTTAGTGTTATTAAAAATTCACTTCAAATTTGGCCAAATGTCTTACAAGATCTCTTAAAATGTTATTTTATTATGAATAACAATAATCTTTGTTACTTTTCTACCTGGAAATAGTTACCTTTCTACCTGGAAATGTGTTTCTCCCTTTTTCTCAGGCATATGAAAAAGAACTATTAACATTTCCTTTCAGTTTAGAAGTATTTGATGTTTTTCCCAAATGAAATACACTAACACTTTTTTCAATAATTCTGGGCAAATGTTTATAATATTTTGTTCCCGATTTTCATTGATTTTGGATTCTCTTGGCACAAGCTCCCATTTTGTATCATAAATTTATGGATGAATCCTTCAGCCCTGTTTCTGGGGTTTGAACCACCTTTACATTAGAGCAAGACAGAATGATTTAATGATATTTTATGGTTTTTGCACAGTTTCATTAGTCTTATCTGCTGACCCTTCTGTAAACAGAAAGCCAACTTCAGCATGTACACATGGTAGCATTAAGTCACTCAGCTTTTATTTTTTTCTTCCTTTAGAAGTGCTTGTTTACTCTTATTCTGTACATTTTAACCAGCTTAACATGAATAATTGCAATTAAAAAACACACAGAGTAAACACCACATTACAATGATTGCCCATACCCTGAAAGCTGAAAACTAGTCTTACGATGAAATTCAGAAGGGACACAGACCTTGCATCTTCCCATTGTTTGGATTAATCAACTCCATTCTCCTTTACACCGTCTTTCCGTTTGCATGGCCAGAGGAGACATATGCCTCTCCCCAGGACGTACCTGTTGCTTAAACCAGAGAACTTGCCCGGAGCCATCCCCAGGCATATATCTGATCCAAGCACAAAGAGGCATGAGGATGCCAGTGTGGAAGGCTGCCCGTGTCAGGGACTGATGGGCATTTCACCTGTTAACGACCAGGGGCCCTCGTGCATCTCTGGGTTCATGTAGTATTTATTGTAGATGCTCGCATTTCTCTTCTGTGATCTTCACACCACATGTGCAATGAGAAACACATGCCCTGCAAGAAAAAGCTCCCCAGGTAGTTTTAAATATAAGTCAGTAGAAACAAGCTAGGAGGGGAGGGGATAGGAGGAGCTCCAGGAACTGTTTTCCGGGAAGTCCAGAGACTAGAAGACACCAGCAGAGCAGCAGCTCCAGCCCCTCCTTCAAATGAGAGCTGTCAAAATGAATGCAGTCTTGTCTTTGCCCCAGAGAGCCCTGAGTTTTGCTTAATATGGTTCTCCTCCATCTGCCTACTCACTGTTAATGTAAAGGTTGCTGCATGTGACACTCCCAGGCTCATCTTGATGTATGTGCTCGGGAGGTTTCTCTGGGGTCTAGACTGGGGAAGTCAAATGGCATAAAAGTAAAATCTCAAGGGTGTTCAGTCTTTAAATTGGTGAAGGGGATGTATCAACAATAAGTTCTAGAAATTTTCAAAATGTGTCTTGTGATACCAGAACAATGCACATTTACTCACATCCCAGCTACCTGTAAGGGCAAAACATGTGTATGATGTCTGCTGCTATTAGATGTTCAATGTATCACCTGTAACTTTTTTCCCTCTCTAGTATCTTAACTATTGCAAGTGCACAACAGTAGCATCTTAGCTATCAGGGGTGACAAGGGAATTGGCTCATTAGCAGGGAATACAGGTTCATCTTCAAGAAACGATCCCTTTCTCTCAACATCTTTATCAATTAAAGGGGAGCAGGGGAAATAAAGCAATGCTTCAATTAGACTTCAGGTGTTTCTAATAACTGTGGCACTGAAGCATAAGTACGAAATTGTAGAAGAAACTGATTCTGAAATACTCCCAGAAAAATCATAGAACGCCAAGTGGAATTGTACAGCATAGTGAAAGCAGGTGTTTGGCTGTCCCATCCCTGTTGTGTACACACTATTCACACAGGTATGCGTAGTTATTTATAAACACAGACATGCAGTGTCTTAAGGCATTTGGATGCCACATTTTATAAATTTCAGTAGTGAGCATTCAACGCTGGGACTGGCTGGAAGGGAATGAAGTCAGGGCTAATGTCATCTTTGGAGTCAGATGCCAGGTGCAGCACAGCTGCTTGCGACACAGTTCCTTGCTGCCCCCAGGCCCCTATGCAAAGGGAAGACCACCTGAAGATTGCGACTGGCCGTCCTTTCGACTTGGCCTCATGTGATTATTGATTTCCCCTGCTGCCTCTTGAAACTTCTGCATCACAAATTACAACTTAGCAGCTCACTCAAAACCCAACTTTGAAATTCAGCGCCCTAGCCAGGAAAAACTATCTTCCATTATCTTTGGTTTTCCTCAAAGTTAAAATCAGTGCCAAAGCTTTACTTGAGCTCAAGTTCACCCCTACATTCAAAATAACAGCTTTCCTTTTCCCCTCATGTGAATCACTGCAACACAAGCCCAGGCTCTTGTATGAATATTTCAGTAGCTAAAGTGTTGCTGGCAGCAAAACATGCAATTCATAAGCAGGAGACTGTGAGTCCCTCTTGCACTAGAGAAGGAAGGATGCATTTCATCTCAGTCCAAAAATAAAGGAAATACAATCTCTTACTCTAGAAAGTTGACTCGAATATTGAATATCATAGGATGCTGTGAATCTAAGAGGCTGTTATTCCAAAAAGCGGGTTCTCTGTGGTATGAGTCATTCTCCAACATAAATGAAAAAAAAAGTCTTTAGAATAAAAGTAATTTAAATGAATTCTCAACTATTGCTTAGTCTAAAAGAACCCTGCCATGTATCTAAAGCAATAATAGAATGGCATAGTCCCCCAAATGTATGCTTGGAATTTCTGTTATGGAAAATGTGCGTATGGTCTGGGCAGAATGCCCTAATTTTCTTAGTAATTAGATGCAGAGACAGCTAATTTTTTTTCAGCCAGTGGGTATAATTCCATTAGTCAGGGACAATATGGAGATAACCAGAAAAATATAGGTCTTTAAGACTTATCTTGTGAATTTAATTAATTTTGCCCTCCTAATTTGGTTTATGATGAATTTGTCTACTGAAAAAGTAGAAAAAAAAAGCAGGTTAGATATTTTTAAATTCCTACACTTTCTATTTAAAGTGATTTGTTTCCAGAGTTAAAAAATTTTTAAGAATTTAAGTATAAGGGTAGTAAGATAAAACTATTAAATATCAGGTTCCTGCTATGTGCTAGATCCTGAATAATGCTTTCTCACATATATTACTTCCTGTAACCTTGACAACAGACCCAGAGAGCAGAAATTTGTATGGAGGTCTGTCTCCAACTGCAGGTTCATTAGGAAAATTACTTCTTATTCTTTCTGCAAATACATTTATTGTCTCTCCTGGATACTACTTGGTAATATGGAAACAACATTGAATAAGATGAATAGTTTCTTACTCTTGAACAAAAATTTCAGGAACTTAAGATAGTCTGTTAAAAATGCCTAATCTTTATCAATTTATAGCCAGAAAATACCAGAACTAGAAATAATTTCATAATAAATACAAAAGCATATTGTATATGACGGTGTGGTTGGGTACATGCCTCACCAGATATTAAAAAACAACGCTCTTCAAGTAATAATTTAGTACTAGGATATGGAAAGAAAAACAGAGCAATGGACCAGCAGAAAGTTCAGACACAACCCCACATAGGTATTAGGATTTAGTAAGCATTTCAATCAGAAGGCAAAAATAATAGTTAAGAAGTGATATTGGAAGAACATCTAAGCAACCTAAGAGAAAAAGTGATACTTTTTTTTTTTTTAAGACAGTTTCACTTTGTCACCCAGGCTGGAGTGCAGTGGCGAGATCTCAGCTCCCTGCAACCTCCACCTCCTAGGTTCAAGTGATTCTCTTGCCTCAGCCTCCTAAGTAGCTGGGATTACAGGCACATGCCACCATGCCCGGCTGATTTTTGTGTTTGTACTAGAGATGGGATTGCACCATGTTGGCCAGGCTGATCTTGAACTCCTGACCTCAAGGCCTGAGACACCACAACCAGCCCAGGAAGAGGTTATAAATCTTAATGCTATCTCACTGCTTATATAAAAACAAAAGGTAGCTAGATCAATGATTTTCACAGTAAAACGTTAAAACTCATGACACTTCAGAAAAATAATGGATTTGTACATACTCTTGTTGAAGAAAGTTCAAGTAAGACCAAAAAAATCCCCATAAAAATAATGATAAATTTGGCTATATAAAAACTGAACCAACTAAAGACATTATGAAGGGAAGGCTTAATTTTCATAATGTGGGGAGAAAATGCAGAAGTAAGAAAAAAGATCTAAAGGTCCACAACTCAAAAAAAAAAAGTGGTAAAACACTGAAGTATGTATTTCATACAAATAAGGAAAAATAAATGTCTTATAAATACCTGGAAAGTTGTAAAACAACACTCATTCTTACGAAAATGTAATTAAAAGCAAATAATTTTTCCACAGAAAATCAGAATTGGTAAGACATCACTTTCATATATTGTAGGTGGGTTTGTATTTGGTATAGAGGCTTTGAAAAAAAAAGTGTTATCTATTAAAAATAAAGTGCACATGCTTTTTAAAGTTTATTTTTTATTTTATTTTTAAGGGTTTTAAAAAATCTATTTTAGAGTAGGAAGAACATGCAAACCCTACAAAATTCAGAAGGGATAAAAGTGGCCTTCGTCTCATAGTTTTTGTTTTCTTCCAGCCTTATAGGTAATCTCTGTTCATATAAGCACATACACCTGAATTAGATCTTCTACAAAAGTGAGAATATTCTTTTTGTAACTTATGAAGATATTTCCATATCTATTTATTTTAATCTGTGTGTTTTCTTGTTTGCTCATTTTAAAGGCTATATTAGTTTTAAATCTGTAGATAAATTAACCTCATCTAATTTAATGCGTGGTTAAGTTCTTTCTAAGTCTTCCTTATTACAAACTAATTCTATGGCATTTTGTAATGTGTTAACATATTTATAGGGGCAATTATTAGTCATAGAACTGGTGATCCAAAAATATGTATATTTTACTTTTGATAAATACTGCTGAATCTATTTTGACTACCATATGCACACATAAAATGTTTGTACCAAAATGTCCACTGTAGCATTATTGTGTTAAATCAAATGAATATTATGAATAATTAACCAATAAGTTTTATAACATAAAAAAGGATAAATTATTGACAAAAACACAACTCACTTGAACTGACTCAAGGAGAAATAAAAATTCTAAGTAGCCACTTCCTAAAAAAAGAATTAAGATTTGTAATTTTTTTAAGTTTCCAGAAATAAAACTCCAGGTGCAATTTGCTTAATGTTTAGTGCTACCGTAAATTTAAGAAAAACATAATGTTTATACTACAAATATTTATTCAGAAAATAGAGGAAGAACAGATGCTTCCATTTTTTAGGATGACATAAAGATAACACGAAAACCAATAAATCTATTATAAAAAATGAATAGTCATCATAAACATAGAAACAAAAATCATAATCTGCAACAGAAATGTGTAATACAACACGACCAAGGGGATTAAATTTGCATTAATATTTAAAAATCATTGAGGCCAGGTGCTGTGGCTCACGCCTGTAATCCCAGCACTTTGGGAGGCTGAGGTGGGTGGATCACGAGTTCAGGAGAGGTGGGAAAGTCTGAGATCCAGGCCTGGCAGGTGTGATGTTTGGGGAGGGCCTGGGCTCTGCTTCCAAGAAGATGCCTTGTCATCCCTCTTCCCTTGGACTCTTCCAACTCATTAGAATCAAGTATGCTCACAATGTTTGTTTTAAATTACAAACTCCAGAGCACATACATTACCTCTCATTCACCCAAAGAAGAGCTCAGAACTGTGGAGAAAGTATATGGCGTTGCCCACAAATCCCTCCTGGTTTTTTTTTTTTTTTTTTTTTTTTTTTTTGAGATGGAGTCTCGTTCTGTCTGCCAGGCTGGAGTGCAGTGGTGTGATCTCGGCTCACTGCAAGCTCTGCCTCCTGGGTTCACACCATTCTCCTGCCTCAACCTCCCGAGTAGCTGGGACTACAGGCGCCTGCCACCACGCCCGGCTAACTTTTTATTTAAATATTTTTAGTAGAGACGGGGTTTCACCGTGTTAGCCAGGATGGTCTTGATCTCCTGACCTCGTGATCTGCCAGCCTCGGCCTCCTAAAGTGCTGGGATTACAGGCGTGAGCCACCACGCCCGACCATCCCTCCTGGTTTTAAGCACTGTGGAGACCAGCCTTCCTCATCCATATCTGCATCAAGTCTTTCCAGGCTGCTCCACAACCTACCTGCCCTATGCCACTCAACTTCAGGGATTTGCGTGGCATCTGACTGGAAAAAATAATTTCAGTTCAAATATAAAGTTGGCAATAAAAGACCCATGTGGCATAGCTTTTTTCATGAGAGTTTCTGTCAAGCCAAATATTTGATTTAGTTATTATACCTGGCACATTGTTCTAAGGGATAGCGTTTCCCATAAGAATATATTTGCATTTACTTGGTGTTTACTGAGAGGTCTTCTGGTGTGGAAAAGAACAGACATGTGACGGAGTGCGGAAGCCCAATTGTGGTGGTCAGCTGTAGGACTTCTGAGACAGATGACTGCACAGAGGTGAAAAACACAGGTAAACTGAGCCTGGTTTGACTGCACAGAGGTGAAAAACACAGGTAAACTGAGCCTGGTTTAGCCGAAGGGCCTATGGGTTGAGGCAGGGGTTGCTTCTGGGGCTAGAGTCAGGGCTGTTACTGGGGCCCATTCTAGCAGAATTACTCTAAATGTGGAGACCAGAGCCTCATGCAACAGTTAAAAGAGTTGTTTTGTCAATTTGTGCCATATCAGGAGGCCCAGTTTAACCTGCTGGGAGCTCCTCTTAGAAAGCACATCGAAAAGCCAAGAAGGTCATCCTCCTTTTCTCTTCAATGCAATTGCAGAATTGCCAAGACTTGAGTCGCAGGCGGGTGCCTGGGCAGGGGACTCGGAGCAGATGCAGGCTCCAGGGTGACCAGTGTGGAGGGCAGCGTGCCCATCAGAGCTGAGCTGGCTGAAGCACAGAAAACAGAACATTGTTTTTTATGTGGCAAAAATGATCTCTGTGGACAGTACAGAGTCAGTAAGTGGTAGATGGAGGCAACAAAACCGGTCTGTCATATCCCTTCCAGGTTAGTGTTCTTTCTTTGGAAACAGGTTTGCATCAAGCAGTTTCTGGGCCTTTACCTGGAGGGGCTGCCAGGTGAATGCTGAAGAGATGGTAAGGCAGGCAAGCATCGCCCCACCTGGGCACTTTTCATCGACGGCTTCCCAAGCGTCACTCTAAGCCACAAAAACAACACTGAACAGAATAGTTTCACTTCACAAAGAAAACTCTTTGTCTCTTTGTTTTTCCTTCAGTAACCAAGCTGTTGTTATGGCACAACTTACTAAAGGGAGGCGGCCCATGTCCTTAGCATGACACACTAGTTTGTCAGCAGTGGACTCTTCACAGAATGTGGAGTCTGTGAGTTTAGGCGTGGGCAGCTCTCCCAACTCCACATCAGCCGTGACCATCACGATTATCACCAAGGGCTGCAGCTTCCCCCTCCTGGATCCTGCAGGACAACAAGCACGCCTCTCCCCTCCCAGAGGTGGGGCCCGTGTCCCTCAGGGAGAGTTGCTGTTCCACCTGTGCCAATGAGGTGGTGACCCGAAGTGGAGACTCAATAAACCTAGAACAGCTGTCTCGCACGCAGTGGTGCAGGCTCTGAGAGGTGCACTTGGCTTTGACCCAGTCCTCCGTGGCCCAGTGTCTGTGTGTCTCTGAGAGCTGTCCTGGCCCACCAGTGGACTCATCCTAAAACAGAGCAGATTTCTGTCTATTCTGTCCTCTGCTGGGAATGCCCACGGAACATTCTGGGAAATGTCTTAAACAAATGCACACAGCATAGACTTTTAAATTGGAATCTTTTTTGTTCTTTTTTTTTTTTTTTACTTTTTATGTGTTCTATTTTTTTTCTAGTTTGCAAAAGCACTATATTTGTTTTAAGTAAAAATGTAAAGGGCTGTGGAAGACTCTCCTCGTTGCCTTCCCTGCAGTCTTCCCCTCCCTCCACCCTCGTTTCCCCACTGCCAAGTTCTGCTTCCCACGGCAGACTCTGCAAAAATCCATCCTCATTTTCTCAGCCTTTCTTGGACAAAGTGGTTTGAAAGCTGAAAGGAATAGTGCTGAGGGGTTTTTGGCTTTTGTCAAAGCCTTGAGAGGGAGAAAGAGAAAGACAAGCAGAGAAAGAGAGTGAGAGCGCCCTCTCTGCCTTTGGACATCATTACATAGGATGGTGTATTAAGATTCTCCAAAGAAATAGGACCAATAGGATACATAGATATATAAGAGGAGATTTATTATGGAAATTGGTTCTTATGATTATGGAAGCTAAGAAATCCCACAGTCTGTCATCTGCAACCTAGGGAACCATGAAAGCTGGTGGTGTAGTTCCCTCTGCGTCTGAAAACAGGGAGGGAAGGTGTAAGTCTTAGAATCTGAAGGCCAGAGAACCAGATGCTCCAATGTCCAAAGGCAGGAAAACATGGATATCAGAGCTCAACCGGAGAGAGCAAATTCACCCTTCCTTTCCCTTTCGTTCCATTTGGGATGTCAACAGATTGGATGATGCCCAGCTGCTTTGGCGAGGGTGGTTTTATTCAGTCTACTGACTCACTGCTAACCTCTTTCTGAAGCACTCTCGCAGACACACCCACAAATTATGTTTTTTACCAAATACTTGGGCATTCCTTAGACCACTCAACCTGACACATGCTATGAACCATCACAGGTGGGATGTCTGGAGAGGGTGGTTACTTTGAAACCACGAGAATTGTGAGGGAACAACATGATGACGAAAGTCAACAGGCAGAAAAGGTCAGAACAAAGTTCTTTGGAGTTAATCATTTTGTTAGGGTTAAGCTATTTCCATTTAGGTAATCTGTTGCATGCAACTGAAAGCATTCTCACTGATGCATGGGTTCACTGTAACTAATGACATATTGCAAAGATTTAAAAAAAGAAAAGGTAAAAAAAAAAAACAAAACTCTACCCAAACCCCCAATCTTATTTCCTTGAGAATGCTGATCTTATATCCTACTGTATAGAATTCAATAGTTGTCTCTATTTTCCTTCAAACATATATATCCATATATACATGAATATATGGATTTGTCTCACTTGTTCTTATGAAACAGTACTCTTCTATACACATTATTCTGAAATTTGCTTTCTCAGTTTATATGGCTATGACTCAAGGTCAACAAATACAGAGATAATCAATGTCAAATACCTGCATACGATTCCATCCTACAAATTTAATAGAGATGAACACTTCTTCAAGCATTTCCCCAGTGACAGACAGTAAGGTTGCTATAGGTTAGGCCTCTACAAATATTGCTGTAACAAACATTGTTATGCAGGTATCCTTATATCCAGTAATATCTATAGGAGGGTTTCCTGAGAATGGTATTGCAGAATCAAAAACGTGCATTTTCAATTTTAATAGTTACTGACTTTAAGGAGACAATACTCAACAAAACGGAACCTCATCATCTTCCTGGATTATATAGATATGTTTGTGAGTACCAAGGGCAGAATCGATCTCTTCCTTATATTATTTTCACTGTCTCCTTGCAAACACCAGCATATAATAACTATTACAATGACTATACCTATTGCTATTAGTCATCATTTATTACCTTTTTTGAATCAACCACCAAAATAAGGTTGCTTTCAAAATTTACAATAACCTTATTCGTAGCTCTGCATTTTAAAATGTCCAATGTCGCACAGCTAATAAGAAGTAAACCCAACATTTCAGACCAATTCTCTCCAGTGTCAGCGCTCACTCTTCCTTGATGATCTGCCTGTGCTCATATGCAAATGAAACACTACGGATGTGAAGCCATCATTTTCCCCTCCCTTAAGAAAGGCCACCTCCCACACCAAATACTAAAGATAGATCAATGTCTTAAGAGGAACGGACTAAAAACTGAAAGAAATGTAGTTTAGCATAATGAAAAAACATTGGATTCAAAGATAGGAATCAAACTTTAATTCCAGGCTCATAAGCAAGTAGTTATTGAAAACTGCCAATCTTCCCTTTCATATACATGTGTAATTATATACATACAGAAATGTACATAATTACTTCCTTATTTGGAAAATGTAATGTAATTTGGAAAATGTACATAATTATACTTTTCTGACAACCTCCTGAGGTTGCTATGAGAAAAAATTGAGATAACACATTTAGAAGTACATTGTAAATTATAGTGCCAAATTAAAAGAAGATATAGTACTTCTGTTATTCTCTCAAATTAATTTAATTTTAAATTTAGTACACAGCAATATCTTCCAAACGTATTATCTGATATATTAATACGATGCTATTGAGCTATCATGTTATTGTGTTGTTATATATGTTGGTTTCCAATCAATCACAACTCTCTTACTCCGAATTTCTCTCAAAATAATTTTCTCATTGAACTTCCTAGAAGTATTTCGGAGGGATAAGTTGGACTCTGTCCACAGCAATACTGTTTCATAGAATGCAATAGTGAATTCTACCTGGCCATTTACTAAAACAATCTTCTGAAATGAAATTCAGTGAAGGTGTTTTCTGAAGGACTAGACTAGTAACATCAAAGTATACAAAATTTTAGTGAATTGGCCTGATGCAAGAACAACATAAATACTTGGAAGCACAGAATAAGTCATCTCCTGTGCACAGAAGTAATGTAGATTAATATATTTCAGAAAATATATATTTACGTTCCTCAATGTGACAGAGACAGACAATATTCCATGAGATCAGCTCTCTCAACCAAATATTTGGTGAAAGGATAGATGGAAGACAATTTTGGAATCATCCTAAACCTCAATGTTCTTATTTGAATTATATGATAAAACGGCTACTTCAATCTGGTGGAAAGGATTAGTAAAAGATGATGTATTTTTATTATTATTATTATTTTGGCTGCTGTCACAGAACAGCTATTTAGCAAATAGGATCCTTATTCTGTTATTCCCTCTATGTAATGTGCAACTCACAAATGATTACGTACTACTTGTTATTATCAGCATGATATGCTTACAATCTATAATCTAGGAAAGTGTTATAAAACTTTGAACACCATGTTTTTTATTTAGATGGAAGTTGTGAACAAATTTTCTCTGTTTAGTATTTTATTTTTGACTTAGGAAAATTATTAGCTTCACTTTAAGATTAAATGAAAGAACTGAGAAACCCAGCAATGAACAGACTTAGGTAATAAAATACGATGAAAAATCTTACATTTAACTCCAGTGTCCTTGTATTTATTAAATATTACTATATTCGATATAGAAAATTCAACATTAAAAACTATAAATCTTTTGAAAGAATTAGCTGCTAAGATAGCCAGCTGTATTGATTATTGATTTTTGTTTATTTGCTTTTTCCAAGAGGTTTCAATGGTTTCTTCTTTTTTCTTTTTTTTTTTTTTTTTTTTTTTGAGATGGAGTCTCACTCTGATGCCCAGGCTGGAGTGCAGTGGCGCAATCTCGGCTCACTGCAACCTCCACCTCCCGAGTTCAAGAGATTCTCCTGCATCAGCCTCCCGAGTAGCTGGGACTACAGGCACATGCCATCATGCCCAGCTAATTTGTGTATTTTTAGTAGAGATGGGGTTTCACCATATTGGCCAGGCTGGTCTCGAACTCCTAACCTTGTGATCCACCCGCCTCGGCTTCTCAAAGTGCTGGGATTCAGGTGTGAGCCACCACGCCCAGCCTTAAAGGTTTATTCTTATTTACCACATTGAGTATCGTGCTTTCCCGTGAATAGCGATCAAAACAGCTTGATTTGCATACTTTCAAAACTACCTGAATGAAACTAATATGATTTTAATTTACTAGCAGTTTAAATTCTTCTATGTGAAATAAACTTTTTTAAAAACAAATACAAAGGACAAAGAGTTGAAAGCAGTCAGCTGGCCGTGGTGACCATGCAAGCCTCACCCTCCACACTTCTCCAGATGCCCACTTCCCTAAATACCACTTCTTCCCCGTGTTCCTCACCTCTATACTCTTTCTCCCACAGATGCTAAAAACCTTACGAAGTTTATCAAAAGTTGATACTACATCTTTGCAGCCCTGGGTTAGAGATTGACAAAATTAAATTAAATATGTTTTGATTTATAAATGATTATAGATGACTGAAAGAATCAAATTTTTTTTAGTTAAGTTATTCCTTTTGAAGAAGTTAATGCTGAACCTTATAATACTAGACTTGCAAGACAGATAAAAGAATAAGTATCTCCATAGATTGCCTAAGGTAGAATGACCAGGTCATGTTTCTGTGTGACTTTCATACAACATCCTGAAAGCTCTTAAGTTTTTATTTCCTGTGATTGAAATGATCAGCACTTGATAAAGGAAACACATTTTGAATCTAATGGTGCTGATATTGCTATTCCTGGAGTTAACTATAAAAGCCGACCCCTAAGAAGCCACAGACTGAAACTTGCCCTCAATAAAAAAATAACAATAAAAGCAACAGAAATTAAACTTTCTTCAAGAGCCCTGGAAATCTTTTTAAAAATACTGAAATGGAGCAACTGGGGCACTGGAGATTAATTTGGAAGTCTCTTGCCCTCTTTTTTATTTATTTTTACTATTATGGAACTTTTTATCCTTCCTTGTTCTTCCAATTACATAGCAATAAATTAAAATGTTCCCCTTGTTTAAAATGTAATCAGATTGTAACTGACTGATACAAGCACATCTACGTTTCTGTTTTCACTGTATCTTACAAATAACAATAAAGATATCCTTGAAGTTAGAAATCGAGAAACTATTTTGCTTATTTAAATTTGTAAGATTACTGATTGAAAAGTTTTTTTGTTTGTTTCTTGAGACAGAGTCTGGTTCTGTCTTCCAGCCTGGAGTACAGTGGCACAATCTCGGCTCACTGCAACCTCTGCCTCCTGGATTCAAGTGATTCTACCACCTCAGCCTTCCTAGTAGCTGGGATTACAGGCACCCACCAAAACGCTTAGCTAATTTTTACATTTTTAGTAAAGACAGAGTTTCACCATGTCGACAAGGCTGGTCTTGAACTCCCAGCCTCAAGTGATCCAACTGCCTCGGCCTCCTAAAGTGCTGGGATTATAGGCATGAGCCACCACACCAGGCAAAAGTTTTGAATCATAGCTTCCTTTCTGTTTAATAGCTGTTTCTAGTAATTTGATGGTAGTTATGTAGAAAAAAGAGAATTAACTTTCCTTTCAGTAATTTGATCCTTTCAATATAGATTATTAGGATTTATAATTGGCATAACTTCACATGGAAACCCAGTGCTTCTCCCTTTTCCTTTTTTGAAGGAAAGACTGTTGCCTTCGGTTTCACACAGTGACACATCTGTGTCTACTACCTGTCGTCATCATGGCTCTGTGAATTAGGGATGGCAAAGTCCTCCACATTTGAATTGATGAGATGGAGGTGCAGATGATTTGCACAGGGCTAAGTAGCTAATTAGCAATAGTGATGGGATGAAAACTAAGCATAGTGCCTTCATTGCGTTCATGATTTCCCTACTTGGAAGCCCATTATGCTTTGGCTTCTCAGAGGATACAGCAGCTCTGGCGTGAGGGAGATACCTGTTTGCTAGCAAAACAAATATTCATTGTAATAACATAAGAAATAGCAAAATAATTTTTACATTTTACAGTGCGGGCATTGATTTGAAATGTAAGAATACCTAAATAAAACAAAATAACACTTTCATTGCATTAAAAGTAGCATGCATGGATAGGATTGATTACTATAAATATGATCAAATTTAGTATTTGACACAGAAATGAAGACAGCAAGTTTAAACTTCCAGAAGATTAATCAGAGCAGTGTTCAGATGGAGGTAGAGCTGGTGAGTGCTGGAGTAGAAGGATTCCGTAAAGAGGCTCAGCCAGCTCCTCTGTGCGAAGTCTTATTCAGTTTCTTCTGATCACACACCTAATACATAATTATGCAGACATCCCGAAAGACTCCACAACCTGAAAAAGTCACAAAGCTACTGAAAGACAAACTCAGGATCACAAACATGAGTTGGAATGTAATAAATATTTTAACCATGCTTATTTAACTTAAACCAATAATATAAGGTAGCTTTATGTGAATTGGCATGATTTCTTATTTGATTTTGCTGAAGTGTATAAAAGATCATTACTCAAATTAAGAAGATTTTTATTCTTTACTAATATTTCAAATAATAATTCAGAATTATTCTTCAATTTATAGGTCATGAATCTTCCCTGTAGTTATCTGGTTATCTGTAACCTGTAAACCACATAACTACATCCTAAAAGATTTCACGGATTTTTTTTTTTACATTTGGCTTGGAAGATCTTTTTTTCTTTTTCCATAGTCTGTGTTCAGGCATTTCTAAAATGAAAATGTCTGAACATTTTTAAAATGTATATCTTATACACTTCCTAAAGGGCTTCTTGACTATCAAACAATGCAATATTGCTTAAGACAATGCGTGTGAAATCCTGAGACGTTTTCCTCCTTGCTGGATACATTTACTTTCCATGTTTTCAGTGCATCATAGCAGTGTTGACTGAGTGCTTGTTAAGTGAAAGGCCCTCTAGGAGCTGTGGGAGAATACAGTGATATAGCAGGGGAAATTCCTGTCCTCAAAGAGCTCTCGCTTCACACGAAAATTCCGTGAGTGCTATCGTGTAAATGGACGTGCAAGTTTAGAAGAGGAAGAGATGACTTTCTGGCTCTGGTGACCCGGGAAGTCTTCATCAAGGAAGAAACATTTAAATTAGGAATGGAAAGGTTTCAAGTCCCACACTAAGAGGTGACAGTGAGGTGTCTTAATCATGTTACACTCTCTGTACTTAGCAGAATGTCTTGCAATATAGCACATACTAAACAATTATTTCTGAAATGAGTGGAAGAATGAATAAGTGAATAAACGTGAAAGTGTATATCGAAAAAAGAAGAAGTAACGGAGCTCAAAAGGATTCTGGTTTTCTAAAGCATTAGTATCTTCACTGTTGCCTAAAAAGCAAAATAATTTATAAAATGAAACAACTATATGCTACGTGGACCCCAACTTTTGTAGGTACTTTTTGTGTTTTTTTTTCAGTGAGTCAAAAAGGATTAAAACTTGTCTTCCATTCTTAAAAATTTTCAGTGATAGTTTTCCTACTCAGAGAACTGAAATCATAATGTGATACTTTCATTCATTCATGTTTAGCAAGTAATAACTAATTAGCCGGCACTAGCTTTGTCTCTGGTTATGTTATATAATATACAGGTTAAACACAGCTGCTTACTTCTTAGAGCTTGAGTCTAGTAGGGGAGACAGACAAACACAACCAAAGCATAACAATTATGACAGAAATAAAATGAAAGGAAAACTACACAATCCTTGGAAATAATAGAAAAAGTTTTTAAGAAATGTAAAATGTACAGAGATTCAAATTATACATAGCTATTAAATTGTTAAAAATCAATAAAGGGAATTCTAAGCAGAAAGGCTATTATGTACGAAGTCTCAGTTATAACACAGAGTAAAGGAACTGAAGACAGGATGGGGAGTTTAGGAAGATGGCATTAGGGAAAATGAGGTTTTGTGAATCGTGTTATCCTCAGCAATTCTACTCGAAATCGAACGTGAAATAAAACTTCATATTAATAACATTAAGTATATATTATTTTGCTTTAAAGCAGAAATTAGTAGATTTTTTGTAAAGATCCAGATAGTAAATATTTTAAGCTTTCCTACTCACCTATGATCTGAATTGAATTTCTTCTTTATCATTTTATTGCTGTTTGTATGTTTTACAACCCTTAAAAACATGAAAACCATCTTACCTCCCAGAAAAAACAGGCTAAGAGCCGATTTGGTTTACAGAAAGCAGGGTTGTGAGTCCTGCTTTAGAGGATCATAGCTATGTGATGTTTCTAAAATGCTGGGGTTTTCACTAAGTGTTTCTAGACCTCGCCTCCCTCCCTCCTTTCTCTCCCTCCATCCTTTCCTGCCCCTTGGTCTTGGAACATACACTGTTCCTCATGCCATATGTGATCATTGCTTTGCCTGAGCTACTACAACTAATGACCATAATATTTTCTCCTTGTTTATACATTCAAGCGTATTTAATTTTTATATAAATACTTTTTGCAAAAGTAACAATGTTCATCTTGATACTTTGTGATTTAACTCCCCAAATCATGAGGAGGTCCTGGAAATTCTCTGTTGCCTTCTAGGATGCTGTCCCCATCTTCCTGGTTTCATTTTTGCCCTAAGGAAGGCGCTTGGCCAATTTCTATCTTCCATTGCTCCTCTGTCACCAGGATACCTAATCTCATAAATCCAATGAACACGTCTTTGTATTCCCCAATTTTTTGCAGTCCTTCCTGCTTTCTCAAGTGTCAGCTTATGACTAAATAAGTGAGTGACAGAAGTTGTTAACCATATAAGCTTGAGATTCTTACAGATCCCCAATATTACCTTCTAGTTACTCGACATGAATAAGTTGCTAAATCTTTTCTGGCCTCCACCATCCCACATATAAAATTGGGATAGTCAGAGTGGACTTCTGGGTAAGTGATGGACTGAATTTCAGCTCCCAGGTGGAAGCACAGAGCTACAAGAAGAAAGATAGATGAAAAAAGTAAGTCTGTGGGTAGAAGCTAAATCATTTTTTTAAATCTTTAGTGTTACATTATAATGTAAAATCATAATGTCTGATTAGGGTAAACACTCACCCACATTAAATGCATATAAGCATGTAAGTCAGGAAGAAATTAGACTAAATGGGGTTAAAGTGTTTTAATATCAAGAAATTATCTGGCAGAGGTAAAATATCTGCTTTCAATAACCTTCAACAACATTAATATTAGATGTGATAAATTGAAAATGAAATCTTTAGAGTGGTCACTAAAAAAAAGTGCATAAACAGTATGCTAAGAGAGGCAAAGTAAACATATTAAGAAACACTACAGCAATCAAAAAAAGTAGAAGAGAAAATGAGAAACGCAAAATATTTGTGACAAAAATCTACTCAACTATACCAGTAATTGCATAAAGCATAAATAAACTAGATAATTTAATGAAAAGACAATTTTAATTTAGTCAAAAAAAGCAACCCCACCCGCAAAGATGCTCCTAACACGAGACAGATCTTATAGAATTCAGAATGCAAAAACTAAAGGAATGAATTAAGAGATGACATAAAATTATGCAATTTATAAGAGAAATACTTAAATGTAAAGACATAGATTAAAAGTAAAGGAATATAGAAAGTATCTCTTGCTACACTAACCAAAGGAAGTGGAAGTGATGTTAATGTCAGACAAAGCAGATTTCAGAACAAAAGAAATTACTGGGGAAAATGAGAAGCATTGTTTCATTACTTAGGAGTTAATTCTCTAAGAATGCACAGTAACAGAACATTAAAATATGTCAGGAAAAAAACTGATAGAACTCCAAGGAGAAATAGACTAATCCATTGTTCTAGTTTATGACTTCAACATTGCTCTATCAATAATTGATAAATTCAGCAGGCAGAAAATCAGTACAAATATGATTGACCTGAACAGCACTTACAGAAACAACGAGAGAATACATAATTTTCCCAAGCTATCATGGGCCATCCATATACTGAGCCATAAAATACATGTTAACAAATTCAAAGGAATAAAAGTCATATAAAGTATGCTCTCAGCCCACGTGTGGAACTAAACTAGAAATCAGAATGAAAACATTTAAAAATACTCAAACATTGGAAGCACTGATGGAATACTTATAAATAAGACATGGATTGAAGAACAGCTCTCAAAAAAATTAAATATATATTTATATGTATAAAATAAATTAAAATGAAAATGTGACCTCAAATTTTATAGAATACAATGAAAGCAGTGCTTAGAGGAAAATGTATAGCTTAATGTTTGAGTCCATATATTATTTTTTAAATCTTAAAATCTATAAGCTTCTATCTTTGGAAACCAGAGAAAGAAAAACAATGCAAGCCTAATGCACAGAGAAAAATGTCAAAATAAAAATAAAAAATGAAGCAGAAATTAATGAAATTGAAATAAGAAATTAATCAATAAAATCAATGAAACCAAAAGCTGATTTTTGAAGAAGTTCAAAAAACTCATGAACATTCAAGGAAATAATAAGAAAAAGATAAAAATTAATAACATCAGAAATGAAAGAGGGTTATCACTACATCACTACCAATGTTCCAAAAACATTAAAAATGTAATAATACATTATTATGAAAAACTGTATGAACACCAATTTGATAATGTAAATCAAATGGATCAATAATTGAAATTTACAAACTATCAAAACTCACATCTAGAGCAATAGAAAATTAGAATAAGGCTATATTTATGAATGAAATTAAATCAATAAATAATAGCCTTCCAAAACAGGAAGCACCAGGCCCAGATGATTTCACTGGTGAATTCTACCAAATGAAAAGAAATGATATCAATTTTCTACAATGTCTTTCAGAAAACTGAAGCACACGGAATACTTTCCAATTCATTTTATGAGGCCAATATTACCCTAGTACCAAAACAAAAAGCAAAAATATTACAAGAAAGAAAAACTAAAAATGCATGTCTATTATGAACACAGATACAAAAATCCTCAAACAATATTAACAAATAGAATACAATAATGTATAAAAATGATATAACCTAGTGGGATTTATTCCAGGTATTCTAAGCTGGTTCAACATTCAAAAATTAATTAATGTAGTACATCAGATAAACAAGCTAAAGGAGAAAAATCATATGATCACATCAACAAATGCAAATAATGCATTTGGTAAGTCCTACACCCATTCACAACAAAAATCTCTCAGCCAACTTAGAAAATAGCACCACACTGATAAAGAACATCTAAAAAACCTACAGCTAATAGCACACTTGAGATTTTAAAAAAAAATTCCATGTTTTCCTCTTTAGATTGAGAACAAGGCAAGGATGCCCCATCTCACCACTTCTATTCAGTATCATGCTGAAAATCCTAGTTAAAGCATGAAGACTTGAAAAGGAAATGACAGGTACAAAGCCTGGGAAGAACGAGATAAAAATTCACTATAGTGTCTATGGTTGCATGCTTATGTGATAAGGCCTTAAAGGAAAGGAAATAATCTCCATAGCGGTGTGGCTCCGTTCACTGAGGAGAGAGAGAAGTAATAGTGACTGAGTGGAGCCTGGGAGGGCTTCTGGGCTGCTAGTAATACCATCTAATTTTAAATTGTGCATGGTTATACCAATATAACCACAGCAAAATGATCTTTGTTCACAAGTATCAAATCCCAAAGAATCAATACAAACTTGAGGATCTAACAAGTGACCATAGCGACATTGCAGGATACAAGTTTAATATACAAAACTCAATTGCTTTTCTATTTAACAGTAATTAACAATTGGAGCTGGAAATTAAAACGAAATAGCATTAGTGTTATCACCAAAAAAGTTGAAATAGGTAAATTCTAACAAAATATATACAGGATCAATACGAGGAAAACTACAAAACTCTGAGGAAATAAATCAAAGATCTAAATAAATGAGATACTTTGTGTCCATGGAGTTGGAAGACTCAGTATCAAGAAGATAATTCTGCCCAAGTTGATCTACAGATTCAGTGCAATTCCAATCAAAATCCCAACACATCCTTTTATGATTATTAACAAACTGATTATAAAGTTTAGGTGGAAAAGCAAGAAAACCAGAATAGCCAATATAATACTGAAGAAGAACAAAATTGGAGGACTGACCCAGCCTAACTTGAAGACTTAAAGCTACAGTAATCAACACAAAAGAAAAAACAAATACCAATGGAACTGAATAGAGAACCCAGAATTAGACCCTCACAAATATAGTTAAATCACACTTGCACAAGAGCAAGAATCAAAGGCACTTCAATAGAGAAAGGATAGTCTTTTTAACAAATGGTATTGGAACAATTAGACATACATATGCCCCCCCCAGCCCAAAAAAGAAGGAAAAGAAAAAAACTCCAGACAGACTTTTCACCTTTCACAAAATCCCACTCAAAATGAATCAGACTTAAAACGCAAGATTCTAAAACATATGGTTTTAAATATTAAGTTGTATTCATACATGGGACAATGGGATTTAAACATCAATGAAATCAACAAGCCATAGGTATGTGAAACAGCATGAATAAATTTCCCAAATATATTGTTTATTTAAAAAAGCAATACAAGGCCTGGCGTGGTGGCACATGCCTGTAATGCCAGCACTTTGAGAGGCAAAGGCGGGCAGATTGCTTGAGCTCAGGCGCTAGGGAACAGCCTGGGCAAAATGGTGAAACCCCATCTTTACAAAAAGTGCAAAAATTAGCCCAGCGTAGTGGCACTTGCCTGTGTTCCCAGCTACTCGAGGCTGAGGTGGGAGGATCTGTTGAACCCAGGAGGCCCAGGCTGCAGTGAGTCAAAATCACACAACTGCAGTTCAACCTGGTTGACAGAGTGAGACCCTGTTTCCAAAAAAAAAAAAAAAAAGCAAAAACACAAAAGCAATACATAAAATATGTTTTATGATTATACGTATATCATGGTTTCATATATCATGATTTCAAATACAGAGAAAAATAGGGTTTACAAAATGGAAGAAGTAAACTGTAGTGTCTATGGTTGCATGCTTATGTGATAAAGGAAAGGAAAAATTCTCCATAATGGTGTGGTTCCTTACACTGAGGAGACAGGGAAGTGACAGTGACTGAGAGGAGCAAATGAGAGCTTCTGGGCTTCTGGCAGTATCGTCTCATTTTAAACTGCATGTGGTTATACCAATATTCACCTTATGATAATACTTATACCAACTTTCCAACTTTATTTTATGCACTATTTCTGTGTAGGTATAATTTATAATAAAAATTCTAAAGTGAAAATTAACAAACCTAAATAAGATTGTGGGTGTCCGTGAGTGTGGAGGGATTTTAACGAGTTCCAAAGCCCTTGTCTTATTAGAAAAAAAGATAAAAACTATTAACTTCAGACACTAAGAGCAAAATATAAAATACGCACATTAAAAATTAAATAAAATAAAACTTCTAACTTGCAAAACAATGGGAAACAAAAGGTAAGAAAGAGAATGTGGTCAAACAGACACTAGGAATGAGATTCCAACAGTAACTCTCAGAAAGATTGTAGAAGGATTAAATGCAAGTATTCACGTGTGGCAGAAACTGCTAAATTTCCCCAAAGTCCTTTTTCCCCAGGATAGGATTTTTACATGACTTCTCAGCACCCGGAATACAAACATGTTTCAGCCTCTCATGAAGCCAAGTGTGGCCATGAAACTAAGTTCTTGTCAGTTGGATATAAGTAGAAGTTTTGAATTGCAGCTTCCGAGAACTTTTTAGTATGGAGCTACCAGAGTGCTTCTATTGAAATGTTTAATGACAGTCAAATCTTGCCTCAGGAAGGCAAGCTGTGTTCAAAATCAGGCACAGAGTTTGATTATAAAAGTGGCATTAAATACAAAAGAGATTGACTCATGGCTTCATCAAGACCCTAATTAAAAGCCTTCTTCCTTTTTCTTTAAGCCTTCCTGTGTTGCATTGCTTGCAAAAAAACATGAGATCCTGTATCTCGATCATGGATGGTGAAGCTGAAGACCATCAACAGAGGAACATGTAAATGAAAGCTAATGAAAGCCAAAAGGCCTGAGTCCCTGAGGCTCTCCTGAATAATGGCCACCACAGCAGGCCTTCACTGAATGCCTCTGGACTTCTACCTAGTTTACATCACTATTATTTTAGGTCTCTGTCATCTACACAAAAACTTAATACTAAATAAAAAAACTGCAAGAAAAGTTTAGTATTTTTGAAGTAGCCTGTGCTGATTTCAGACAAGTCTTACACCCCACTTCTAATCTCTTAACTCCGTCTCCAGTTACTCCCAAAGCTTCAACGGCAGACCTTCACTGTCTTTGCACAGAATGTAACCAGAGACTGGCTAAGTCTGAGAACCCTTGGGGCACAGTGAGAGCTGCCTGCCTGGTCTTCTCTGATCTTGCGGCATGATCTGCAACTCGGAAACAGTCATCTTTACCCAACTGGAGTGGGAGCCATTAGATACTGTTTCTTATCTTTCCTTGTGTGGACAGTTCTGAGACATTTCATTAAACGTATCCGAAGCTGGCATAAATCTGAGCCCCTTTTCCCTAAGGTGATAGCACACTCCACATGCATCCTGGTCTTGTCTTTCTCTTCTTCCCTGAGTGACTCTCAGTGCCCCTCTTCCCTGCTGGATGGGATCACTTCTCAAATAACCTGACTCCACAGATGTCTTTGACGTGATTTCCTCCCATTTCAGCCCCATGCTGTGCTCCTCTCTCTTCCTGCCTCAGGGCTTCCAATGCCTTGAGGAAGATGACTCATTCAGGAAAACCCACCAAGGCTGCTGGATAATAAAAGACGCAGGACCTGGAAGTGCAGGGGAGTTAATGCCTTGTACCACCCTTGACCAAGGGGAATGGAAGATATGGAATAGATGTTTTCACTTCTTTTCCTTTGAACAATTCTGAGGTTTATTTCCTAGATCTGCTGAGAATGTCCCACAGAATTGAGGGTCATTGCCTGTATTATGGACTGACTTGATAGCACATCCTTGTGTTGTTTTTCCTTCTTCCGTCTTTCACTTTCGGTCCATCTCTCATCTCCTGGGACCACTCTCTCAACAAACCACCTGCCTGCACGTCCTATTATATATCAAGTTCTGTTTACAGGAGAACCTGCAGAAAGTCAGTGTTCGGTAAGTGTGGGCTTGTTATTATTATTATTAATATATATACACACTTGAATATTCCATCATTAATAATTTTTATGAAATTGAAAAATGATACTTATCGACATTTTACATAGTGCCAACTACTAGTCCTACCGTTGTGGGGTACAAATGATCCCAAATGTTTAAAAAATTATCTATGCTTACCACTTGGAAGTCACTTTTAAAATTTCTCTGAACTCATCTTAGCATGTCCAATTACTTGATCTCATCAATTTTTTACTCATGTAGCATAATCAGTCTTTTACTTGCTAGTCAGGTTGCCACCACCATTGTCAAATTACTCACAGATTGTACGACTCCTAAATGCAGTGACGGTTCCCGGCCAGTCCATACTACTCCTCTCGAACTCTAACTTCCTTCATTGAACAAGTATTTCTGAGCATAAACTGTGTCAGTTGCTTTTATTTATATTAACTTGTTTAATTCTTGTGAAATGAAGATAGATATTATTATCCTTGCTTAGCAATTGAAGGTTCTGAACCTCTGATTTGGTCACCAAATGGTGTGGCTAGAAGCGATTAGAACTGGATTTAAAACCACGATCAGTTGACTTCCATTCTCATGATGGTTCCTCTACATGTCAGTCTCTTCAGAGTTCGCTTTTGGTTTCCTCCTTCATCGAATCGGAGACACGTAGTTCTTTCTCACTGACTCCAATAAGACCAGTCAGGCAAAGCTTGATGTCACACAGCTTTTCCATAATCTGCTGGGTAAGTGTGACCTGTGTGCTCTCCTAGTGGCTTTTCTTTTTTGCTTGTTTTCTGTCTCTTCCATTTCTTCTCTATTCTTCCACTATGCTTGCTTCTTTCTCTCAAAAAGGGTTACTATTTGGCCATGCCACTTACTCTTAGACTCTTAGAATTTTGAGGCATTTTTTAACTTTTATTTTAGGTTTGGGAGTACATGTGGAGGTTTGTTATATAGGCAAACTTGTGTCATGGGGAGATGTTGTATAAATTATTTCATCACCCGGGAATTAAGCCCAGTACCCAATAGTTATCTTTCTTGCTCATCTCTCTCCTTCCACCCTCCACCCTCAAGTAGGCCCCACTGTCTATTTCCTTCTTTTTGTTCATATGTTTTCATAATTTAACTCCCATTTATAAGTGAGAACATACAGTATTTGGTTTTTCTGTTCCCGCAGTTGTTTGCTAAGGATAATTAGCTTCCAGCTTTATCCATGTTCCTGCAAAACACATGATCTCATTCTTTTTTATGGCTGCATAGTATTCCATGGTGTATCTTTTCATCCCAGCTCCTCCTTCTACTGTTGAATAAACTCAGACCCAGAAAGCTTAAATGACTTCCTCAGAATGGCACAGTTAACTTAGATAGAGAATGGAGCTCCGTCTCCTTTCTTCTAGTCAAGAGTTTATAACATAGGACCTGTATTTCTCATGTTTATCTTAATTTCATATTTTTCTCTAATTGGCCAACTCTTGAACCTACCTTCTTGGATTACTCACAATTTGGTGAATATATAATGATATTAATTTATCATTTAAAAAATTTTCTTCTAGCTTCCTCATATATGCCTGCCTTTTTTCCCACTCTTCTTTCCTTTCTTCTTTTCATCTATTCATTCCTCAACTGCAGGGAATATGGCAGTGAAGAGCATACAATCCTTGCCTGTGGGAACATAGAATCTTGCACAATGAACAGATTTATTACAATTAAACTGTGTTTGTATTACATGCTGCATGTACTAAGCAGAGATAGAAGAGAGTCTGAGGGACCTAGCAAGGTTTCCCTGAAAAATGATGGTAAAATAATTCCTGTTGCACAGAGCAACAGACAGAGAATTATGGGCAGAAGAAGCAGATGGGAGAGCCCTGAGGTGGACAGAGGCTGCTCCTTCTAAGGCAGAGGCTCTGTGAGGGCAGAGCTGGGAGGGAGTGGGGAGCCAAGTGAGGAAGCTGAGAGGGAACCTGGGATTCAACTGAGCAGGATTTCGCAGATGCTGTTAAGGTTTTTAAAATTAATCTCAAAGGAAATGAAAGCCATTGAAACTTTTAGGCAGCAGAGTGGTATGACTCGATCTGAATTTATATCCTGGGATTGTTTGAAGAGTGAGTTTGAGGAGGTGAAGAAGAGAGTTCAAGAAGCCTTTGTGTCAGACCAAGGGAGCCCGAGAGATCTCCCATGGATGGGGAGCAACAGCTGGAGGCAGGTATACCCCAGAAGGGGGTCCCGGTGGGGGACGAACCTGGGCATTGCCAACACCGACCTCATGTCCGCAGACTTTTCTATAGTTGAGACTGCCCAGGACAGGGCTAGAGAGTGAGGAAAATTGCTTATTTCAGCACTTTCAATTCTTAATTAGGATTAAAAGACAAGATTAGTATAGGCGACAGGAAAAAAAGAAAAAAGGACCAAGGAGAAAATCAAACTAAATTTCAAATCTTAAATCAGGCAATGAGCAGCCGGCTGGAGCTGGTCTCACGCTAGTACATTTGACTAGAGTGCATTTTACCCCTCTGTCTTTCCAGTAAGCTTTAATTCATCCTTCAAGGAATGTCCCATGAATCAGTTCTGAGAAAACCTCCCTAAGTTAACTCAAAGCAAGCTGTTCTTTCCACTGCGTTTGTACGTCTACTGAAGCAATCACTGCGTCCTGTTACATTTCCCTGTGGAGTATCCACTGTATGCTCAATGTGAGTTCTCTGAAGACAGGTCAAGGTGTCTTATTCATTCCTGTATGCTCAATCATTAAATTAGGCATTCGATAAATTTGTATCGATTTCCCATTTATTAAAGTTCATATCCAGACTTTGTCTTTTTTACATATGTATCCTTCACCCCTAAAATCTGAGTTCTAACATTTCTTGTTCTCATGATTAATGGCATGTGAACACAAGATTGTCATAGAGAAGGGTACACAAAGACACTTTTGTTTGAACTTTGTGTCTTTCCAATTTATTTCTCTCAGATCAATGTAGCCATGTCATCCCTTTCTTTTCTCTAAAACTAAATGGAAGTTCAATGTGGATTTTCTCCTAATCACATAATAATACAGATATAAGAATTGTTCAAAAGGAAACTAGGAATTGACTAAACAACCCTCACTGACTATTTTTAATAAATGAACCAAATATCTTTGCACTAGTTGCATGTGTAACATGGGTCCAGAAAAATACAAAGCTAAAATGTCTTTGTAAAAATAAACTTAGAAAATGAATACAAATTGGGGTGAATTTCCAGACAGTAAAATGATTTAACTACGAAAACACTTCTCTAGAAACACTGAAAAATTCATTTTCGATACTATATTAAAAGACTTTAAAATGGGCTTGTCAAAGCAAGAGCTGGTGAACCGTCTCACTGACAAGCATTGGTGTGAGGTGACCACGCTAACTTGGTTGGGCAGCCTCTGCCGCACTAAAGTCAAAGCTGTGAGATGAAAAGAACGATACTTGCTTCCTCTGGGTCCATTAAGTGAGCAAAAGAATGAAGTGTATGTGTGCATGAGACATGATGAGGACTGAAGAGGATGGAAATAGAAGCCCGAATTACCAAAAGAAAAGCAAAAGTTACTCTCATTTCTTTAATAGAATTCCCTACTTAATAACGACAAAAACAACAAAACAAAACAACTCAATTCTTTGGCTTTAAGGTGGGAATTGTAAAGAGTGAAAGTGGACAGATTGCAAAATACCACCAGAACCCACAAATTGACAGCTGTCCACTATCCGACGTTGTCATCGTGCCTAAAGTATCTTCAGATTCCCCGGCACATCGCAGGTAATAAAGCAGAGTAATGATTCAAGCTCCGTTACTTATTCATCTTACGCAGAGTCTGAAAAGCCATAAAACCCTGCACTGATGGATGTAAATCGTCTCAGACAATTAGTTCCAATTGTCTGACAGCAAATTTGAACTCTCTGCAGCTTAATAGTCAGAAAGCCTTGGAACCCAGATTGAAGCCAAGTCGAGGGAAGAAACCCTGATGTGGCTTTGCAGACAGATGTGTAATGACCTCACCATGCCAGGAGAACAGTGGTGGGAATTCATTTAAACCTGCAGCCCAGGACATCGTACCACAAACAGATGTTACAAGTCAAATATAAATGTGCAGCTCTTACGTGTACTATTGGATGGTAATAAAATTTGTGCTCTAAGTAAGCAAAAGTGCTATTTCATTCTTGAGTGTCTCACCCAGGATTATTTTAATAAGTAAAAGACGCTGCTTGGAGAAAAAATTAGTGGCAGGAGTCTGTAAAAAAAAATTGCAAAAATAAAGGTATGTGTCTACATATGAAATACTCTCAGATGGGAAGGCTTCGTTGTCCTCCTAAGTCCACATAATCTTCCACCTGTTTTTGCACTGGCCAAAACTAATAAATGTATAAAATGTATATAGACTCATTTATGAGTAGCCTGAGTAATCATAGAATGTTAAATAAGAAAAAAATAGATCAGATTTGTCCTAAGATTATATTTTATCAATGTGGTAAATTATGTCTTAAAGAAAGTTTATTTGCCCAGGGCCACACCGCTAGTAGGTGGCAATGCTAATTTCGGAGATGTTAAACCTACATCTCCTAAATTCCTGGTTACTCTCCTTCCACCTATCAGCACTCACTGGTTGTTAAGAAAATAAATAAAATCCATGAGCCCTGGATTTGATTTACTATATGTAGTAAAACAACAACAACAAAAAGAAGTAAAACGTGGATAAATAATCTCTACTCATAACAAATATAGCATCCTAGGGCTACAAAGGCCCTAAGAGGTCATCCACCCAACCCTGTTTTCTGTGCATATACGTATACATATATGTATACATACTCATACACAGATACAGACATTCTTAAACAAATACATTGGGCTAAAGCACCGCTTGCTCCTTTCTATCCTCCATGAACCCTTTATTCTGAGTATCCTAAACGAAAAGAAATTTATTTCTTCCTGTGACAGCCTGGTTCCATTTCGGAAGCTCTGACCATTACAAAACTCATTTCACCGAGACATATATTTCCCACTGGTTCAGGCACCAACCGTTAGGGCCCATGGGAAGACGGCCACCCCGTCCCCTGTGACTGCCTTCACAAAAGTGAGGCCTGCTCCCAGGAATCCCTGAAGATTCTGTTCTCCAAGGCAGACTTCTCCGATGCCCCAGTCATTCTTGTAGCATGCCCATTCTTCTCAGAACACAAACCTGCTTCTCCATATTCTGACACTGTGGCATCCAGGAAGGACAGCAAAAGTCCAGGGGAGTGTGACCATTGGAAAGTAGAGGAAACAATTATTTTTATCAATGCAGTTACTAGATTGTGGAGTTTGCTAGTTACAATAGTCATATAGAGTGTTTTTTAAAATGTCTATTTGAAATCTGCCAGGACTCTGGTGTTTTGGAAAGACACACACACACACACACACACACACACCCCTCTACTGTTTATCTGAGCTTACCATTTTTTCAGTCCATTCACTTTCACAACAACTGCTATGACCATTATCATCACTATTGCCACTGTCATTATGCAGTCACTACCCCAGTCAGGGAGTGGCTACACTTAGGCAGGCATGGTGATAAGGACTTTTCTCTCATTGTCTTATTAAATTATCCAAAAAAACTTCTGCCTCTGCAGGCTTAATGGCATCTCAAAATGAAAATCTGACTTCTGTATTCATCCAACTCATGATAAGTATGAACAGTTCAAAGCCTTTCTAACTTTCCCTATAAAAATTTATGCTAAGTTCATAGAGATGCATTAGAAGTCTAGTTTATATTCCTGCAGGCATTTTTACTCCCATGTATATTATATTTAATACATTGTACATAACAATAAATTGTTGCAAGATCCCATTTTTCTTTTCTTTTAGCAACTGATGCACTGTAAAGGGCTACAGTTGCTGAGATGTTTTCCCATGCCTTTCTAGAGAAAGTGAATGGCCACAAACATAGTTCTGATGTATCTTACTTGTAGCTGGGAAAAACATGGCAGGAAACTTTAGAAGGAGGGAAACAGGGCAACCATAGCAAGAGCCCTTCACTGCTGCTCCATCCACATTTCCCTGGCAGGGGGTTTGCTTTCCCTGCCTCTATGGCAAGCACTGGCACACATGTGGAGCCAGAGCAGGTGAACTGAGGAGCTGGGCCTCTCACACTCAAGTCAGGGCAGCTGATAGCAGCTGGGATGATGTAAGGAGAGCATGGTCAGCAAGACTAGGATGGGACTCTTAGAGGATTACTTGGGTTAAGAGGAAACTCTAAGACCATCATCAGAAGGAGGAGAACACTTGAGAAAATGAGCACAGAGCTCATGTACCATGAGCAGGAACCATGTACAAATCAAGGAGCATACTTGTGTATGCTTCATGAAGTTCTCATGTTGTGTTTTTCAGCTCCATCCGGTCATTTATGTTCTTCCCTAAGGTTAGAGGAATTGTTATTCTCCTTCCAGTTTTGCTCCCTTGGTGGCGAGGAGTTGTGATTCTTCGGAGGAGAAGAGGAGTTCTGGTTTTTGGAATTTTTAGCCTTTTTGCATTGGTTTATTCTCACCTTTGTGGATTTATCTACCTTTGGTCTTTGATGTTGGTGACCTTCAGATGGAGTTTTTGTGTGGACATCCTTTTTGTTGATGTTGATGCTATTCTTTTCTGTTTGTTAGTTTTCCTTCTAACAGTCAGGCCCCTCTGCTACAGGTCTGCTGGAGTTTGCTGGAGGTCCACTCCAGACCCTGTTTTCCTGGGTATCACCAGTGGAGGTTGCAGAACAGCAAAAATTGCTGCCTGTTCCTTCCTCTGGAAGCTTCATCCCAGAGGGGCACATTCCACAGGCAGACAGGAGCTCTCCTGTCTGAATTATCTGTCGACCCCTGTTGGGAGGTGTCTCCCAGTCGGGAGGCATGGGTGCCAGGGACTCACTTGAGGAGACAGTCTGTCCCTTAGCAGAGCTCGAGTGCTGTGCTGGGAGATCTGCTGCTCTCTTCAGAGCCAATAGTCAGGAAGGTTTAAGTCTGCTGAAGCTGCGCCCATAGCCACCTCTTCTGCCAGGTGCTCTGTCTCAGGGAGATGGGAGTTTTATCTATAAACCCCTGACTGGGGCTGCTGCCTTTCTTTCACAGATGCCATGCCCAGAAAGCAGGAATCCAGAGAGGCAGTCTGGCTACAGAGGCTTTGCTGAGCTGCAGTGGGCTCCACCCAGTTCAAAATTCCTGTGGCTTTGTTTACACTATGAGGGGAAAACCTCATACTCAAGCCTCAATAATGGTGGACACCCCTCTCCTCACCAAGCCCAAGTGATCCAGATTGACTTCAGATTGAGAGATTTTGTAACCACCAGGCCTGCCTTACAAGAGCTCCTGAAGGAAGCACTAATTATGGAAACGATAAACCAGTATCAGTCATTGCAAAAACATACCAAATTGTAAAGACCATCGACACTATGAAGAAACTGCATCAATTAATGGGCAAAATAACCATTTAGCATCATAATGACAGGATCAAATTCACACATAACAATATTAACCTTAAATGTAAATGGGCTAAATAACCCAATTAAAAGACACAAACTGGCAAATTGGATAAAGAGTCAAGACCCATTGGTGTGATGTATTCAGGAGACCCATCTCATGTGCAAAGACACACATAGGCTCAAAATAAAGGGATGGAGGAATATTTACCAAGCAAATGGAAAGCAAAAACAAAAAACAACAACAACAACAAAAAAACAGGGGTTGCAATCTCAGTCTCTGATAAAACAATTTAAACCAACAAAGATCAAAAAAGACAAAGGGTGCTATATAATGGTAAAGGGATCGATGCAACAAGAAGAGTTAATTATCCGAAATATATATGCACCCATTACTGGAGCACCCAGATTCATAAAGTGCATTCTTAGAGAACTACAAAGAGACTTAGACTCCCACACAATAATAGTGGGAGACTTTAATGCCCCACTGTCGATATTAGACAGATCAACATGACAGAAAACTAACAAGGATATTTAGGACTTGAACCCAGCTCTGGACCAAGCGGACCTAATAGACATTTACAGATCTCTCTATCCCAAATCAACAGAATATACGTTCTTCTCAAAGCCACATCTCACCTATTATGAAACTGACCACATAATTGGAAGTAAAACACTTCTCAGCAAATGCAAAAGAACGGAAATCATAAGAAACTGTCTCTTAGACCACAGTGCAACCAAATTACAACTCAAGATTAAGAAACTCACTCAAAACCACACAACTACATGGAGACTGAACAACCTGCTTCTGAATGGCTACTGGATAAGTAACCAAATTAAGGCAGAAATTAGTAAGTTCTTTGAAGCCAATGAGAACAAAGACACAACATACCAGAATCTCTGGGACACAGCTAAAGCAGTGTTTAGAGGGAAATTTATATCACTAAGTGCCCACAGGAGAAAGCAGAAAAGATCTAAAATTGACACCCTAACATCACAATTAAAAGAACTAGAAAGCAAGAGCAAACAAACCTAAATGCTAACAGAAGATAAGAAATAACTAAGATCAGAAAAGAACTGAAGGAGGCAGAGACATGAAAAAAACCTTTCCAAAAATCAAAGAATCCAGAAGCTGGATTTTGAAAAGATTAACAAAATAGATAGACCACTAGCAAGACTATTAAAGAAGAAAAGAGAGAAGAATCAGATAGACACAATAAAAATGAGAAAGTATATGTCACCATCGATCCCACAGAAATACAAACTACCATCACAGAATACTATAAACACCTCTATGCAAACAAACTAGAAAATCTAGAAGAAATGGATAAATTCCTGGACACATACACCCTCCCAAGACTAAACCAGGAAGAAGTCAAATCCCCAAATAAACCAATAACAAGTTCTGAAATTGAGGCAGTAATTAATAGCCTATCAACCAAAAAAAAGCCCAGGACCAGACAGATTCACAGCCAAATTCTACCAGAGGTACAAAGAGAAGCTGGTACCATTCCTTCTGAAACTATTCTAAACAATAGAAAAAGAGGGGCTCCTCCCTAACCCATTTTATGAGGCCAGCATAATCCTAATATGAAAACCTGGCAGAGACACAACAAAAAAAGAAAATTTCAGGCCAATATCCCTGATGAACATGGATGCAAAAATCCTCAATAAAATATTGGCAAACTGAATCAAGCAGCACATCAAAAAGCTTATCCACCATGATCAAGTCAGCTTCATCCCTGGGATGCAAAGCTGGTTCAATATACACAAATCAATAAATGTAATCCATCACATAAGCAGAACCAATGACAAAAACCACATGATTATCTCAATAGATGCAGAAAAGGCCTTTGATAAAATCCAACACCCCTTCATGCTAAAAACTCTTCATAAACTATGTATTGATGGAATGTATCTCAAAATAATAAGAGCTCTTTATGACAAACCCCCAGCCAACATCAAACTGAATGGGCAAAAGCTCAGCATTCCCTTTGAAAATTAGCACAAGACAAGGATGCCCTCTCTCACCACTGCTCTTCAACATAGTATTGGAAGTTCTCACCAGGGCAACCAGGCAAGAGAAAGAAATAAAGGGTATTCAAATAGGAAGAGAGGAAGTCAAATTGTCTCTGTTTGCAGATGACATGATTGTATATTTAGAAAACCCCATCATCTCAGCCCCAAATCTCCTTAAGCTGATAAGCAACTTCAGCAAAGTCTCAGGATACAAAATCAATGTGCAAAAATCACAAGCATTCCTATACACCAATAATAGACAAACAGAGAGCCAAATCATGAGTGAACTCCCATTCAAAACTGCTACAAAGTGAATAAAATACCTAGGAATGCAACTTGCAAGGGATGAGAAGGACCTCTTCAAGGAGAACTGCAAACCACTGCTCAAGAAAATAAGACAGGACACAAACAAATGGAAAAACATTCCATGCTTATGGATAGGAAGAATCAATATAGTAAAAATGGCCATACTGCCCAAAGTAATTTATAGATTCAATGCTATCCTCACCAAGCTACCATTGACTTTTTCACAGAATTAGAAAAAACTACTTTAAATTTCATATGGCACCAAAAAAGAGCCCGTATAGCCAAGGCAATCCTAAGCAAAAAGAACAAAGCTGGAGGCATCGTGCTACCTGACTTCAAACGATACTGCAAGCCTACAGGAACCAAAGCATCATGGTACTGGCATACCAAAACAGATATACAGGCCAATGGAAAAGAACAGAGGCCTCAGAAATAACACCACACATCTACAACCATCTGATCTTTGATATACCTGACAAAAACAAGCAATGGGGAAAGGATTCCCTATTTAATAAATGGTGTTGGGAAAACTGGCTAGCCATACGCAGAAAACTAAAACTGGACACCTTCCTTACATCTTATAGAAAAATTAAGATGGATAAAAAACTTAAACGTAAGACCTAAAACCATAAAAAACCCTGGAAGAAAACCTATGCAATACCATTCAGGACATAGGCATAGGCAAAGACTTCATGAATAAAACACCAAATGGCAACAAAAGCCAAAATTGGCAAATGGGATCTAATTAAACTGAAGAGCTTCTGCACAGCAAAAGAAACTATCATCAGAGTGAACAGGCAACCTACAGAATGGGAGAAAATTTTTGCAATCTATCCATCTGACAAAGGGCTTCAGAATCTACAAAGAACTTAAATTTACAAGAAAAAAACAAACAACCCCATCAAAAAGTGGGCAAAGTATTTGAACAGACACTTCTCAAAAGAAGACACTTATGCGGCCAACAAACATATGAAAGAAAGCTCTTCATCATTGGTCATTAGAGAAATGCAAATCAAAACCACAGTGAGATACCATCTCATGCCAGTTATAATGGTGATCATTAAAAGTCAGGAAATAACAGATGTTGGAGAGGATGTGGAAAAACAGGAACGCTTTTACACTGTTGGTGGGAGTGTAAATTAGTTCAACCTTTGTTGAAGACAGTGTGGCAATTCCTTAAGAATCTAGAACCAGAAATACTATTTGACCCAGCAATTCCATTACTGGGTATATACCCAAAGGATTATAAATCATTCTACTATAAAGAAACATGCACATGTATGTTTATTGCAGCACTGTTCACAATAGAAAAGACTTGGAACCAACCCAAATGCCCATCAGTGATAGACTGGATAAAGAAAATGTGGCACATATTCACCATGGAATACTATGCAGCCATAAAAAGGATGAGTTCATATCCTTTGCAGAGACATGGATGAAGCTGGAAACCATCATTCTCAGCAAACTAACAACAGAAAACCAAACACTGCATGTTCTCACCCATAAGTGGGAGTTGAACAATGAGAACACATGGACAAAGGGAAGGGAACATCACACACCAGGGCCTGTTGTGGGGATGGGGAACTAGGGGAGGGATAACATTAGGAGAAATACCTAATGTAGATGATGTGTTGATGGGTGCAGAAAACCACCATGGCACATGTATACCTATGTAACAAACCTGCAAGTTCTGCATGTCTACCCCAGAACTTAAAATGTAATTTTAAAAAAGCAAAAATCAATAAGCAAAAAAGGAGAAATGTTTTAATTTTTCTCAAGAAGTTTAACCATATAGTTCTCCGTATTGAACAGTAATTTTCTCTTTTATTTTCTAACTTGTATGAGAAGAGTTCCTGTTTATGAATCCTGAGAGTTGCAAAGATAATAAAAGAATAAGTGACTTCAGACTTCTCTACTGCCAAATAGAGTCTATGTTGTGATGCAAAGAGGCCTGAATTTAAGCTCAAGAGGCACAAAGGTATGTAACCTCTGGCCAGTATGTATATCCACATTTGTTTATCTCATTTATAAGTTAGGCACAGTAAGACTTCATCCAAAATGTTTTGAGGAATAAGAAAATGACACAATTACAGTAAAAATGCTTTGTAAATAAGTAAAATATAAATAAGAACTTGGCACTGGATTTCCACACTACCAAAGACTATGCAGGAGGCAAAACTCAATTTTAAGCACTTCTTGCTAACTTGACCTTCATCATAAATGTCCCCTCTTCTTGTAAAGGGCAGTTTTTAAAGACCCCATCTCCTACAGGTTTTCAAAGCAGGCCCCACCATGTGACACAGATGTGGATTAATAGCATCCTATCTAGAGAACTCATAGTGAATACTATTTGGTGTCAAAGTAGTAATTAAATACAGCAAAAAAGCAAATCAGGTCCTCTGAATGTTAATCTCATTATCGCCCTCTCAGAGCTACTTGCCAAAAAGTTAACAGCCGTTAAAGCTCTGCTGCTCAGCCGATCAGAATATTAAATTAATCAGTGTGGCCCTGACACAAATATTGCCAATGAAACTAATTCTTTGCTTTGCGCATATCAACAAGGATACAAGAAGACTCTGGGGAAAATTGCAATATATTTTTTACCATTTAATTTTTTGTGTCTTTTTAGAAGTAAGATAATATGCCTCCATTCTTATTCCTTACTTTACTTCTTGACTCGAAAATAATTGACAAGTTCCTTTTTTAAAAAAATTCTATTTTTATTCATACAAGGAGATATTATTACATAGATTTTGATATAAAGTGAAAAAAATAAGGGTTAAAATCTTAAAGTGAAACAAGTATCCACCTTCAGGAAATGTCTCATTCTTGCAAATAGGATTCATGGTGGATAAGTGTAATCTTTGAAAATAATGAATGCTAACCAAATTTCCTCTCTTTTCAAACTTCTGTATTTGATTTTGTAGTCATCTAGAACTACATTGTGCACCTGAGCAAGATGGAATAATGATGCCATCTTCTAGCTCTTTGCTAATGAAACTCATGGTATTCTTGGAAAGAAAAAATATGCCCAAGTGAACAAAATATTCTTTGGCAGCGTCCCTTGCCCCACCTCTGCTATGATGGTCACAGCTGTTTCATGGTCTTGTCAACATGAATCACACCTGAAGGATAAGACCCGGATGCTCACTCTGCTTCGCACCCACGTGCTTAGTTCCATTTATTTAATCTACATTGACTCAATGTTGATTAGAATAGAATAGTTTGTGATGTTCCCCTTCCTGTGTCCATGAGTTCTCATTGTTCAATTCCCACCTATGAGTGAGAACATGCAGTGTTTGGTTTTTTGTCCTTGCGATAGTTTACTGAGAATGATGTTTTCCAGTTTCATCCATGTCCCTACAAAGGACATGAACTCATCGTTTTTTATGGCTGCATAGTACATAGTATTCCATGGTGTACATGTGCCACATTTTCTTAATCCAGTCTATCGTTGTTGGACATTTGGGTTGGTTCCAACTCTTTGCTATTGTGAATAGTGCCGCAATAAACATACATGTGCATGTGTCTTTATAGCAGCATGATTTATAGTCCATTTGGTATATACCCAGTAATGGGATGGCTGGGTCAAATGGTATTTCTAGTTCTAGATCCCTGAGGAATCGCCACACTGACTTCCGCAATGGTTGAACTAGTTTACAGTGGGTTAGGGGGAGGGGGGAGGGACAGCATTAGGGGATATACCTAATGCTAAATGACGAGTTAATGGGTGCAGCAAACAAACACGGCACATGGATACATATGTAACAAACCTGCACATTGTGCACATGTACCCTAAAACCTAAAGTATAATAATAAAAAATTAAAAAAAAGAATAGAATAGTTTGCAGTTTAGCAAGCCATGGAACCCTAAAATGAATGAATATTTTGTCTTCACGGAGTCTCTTTTCTGTGAGCCTTGTACATGACTGCCCACAAGCCAGCATTTTAAGAATATCATATGGACAAATAATTGCTGCTTCCCGTCTGTAGTAAAAGCCCCCCCAAAAAAAAACTGAAATAAAACCAGACTCATAACTCTTTGAGTCTATTACTATTCGTTGGCTAAATGTGCACATTTCTGTTAATTGTGATTCTGACGATAGAGAGGGCTTCTTTGAGGTGACAGACAAACAGCAGGGTATCATGAATATGTATGGTGCATCTGAGAAAATAAATTAACAGGGGCCAGCTACTCTGGTGACCCACTTAGATTGTCAGCGATGAGTGTGACAGTGAGGGTCTGTATTGCATGAATTTGCATGACAGAATTTCCTACCTATCAACTCATTTACTTCATGCATTTGGATTATTTTAAGCACTAAATTGTAGTGAGATAATTAATCACTAATTCACCAATACTGACATTAAAGAACAAGCAATACGTTATTGCTGATTACTACTTAAAACTAAAGCTCACAAGGTTACATCTCAGAAGGTGTGAAAGGAGTGTGTTTAACATGTGAATTCTCTTAGTTCCCATTGATCTGGGTGTTTTTCTGAAAACGGTGAGTTGGTGCAATATTTTTTCTCAGCCTTCACCATTTTGCTTCAGTTCAGAACCTTATTTAATTTTTAAAAATGTCTGTTCATTTATAAATAAAACATACTAACTAAGTTTGAACCAACAGAT